>NC_030825.1:49341058-49961582 GCF_001704415.2 Capra hircus | reverse complement strand
GGGAGGAAGGGAGGAAGATCAGGAGCTGGTGAGAGGCCCAAAAAAAGGTGCTCAGGTAGCCTGTCATCCCAGTCAGGCCCTCCCTGGAGTCCAGCCTCCCCTAGGGACCCCTCAGGATGACTCTGAGTTGCTCAGTTCAGAGGTGGAGACGCTGCTGGGTAGGTGGGAGCTGGGTCAGGGAAAGAGGAAATGCTCACCACCCAAGGCGTGTTCTGTCATGCTCAGACATAGAGACTCCAGAGTGGGATTGATCTCCAGGTCAGGCCCAGGGACCGGGCAGTCTGGGTGGGAGAGAGGAGAACAGAAGCAGTAAGGACTGGACTGGGGTGAAGGGTAGAATCATGAAGACAAGAGGCTGGTGTGAAGGAGAGGCTGAGGGGGACGAGAAGGAAAGGAGAGGCAAGAAACAGAGACACAGAGCCTGTAAGACATACACACTCTTGGTACTGGGCAGACCTAACACCACTCACTGCTTAAAAGCCTTTCTGGGTTCCTCACTGCTTCTAGAGGAACTCTGAGCTTTTTACCTGGGTTCACAAGACCCTGCTCTTTCACCTTCCAGCCTCACCTCTCATGATGTCCCCTATAAATCCACAAACCATGTCGGACCATCTAATTGTCTCTCCTTAATAATTAAAAAAAAAAGTTGACCTCTCTGAGACTCAGATTCATGACTAATAAGATGGGAATATCAGTGCCTTCACAAGTGCAGCTGGGAGGATTTGACTCAATAGTGCAGGAAAGCTGTCTGACACATAGCATACTGGTGAAAAGAACTGGTCTCATTTTTCACTCCTGCAGTTCAGCCATCCAGTCATTTAATAGTGTTTACAGATGCTTACCATGTGCCAAGCCCTGTGCTAGGATAAACAGGACAAATGGGGTCTCCTGCCTCTCACATAATCTCAAAAAAGAATTCTTTGTGACATAAAGAGTTTGGGGTCACAAGCAAATCTAAGCTCTCTCTAGAGGCAGCCCTTTCCAGACCAGACTTCTCTGCTTCTGCAGCCTCAGTGCCAGCACAGGGGCTGGCAAAGGGGAGTCACCCCTGACTTGCTGAGCAAGGCAGGGCTGCTGCTGCTGCTGCTAAGTCACTTCAGTCGTGTCCGACTCTGTGCGACCCCATAGACTAGCGCATCTCTAACCTCCCTTTTGCCTGCTTTGCCCTCCTTCTGATTTCCCATCTCTAGACTGATCTGTAAGCAGAGGGAAGACAGCCCTTAGGGTAGAACCTGTTCAAAGAGCCGAAGTCTACAGGTTCCAGCTTGGTCACCTGGCTTCTGAAAGAACACTAGTGGACTGATAGGCAGGACTCCCTTCTACAGAAACCTGGCCGCTCTGTCTCATCCCCTCCACTCCTTTCAAACTGAGTACTTAACAATCCTCGAAAAAGATGCAGACAGACACCAGGATGAGCACTAAGATTATGACACTGGGAGGGAGAGAGATAAAAACGGGGGGGTGGGTGGGGGTAAGGAGTGAGAGAAGATGGGGAGAGGGGGAGAGAAAGAGAACAAATGTATGCAAGGGATAGTGTGTCTAAGACCCAGAAGAGAAAAGAAAGGCCAGCTAAGAGTAGTGTTGAGGCAGAGTCCTAAGGGTGGGCACCTTACCTGGAGGGAACATGAGAATGGCCTGGGGTGACGAGTGGACTGGGAGCGAGTGGGTGCGCTGCACAGAGCTGCGGCTCTGGCTGGGCATACTGTTGCTGCCTCCAGGGTTGGCGAACCACAGGTTCTGCATGGGGCATGGGAAGAAAGAAAGCAGTGGGTGGGTAGGGCAAAGGCCCAGACCCAGACCCAGAAGTGGCGGAGTTGGCAGGAGTCCCCTCCCCACTAAGCTGGGCCCACCTGGACGCAAACATATGGACACACACATCACAGGCACCACCACTCCAACCCCAGAAGTGCCAGGCTCTTTGCTTCCAGCTGGCTCACCTGTCGGCCCTGGCCCCCAAGGCTGGGGCTGGTGAGGGCATGTCGAGGGGAGATGCCCCCAATGCCCGAAGGGCTCAGAAGGCCCATCCTGCCAGGCGGAAGGGCCCGGGGAGGCATTGGGAACTGCCGCTGGGTCCGCCGGGCCACCCCCATCCCCACAGAACCAGCTATGGGGAGTGAGTTCGAGCCAAACGCCCAGCTGTGAGAGAGCAGAAGGCAGGGTATCAGTTTAGGTGTATGGGCCCATCTGTTTAACTCTTTCTCTCACCCCCCACAACCCCTGTGGTAGGACAGAACATAGACCTGCATGAGCAGGGATTCCCTGTCCAAGTCCTTGCACTGTAATTCTGTCTCCTTCTGCCCCAAGGGGACTCCTAAGATGGAGATGGAGAGAGTCCAAAGGTTTCCTCAAGCCCACTCAAAGCAGTTCTAACTTCAGTTCTCAAGTGTGATATTTCTGTTGCTTGTTTGGGGTGAGAAGCGACTTCAGAGCCCTCTGCACACAGGTGAAGAGAACAAGGGACAGGCAAGGGGCCAGCTATCGAGATGGTACTAATTCTGCTAGCTCAGCACTCTATTCTAATGGAAAATTGGGCACCACCTGATTTTCTAATGGGAAAGTCCTCACTGGGTGACTTATATAAGGCCACTCAGTTACTGAATGAGGACAATTGGACTCCCAGCCCAGGATGCAATCACCCCTCTAAGCACTATCTGTCAAACAACAAGGGCCTACGAAAGGAAGGTCCCTGTGCCCTGGCCGCCCGCCTACCCTTTCTGCTGCCTGTAGTTCTGCATCTCTAGTGCAGCTTTGCGAGGGAAGGTCCGGAGGAGCTTCAGCACTTGCTGTTTCCAGGACAGCAGTCGTTTCTTCTGTGTCTCCGTGAAAGCCTAGAATTGGAGGGGGGGGGGGGGGGCGTGCGGGGAGCGGCGGGGGAGGTGAAAGAGGTGTGTGTGCTTCTTTCAGATCTGCCTTCTATCCATTCGCTCAAGTATTTATCAACTGCCTGTCCTGTGCTGGGCAACGCTGGGACACAGTGGTGACCTGTGCTCACACAGCTTACAATTTAGCTGGGGAGACGATACATGAGACGTTGTAACTAGGGAGCATCACAGGAGGCACAAGAAACCTGATGTTATGAGGGGCTGGTGAAGGCATCTTGTTTTACTGAGAGCTGAGAGATCAGCAGGCGGGAGGGGGACTTACTCCCCAGAGAAGAATTATGTACTAAGGCTCTGAGAATGGGAGTTCAGGGCATCCACGGAACCCAACACTGGAAGGATGGGGGCTGGAGAGGTGGGCAGGAATCAGTTAGGCGGGGCCCTGTTGGACACATAAGGAGTGTTGGTCTGAGAGGATGCGGGCAGCCTTTCCATTCCTGAGAGCCCTAGGGAAGGCCTCACCTCATGAGACAGGCACTTTTCGATGAGCTGGAGGTAACTGGTGATGTTCTCCTCGTCTGGTCGGGAAACCAGCAGCTGGGTGCACACTTGGGGACATGGAAAAAGGTGGGAGGTCAGCCCCCAGAATGCCCTCTGCCATGTTCCAGCTCCCCTGGCCCATGAGAAGGTGGGTCAGGAAACTCATGCCGGATGAGTACTAGCTATATGCCAAGCATTGCACCTGGCTTATTATGAGGATATATAAAGGGCCCACCGTACTGCCAGGCATACGGCAGATATGAAGTCAATGATACTTTTTTTCCTTTTAAGTCTTGTGATAGTCTCATCAATGGAGAGATTTTTAGCCTGACGAGTCTGAGGCTCAGAGAGGTTGAGTCACTTGCCTCAGGTCACACAGCTAAAAGAATTCAGACCCAGGTGTAAACTTGCCTACGCTGTGCTGCCTTAGGAAAAGGCAAGCCCATTAAGAGCATCAGGATACCCATCCCGTGGACTTCAGTCCCCTCTGAAAGAACCAATGGATTTGCCTTATCTGTTTACTCTTTGCTGTCTGCAGTTTCCAATGACATAATGTCTTGTCTTCTGCTCAGGTTGGAGATGCTTTGAGGGTAAGGGCTGTCTCTCATCATCAGCCTGGACATGCCAGAGGGAAAGGGGCCTTGTCATCCTTAGTCTTAGTCCCTTTCTTCAGTGCTCTAGTCCCCAGGGTGCTTTGAAAAGTTCTGCTCCCATCATTTAAACTGGATTTGACCCCTGATGCCTGGGTTCAGTTGGTACCCTGGCCCAGAACTTCCTGCTGGGCCCTGGGTGCTCTCACCTTTGCCCATCACCCGTGTAAACTGGCTGGGGATGTCTCCATCAGCAACGGGAGCGGGGGCTGGCTCACTACCATCAGTGGGAGCCGGAGCTGGTGGAGGGGGGTAGCTCTCTGCAGCTGGAGGGTCACTGGTCTCACTGCCCTTGTCTGTGCCAGGGTGAGCCAGGGGAGGCTCAGCACCTGGCAGCGGTGGCTCCCCCCGGCCCCCATCCTTGGCAGTAGAGGTGGTGGCGGCGGTGGTGGCCACGGTGGCCTGGAGGACACTGTAGGCCTTGATGGGGGTGATGATGATCTGCTGCAGCTCCTGCAGAGCATTTCGCAGATTTCCGCCTTCCAGCACATCCTGAGTGGGGAAGACACAGCCTGGGTCACATGCCAATCCCTACAGCTCTGCAGAATGACTACACGTATGGGGTCAAACAGCCCCTGCAAAGAGCTGGCGGGACCCTGGGTTCCACCACACAGAGAAGGCAGGTAAAGGTGCTGCCGGAGTGTGCACACACACATACACACACATTTGTACATACATATTCCCTCTTCCCCACTTCAAGGTGGAGTGCCATGGAGATCTGGAGAAGGTGGGCTAATCCTGGGGTCTCAGGGTCCCACTGAGGATGGAACCAGATTCAAACCCACAGATCTGGACTAAGACACTGAAGGGAGCAAAAACCAGAAGGCAAGTGGCAGGGAAAGAGGAAAAGGGATGCAAATCAAGGCAGATATGTAAGGATAGGGTGCAGATAAGAAATAACCAACTGGAAAGAGAGATCGTGTGCACAGGGAGACACTCTGCTCTATCAGAAAGAGCTGTCAGAAATGGAAAAGTGAAATGGAGAAAAGGGGTTGAGTCAACAGATAAGATTCCTGAGACACAGACCAGGACAGACAGGGAGGAGAACTTCTCAGCTTAGCCACTGAGGAAGCAAGTGAGCCCTGTGATCTGACTTGCACTTGGTTCCCAGAGCCTGGATCCCTAGGGTTGGGGAGATCCCGAGGTAGGGGGCCACATGGGCAGCAAGGTGGACCCAGAGCCCTCAGCCATTAGCACTACTGGGCAGTCAGTTGACCTTGGAGATGGGGATACCAGGTCCTTACCTTCTCCAGGGATTTGAGGACGCTCTGCCTCTCGCGCAGCTTCTGGATGCTCAGGGCTATCTTGTGGCGGGCACCTTTGGTGACATTCTGTGGAGGGGGCAGAAGGGGACAGGAAGCTGGAAATGGGAGGTTAAGGTACTCAAGGTGCCCCAACAAGGCCCAAAGAGAGGAGGCTTGGACTGCAAGGGTCATGTCAAAATGGTACTGCCCTCAACCTTGCCCTGATGGTCCCCTCAGCTTCACCTGAGACTCCAAGTGCTGTTCAGTCAGTGTCATCATCTCTTCATAGCTCATCTGTGAGAAGAGGGCTGCGTACTTGTGCAAGCGGAGGCTCTTGAGCCACGAGGGCACGTCTGCGGAAAAGAAGGGAGGGCGTAAGTTCAGGAATCTGGCCCTGGTGACAGTTGTGGGGAAGGACCAGGCATCAATCACAGGCAGCCTTAAAAGCTGTAGGACGTTGGAAGGGGGTAGGGAGAAGCCCAGGATCCATATGCTACTTTTCAGCCAGACCCTTCCCGGTGGCCTTCCCTGGTCAGGACACCCTATCCTTCTGAGTTGCTGGGTTGGACATGTCCTAGGATAACCTCTGATGTCCTTAAAAGTATTCCTGGAACCTCTGTTCCATCAGTCACCTCTAGGTCGTAGCTTTCTTAGTCAGACTGGGCTGCCTGAGTGCAGGGGCTTTTCCCTAATCAGGCTGGGACTTGTGGGGGTCTCTCTGCTCAGTCTTGAGCCCTTAGATCAGGGACTGTCCACTTTCCTCAGACCTGTATCCCCTTCTCGGGGGGTGGCGGGCGTGGGAAGAGGAAGAATTGGGTGAGGAGGGGTGGCAGCTCCAAGCTCTCTTCTGTCCTTTTAAGCTCTGCACAAGCCTCTTGAGGAGGTCCTAGAGCTAGTCTCCCCGACCGTACCTTTCATGCCACTGCCGTCCTCCTGGAAAGTGTTCCGGCTGGAGCCCTGCTCCTCCGTCTGCTCACTGCCAGAGGAGGCCACGCTGCTCTGGGGTGAGAGGGGTGCGTGGTCGGGCGTGGTGAAAACAGCCCGGGCCCCAAGCTCCTCTGGACTCGGCCACTCACCAGGGGCCTGGGGGCTCGTGGGGATGAGCGACATGGAGCGCTTCAGCGGGCTGGGGTGGATTTGGCAGGGGAGACCTGGCCAGAGTGGGAGAGAGACAAGAGGTCAGGACTGGGAATCTGACCACAGGAGACCATGTTCCCCTGATCAGTGCCATGGATGGCAGCTCAGCCTCAGAACCCAACAAGGGGAAAGGACCCTGGGGTCTGAGGGGAACTACCTACCAGCTACTGCTAGTTCCCTCATTCTTCTACCTACCTAACCCATCGGCAAGCTGTCAGCCACTTCTCTGAACTGCTCTACTTTCTCTGCTAGCACCCTGGGCTAAGTCACTGGAGTCCTTAGCTGGAATTGCCATCACAGCCTCCTCACAAAATTTCTTGCCTTCATCTTCATCCCCTACAGTCTATTCAACTCACAACAGCCACACTGATCTTCCTTTAAATGCAAATCTGACCCACTTAGTCCCTGACTAAATCCTACCTGTAGCTTCCCTTTACAAAAAGAATAAAATTCAAACCCTCCTCCCAATACCTATAAGGCCTTGCAGGACCTTGCCCCTGCTCATCTCTGAGGTCTCATCTCTCATAACTCATCCCTCTGGTTCAAGCTTTTCTAGCCTTTACCACACCCCTACTCCCAATTTGTTCCTGGAACAGTGGAGCTTGTTCCAGCTTCAGGACTTCTGAGCTTGCTCCTCCTCCTTGTTCTCCTGATCTTGGCAGCTGGCTCCTCCAGGTCTCCTCTCAAAAAAGCATCACTTCTTCGGAGGCTCTCCCTAAACCCTCAGTCAGAAGTAGCTCCTCCTCACCAACCTCCTATCATATTACTATGTCCTGTCTTTCTTACAGCACCGATCACAACCTTAAATGACCTTATCTAATTATCTGTTCACTTGTTTATAACTGTACCCCCTGCTTCAAGACCTGTGACAACAGGGCCCCATCCTGTCTTAAACATTATTAATTAAACTCAGTAATTACAGGGGGGTTTCTACTAGAGGAGGTTCTGCACAACTATGTGTAAAATAAGTGAATGAGGTACATAAACTGCTTCCTCAACATCTATTATTGGGCTTCAACACCTCCCAAAGGATGTTTTCTTGTTCTGAGCCCAAACAAGGGTGAATCCAGGCCCTCATTCACCGGATGTTTCATATCCTCCATCCATCCCATTCCTGGGATAGGAAAAGGGATCCGATTTGATTTTTAACCATTCTAAGGACAAGGCAGGTGCCCACGAGCTTCCAGACCTTTATGCATGCTCCTCCCTTCCCGTAGCTCACCAGTCACCTACCCTTAACTGCCAGCCACTTTGGCCTTCATCCCTGGCTCAAATGTCCCCTCTTCTGCAACTGTCTCCTCTGTGTGCCCTGAGCCCCTGTGTTGCTATCTCAAGTCCAGCCCTCCTGTCCCTTCCCTAGGCTGCCTCCCACTGGAATCTGGGCTTGTGTAGGATGGCGGCAAGCTTGCCCAACCATTTCTGCATCCCCAAGACAGGCCAAGACACAGGAATGCCTGAAAATTCAATGACTCCAAAAGGAGGGCACCCATTATCCTAAGAGTGCTAAGGGGGCCTCTGAGCTTGACACAGGAAATCTAGAAGTACCCCAAGTAAAAAAGGAAAAGAAAACAAAGCCAAAAAGCCTCATGCTGGGTAGGTGAGACCATCAAGGTCTAGGGAACAGAAGTCCCTCACCCCAGTTCCCATAAAGAGTTAGGAGGCAGAGACAGAAGAACCCTAGCCTCATTTCTGATGGAACGGCTGGGTTTCCTGTGAGTGCCTCACTGATACCCAGATTCAGGACACCCAGCCTGGCACAGGCCCCCAAAGCACCTTCCCTCACCTGTGACAGTTATCTACGCTCCTAACCAGGAAGTCACTTCAGGGAGGGGGCAGTGCACTGATCCCACCGATGAAGGCTACCCTCCACCCATTATCTGTGACCTCTGGGATCCTCTGCATGGGGCTCCTCCAAAGTCTCTGGACTTGTAATAGATGTCACCCTCTGGGCATGGGGGGCTGGAGAACCCTTAACACAGGGCTTTTTTTTTTGGCTTGTCCTGGTGCCCCTGGCTTCCTCCCTTCTCCCCTCTCACCCAAGAAGGGGGCAGGCGAGGCTGAGAGGACAGGAAATTATCCTGATTGGAACGATTGTGTAGTTCCTGAGAAGCCCTGCTTGGCCCCGCACTAGGGTGGAGGCTGGCCACAGCATGAGAACTATAAAAACAGGAATGCTGGCCAGATATCCAGGGCCTTGCACTCTCCAAGAAACCCTGGTCTGTCCTTGGCAGAACCCCAAACCCACCCTGCCTGCCCTTACAGGCCAATCCTCACTCCCCACTCAAAAATATTTTAATGACTTCCTGTTTCCTGCAATTGCCTTAAATTGAAAAGCTTCATCTTATCCTTCAAGCCCTCCTGCCCTTGCCCCCAAATGTGACCCTAATCCTTGTAGCTCAGTTGGTAAAGAATCTGCCTACAGTGCAGGAAACCCGTGTTCGATCCCTGGGTTGGGAAGATCCTCTGGAGAAGGAAAATGGCAACCCACTCCAGTATCCTTGCCTGGAAAATCTCATGGACAGAGAAGCCTGGTGGGTTGCAGTCCATGGGGTCGCAAAGAGTCGGGCATGACTGAGCGACTGAACTGAACTGAACTGAACATACTGAGATCTGAGAGTCAAGACAGACCTGAGTTCAAATTCTGGCTCAGCCACCTATTAACTTCACGATCCTGGGCAAGTCACTTCATTTCCTCCTTTGTTTCCACTTTCATGCGAAGTTTTTGGTACAGGGGCAGGCCCATGGTAAACATGAGTATTTGCTACGGCTATTACTCATTTAAATCCCTGCACCTCTCCATCCTTGCCAGACCTGTCTACATACCATTTCCTCCAATTTGACATCCCTATACCTTCAATCCATGCTATGCCCTGTACTTGAAATGTCCGATTTCTCTTCTAGTTCAAATCCCCTATCCAACATTGCTCCAGCCTGGTCTTTTAAAGTTGCTGCAAGTATGGGCACCCTGCATGGATGACCCCTCCCCTCGATGAGCATCTCTGGGAGGGTCACTTTTAGGTGGGGGTGGTGTAGCACAGTAATAAAGTATATGAGCTGTATAGCCAGACTGCTGGGATTTAAATTCTGGCTATACCACCTTGGACAAGTGACTTTTCTGTGACTCAGCCAATGAATTTTTAAGTATAAAGTTCTTAGAACAGCTCCTGGCAAAGACTAAACGTTGAATATATTTTAGCTAGAATTATCAATATACCCTCCCAAGTTGGACACAGAAACTGTCATGCTCTGAGACTGGAAAAAAAGGTCCAAGACACCTTGGGTTGTTGCTAGAGCTCCTGGAAATGCCCCTCTATCCCTCTATCTTTCCTGATTCTTGCCAACACTTGGGAGGGAAGCAGGTGACTAGGATATCCATATTCAACTGGGGAAGAAAGAGGCTCAGGGGTAACTGATATGTACTAGGCGCCATACAGCTCGGTACCAAAGACCCAAGGTTCACTCTGCCCCTGGCACAGGCAACGTTTTTATTGTCGCCCTCACCTGGCCTGCTTTAACCAGGGCTTGCAAAAGGCAGCTGGCATTTTGAAGTTAAATCTTGGCAACTTCTTGCCCTGAGTCAGGTCACGTGACTATCACTTCATCAGTCCTTGGAAATGTCAGTCTCTTTTATCCTATTCATTTCAACTAACACTTTAAAAACCAGAAAGCAACTATACTCTAATAAAAATTAAAAAAACATAAAACAAAAATCTGACTGGAATACCAGCCCCCTGCTCACCCCAGCCTCTGGAGGTACTAACTAGGAGAGTCATTTTGAGACCACTTAGTTGGAGGATAGCATAGCATCAGAGGCAAGCACTGGTATCCGGCTGCCTGGTCTAAACCCTGGCCAGTTTCACTACCTGCTTTGTGGCCTTGAATACAAGACTTCATCTCTTTGCGTCTCAGTGCCTTCATCTGCAGAATGGGGCTAATGATACTGTTGTGATGAAGATTAAAGGAGACCATGCCTGCAAAATGCTTTTGAAAATAGAGCACCTAGCACAGTCAATGCTAAACAATGTTATCTACTATTACTAATGCCTTGCAGTATGAGTTACATCTTATATGAACAGGCTTACAAACATACACTTCTCAGAAATAAGTCTGGTAAGCTGGAGCCAGATACAAAAATCCAGAATGTCTGAGCTAGAAAGAACTTCAAATTATGGTCATGAACTCAATGCTTTCAGAGGTCAGGCAGTTATCACATGTGCCCGAAGTTGGATGGTTGCGGCAGAGGCCTATTGGGACACGTGTAGGTCTAAAGGTGGTAACCAATATTTAACTCCATCTTATGACTGCCACCAGACCACAGGCCTTGATTTACCTGATCATTTGATTTTTTAAGTAAAGCTGATATCTGGATTTTTAGGGGAAAATTCCTTACATTGCTGATTTAGTTTAAAATGTAACAAAATAAAACCAAAGTTTTGTTGAGTTTGGGCTCAATAAAGCATGTTGGCGTGTCAGAAATGGCTCTGGGAATGCCAGTTCACAACCTCTACACTGACTCACAGGCCCAGAGAGGTTGGTTATGTGACTTGCCCAGGGACAGAGTGAGTGAAGAGAGAGCCCAGTCTGACCCTTTTCAAGTAGGCATGGCTTCCCAGGAACTCCCACCTCCTCACCTGCATTTGCGTTGCTCCCAATACTGTTGATGGCTGGCGGCACTGAGCTGGGTGGGTGGAAGGGCACATGTCCATTTTCCCGGGGTGGCTTTTCCTGCCAGGCTGGCCCTGCATCCCCAGGGCCCAGCTCTGCAGGGCCACCCCACTCATCCGAGCCCTGGCGAGAGTGGTAGGTGGGCTCAGGTCGGGTGCGAAAGCCGCTAGCTAGCCGCTCTTCCAAGTGGCTGAGCCAGAGGGCCAGTGCATTGCGGTCCTCCAGTGTGGTGGCCGGGTGGATGAGGGCGTAGGAAAGCAGCTGGCGGCTCTCCTCGATGAAGGCATTGCTCTCGATCGAGTAGGCCAGCACTTTCTGCAGCAGCCTCATGTACTCTGACTTGGCCTCCGTGTTGCCCGGCTGAAGCAGGGGTAGGTGGGACAGCAGGAGGGACACCACCTTCTCTTTGGACTCCTGCTGCCACTGGCTGACAATGGCTGCAGAGGGGACAAGAGGGAATGTCAGGGCAGCCAGGGTGGGGGACCCTCCATAAAACCAGGAAAGGTGTCTACAATCCATTCCCTCAGCTCCAATCTCACTTCCCTTCTCCTTTCATGACTCCAATCTTGTCCCTCATATAGGTGATATCTAACATACTCTGCCTGCTTCCACGGTAATTTTCTTTTTTCCGGTTTCATTATTCCTACTCTCAGAAACCTGCTATGGCTCCTAATCAGCCAAACATGCCACTCCAGAACCTGAGTCCCTCCTGCTGTCCCCAGGCCTGCTCTTCTTATTGTATCCCTACTCCTTACCTTCATGGCCTCTACCCTCTTTCCCCTGTCAAAACAGCCTTTATCCTGACTAGGAGGACAACAGAATATAATATATTGGTTAAAAGCTTGGGCTCAGGACTTCCCTGGCAGTCCAGTGCAGAGGGCAGGGTTCAGTCCCTGGTCGGGGAACTAAAATCTCACATGCTGTGTACTGTTGCTGCTGCTAAGTCACTTCAGTCGTGTCTGACTGTGTGTGACCCCATAGATGGCAGCCCACCAGGCTCCCTCATCCCTGAGATTCTCCAGGCACATGCTGTGTAGTGCAGCCAAAAAAAAAAGCTTGGGCTTGGGAATCAGACGGTCCGGACTCCCCCAACTTACTAGCTTGACCTTAGAAAAGTCACTTGAACTTCACAGAGCACTGATTTCCTCACCTGAAAAATTTAGTACCCAATTCACAATGTTGCTCTGAGATTCAATGAGTTAATAAAAAATGGAATGTGGCCTGGCATATAGAACATATCTAATAAATGCTGATGGCTGCTTTTTAAACTGCAATCAGCCTCTAGATTCTACCCTTCCAGTTCATTCTGTATACCAGATGGATTTATCTTCCTAAAGCACACCAGGATATCATGTTCCTGACCTGAAGCTTATAATGGCAACCAGCACCAATAGACTCAAGTTCAAGAGCTCCTAGCCCAACATCACCTTCATTTCTAGGGCATTCTTCCAGATAAAGACTTGGTTTAGGATACCCCATCTTCCCTGGAGCTCTCTAAATGCCATATTTATCCAAACTTCTACACTCAGGCTGAGAATCAAGGTTTTAGTCTGCAACAGTCTTCTTCCTCCTATCCAAATTATGAGTCTTTTATGGATTGCCTAAACACCTGTCCTTCTTCAGGACGTCTTCCCTGGCTACTCCACGCCTTGGGGATCTGGTGATGTCTCCTTTCTATACCAACCCATAGTCTGAGGGCCTATCTGTACTGTGAAGATGAGTGAGGCTTCCTTGTTCTCAGAAGTGAGCTCCCAGAGAATAAGGCCCCAAGCTAGTCCCACAAAGGAGGCCTTGGGAAGGAACTGTTATAGGACTGACTGTCCCTCCTTGAAAACCTTGTTATCACTTCCACGACTAGCTTAATGGAGTGGAGGATGGCAGGTAATGCTGACGGGGAAAGGAAAAAGGACAAAGAATACCAACACTTGAAAAAAAAAGACAATGATCAGGATCAACTCTATTCTCACTCTTGGGCAACTGAGCTCATACCTGCACCCACAGTGATGATCTTCCAACAATAAACAAGGGAGTTCTGAGAGGTGAGTTATTGGGCTAATGGTAAGGTCTCAGAAAGGCACAAAGGAGCTGAATGGAGCTAGGACCCCAGAGGGGAGAGTGATGAAAAAGAACAGGCAGTGATGTGGCCCATGTTCCTCCTCTCCTACTTACTGACATAAACATGATCATTGCAGAGAGCCCTTTCTCTAGCTTAAACAGAGACTTAGAATCATTCCTACCTGGCATGGTTGCCATGAATTTAGACCACAGCACAAAGCAGGACGTGAAGTAAGTCCTCAGTAAACATCAGCTGTCATTCCCAACACCATCGTGGTTATACCTTACACAAGCTTCTTCTTTTCAAATACCCACAAAGATTCTCAAAGCATAAGCTAACTCCCAGACCAGGAAACAGAGAGGCTAGGAATGGACATATACAGAAGAGGCTCAGAATTTCAGGCATCTGGATTTCAAGTGAGCCCTGATCTGGGTCCCTCTGCCTCCAATGGTATCTCATCTCAATATCCTTAAGGCTTAATACTCTAAGCACTTCTGGTCACCTCTGCCCACACTATAGGCTGGACACCTGGCCACTGGGAACATGGCATGAAAACCTGAGAAATACCTTTTTTATACACATTTATTTCTCTTAATGATGTGTCTGGAAATCTGTGGCTTGGGAATTCATATAAACTTTTAATTCTTACACTTGTAGCTCTAAGAAAACAAAACACATACAAGTCCAAACTCCTGGCCATATCAGTGCACCTTTTCTTGCCTGGCCTTTCTACCCTAAGCTGTTAAAGTGCTCAAGGGTTCATCCATTTATTCAGAGTCATCAGTTCATGCTTATCCACAGTACTGGCCAAAATAGAACTAACTACACAATAACAGTACTAAGCATAATCCCATAACCCTCCACTGTATCTCTCCAATACCATTATCTTCTTCTTCCCCTTGTTCCTGGCTTTCCAGATCCCTTTCAGGACCTGGCACACGAGGCCAGGAAACCTCATCCCCTCCATCTTTAATCTCCTGAACTAGCTCCCCATGACCATGAAGCGTTCTCTTAGGTCATCTCCATATCGAAAGATCTTTTCAAGGCGGGACAAGTCTTCCTGACTTCAGGGAGCCTTCACTGTTTGAGTTCTCCCACCTCCATATGCCACTGGATCACAGGGAAAGGAACTCCCTGGCACTCTATCTCCTTGACTAAGTCCCCAAGTTTTCAGTTCCTGATGAGAAGGAAGAAGAAATACAGTGACTGAAGATGAGGGACAGAAAGTCAAGGGATTGCACCCCAGCTGTGTGGTACAGATGCTGGGACAACGTGCTTCCTCCTCTGTAAAAGAGGGGTCACAGGGCTGCTAAGAGGATTTAGGGAAGACTATCCACATAAAGCACCTGACAGAGTGTGCCCATAGTAAACATTCAGTATGTGACTCAGTGATAGGTGATTTTCTCCCTTCTCCTCCAGCGCAGTTGGCCTACCCCTTTAGCCCTACCCTGATGCTCTCAGTTGCTGTTGTTTAGTCCTTACAGGGTAGCTGGAGGCATCTGGGACAGAGAAAAGCCTTGTCTAGTCCCTCCCCCACTCCCAGAGTACTGCCAGGACTCCAGAGCTAAGGGACACAGTTTCTCCTCTGGTACTGCCAGGGGACATGACAGAAGAGCCCCAAGGGTTAGGCTCAATGAAGGACCTTGTTCTATTGCAGTGAAAGGGGAAAGTGGTTTTAGATGAATGGAGGCTGACCCTAGGGAAATGTGTGTTCACGTATCTGTGCGGCAATGTGCTGAAAAGGGTGGGCCTCTCAAGACTGGAAAGCATCAGTGAACACTGGAGCTGGTCCAAGGACTCTGGGCAGCCTTAGGGCCCTTGGGGTGAGCCCAGTGGGGGCTGAAAATGATGGGTGGGGATGAAACTTCTAGGTTCCTGCCCAGATCAGAAGAGTCTGGCCCAGAGCTGAGGCACAGCAGAGCCCCAATGAATACTGGTACAGCTGAACCCAGACGGTCCCCTGGAAGGCAGTATTGTCTGTGTGTGTATAATATACCCTGTCTAGGATCACTCTGTCCTCAGGTCACTCTGTCTCATGTCCTAGCAGATTATATGGTGTAAAGAGTATAAGTTCAAGAGGCAAAACTGCCTGGATTCAAAATCTAGCTTTGCCTCTAAGACACAAGTCAGTATAACTGTGGGCCAGTCCTTTAACCTCTCTGAGCCTTGGTTTCCTCTTCTGTATAATGAGGGTATTTAAAGCCTTTAAAACACAGGGTTGTTTTAAAGATTCAATGAGATAATCGTGCAAAGCATCTGATCTGTGTTAACTGCTCCATGCACTTCAACTATTATTGTTGGCTGCTGGTTGAGATCTAGAGTCAAGCTATTTTGGGGCTAGAGGGAGCAATTCACATAGGAGAGCACATCTGGGTCTCCCCCTTAAGATTCCCGACAAGGGTGGGGAATTTCATGCAGTTATTTACCAAAAACAGACATGTTTCTGGTTCCTCTGAGCTAGAGGCACAATATGCAGTGATGAAATTCTGGAGGTGGGCGGATGGGGGAGGGGACTGGGGAATGCCATGACGTCAATGACTGCAGCTCACCAAGCTGCAAACCTGGACTCCAGAGGATGAGGGAGACTGTGTAAAAGTGCTCTCCTTGGCCAGGTGACCAGAGCTAAGTAGGTCATGACCCTGGGTGCTGCAAATCACAGGAGCCAAATATATCTTGGAGACTGCCATAAGAAGAAACTCATTTTTACATGCTGGGCTGTTGCAATAATCGCGGCAGCCTGTGGCACTAGTCAGAGGGGCTGGGTTTTGGCTCCAACATGCTCTTCTATGCTTCACCCCATCTCACACAAACGTAGGGGAGGGCAAAGGGGCTCACATTTTTGTTTGATGAACTGTGTTAGTAGAGCTTGAAAGGGGAGGGTGGAGGTATCAGAGTTGAGCTTGGGTGACTCACTCAGCCACAGCCCCCTCTTGACCTCAGTTTCCCCACCCAGATTCAATGAGCCAAGGAGGGAAGGGCTTAAACCTGCTGGATACAGGGACTCTGACTCAGAGAACAGGAGGAGAGAAGAAACGCAGGAAATGTGGCCCAGGAAGCCAGAGGACCAGGGAGAGAAGGAGACTTCAGCTTCCCGGGCCCCACCCTTGGGCTCCAAGTCATCATGGGAAGGCGGGGGTGGGGCGCGGGTGATAGGATTACTGTTGTAGCTGCAAGTAGGCAGGGCAGACAGCACTGAGACAAGGAACAGGGATAATGACAACGGGAAACCTGGGGCTTCTCCCTCCCTGGTTCCAGAGACCCCTGGGGTGTTGCTTTTCTGTTTCCAGGTTTTATCTCAGACTCTGCTCCCATGAAACCAACACTGGCTGCGTGGGCTGGGGGACTTCCTTCTACCCTTCTAGCTGCTTGAGAGGAAGGGACAGCCCAGACCAGTGCCTCTTCCATGCCTCCCAACTCTCCACTTGCAGTAGGTCATGTGACAGTACCCTCACCACCTTAATGGGCCCACCCAGAGTCAGTGTCAGCAAGAACAGCAGTTCTCCACTGAATGTACGTAAGTGCCAAACAGCAAGCTTAAAAAACACCAAAATCTCTGGAGATAGGACCTAGGCCTCAGGTTCTTTTTATAAAGTGATTCTGACATGAAGCCACCATGGGGACCCACTTACCAAAATTCAGCTCTCTGTACTCTCTGGCCCATTCTGAGGAGGCTATGGGAGGGTAAGCAGCTCTGACCCAGACCCAAACTTGAACCCAGGCTCTCCCTGGGAGAACTGAAAGAAGTAGCAGGGTTGGGTGGGTGAGACATGAAGTACAAACCCCCAGAAAAAGGCAGAGAATCTGCCTCACTGTTCTGCTCTCCTGGCCCAAAGGGATTGACAAAGAGCATCAGACCCTATAATAGGTAATCCTTATCCAAGAAAAGGTAGACCAACTGAACTCAAAGATTTGGTTTGCAGGGTAAGTGTGCGTCTTGGTGGGAAGGAGGGACAGGTTCTCTGAGGTGCCCATTCCATAAAATACTAGGAACTACTGCTGCACTAGGAGAGTATCTAGAACAATCCCTTCCTTGTCTAGATGAGAATCCTCAGGCCCAAGAGGGATGGGGCTGGCCCAGGTCACAAGAGGTGTTAGTGGCAGAGCTTGATCTAGAACTCTTGGGTGTCCTGATTCCTGTTCTCATGTCCCATGACAAATGAATCATCAGTACAGAATCATCTCTCAAACTGCCTAGTCAGCAGAAGAACCAGGGTGCCCATTAACAGGCCTATCCTCTAAGGATTCTGATTCAGTGGGTCTGGGACAGGGGCCCAGGAATCTGATTTTAAGTCACATTCTCCCCCATCAGGTGACTCTGATGATGACGTAAATTTGGGAAACACAACAGGATGGGAAAGCCATAATGGACAAGAGAATGCAGAGCTCCTCCTACAAGGCAGGTCTCCAAGTCTAGTGCATAGCTCCTTCCTTCACCAGTGAGGTTGGGAGTGAGACCGGAAACACAGGCTTGGAGCCCCCATGCCTATTAGGACGAGGCATTTAGGGTCCAAAGGACTGATCTCTATGATCACCTCTCTTTCCAGTCATGTTTTTGCTCTAATCCTGGCAGGCTTCCTGCTGACTCCAGAATACACCATGGCCTGCCCTCTCTTCCCTCACTCTAAGTTTTCCCTAACTCTCCATCCACCTAAGTACCAACTTGTTTTATTCTTACCACCTGACATGGGGCTGGGGATAAAGACCTTGACTCATATATTCATTCACCAGTCAAGTCATTGCAAGGCAGTTCTCAAGGACAGGCATTAACCACAACATCTTAAGGCCAACTGTCTGAGATGGGTCTCAGGTTCTTGGTATAAGGTATGTCATGTCTTTCAACGGCAATGTGGTAACAACAGATATTTTAAATGTATATAACTTCAAACTAGCAGTCCCACAGAATTCTAGGAATTTATCCTAGAGATGCTTAAAGGGTACTCAATATAGTACTCCTTTTAAGAGCAAGACCTTTAGAGTCAAACTCCAGCTCCACCTCTGACCAGTTGTACAATCAAGGCAAGTCACAGACCTGTCTCATTTGTAAATGGGGGAGTTATAAGATCTTCCTTACAGAGCTGTTGTGAGGATTATGAATAATATAAGTAAAGCACTGCTTGATACACAGGTCAGGCTCTCTGTTACTTTACTATTCTTACTATCAAGCAGCCATTAACAACAATGAGGTGTATGTGTTGAATAAGGAATGATCCTAAAGTTCCATTTTTAAGTGGAAAAAACCAAATTAATATGTGTGATGCTCTATGTGCTAAAACCATCAAAATAAAGAAAAAGCTGGAGGGAGAACTTGAATGTACTCAAGTGCAGAATGTGCTTTAATGTGCACAGAATCTCTTATAAAACATACACAAATTGGGAATGTGGAAGTCTAGAAGACCTCACTTTTCATCTTTCATATGGTTTGATTTTACTGCAAATTTTGAAAACAAAAGGAAAACTAAAAATGCTCTAGTAAATAAACGGCAGTAAGCAACCAGCGATTCTGATAGATGGCCAGGATTGGCACCCAGGGCTCATCCAACTCTCTGCTCAGAATGGGATGGTGGGGATGCATGACCAAGCTGCTTAAGACACTGGTCTGCCCCAAAGGAGCTCCTATGCTGGGGGTACAGCCATACCACAACCACAGGTCCCCTGCCCTGGTGCTAGAACAGAGAAGAACCCTCCTTGGTGGGGAGGATGGGAGAACTGTGAAACAGCTGAGGTGTGAGCTGGCTGCAGCCAAGCTGGGTTCCTGCTGCTCACTGTCTGAGACAGGAACATAAGCTGGTGACTCCTGGCCTGAGGAACTGACTTCCCCTAAAACCATGGCACTTCTGTGATATGTTAAAAAAAAAAAAAATGTGACTGCTAAGGTGGGTAGGCCTCAGAAGAGGTGGAAGCAGTTCTGGGGGTCCCCAAATCCCAATCCTAGCATCCCATGATGATTTTTCTCACCTATAAAAAGGGGAAAGCAACATTACCTATCTCAACGGGTTGTTATATGGGCGAAACGAGTTACTGACAATAAAAACAACAATTAACATGTTTACTACATGCCAGACATTGTTCTCAGGGCCCATAACTAACCTATAAGGTAAGCACAGTTTTCATCTTGATTTTAAGGTGAGGAAACCAGGGCTTAGAAAGGTGAAGTTACTTGATTATATAGCAAGTGACAGAACTGGGATTTAAACCTAGACAGTCTGATTCTAGAGTCACGAAGAACACTTTTCAAAGTTACTATATAAGTAAAGTTAGTACTTGGCTTGTTGTAGGGACTCAGTGTGAACTGCTATCATGAGGAAGAAGGTGGAAACATTAGGGCACACTCTACATGGGTCCCTGGGTACCACCCCCATCCAGCTAGCTTGCAGGTGCATATACTCCCTCTCTTTGGTTTCCATGGGCTTCCCTTGTGGCTCAGCTGGTAAAGAATCCGCCTGCAATGAGGGAAACCTGGGTTCAATCCCTGGGTTGGGAAGATCCCCTGGAGAAGGGAAAGGCTACCCATTCCAGTATTCTGGCCTGGAGAGTTCCACGGTCTGTATAGTCCATGGGGTCGCAAAGAGTTGGACATGACTGAGCGACTTTCACTTCACTTTGGTTTCCATCTCTCCCACCTGTCACCAAGGTCAACACCTCTCCATCCAGACTTGGGAAGCCCCAGAAGGCCTGAATGGCTTCAGCAGTGCCCTGTGAGATAGTTCTCTGGACTGACTTCTATCTACAATTCAGGTCTGAGGGAGAGGTTCTAGAGAAGCCTTGCTTCACCCACACCAGTGTCACCCTCATGAGACAAAGAGTACTTCTTTACTTTACTGAGTGTTCAGGAAACTAATTTGGACTACGTGTAAATTCAAAACTCTCTTGAAACTGTTTATGCCTTAGGTGCAACCTACCTTCGAGGGGGATAAAGAATAATATGACTTGTAACTTTTGGAAGAGTTCTAAAATTCCCTCCTAGCTCTGATGTCCTGGAGCTTGAGAAATGAACGAATGCTCACCTTCCATCCCCCTTTCACAGGTAATGGCTTCATTCTGTTCTTGTCAGCTGCCCTATGTAATCCCTCCTCTGCTGTGGGTAGTTTCTAATCTGCACTGCACTCCCCCAGGAGTGTCCCATTCCATATCTGAGGATTTCTGACAGCAAAGCCCCAGAAGAGACATGATGATGACTTTAGAGGTCCGGGACTCCTCACCTACTAACAAGCCTAGAACCACATTTCTTAGCACCTTTGCTGGGTAGGCCTCCTCAGCCACCTGACATGTTTCCATCCCAGGTCTCCCTCCCACCTTGCGCCCATCTCTGGGGGTGGAGACTCACCAGCACTGTTGGCCTCTGACTCCAGCAGGTGAATGTCATTGCAGTCTGCCAGTGAGTGCTCCAGGCAGAGCTGCAGGAAGCGAGCCTGGGTGCGCGTGACTCGCTTCAGAAGTGACAGCAGGGCCACTGTCTGTTCACACTCATTCCAGCCCTTGAACCAGCCAGCAAGGATGCCCACCTGGTCTCGGAACATCATGGTGCCAGGCCTGGGGCCAGGGTGGGGGGACGGCGGTGGCGAGGGCCAGCGCCGTCACATGGTCTCGGCTCCAGGCTCCTGTTTCCTCTCCCCTGAGGGCCAGGGCTTGAGGACGTTCCCTGGCGTAGTGGCAATGGGTGATGAGGGGAAGAGGACACCTGCTCACATCAGGGGAGGTGTTGGTCCAGCCACGCCTCTCCAGGCTCCTGGAAAAGGAAGAAAGCGGGTCAGAGAGAAGGGGCTGGAACTGGTCTGGTGAGTGTGGGTTCAGAGGTTAAGGAGGCCTGTCTTCCCCTTTAGCTCAACTCTGCTGAGCTCCTGGGAGAAAGACAAAGCCAACACCAGATACTAAGCCAACTCTCCCTCCAACCTTTAGAGCCAGAGAAAAGTCTTGATTGGGACTCAGAGACTCAGACAAAGGAGAAGATGCTGCCCCTCACTTTTGGCTGTCACAGGGCCAAAGGAAGTGGATTTAAAGCGGAGAGTAAGTTGGTAAGATTTTCTAGATGGAAACAGGAGACAATGCACACTATGGCAAAAGATGTGAGTTAATGGAGACCTGGCCCCAGGTGACATGACTAAGCAGACATGTGATGCTGAGCACATGTCCTGACCTTGCTGATCTCTGGTCACCTCTTCTAGGGGGCTGGGCCGAGTCACTGCTTGCCTGCTAAAAAGATCCTACAGAGTCTGTGTATTATTTCAAATTAAGATGCACAAAGCTGGGATATGGGTGAGTGGTGACCCCAGTGGAGATCTCAGGTACATGGACAGCCATCTGATCAGCAACTGGGTGCCTAACGGTAGGAGGTCTTTTCAAAGATCTCTAACATGCTGGTGGGGCGGAGGGGATCTCATCCCCTCCAACCAAGCTCTCCCACTCTGATCTCTAAGACCCCATCTACCCTTGCTCTGAGGTGAATCTCTCCCAGTGTTCTTCCTCATTCCCTTAAGGATACTCCTGACTCAAGTCCTCTGGAGTGGGATGCCCCCTTGGCTCTCAGAGATGCGAGCTTGTCATCCATTTTCCTAAAAGCCAAGAGGATACTAACCTGAGAAGGGGATACATCAAATGTTAAAAACTCCAAAGCAAGGAAGTGTCCAAATTCCTTAGGCAGGAACCACACAGAAGCTGTGTCAACTGGGCAGACAACAGATCTATTCTTCAGTTGATTGCTTTCTGGACACTACTCTGAAGCCTTTCTTTAAGTGGCTCCTGATCCAGGTCTCCACTCACATTTCCCGTCTCTCCTGAAACCCGTGCCCTTGGCTCCATCTCCCTCTGGCCGCCAAGAGGACTGAGAACTCCATACAAAGATTCATTGAACCTGCTGGGCTAGGTCTTAGGGAGCTACTGCTGTCTCCCTGAATTTCAAGCTCCTGCTGAGGACAGCTGGGAGGCACACCTGGCAACGGCAGTGCCTCACCTCACAGACCCTCATGGGCCACCTGAACAGAGCAAACTGGCCTGGCTGTCGATCCTTTTGGATACAAGAAACAAGAGAAAATGTGGGGGGAAATGAAACCTTATTCCCAATTAAACAACCCTCCCAGAAATCTTTCTAAACGACCTATCAGGAGCTTCCCCAGTGGCTCAGTGGTAAAGAATCTGCCTGTCAATGCAGGTGACACAGGTTTGATCCCTGGTCCAGGAAAATCCCATAAACCACAGAGCAACTAAGCCTGGATGCCATAACTACTGAGTTTGTGCTCTAGAGCCCATGAGCTGCAACTACTGAGCCTACGTGCCAAAACTACTGAAGCCCTCGGGCCCTAAAGCTTGCACTCTGCAAGAGAAGCCACTGCAATGAGAAGCCCAAGCACCGCAACTAGAGAGTAGTCCTTGCTCCCTGCAACTAGAGAAGAGCCTGAGCAGCAACGTATATCCAGCACAGCCAAAAATAAAAATAAATACATAAAAAAAAAAAAAAACCCAATGACAAATCAAATATTGCCTCCCTGGCTTAAAATCCTCCAATGACTTTTCACTGCATTTAAATAAAATGCGTAGAGGGCTCCCTGTAAGACTCTGGTGGCCGCTCCAACCTCACTGTGTACCGAGTTCTTGTTCACTTGGACTTATGCACAGCTTCCCCCAACCTATCTATGGCTTGCTTTTATTTGTCACTCAGGTCTCAGCTCAGTGTCACTTCCTCAGAGAGATCTTCCCTGATCATCCAAATCTAAGAAATTTCTGTCACTCTACTGAATTTATTCTATATAGTTTGGCACCCTCAGATATCTTATTTGTTTGTTGTTTCTCTCTTCCCAACAATTGCAAGCTACACAGCTGCCCAGGGCCCAGAATAGTGACTAGCACTTAGAAGGTGTTCAACACATACTTAATGAATGAATGGATGAATGAAGGTGAGCATGGGAGCCACACTTGGGACTTCTACAGCCCTTGGGGCAAAGACGACAGAAGGAATGATCAAAAGGACGGTAAAGTGATTTGGAAACCTTGCCCTAAGAGAAAAATTTGAAGGCACTGGGGAAATTTCCCCTGAAGAGAAGACTCAGGAGGAATGGCATAACTGACTTGAAATACCTGAAGGGGTAGCGCACAGAAGAATTAGAGTTGTTTATTTACTTCAGAGGAGAATCAGGGTAGATGGCTCTAAGTGAGAGGCAACCTGAGACAAGAGAAATGTTGAAAGTCAAGAAAATTCAGTTCTAGTCTTGCCCCAGCCACTGTGTCACTTTAATCTTTGAGCTAGTCTGTTTCCCTTCTCTAGGAGGTGTGAGATAAGGAGCTAGACTGGTCAGACATGACAAGTGGGTTTTACCTCACAGGCTAACTCCAATCAATTGGTAGTGGCTGCCTGGAACACTGTGGTGAGAAGGATCCTAAAAAAATGAAGCAATAGGAATATCCATCAGTGGAGAACGATTAATAAATTGGAGAATACCTCATACAAGGGGATATTATGTAGTAATTAAAAATGTGCTTGGTTCTGACAGCTGAATACAAACAATGTGCTTCTAACTATGTGTAGTGTTTGATCTTTAACTACAACGTAGAGTGTTACAATTAGTCCATAAGTACATAGTAATGTGTTCAGTCATTTTTGTAAAGTGAAAAAAAAAAAGCTGTACATAAACTCCTTATATATATTATATATGAATGCCTATGCACCTATGTATATAGAGAAATGTGTAGAATGATACACCCTGTGCCATTCACATTGGTTACCTTGGGGAGAGGGAGGAATTAGTTATACTCTTTTCATATAACTTTGTGCTATTTCACTAGTTCCACATGAACACAAATTACTTTTGTAATTTTTAAAGATAAATTTAATTTTAAAGAAATCTAAGGCAGCATTCTACTTTCTGGCTCAGTGAGAGAGTGCTGTGATTGATTATCAATGTTTCCCCTGGATACTGGACAGATGAGTGGTAGTTCATGTGCCTGAAAAAGTCAGTTTCCCTTCCCGGCTCCAGTATTTTGTGGCTTTCAGTCCTAAGGAGACAGCAGCTGCCTCAACATAAGGAAGAATTTTAAAATAATGTATCTGTCCAAGAATGGAACTGGCTGCCATGTGAGGAGGTAATAAGCTCCCTGGCTGCTGGAAGTGGTCAAGCAGAGGCTGGATGAACATCCCTTGGGAGTGGGAGGGATTCCTTCACTGGGTGGCAACGCATAAGACAGAAGGACATGTTACTATTTCAGAGGGAACATTTGTGATGGGATGTTTGCTATGCTAACAGTGTTTACGGCAAAAAGATGACCAAATCCACAAACAGACCTAAGTTGTGAACTCTTGCCTATAACCATTTTTACTGGGGGGCTACTTTTCCTAAGCAACAGCACTGTGCCCTTGAAATAAAACTACTGACTGAACATTAATCCAGCTTCTTCCCCAAGCCAAATGCTAGAAGCAAAGCCTTGGGACACAGCAGGATCTCAAACATGATGCTTAGAAGGCCAGATTTTGAATGGAGCAGACCGGTGAGTGCAATGGTGAGCTGAAAAGCACACACATTGTCTAAAGGGAGAATTTACTATTGAGCTCTAATCAACTGCTGCCATGTAGGAATTTGGGTCCAATATTGTTATATTTTTTTTTTTTAAAGAGGAGCCAGAAATCTAGATTTTTAAATTAAAATCCCCCTATTTTTAAATGTTGGAAATGAATTCATATTAAAACAGCAACAATGAACCCTATATAGAAGAAACAAAGCCTGTGGCTTAGGCCAGATAGACAGAAACTGTGAAAAGATCAAAAGTCTGATATATATCCCTCTCAAGGGCCTCTCTGGTGGCTCAGACAGCAAAGAACCTGCCTGCGGTGTGGGAGACTGGGGTTCGATCTCTGGGTCTGGAAGATCCCTGGAGAAGGGAATGGTAACCCAGTCTAGTATTCTTGCTTGGGAAATCTCATGGACAGAGGAGCCTGGTGGGCTATAATCCATGGGGTTGCAAAGAGTTGGACACCACTGAGCAGCTAACACTTAGCAAGGGCTTAGAGAAGGTCCTACATCTTCAAGCCATTCCACTGCTCAGGAAACGTGATGAGGAGAGAGGACCAAGTTAGTGTCCAAGGAAGGCTTGGAGACTCTGCATGAAACCCTGGGGCTTTAGGAAACCAACGGTCACTATCAGGGGAGGGAAAAATAAGGAGTTTGGGATTAGCAGCAGATACAATCTACTATATATAAAACAGATAAAACAACAAGGTCCTACTGCATAGCACAGGGAACTATATTCGATATCTTGTAATAAACAATAATGGAAAAGAATATGAAAAAGACTACTCATACATAGCTGATTCACTTTGCTGTACATGAGAAACTAACACAACACTGCAAATCAACTATACTTCAATAAAAATAAATGCATAATTAAAAATAACCCCTAAAGGAAGTGTTCCTATGTTTTAGACAGAAGAATGCTGGGTGTTTGGTCTGGATGGTGACTGCAGACGAGGACTGGATGGCTTTCTTCCACCAAAGGGCCAAAGACCTCCAGCTTCTCTCCTGGGTGCTTGGCAACAGTGAGAAAGGATGACTTGGCTTGGTGAGATTAGCCAGGGCAAAAGCATCAGCACTGACTATTTGAAGGCATCTTACTGTGGTAGCAAATTACTATGATGGATTCAGTGGATTTGCCTGCCAAACATCCACACCCATCTTCTGGTACCAGGCCCCTAAATTCCCTTTGAAGAATTAACTGTCCTTCTTGGATCCAAGAGTAGACATAAAGTAAAACTTGGCCACGGAAAGCCCTCCCTGGACTTTGTTGTAAATACTAGGGAAAATAAGTTCTTGGTTAGGGCTGCTCAGATTATACACTATTTCCTGATATTCCTGGTTGCCACTGCTGCTACCTCACAGTGAGGGCCCATCTCAGAATGAAGCCAATACAGATGAAAGCAAAGTCAAAAGTGGAGAGAAAAGAGAGACTTGTTCATATCATCATCAGACCTGTCTCTAGCTAGTTGGAAGCCTCTCACCCCACTTCCTCATCCCAGACTTTTCAGTTACATGAACCAACAAATTCCTTTTGGGCCGAGGCCAGTCTGATTTGGGTTCAACTTTAAGCCTTGACTGTTCCCATACAGGAGAATTCACCACTGCTCTGGTCTCTTTATCCTTAGGTGACAAAAAATGACTCCCTGTCTTTGAGAAAAGACACTAGAGGGAACCCTTCTGGTTAAGTCCTTCAAATAATCCAACAATATGGCTACCATACTTGGTCTCTAAGAGACCAAGGAACCTTCTTGAGAAGCATCTTCCAACCCTGGAAGGTGGGAAAGAGAGTCAAAAACTGGCTAAGATGTTCCAGGAAAAACTAGTCATTGGCTCTTTCTCCAAACAGTGAAAAGCAGCCCACATACAGGAAGCTCCTCTGGAGGTCAGCTATCCTCTCTCAGAAGTAGCACTGCAGAGTCAGTCAAACCTGGCTGAACCAGAGCTCTCCTACTGACACTAACTTGCCATGCTGATCTTCCACAAGTAACTCAGTTTCTTCCTCAGTGAAGCTTAAGAATGAAATGAAACAATGTACATAAGATGCTTAGAATGATGTTTCACATGTCTTCACATATCACATATTGTATTATGTGCCAGGCCTTATGCTAGTAGCTTTCCACTGATGAGCTTGTATGATCTCAAAAACTATAAACACATATATACATATCCTTATTTTACAGATGAAGACACGGGCACACAGAGAAGGTTAAGTCACCTATCCAAGATTACACAGCTAAGCTGAGATTTTTAAGGCCAAGCACTCTGGTTTTAGAGTTCTTGCTTGTTTCTGTGTATAATGCTACAGCCTCCTGTATGTTCCCTTCTACTGCCTAGAAAGTTCAACCAAACTGTACACACTTTAATGGCAACATCTCTGGACAAATGAGGGGTCCTATTAGCCTTCCCACCTATCCCTAGCCCTCGTAGAACATCCATGTAGCCCCTGGAGGAACTTGTTCATTTCATGATTACGATAATAGGGTAGTTACCTATGGTTAATTCACTATCTCAATTTGAGAAGAATAGGAGAATGTGAGAAGCCAAGGGAGCCCAACTTCTGTCTTATGAAAACTAACAATTATTTTCAGAAACTCCTAAAACATGTGTACAAAACATATATATTATTGCCTCAACCAAGACTGTGGCTTTTGTATGAATGGTCCTGGAGAAGGGAAAGAGAGGAGGGGAAAAGCCAGGAAGGACCTCCTGGAAGATAACACAGCCTGGGGAGCTATGGGAAATTAGCATAATTTGGAGTAAGTGATTTTACCTTGTGCTTGTTTTCTCATCTGTAACATGGGTTTAATAAGAGCACTTACTCTCAGAGTCGTGAGGCATAAATACCCGCACAGAGATGTTAGCTAGTATTATCATCCTGGATTCCTCGCTCTAATCCCACCATCAACTCCTGTTTGCTCAACACCAAACAGGTATCCGTATCTCCATTTTTACTACTACCACCATATTCAAGTCATCATCCTTTCTCATCTAGATGAATGTATTGCCTCCTGTTCCATTCTTGCCCATTTTCCTTGCAGAAACCAAATTTTCTTTAAAAACAAACAGATCATGTTACTTTCTTGCTTTAGAAATCCTGTAAGAGCTTCCAAATGCTTGTAAGTGAAAATGTAAACTCCTTTTTATGGCCCACAAGACCCCAGATAATCTGGCCTCTGTGAACCACTCCAAGCCTCTACCCCTTCTGCCTCACTTATGCTCCAGCCACACTGATCTCCTTACACATCTCAGGGGTTTTGTGCTGGCTGACTCCTCTACCTGAAATGTCCTTCCCCAGGTCATCACATGGCTGGTTCCTTTTCATCAGTCAGATCTGGGTTCATGTGTGCCCCAGTCTTCCTCATCTCCCCAGTAGGAAGGAATCTTTGGTCTGATATCATTGTCAAAAAGTGTTTCTTCTAAGGCTATAGCTCTTCCGGAAACACTTAGACTGGAAGATCCATGAGGGAAAGGAAGACTGTGGCTGTATTATTCATTGTTATATATTCAATTTCTAGCACAGTGCCTGGGACATAACAGACTGTTAATAAATATCTGTGAAAAATTTCCCCACCTTGCAGGAGTCTTTTCTTGACATGCAACAATGGTTAAATTAGAATGCCCAAATCTCAGATCCTCTCACAACTGGTGCCTTCTTATCTTTCAGGTTATCAGGCTCAATTGTCACTTCCTCAAAAAGGCCAATTCTGACCACCCTGTGTACAGTGGACAATCCCCTAACCCATTCAATTTAATTCCTTCATAGCACACACCTATCTGACTTATTCATATATCCTCCCTCCATCAGAATATAAGATCCAAGAGCTCTAAGACCTTGACTATTTCATTCACTGCTGTATCTCCAGTACCTAAAAAGTGCCTTCATAAACTGTTTGACTGCTGGAGACATTTGAGATGTGCATACTCTATATAATAATGTTGTTCTGTTGCCCTCAAGCAGACTCTATTCAACAAATTTACCCTAAAACAAACAAAACAAAACTTACTCACAGTAACCTATTTAACCCTCTTCTAAAGCTCTGAGTACTGGAAACCCAAAGTTGAGGTAGGGAACTGAACACCAGTACTCCTGGATTCTACTACCTCAAGACTATAACCAAACCAAGTCAGTCATCTCATTCCTGTTTCTCCCAAGTGAAAATTGTTCAGTCATGTCTGACTCTTTGCGACCCCATGGACTATACAGTCCATGGAATTCTCCAGGCCAGAATACTGGAGTGGGAGGCCATTCCCTTCTCCAGGGGATCTTCTCAACCTAGGGATCAAACCCAGGTCTCCCGCATTGCTGCTGCTGATGCTAAGTCGTTTCAGTCGTGTCCTCCTGCATTGCAGGTGGACTCTTTTATCAGCTGAGTTACCAGGGAAGCTCTGTTTCTACCAGTGAGATCCCAAAGTCAAGTCTGGTGGGGTCAGACTAGCCAAAAACAATCTCTGGATCCAAACAATCATAGAGAAGAGAATGACTGGGGCTGGGGAACAGTGAGGAGGGGACTATCATCAACACTCAAAGGTCAAAGGATGGAATCACAGTTCTATCTGGTTCAGCAAGAGAATCTCTAAGAGCACCGCTCACCTAAAACATGTCTCTGAGGATCTTCTGCCACTGTCTCACACTTAGCTCAGAGAAGAAACTGTTTTCAAACTGGAGCTCTCAGCAAAGAGTTCTCTTTCCACTGAGACTGCTAAGGAGGCAGAGTTCAAGTCTGGGGTTGCTAAGGGCCATTTTGTTGTCACAAAGCAGAAACCAGCCGAGGATGAAGTTAAGTCAGTGGAGAAATGGGGCGATTACTAGGAAGACTGTTTGAACTTCTGGATGCAGCTAGGTCTATCTAGGAACCATCCTAGTTCTGGCCTTTTCAGTAACACGAGGCAATTAATTCTTTTTTTTTAATTAAGCCAACTTGAGCTAAGGTAATGGCACTTACATCTTTAGAGTCTTGGCTGCTGCAAGCTTTTTTTTTTTTTCCTGAAACTGAGCACTTTCATATACAGGGCATTGTTCCAAGTGTGTGTTTGTGTGTCAGTCACTCAGTTGTGTCCGACTCTTTGTGATACCACGGACTGTAGGCTGCCAAGCTCCTCTGTCCATGGAATTCTCCAGGTAAGAATACTGGAGTGGGCTGCCATTTCCTCCTCCAGGGGATCTTCCCAACCCAGGGATCAACCCTGGTCTCCTGCATTGTGGACAGATTCTTTTCTATCTGAGCCACCAGGGAAGCCCTTGTTCTAAGTACTATATACATATTAACTATTTAAGCCTTATAACAATTCTATAAAGTAAGGTATTGTTATTACCTTCATTTTTTAACTCTGGAAACTAAGGACTAGAGAAATTCAGTAATTTGTTGTAGGTCACAAAACGGGTAAGCAATGAGTGGGATGCAAATCCTGTCTACCTGAAGAGAAAATCCAACTCTGACTTCAGACACTATCATCCTCGGATGGACAGAGCCAGAAACCTATTTGAGCCACTTGTCCTCAATTTCATCCTTTGTAAAATGAGGATAATCATACTTTAGCTACCTCACAGAGTTCCTGTGAATATGAGATGAGACAATACACGTGCAGCACTTAAACAGTGACTGGTAGATAATAATTACTCAATAAACAATGATCATTATTACTGTTTGGGTCACTAAACTGCACCTGGCAAATACAGTGCAGATAGAGGAGATCTGTTTTCTTTCATCTGTGTCCTTCAGGTGAAGAGAATAGATGCCATGGGTTAGAGTCTTTCTTGCTTTTGATCAACTGCATAAGCTGCTTCCTCTGCCTGGAAGGCCAATCATCCTTGTCCCAACTCTTGTGGAACAGCACCCAGTCTTACCACCTCTTCTATGAAGTCTTTACAGATAGAGGGTTCCTTTTCTCACTGCCAAATTCCCACAGTATATAGTTTTTACCTCACATTCTGTCCCATGTACCTGACCAACCTCTCTACTGGGCTGTGAGCTCCCTGAAGGCAGACCCCAGTGTTACCCTTGTAATCTGTTTACTCTTCTCGAACTCAGCTGCCGGTTAGCCAATGATTCCCTACAACTTACAGAGGGAAGAGCCCACTTTGTAGAATTCAGAGAAGGACAAGTTACATCCCAGTACTTTCCAAACTCCCTATCTGGTCAGCGTGAGTGGAAAAGTACATGAAAAACTACAAGGGAGAAGATGAGTGGCACTCTACGAAGTACAATGGAAGGCCCTGGGTAGTAAGAGAATGAAGACTGGAAGGTGCCTTAAGGGAAGGGTGTTTATGTGGAGGACAGATGAGGAACAGGTAAGAAGAGATGGACATGTGTGTTCAAGGAGGGAGCAACCTGAACCAGAAACACTGAAGGATGTGGGATGGTATGGAGCAGTAGAGAGGAAGCCAGAAGGAGAAAATGCTGAGGAAGATCTGAAAGGGAACCATTCAAAGGCAGAATCTGAAGTAATTGCTCAGAGGGTGGGTAACCTTGTGGACAAGCCAGAAACCTTTCAAGGAAAGTAAGGAATCTTCTGGAAGGTAAGGATTTCACAAATGGGGCTCCCAGGAAAATGGGGGTGAGCAGAAGGGCACAGAGGCATACTCTGAGGCATCTTTCAAGGGGCCTTTATGTGGGGAAAGGGAAATCCTCTTAGAGGGCAGTGGTTCTCAAACTTGAGCATGCATCAGAATCACCAGGAAGGTTCCTAAAAACAGATAGCTACTGCCAGGCTTTCTGATTCAGTAGGTCTGGGTTGGGACTCAAGAATTTGCATTTTAACAAGTTATCAGGTGATGTTTGTGCTGCTGGTCCAGGGTCAACACTTTGACTACTATATGGGGAGGGATTCTTTTGTGAGGAAGCTCTCAATGTGGAAAAGGAAGGAGAAAACTTCTGAGAGGAAAATTGAGGGAGTCCTCAAGAAAAGTCTAAGGAAGGGTCTGTCTATCTCTGAAGGGAAGATCTGAAGGGAGGAGGGGTCTATGAAGATAGAGCCAAAGAAAAATGTCCTGAGAGAAAGAGCTCTGAGGGCTGAAACTTCAAGGGGTGAGGGTATCTCTTGAGGATCTTTTAATAAAAGGGGACACAGAGGCTCCTGATAGGGGAAGTCTGTAGGATGCTGGGGGCCTATGGTGGGATAATGGGGGAAAGAAGCTCAGATCTGAGAAGGATCTCTAAGTTGATTTCACAGGAAAGAGAATGGAGGAGATGAAAGGGTATAAATGGAGGTTCTAAAAGGGATATGTAATAAGGCCTTGAATAAGGTTTCTTGGAGATGTCAGAGGGAGAATCAGAGAGTGTGTTCTGAGGAAGTCTCACAAAGTGGTAGAGTTGTTGATGCACAGCAATTTTGGAAAAAATTCTCTAAAAGGAGTCTGTGGATGTGTGGTCTTCTGTGAGAGATCTTAGATTTACTGGAGCAGGATGACAGAGGTCTTTTTAGGAACAATTCTCAAAGAGCTCAGATGAGAAATCTCAGTAAAGCTTTCAATAAGGTATATGGGGAAGGTGGTTCTTCTGAGAGGGAACGTGGCAATGTCATAGTAAAGGGTTTTTCAGAAAGAATTCTGGGACTTTCTAAGAAAATGAGCTCAGAGTTATTTTGAGGGAAGACTGCATTGGCGTTGGGTGTCTTTCACAGAGGGTTCTAGAGGATTTGAGGGAAGCTGTAAGGGTGAGTTCAGGGAGGGAATTATCTAGGAAAAGTCTCATAGTAAGTAAGTAGTAGTAGTGGTGGTGTTAGTCACTTAGTCGAGTCTGACTCAATGGACTGTAGCACCCCAGTAGCACCCCAGGCTCCTCTGTCCATGGAATTCTCCAGACAATAATACTGGATTGGGTTGCCATTTCCTTCTCCACTCTCAGTAAGGCAGGAGGTCTGTAAGTAGTGATTCAAGGGTTACTGGAAGTGTCTCTAGGAGAGGTTTTAAGTGCATATCTCAGAGGGCTCGTGGGGGTTCCGGGGGTCTCTGAGAAGGTATGAGGAGGTCTTAAAAAACTGCATCTCAGAGGGGTTGAGAAGAAAGGGTCTTAGGGTTTACAAGGGTTGTGAGGAGGAAAGTTCATCAGAAAGCGGGTCTATAAGGAGGGACCTTGAAAGGAGGATTCTAAGGGGGATTGAAGAAAATATCAGAGAGAAACTATGGGAAACCTTTTGGAATCCTAGGAAGCAATTTTTGAAACATTTTGTGTAGGTTAATGGGAAAGATTTTGGATACATAAAAAAGGTTTTGGAAGAGGCTCGTGGAATGTGGAAAAAGTTCTCTGTAGATTCAGGGGATCTTTGGAGATTTTTGGCATAAGTGAGGAGGGTCTCATGGGAAGATTTTTGGGGTATGTGAGGGTGCTCTATAGAGCATTTAGGGTGGGGAGATTTGAGGAACATGAAGAGATCTTTGGGAGAGATTTTTGGGACCTGTGGAAGGGTCCAAAGAGATGACTTTTGGGATGTGTATATGGAGAGGGAGTGTATATGGGAGATGAATTGGGGGAGAGGTGGGGCTCCAGGTGAGTTTTGAGGATCCGAGCCATTTCAGAGAGTCTCTTTGGAAGATTTTCCAGGGTACATCAGGAGCATTCCAGGGGAAGGGGCTCTGAGATTTGGGGGCCATAAATGGAAAATCTCCAAGGCGATTGCTGGTATGGGGACAGATGGGAGGGAAAATTCTTGGGATGTGTGAGAAGGAAGTCTGGGCGATATTGTTGGGATGTAAGAAGTAGGTCGCCGGGGGAGATTTCTGGAATGCATGGGGTCTGGAGGGGATTTCGGGGAGTCTCTGATCTGAAGATTTTTAGGGCTTATGAGGGAGGCTCCTGGAGAAGATATCTGACACATATTGTTGGAATACGAGGAGTGGCCCGGGGGGAATATTTCTAGACTGAGGAGGAGGACGGGGAATCTAGGGCCAGAGCAGGGTTCTCTGAGGAAGATTTTTGAGGCGTAGGACAGGGTCTGGAGCAGACGTGGAAATATCAGGGATGGTCTCTCGACAAGCCTTGCGCACGGCGGGAGGGGACGGAGGGCTTCGAGTGGATTCGGGGGGGTCTGTGGGCGTGCCCTCTAGGGAGCTGTCTGAGGTAGACCTGGGCGGGGGGATCACGAGATGGGCCGCTGGCTGGGCTCCCGGGCCACCCCGAGGGGCGAGGAATTCGGGGAGAAGCTTGAGAAGCGGCCTGTGAAGGCGACTCCGGATACGAGTGTGAGAGATTCTCTCGAGGGTCGGGACCCCTGAGGCCCGCGCTCCGCGCCCGCCGCCGCCCGGGGTCCCTGAGGGGGCGGGGCCGCCCGCGCGGCCTGGGGCGCCCTGAGGTGAGCCCCGAGAGCCCCGACCCGCCGCCGCCCCGCGCCCGCCTGGCTCTGCTCGCCACTCACCGCCTCGGCTGCCGCCGCCACCGCCCGGGCCTCCTCAGGCCACCGCCACCACCGTCGCCCCCTCTCCGGCCCGCGAGCTCCCCTCCCTCCTCCCGCACCGACCACCACCGCCGCCACCGCCGCCGTCGCGCTGCGTCACCGCGCCGTGCGTCACCGCCCCTGGCCCCTCCCCGACGGGACCGCCGCGCGCCAGCATTAGTTGACGCCGCGGTGACGAACCGCGCGCTCGCCAACGGGCGGCGAGGGCAGTCCGAAGGGCGGGAGGTGTGCGCGGAGAAAGGCTGGGTCCCGGCGAAGAGGGGGGCCGCGGGGGTTGAACAAGGCCCACGAGGCCCACCTCCCGCCCCGTCGGATTGGTCGGCTGCTCAGCTGACGGGCAGTCAGCCCTGCGGGGTAGGGGGGGAAGAGGCGGGGCGCGCGGGGCGTTGCCATGGGCAACGGGCCCGGCGGCGCCCGGGATTGGGCCTCCCGGCCCGCAGGGGGCAGTCTCGCGCTTGTCTACCTCAGCTTTGCAACTAAGTCACAATTCCTGATTCTGGCGTTCAAGGCCCGGTGGTCCGCCTGGCCCTCAAGCCGGGCTCTAGGCCTGGGCCCCACGACGCCCTGATCATCCAGGTTGCGGGCAGACGCTAGGGCAGCTGGAGTCTCAGTTTCTCCATCGCAACCCTGAGTCTACTGCTGCTTCTGCTGCTGCTAAGTCGCTTCAGTCGTGTCCGACTCTGTGAGACCCCAGAGACGGCAGCCCACCAGGCTCCCTCCTGGGATTCTCTAGGCAACAACACTGGAGTGGGTTGCCATTTCCTTCTCCACTGCATGAAAGTGAAAAGTGAAAGTGAAGTCGCTCAGTCGTGTCCGACTCTTAGCGACCCGATACGCTGCAGCCTACCAGGCTCCTCCGTCCATGGGATTTTCCAGGCAAGAGTACTGGAGTGGGATGCCATTGCCTTGTCCGTCTGAGTCTATTGCTTCTCTCAATTGAGAATAGGACTGAAAGAGACGATGTATACAAAGCGCTGGGCACAAAGCAGGCGGTCAATAAATGGGAGTCATTGCTCTGCCAGTAGTGACCTATTCATTTCACACACTGCCCTGGAGCAGCGTGAACTAAGCACTGCGGGGGCACTCACTGAAGGCTCCCAGGTGACAGGCGTGGTTGTTAGAGGAACCCAAAGAAAGGGAGTCAGAGAGGAATGTAGAGTTTAAGGCAGGGAGTGGTGGGAAATAAGCCGTGGCCAGAAATTTGGCCACCTGAAAGAGTTTGGACTTGTCCCAAGGGCGCTGAGGAGCCATGGAAGGTCTTCGCCCCAAGGAGAGTCGGGGGGTTGAGGGGAGAGGAAGGTTGGAAAGCTGTCCCTGGCTTCTATATGGAGGATGGATTGGGGGGAATAAAACTGGAGCTGGGTGTTCGGGGAGCCAGCTGGGGTGGAAGAGGGGCGTTTGCATCAGGGGAGGAGGGAAGAGGAGGAGGAGTAGGTGCCAGGGACCGATGCCCAGGAGCTTCGGAGAACCTACTCCGAGGCCACAGATGGTGAGGGAGGGAGAAATTCAAGACAAGGTCCTCTGGCTGGAAGGTGGAGGGGGAGGGGTTGGGGGCTTCCCTGAGGAGGAGACCCAGAGGTGAAGTTGCTGAGGTTAGGAAGTTGCTGAGTCCAGTGTTGGCTACCCAGCAACAGGATTTAGGAGGCACCGCAACCCCTGGGACTGGGGCTTAAGAGAGATATTGGGGCCAGAAGCCTATGTTTGAGAATGATCCAAGATAGTAAGTAAAGCTGTGGGAGTTAGTGACCTAGCCTGGGGAAGGTATGAAGGGTGAATGGAAACAAACACCAGATAGAACCTTGAGAAGAGGAGACACATAAGGTTTGAACAAAGAAATCGACACTTTCAACAAAGATTGAGAAGCAGCAGCCAGAGAGAGTGAGGAGGTAAACCAGGAAACCCAGGCGTCTCTGGCGCTGTGCAGATAGGCCGTTTTAAAAGACGGCGGGGATACATCACTAACTGCAAGCGTTGACACCTCCGTTTCAGCAACAACTTTCAACGCCATATAGAATGGTTGGGCTCCAAGGACACTGGTTCATTTATTTATTCAATAATATTTCTTGAGTAATATGTGCCAAGCGTGGCTCAAGGTACTAAAATGTCCTAAATGTCCAACAACGAATGAGGCAGGCATGAAGCTTACATTGTAGTTGGGGGGCAGAAACAAAGGATACTTTCAATGTTTATTTGGTATATTTCAATGTAACTTGGTGATAAGTTCTATAGAGAAAATGAAAGCAAGCTAAGGGGATGGAGCGGAGAAGGCAATGGCAACCCACTCCAGTACTCTCGCCTGGAAAATCCCATGGATGGAGGAGCCTAGTAGGCTGCAGTCCATGGGGTCACTGAGAATCGGACACGACTGAGCGACTTCATTTTCACTTTTCACTTTCACTTTTCACTTTCACTTTTCACTTTCACTTTTCACTTTCATGCAGTGGAGAAGGAAATGGCAACCCACTCCAGTGTTGTTGCCTAAAGAATCCCAGGGACCGGGGAGCCTGGTGAGCTGCCCTCTATGGGGTTGCACAGTCGGACACGACTGAAGCGACTTAGTAGCAGCAGCAGCAGCAGCAAGGGGATGGAGAAATGGGATCGGCACTGTTTTAGATAAGGGAAAGGCTTCTTTGATCAGGTGACATTTGACCAGAAATCTGAAGGAGTGAAGGGGTGAATCATGAAGGAAGGAGGGTTCAAGAAAAAGGAGCCAGCACGTGAAAAGACCTGATGTCAGGATCACTCTCAGAACCAGAAAAAGGCTAGTGCGGCTGGATAGAAGTGAGCAAAGAGAGTACTGAAAGACAAGATCCAGGATGTAACAGAGGAGGGATGGTGGCAGATATTAAGAGCTTTTAAGGCCACTATAAGGACTTTTGCTTTTACCCAGATAATACGGGAGACATGAGAGAGTATTGAGTAAACAGGTGTGTCAGTTGGTTTGGGTTTTTGTTTTGTTTTGTTTTGTTTTGGCTTCACTGCACAATGTGTGAAGTTCACACTGACCAGGGATTGAACCCATACCCCCTGCAGTTGAAGCGTGGAGTCTTAACCCCTGGAAAGTGAAAGTGAAGTTGCTCAGTCATGTCCGACTCTTTGCGACCTCATGGACTGTAGCCTATCTTAACCCCTGGACCACCAGGGAATTCCTGGCTTGGTTTGGGTTTTATTGGGATCTCTCTCGACAGTCCTATGAAGAATAGAGGGTGGGGAGGGAGGTGGGAGCAGAAAAACAGTGAGGAAGCTACTATGAGAGTTCAGGCAGAAGCTGAAGGCAGCAGGGGCAGATTATAGGCTGTGGAAGGGGAGGAGTGAGCCAGTCTGGTTATGTTTGGAAGTTCAGAGGTGGCAGGTTTTAAGGTACATTGTCAGAGGAAAGAGATGGGTCAAGGATGACTCCAAGACATCCAGATGGGGTCATGCTGGCAGTTGGACATAAGAGCCTAGAGAGGCCCAGGCTGGGGAAATAATTAGGGTATCCCCCTTTGAATACTAAGAGACTGATGCTCTCAGGAAGATGGGAAGGAGGATAGAAAAGAGAAGCAGACTGAGGGCTGAGCCCGAGGACACATGACTCTTAAAAGGAAGCTGATATGTGATCCTGCAACCCCACTCCTGGGCATATATTCAGAGAAAACTATAATTCAAGAAGATATATATACTCCAATGCTCCTTGCAGCACTATTTACAATAGCTATGACAGGGAAGCAACCTAAGTGTCCATCAACAGAGGAAGGAATAAAGATGCAATGCATACATACAATAGAATACTACTCAGCTATGGAAAAGAATGAAATAAGGCCATTTGCAGCAGCGTGGGTGCCCCTAAGGATTGTCATACTAAGTGAAGTAAGTCAGAAAGACAAATACTGTATCACTTAAACGTAGAATCTAAACAATGATACAAATGAACTTATCTGTGAAACAAATAGACTCCCAGACATAGAGAATAGATTTGTGGTTGCCAAGGAGGAGGGGGTGGGAAAGGGATGGATGGGAAGTTTGGGATTAGCCGATGCAAACTGTTACATGGAGAATGGATAAACAACGAGGTCCTCTGTATAGCACAGGGACCTGCATTCAAATCCTGTCATAAACCATAGTGGAAAAGAATAGGAGGGACTTCCTTGGTGGTTCAGTGGTTAGGACTTTGCACTTTCACTGCCAAGGCCACAGGTTCAATTCCTAGTCTGGGCACTTTTATCCCACAAGCCTCATGGTGCAGCCAAGGAAATGAAAAACATTGTATATATATGTTTAGCTGAATCACCTTACTCTACAGTAGAAATTAATACATTGTAAGTCAACTGTGCTTCTATAAACTTTTTTTTGGGGGGGGATTTTAAAATTATCACTTTATTACAACTCACACAGATGTCAAGAAAAACTTAGGCAGGTGTGTATTCCCTTTTAATCTTTTGCTCTCATCTTCAGAACTTGAGGCATTAAGTTTTGGGAGAGTCTGAAATAAATGAGAATGGGAAAGGAGCTTCCCCCATCAATTCTGAACATTGTTACGGCCATTAATGTAAAGTTAAAAAGAGTTCCCCAGTAGGCGGTGGAAGATTTCCTCTATCAGGTGCTTCAGGGGCTCAGAACTTTTTTCTGATTTAAAGGATTTTCCATCTTTTGAGAATTTTTAATCTGCATCATTGTTGGAAACTCAGGTTCGATGCCATCTACTCCAGTAGTGTCTGGGAATCATTCTGTTGCTCTCTGCCAATGCAAGGGATATAAGAAATGCGGGTTCTATCTCTGGGTTGGGAAAATCCTCTGGAGGAGGGCATCAAAACCCACTCCATTATTCTTGCCTGGAGAATCCCATGGACAGAGGAGACTGGGGGCTGTTTTTGAAGACAATGATCTGCTTTTCTGGATGCCTGATGTCCTCTGCCAGCATTCAGAAGTTGTTTTGTGGAGTTTGCTCAGCGTTGAAATATTCTTTTGAGGAATTTGTGAGGGAGAGAGTGGTCTTCCCGTCCTATTCCTCCGCCATCTTAGGACCGCCCCCTATAAACTTTTAAGAAAGGAACTGAGAAGGGGCAGCCAGAAAAGCCAGAGGAAATTCAAGCTGGGGTGGTGTTCCGGAAGTCAAGTGAAGAAAGTGTTTTGGGCACAGGAGTGATGGACGATACCAGATGCAGCTAACAGGGCACGGCAGATGAAGATTAAGAATTAACTATTGGGTCCGGTGCCACAAAGCTCTTTGGTGGCCCTCTGATGGTGGTTGGCGGTGGTCCTTGTCATTGGAGAGAAACAGGAGTGAGTCTGCTGGGAGAGAGTTGAGCAAATTAGGAGGAGATATTGAAGGCAGCGAGTGTGGAAATTCTTTCAAAAAGTCTTGCTGAAAAGGGAAGGAAATGAATAGGCAAGAAAGAGAAAGTTTATAGGTTAGTTTTAAATTTTATTTGTTTATTTTTGGCTGAAATATGTGGAATGCAGGATCCTAGTTCCCTGACCAGGGATCAAACCTGTGTCCCCTACAAGGGAAGCAGGGATTTTGCAGTGGATTCTCAATCACTGGACCACCAGAAAAGTCCCAGGGTTTTTCGTTTTTAAGACATACCATGGTATGTAGGCCAAGGGGAAAGATCCAGTAGAGATAAGGGTACTGGTGATACAAGGAGAAGGAGGATAGCTGCAGGGATGCCCTTGAGGACGTTAAAGAGGGTGGGATCTGCCTACTGCTATGGGAGGGAACTCAGCGCAGCAGGCCAGACATTGTGAACATACTCTATTGTTTGTGTGTATTTTTTCGTAGAAATACAGAGGGGGTTCTCATAAATTACTTCCCTTTTATTTCTACTATATATGATAGTTAGGACATTATATTGATTTTAGGGAGAATTTATGTGTATAAGTAAGTTGCTTTATCTAGGAATTTCAACCAGGATGGGAACTGGGAAGGACAATACAAAATGTTCTTCATAATAAAGGAGGTACTGGTCTGATAGGATTAAACGCCATTGTTGTAGTGCCCATTATAAGGCCCATGAGGTTAAATAACTGCAGGAAAAAAAATGCAGCATTACCTGAGCGCTGGTGAGTCTCCTCTTTCTCCTTCATTTCTCCATCAACCTAATAAGTGGCAGTTTGATCAGCAAACATTTCTAAGTTCCCCCTTTTAGCTCTGGAATTAAACTATTCCAGATTAGGGGGTAGTGGATTCCAGGAAGGCTTCCTGGAGGAACAGTTAAAGAGCTTATCATTCCATCATCAAAAAAGTCTACAAACAAAAAAATGCTAGAGAGGGTGTGGAGAAAGGGGAACCCTTCTGCACTGTTGATGGGATGTAAATTGGTACAATCTCTATGGAAAACAGTGGGAGATTCCTTAAAAAACCGAATATAGAACAACCACATGATCTAGCAACTCCACTCTTAGGCATATAGCTGGAGAAAACAATAATTTGAAAAGGTACACGCAACATTGTTTACAGTAGCCAAAACATGGAAGCAACCTAAATGTGCATCAGCAGAGGAGTGGATAAAGAAAATGTGTTACGTTCCAAAAACGATGTGGTATATATCAATATACACAGTGGAATAGTATGCAGCCATAAAGAAGAATGAGAAGTGCCATTTGCGATGACACAGATGGACCGTCCCTGAGATTGTTATACTGAGTAAAGTCAGTCAGACAAAGAAAGACAAATATTATATGATATTGCTATATGTGGAATATAAAAAAAAGTTACAAATAAACTTATTTACAAAACAGAAAAAGTCACAAATGTTGAAAACTTATGGTTACCAGGGAGGAAAGAGGAAGAGTGACAAGTTGGAGATCAGGATTGACATGTGTATACTACTGTATCAACTCACTCCAGTACTCTTGCTTGGAAAATCCTATGGATGAAGGAGCCTGGTGGGCTGCAGTCCATGGGGTCGCTAAGAGTCAGACACGACTGAGCAACTTCCCTTTCACTTTTCACTTTCATGCATTGGAGAAGGAAATGGCAACCCACTCCAGTGTTTCTGCGTGGAGAATCCCAGGGACAGGGGAGCCTGGTGAGCTGCCCTCTATGGGGTTGCACAGAGTCGGACACGACTGCAGCAGCAGCAGCAACTACCGTATATAAATTAGATAACTCATAATAACCTACTATATAGCACAGTGAACTCCACCTAATACTCTGTAATGACCTACTTGGAAAAATAATCTAAAAAAGAGTGCAAATATGTATAGTTGATTGATTCACTTTGCTGTACACCTGAAACTAACACAATATTATAAATCAACTATACTCCAATAAAAATTTTAAAAAAAAGAGCTCATCGCTACCTATGGTGTATTGGGTGTTGTCCACCATGCTGGGAGATATGTGAAGTTATTTTATCCTCATAACAATTCTGAATCAGAGGGTTGAAGTTACTTAGCTAGAGCCACACAGTCAGGCAGCACTTGAACCCCAGTCTGCGTGACTGCAAAGCCTGGGAGGTCCCAACAGATGAGGGGAAGGAAGGAGGGGGAGGAGCCATATGTGACAGTTGTCTCAGAATGGGCATAAACAGGATGTGGTGGTGGATGAAACTTTTCCCCTACCCCACACCCCGCCCCCTTGAGCTGTGGTCCCCACCCCTAGAAGACAGCGGAACCAAGGAAAGAAGAGGCCCCCGGACAGTAAAGTCATGGTCGGGGGCCAGGGTCGTATGGGAAGGGCTAGGGGCTGGAGTGGGACTAGGGCTGGGAGGACGCCGGGGTGAAGGTCAGACTGTGGATGGGAGGTCAAGGCTGGGGAAAGAGAGATGCTGGTTCCGGGTTTAGCCCCAGGCGAGCAGATCCCTGAACCTCGGGCGTAGCCCAAGGGCACCTGCCAAGAGGGCTCCAGTCCAGCCCAGAGGAAAGGGTACATTGCCCCAGTGTTCACAAAGGCAATCTATGGGCTATGGGCCCCTCCTCGTTATTAGTAGATGGGGAAACTGAGGTTTGGAGAAAGGGGCAGGGCTGAGGCCAGGGGACTCAGCTCCTAACTGGGCTCCTCTGGCAGTCCGACTCCCTGGTGGTGTGTGAGGTGGACCCAGAGCTAAAGGAAAAGCTGAGGAAATTCCGCTTCCGAAAGGAGACAGACAATGCAGCCATAATAAGTGAGTGTCATCTTCCCTCCTGGAATGAATGGGGGTGGGGAGGGAGCACAGGGACAGATGGCAGGGGCGTCTGACCCACGTATGCCCTCCCTCCTCAGTGAAGGTGGACAAAGACCGGCAGATGGTGGTGCTGGAGGAAGAATTTCAGGTGAGGGGCTGGGGGATGGGACTGGGAGGCCCAAAAGGCTGTGATTGATGCTGAGAGCCTGGTGTTGGGAGCCGCAAAAACCCGGAAGTCAAGTTCCAGCTTAGCTGTGACCCTGGGCGAGAGACTCTGCCTGTATAGGTCTCTTGTTTCCTCATCTGTGAAATGGTGATAACAGTCCTTACCTCCGAGTTGTCTGTGAATTCAGTGATTTAATCCTTGCAGTTTGTTTAGAAAAAAGCAAGTGTCTTAACTCCTCTTCAGTTTGCTCACCTGTAACATGGGGATAATAACAGGACCTACCCCTCTGGGTTTGGGGAGAGATCAATGGGCTAATAATCCGTGTGTTTCTTGGATGAGTGCCTTGGCACAGAGTACATGTTCCTTTAATGGCAGTCTTTTTCTTTTTCTCTCCTCCCCCCACCCCTCACAGAATATTTCTCCAGAGGAACTGAAAATGGAGCTGCCTGAGAGACAGCCCAGGTATCCTGGGGCAAGAAGGGGAAGGTCAGGCCACGGAGGGTTACAGACTGAGGGGCTACTTGGGGTCCAGTCTTATTCGTGGACTTTGAAACTTTGTCTTTGAGTTCCTATCACAGGACTTTTGGTTTGTATACCAAACTTTTATTGCAGAATTTTACGCTAATAGTCATATGTGATGTTAGTACATACTTTGTCAGGTTTTGGTCTCAACATTGCATTTGCTTCATTAAAAAAAAAAGTTAAAATTTCCTTATTTTTCAATGCTTGGGAAGACCTTGAGTAGGAAAGGATTTATTTGACCTTTAATGATTGGGGAGAATCCTGTGTGAAGCCAGAGGAGGCTGGTGCTTTTTGTGTGTGGAGGAGTTTTTTGACAGTTCTATGAAAACTGGTCTCTAGATTTTTTCCATCTCAACTGTGGTGAGTTTTGGGTGTCCTAGGACTTTAAGCCTCAATCTCAGGCTCTAGATCTCAGTCAGCACCCTGGGCATCTGACAAGTGCAATCACACAGGGCCCCAGACCCAGAAGGGAGCCTTGAAGGCAGGGCTTGATGCCTGCTATCTTGAAATTCTTTATAGTTTTATCTCTGAATCTGTTTTGTGTGAAGTCTGACAGGACAGTGGAACCTGTGCTGGAGGCTTGGAGCCTCCTTCAGCTCACATGTCCTGCCCTAGATGGGTTCTCAGCTCCCCACTCCCACATTGCCCAATGATGGCTGATGCCCTCTGCCCCAGGCAGGGGGCCTAATTGCAGACTCAGGGAGTGTCAGGGGCAGGGGGGCGGTGCTCATTCCTGAAAGATAAATTCCAGGGTGTGCCCGTGAGCATTTTCATTCCCCCCATGAGTGTCCCCATGCCCAAGACAGCACATGACTTGAAACGGGAAAGTTTAAAAGACCAAGATCAGTCTGGAAAGTGACTGCAGAAGAAAGGAAAAAAAGGCTTTCTCTTGTGTTTATTACAAGGGGCTCTGCATGTTCATTTTGCACTGGGTTTGGAAAATTATATAGCTGGCCCTGGTCTCAGCCCCTCATTCTAACCTGCTGGACAGTAAAACATAGTGGTTGAGCAGTTCTACTCTACCAGCCAACTTCCTGGGTTCAAATCTACCCATAGAACCTTGGGCAGATGGGTTCACTCTCTGGGCTTCGATTTTCCCGTATGTAGTATGGGGATAATAATAGTACCTACATCATAGCATTGTTGTGAATAATCAAATAAGCGCTTACTACTTTTTTTTTTTTGGCTACATCACTCAGTATGTGGGATCTAAGCTCCCTAACTGGGGATCGAAGCCCTGCCTCTGTAGTCTTAACGGTTGCACCTCCAGGGAAGTTCCAAAACCATTTTTTCGTAAAACGTTTTTTCTTTATTGAGTTCTATTTGACGTATAATATATTAATTTCAGGTGTAAAGCATAATGATTTGATATTTGTATATACTGTATGACAGAATGTTAACCATGATAATCTGGCTAACATCTGTCACCATATACATAGTTTCTAAAACATTTTTTTTTCTTACAATGAAGACTTTTAATATCTACTTCTTTAGCAACTTTCAAATATACAATACAGCGTTAATAACTATATTTACCATGCTGTACATCACATCCCTAGGACTTATTTAAAATAAATAACTGGAAATAAAATAATTGGAAGCTTTTACTTTTTGACTTCCTTCACCCATTTCACCCACTCCCACCTTTGGCAACTACTCATCTGTTCTCTCTCTTTATGAACTTGATGGTTTTTCTTTATTTTAATGTTTTCAATTCCACATATAAGTGAGATTATAAGACGTTTGTCTCTGTCTGATTTATTTCACTTAGCGTAATGCCCTCCAAGAGCCATCCATGTTGCAATGGCAAGATTTCATTCTCCTTTTAGTGGCTGGATAGTACTTCATTGTGTGCATGCGTGTGTGTGTGTGTGTGTGTGTGTGTGTGTGTGTGTACCACATCTTAATCCATTCATTCGTCAATGGACACTTAGGTTTTCTCCATTTCTTGGCTATTATAAATAAGGCTGCAATAAATATGGGGGTGCATATATCTTTTTGAATTATTGTTTTCATTTTCTTTGATAAATACCCAGTAGTGGAATTGCTGGAGCAGATGGTAATTCTATTTAGCATTTACTATTATTATTTTTTTAATTAAAAACTTATTTATGGCTGCGCTGGTTCTTCGTTGCTATGCGCAGCCTTTCACTAGCTGCGGTGAGTGAGGGCTGCTCTCTAGGTGCAGTCCGCGGGCTTCTCATTATGGTAGCTTCTCTTGTTGCAGAGCACAGACTCTGGTCGTGAGCACCTCTGTAGGCTGCAACATGGGCTCAATAGCCATTGCATGAAGGCTTGGCTGCTCTGCGTCACGCGGCCCTGGTCTTTCCTGATCAGTGAGCGAACCCATGACCCAATCAGCATTGGCAGGCTGATTTCCAACCACTGGACCACCAAGGAATTCCCCTATTATTATTAATTTCCCCCATTATTATTTTTTAAATCATTTATTGTATTTGAAGCCAGTACCCTCCGTCTCAGTGGTTAACCCTATTTCTCAAACTCAGGCAAGATTTCTAGGCTGTGGTCTCAGGTAATGAGCATTAGGCCTGAGCTCCAGGCCAAGGCCTTAGTTTGAATTCCCTTTCATTATTGTAGGTTCGTGGTTTACAGCTACAAGTACGTGCACGCCGATGGCCGAGTGTCCTACCCCTTGTGTTTCATCTTCTCCAGCCCTGTAGGTGAGACACAGCTCTACTCCTCCTGAGAAGGGGGTCTTAGATACTGTGTGGGGATGTGTACGCGTGTGTGTTTGAATGTAAGTGTGTGTATGTGCACGTGACTGGTAATTTTGTGTATGTGACTGTGTGCGTGTGTATAGATGCCTGTGTGAGTGTGGTGTGTGTGATGAGTGAATGCTAAGAGGGCAATGGGGTGGAGGTGAGGGCCCCAAACCCCCATCTTCATTAGTTTTGAGGTGTGTAAGCACAGTCAGCTCTTCCTTTTACTGGCAACCCCTGTCTGGCCCCTAAACCATCTCCAGGGACCCTAGAATAACTTCCAGCCCCCAAACAACTCTGAAGACTCTGACTGTAGCCTCCAGGGACCTCCTTAGAACAATTCCTGGGATTCTTAGAAAACTCCGGGGCCTGTAGGACACTGTTATTGTTCAGTCGCCAAGTCGTGTCTGACTCTTTGCGAGCCCTTGGACTTGAGCCCACCAGGCTCCTCTGTCCATGGGATTTCCCAGGCAAGAATACTGGAGGGGGAGGTACCATTTCCTTTTCCAGGGTAGGACATTACCGGGGCCTTAGAGAACACCTTGGCATCCCCCAGTTATGCTTTCCTCTTCTATTTTCCACACAGGCTGCAAGCCTGAACAACAGATGATGTACGCAGGGAGCAAAAACAGGCTGGTGCAGACAGCAGAGCTCACAAAGGTCTGGGGCCGGGGCCGACGCTCCTGAGTGTGAGGGAGGAGAGTCTGGGATCCGAGGGCTGATGGAGGGTGGGGGACTCCACCCTGGAGGTCCCCCACGGCGGGTCAGGACTCCTGGTCTGAGGGAGGAGGGAGCTGGGTTTCTGGGTCTGAAGGAGGGAAGGGCTGGAGCCCTCACTGTTTCAGTTCCTGAGTGGATTCTAAAACTGAACCCTCTCTCTGTGCAGGTGTTTGAAATCCGCACCACTGATGACCTCACCGAGGCCTGGCTCAAAGAGAAGCTGTCTTTCTTTCGTTGACCTCTGGGCTGGGAACCTGAACTCAAACCCCCTAGGGCCTGAACATCCCAGACCTTAAAGATATTAAAATGCAACAACTCAGAGACCCTCAGCTCTGGCTCAGTTTTCTGTTCCTCGTTGTGGGCACTAGGTGGCAGTCCTGCAGTACCAGTTTTGGACCAGTAGAGGGCAGGCAGAGCCAGTGGATGCCTGCTGAGTTCTGGGAGGACAAGGAGGATTCCATACCTGTTCCTCTGAAAGAAAGGGAGGGGCCTGTAGGGTTTCCTGAGGAGAAATGAGGGAGGCCTGGGTCTCCTAGAGGAACTGGGGGAATATCTGAATCTGTGGAGGGGCCTTGTTCCAAGAGGAACAAGGACACCTGAGTCCCTGAGAGTAAAGAGGGCGAGGGCCTGTCTCTCCACCTCTCACCTTCCCACCCTTGCAGGCAATAGTTTGCAACTATGCTAATTTTCTCAGTGATCCCCCAAGCAGGAAGACTTTGAAGGCAGAAAAGTTGCTGAAGTTGTTATAAATGTCAAATATAATAGCTTCAGGGGCTGGGGAGTTGCTGAGGGGTGAGTGATTTGTGGGGTTGGGTGGGCCTGTGGGCCCAGGTCTGGGAAGGATTAAGAGGAATCAGAACTCTCAGAGGACCCCTGAGGAGTATGAAAAGCTGAGGAGGCAGGAAAGGGACACTGCCCTCCCCCTGTGGCGATTCTTCTTTCTTTCATCATCTTTGGTCACTTGATGCTCTCAGGCTTTCTATTTCTGAGGGACATTTATTGAGCACCCACAGTGTCCTAGGCTCTGCTGATTCTGAGATGGGCAGGTCTTCAAAGAGTTGAATCACTGTCTCGCTCTGCTTTTCCTCCAGGTCTCTGAGTTTTCCTCTCTCTACCCCCAGATTCAGGGATCTGGGAACTCCCTCTCCCCACCTCTTTCCAGGTTCCCAGTTGAGAGGTGGCTGTTGCCATGGTAACAATGACGGAGTGACCTTGGGACCCAGCTGCCCCTCCCCCAGTCCTGTCATTCCTGGGTGAGGGCCCACAAGCCCAGCTCCAACCCTTCCTCCAGCTTCCAAGCCTGAACACGCCATGCCTTCAATTGCCCCACACTGTCCCATCCTTTGCCCCCTTGTCCCCAGTCAGAACACGCCCCTTGCCTGAGGGATTCAGGTTAGAATTACCCTACACTGGGCTATAGAGAGATCCTGATAGTCCTCAGTTTTCTGGGGGTGGGCTTGGGTTGAGGTGCTCAACCCTTCTCTTTCACATATGCTGGTGCCCCCCATCCCATTTCTCTGCTAGGGTTGTCTCTACTCCTCCCTCTGTTCACAGCCTCAGTCCCTGAAGGCTAGAGATCAGGGAATGGGAGGGGTCATTCAACGATGAGGTCAAGCAACTTCTGGTCTACAGAGGTCAAAGAGACAAAAGGACTTGTCCAAGGTCATGAACTTACACAATGAAATGGGTAATAATAGCTAATACTCTGAGGGCTTCCTATGTGCTTAGTATTTCTATAAGCATTTTACAACTAATTTAAGTCTTACAATTATTTTTGAAGAAGGTATCATTATTATCCCCGATTTACAAATGAAGAAACGGAGGCACAGACTCCAAAAGGAGTTGCCCAAAGTCACACCACTAGCGGTCTGTATGGTTAGAGCTTTAACCCAAGGCTATCCTGTGGTCCACGGCCACTCTTAGAAAGGAGATTCAGGGAACCCCCTCCTCCTCCTCCTCTATCTCTTCTTTTACTTGCTACTACTTGCTCTCAACATAGTTGAACATCTGTCTGCCTCCAGGTTCATTCACAAATGCTCTAGTCAGAGACAGGCATGTACAAAGGTTTGCCCAATCAGGAGCAGGGAGTTTGGAAAGCAGGCATCAACCAGAGAGGGTGACTTTGAGGGGCAGTCCAATAGAGAAGGAAATGGCAACTCACTCCAGTGTTCTTGCCTGGAGAATCCCAGGGACGTGGGAGCCTGGTGGGCTGTCGTCTTTGGGGTTGCACAGAGTCGGACACGACTGAAGCGACGTAGCAGCAGCAGCGGCAGCCAATGAACAGTAGGTTTGACTAGAGGGCTCGTGGCGGGACCAATCAGAGAGGTCAGAGCAGAATACCACTATACAAGGAAAAGTGGGCACAGTGGGGCTGTGGCTTTTCATTTGGGGCCACACCTTTGAGGGGTGGTACAAACGGAACCTCTTCCTCTCTTTCCACCAACCTCCCTTCTCAATTCAGTTCGGTTCAGTCACTCAGCCCTGTTTGACTCTTTGCAACGGACGGCAGCACACCAGGCTTCCCCGTCCATCACCAACTCCCAGAGCTTGCTCACACTCATGTCCATCGAGTCAGTGATGCCATGCAACCATCTCATCCTCTGTTGTCCCCTTCTCCTCCTGCTTTCAATCTTTCTCAGCATCAGGGTCTTTTCAGATGAATCAGTTTTTCCCATCAGGTGGCCAAAGTATTGGAGTTTCAGCTTCACCATCAGTCCTTCCAATGAATATTCAGGACTGATTTCCTTTAGTATGGACTGGTTTGATCCCCTTGCAGTCCAAGGGACTCTCAAGAGTCTTCTCCAACACCACAGGTCAAAAGCATCAATTCTACGGTGCTCAGCTTTCTTTATAATCCAACTCTCACATGCATACATGTCTACTGGAAAAACCATAGCTTTGACTAGACGGACCTTTGTTGGCAAAGTAATGTCTCTGCTTTTTAATATGCTGTCTAGGTTGGTCATAGCTTTTCTTCCAAGGAGCAAGTGTCTTTTAATTTCACGGCTGCAGTCATCATCTGCAGTGATTTTGGAGCCCAAAAAAGTAAACCTCCCTTCTAGGTTCCCACAGATCCAGGCTCCCTAGGTTTTCCCTGGGGTACTTCTCCCTGATAACCTTGAAAGTGAGCAGGTTTCATGTTGAATAGGTGAAGATGACTTTAGGTCAGAGTTGAGAATGGGGTACCCAAATTAGGCCTGAAGGGCTCTTTCCTAGGCTGCAATCTTGACTCTTTTGGAGTGGAGTCTAAGCTGGAGGTGTGGGGCTAGGATAGAGGGGTGGGGCTTGGGTGGTGGCAGGACCCAAACTGAAGAAACATGAATATTACAAATTTTAAGATGGTGTCTAAGGTAAAGAGGTGGGGCTCAGGCTGTGAGGGTGGGACTTAGGCTTGAGAGGTGTTACTTATTTAGGTCAGATAGGGCAGGGATTTTGCTGTGGGATGGGGCTTTAGAGACAGGGGGTGGAGCCTGTGCTTCTGGGTGGGGCCTAAATTGCCGAAGCATTAGATTGGATCTCTACTAGGAGGTCTGGGTCAGGAATTAAGGCCAGAGGGAAATAATCACACTACATGCTTTCATCTGTCACCTTCTTTTTCAGGCCAGTTCACATTCCCTGATCTCATGGAGCATTCCTCTGCCTCTGGGGTATATATCCTTCCCCTTCTAGTGGCCCCAGGCTGGAAGACCATGTTTATTCCTGAGTGTAGGCTCTACAGTGAGTCTGCAGCAGCTCTATCTCCCAGGCCTTCTCCTAAGAGGAGTTCAAGAACACAGTTTTATCAAGCACCTGTTGGGCTTCCCAGGAGGTTCCATGGCAGAGAATCCACCTGCCAATGTGGGAGACATGGCTTCAGTCCCTGGGTCAGGAAGATCCCCTGGAGAAGGAGATGGCCACCCACTCCAGTATTCTTGCCTGAGGAATCCCATGGACACAGGAGCCTGGCAGGCTACAGACTTAGCTACTAAACAACAACTGGTGCCAAGACTATTGGAGAAATTTGGTGGACTGGAGGAAATTGGTGTGCATGCCACATGTCAGGCGGCTTACATTTCAGTTGAGACAACAAGCAACAAATGAATAAATAGGTAAACAAACAAGCAAGCAAGAATGTTACCAAGAGTGATAAAGGCTATAAAGGAAAAAAAAATGAGTTTGATGGGATGATAGAAATCCCAAACAGGGTGGGACCTGTTTGGGTTTTTGTTGTTGTTGCTTTTTTAGTCTCTAGAAGAGTCCTCCAGTTTCTTCCTGCCAACATTTATTGTGAAAGGTTTCAAACATATAGCAAAGCTGAAATAGTTTTACATTGAACACTCATATACCTACCACCTAGATTCTAGATTGACATTTTGACTGTACTTGCTTTATCACATAGCCATCCATCTATCCATCCATTAATTCATTTAAAAATTATTTATTTATTTGGCTGCACGTGGTCTTAGCAGCGGGATGTGGGATCTAGTTCCCTGATCAGGGATTGGACCCAGGCTCCCTGCACTGGGAGCACAGAGTCTTAGCCACTAGGGAAGTCCCCCATTCATTAATCCATTTTTACTTTTAAAGTATTTCAAAGTAAGCTGAAGACGTCAGGACAACCGGTGGCAGTGAGGATATAAATTGGTCATGGTAAAGGAAGGGCTCTCTTAAAAGCTTACATTTGAATTAAGAGTTGAATGAAGCTCTCTTTCCCTTCGGCATGCCACTGAAGATCCTGGTGTTGCCATGTGCCACCACCCCGCCCGGTGTTACCGGTATTGTAAGAACAAGCTGTACCCAAAGTCCCGCTTCTGCCGAGGTGTCCCTGATGCTAAGATCAGCATCTTCAGCTTGGGGCGTAAGAAGGCCAAAGTGGATGAGCTCCCACTCTATGGCCACATGGTGTCAGATGAGTATGAGCAGCTCTCCTCTGAAGCCCTGGAGGCTGCCCGTGTTTGTGCCAACAAGTACATGGTGAAAAGCGGTGGCAAAGATGGTTTTCATATCCGAGTATGGCTCCACCCCTTCCATGTCATCTGCATCAACAAGGTGTTGTCTTGCGCTGCAGCTGATAGACTCCAGACAGGTATGCGCGGTGCCTTTGGAAAGCCCCAGGGCACAGTGGCCAGGGTCCACCTTGGCCAGGTCATCATGTCCATCCGCACCAAGCTGCAGAACAAGGAACATGTGATTGAAGCCCTCCACCGGGCCAAGTTCAAGTTCCCTGGCCGCCACAAGATCCACATCTCCAAGAAGTGGGGATTTACCAAGTTAAATGCAGATGAATTTGAAAACATGGCGGCAGAAAAGCGACTCATCCTGGGCTGTGGGGTCAGATACAGATCGCGGTCCCCTGGACAAATGACGGGCTCTGCACTCGTGAGCATCAGTGCTGTCCCCTCCTTAATCATGCTCACCAATAAATGCTATTTCCTGTCAAAAAAAGGAAAAAAAAAGAATTGAATGTGAAGAAGAAATCAGCCACGGAAGGGGAAAAGAGTGTGAAGGCCCAGGGGCTGGAATGACATGATATGTTGGAGGAAGAGAAAATTCATTACTGAGTCTGGAAGACAACAGTGGTCAGGGATGAGGTCAAAAGGTGGACAGGAGCCAGAGATCACAGGGCTAGACATGCTCTGTGAGGGAGGCTATCTCTGCCTGGATTCAGGCTTTTCATTTCTCTATCTCTGTCTCTTGGAGAAGGCAATGGCACCCCACTCCAGTACTCTTGCTGGGAAAATCCCTTCTCTGTCTCTATGATTATTATAATATTCATTTGCTCCTTAGAAGAAAAGGTATGGCAAACCTAGACAGCCTATTAAAAAGCAGAGACATTACTTTGCCAACAAAGGTCTGTATTGTTAAAGCTACGGTTTTTCCAGTAGTCATGTACAGATGTGGGAGTTGGACCATGAAGGCTGAGTGCCGAAGAATTGATACTTTTGAACGGTGGTGCTGGGGAAGACTCTTGAGAGTTCTTTGGACGGCAAGGAGATCAAACCAGTCAGTCCTAAAGGAAATCGACCCTGAATATTCATTGGAAGGACTGATTCTGAAGCTGAAGCTCCAATACCTTGGCCACCTGATGCGAAGAGCTGACTCATTGGAAAATACTCTGATGCTGTGAAAAACTGAGCGCAGGACAAGAAGGGGGCGACAGAGATTGAGATGATTGGATGGCATCACTTACACTCAATGAACACGCGTTTGAGCAAACTTAGGGAGATAGTGAAGGACAGGGAAGCCTGGCGTGCTACAGTTCATGGGTTGCAAAGAGTCAGACACAACTTAGTGACTGAACAACAGCTCTTAGTTGCGTCATGTGGGATCTTTTGTGCAGCACGTGGGTTCTCTGGTTGTGGCGCAGAGGTTTAGTCGCTTCGAGGCATGCGGCATCTTCTTTTTCGGCTGTGCCGGGTCTTGGTTGCTGTGCAAGGGCTTTCTTCAGTCCCTGAGAGTGGCTTGTCATTGTGGAGGCTTCTTGTTGTGGAGCACAGGCTCCAGGGCTCCAGTAGTTTTGGTTCATGGCTCTCGGCTCTAGAGCGCTTGTTCAGTAGTTGGGGTGCATGGGCTTAGTTGCGCTGCGGTTTGTGGGATCTTCCCAGACCAGGGATTGAACCAGTGTGCCGTGCATTGCAAGGCAGATTCTTAACCACTGGACCACCAGGGACCTCCCTGTCTCTGTTTTTATTATCTTCTCACCCCACCCCCCCTTTTCCACTCCCATCCATCCCAGACCTGCCCTATCCTCTTTCCTCTTTGCCTCCACCTGTTCTGCCACTTTCTATCTATGTGATTTTAGGCAAGTGATTGAACCTCCTGTGGCTCAGTTTTCCTCATCTGTAAAATGGGCATAGTCCTCATTTGGCTTCTGTGAAGAGTGAATGGAGGATTTCTCTGGTGGTCCAGTGGTTGGAAGTCTGCCTGCTAATGTGGGGGCTGGGGCAACGGACATGGGTTTGATCCCTGGTCGGGGAAGATCCCACATGGCTCAGGGTGACTAAGCCTGTCCACCACAACTATGGACGCGCTCAGCGTGTTTTGAGTCTGTGCTCTGCAACAAGAGAAGCCTCACATCAATGAGAAGCCTGTGCACCACAACTAGAGAGTAGCTACTGCTCACTGCATCTAAAGAAAGCCCATGCACAACAAAGGAGAGCCAACGCAACCAAAAATTAATTATTTAAAAGATAAAGTTTGCAACTGAACAAAAACCAGAAGTGAGTGGAGTTGTATATGTGAAGCCCCTAGATCCAATCCTGGTACATAGTAGGGTTGGACATGTGTCCAATTTTGCTATTATTGTTATTGTTCTTCCAGCCTCCATGTCCTGGCAGCGAGCACCCAATATCAGGGTGAGAGGTGGGAATGGTGGCTGGGTGGTGGTGGTGTGGTGGTGGTTGTTGTTTAGTCACTAAGTCTGACTTCTTGCAATCCTATGGACTGAATGGACTGTAGCCCGCCAGGCTCCTCTGTTCATGGGATTTTCCAGGCAACAATACTGGAGTGGGTTGCCATTTCCTTTTCCAGGGGATCTTCCTGGATCAGGGATGGAACTCAAGTCTCCTGCATTGGCAGGTGGATTCTTTACCACTGAGCCACCAGGGAAGCCAGTGATGGTGGTGGGGAGGGTGAAATCTAGAGACTCAGGGGTGGGGAGTGGGACTTTGAGTGTCCTCAGGGGAATCTAAGGGTTGTGAGTGGTTCACTAAAGTGAGGTTCCCCAGAGGGAAGCTCTGCAGAGGTGTCTTGGGTCTGGGGATGCGGGGCAGGCTCCATGTGATGATGTGAGTAGGAAGAATTTAGAGAAGGGGTTTAGGGGAAGACCTTGGAATCCAAATGGGATCCAAAATGGGAGGGATTTGGGCTACCAGGGACCTAGGGGATTGCAATAAGACAGATTTTTTTTTTTTAAGTTAAGATTTTCCCCTTTATTCATTTATTTTTATTTGGTTGCACTGGGTCTTAGTTGTGGCATGTGGGATCCTTATATCTTAGTTACAGCATATGGAATCTAGTTCCCTGACCAGGGGTTGAACTTGGCCCCCTACATTGGAGGCCTAGAGTTTTAGCCACTGCACCACCAGGGAAGTCCCATGAAATAAGACAGATTTTGAGGGGAGAGCTTGCTGGGTTTAGAGGCCAGAATATCTCAAAAAGAGATGGAGAGTGGTCTGAGATACCCAGTGGGAGAGGGGCTCAGTTCAGTCGCTCAGTCATGTCCAACTCTTTGCAACCCCACGGACTGCAGCTCGCCAGGCTTCCCTGTCCATCATCAACTCCCGGAGCTTGCTGAAACTCATGTCCATTGAGTCAGTGATGCCATCCAACCATCTCATCCCCTGTCGTCCCCTTCTGGGGGTTAGCTGTTCCATAGGAGTTGGGCAAAGGGATCTGAACAAGAAAGGAACAGGAATTCTCAGTTCCATGGAAGTCACAGGGTGGAGGAAGGGCCTGGAGGGTTCAAGAGAGAGAATAAGAACAGGGATGAGGCAGGTCCTCGGGAGGGCAGCATGGGAGGGAAGACGATCAAGAATTTGGGGCAAACTGGGCATTCTGGAAATCAAGGAGTGCTTTGAAGGGGAGGATGTTCTGGGATCTAATGGGGGTAATTGGAAAAGTCTAGAGTCTCCCATGAGGAAAAGAGTTATATTTGGCACCCCTAGAAGTTAGACATGGTCTAGAGTCTCTACTAGGGGGCAGAGAATTGTTTGAGGTCAAGAGGGTAGGGGAGCATAGAGGGTCCTCAGGAAGGAGTGGGATATGGTCTGTGGTCCTGAGTGGCTATAGAACATGGTTTGGGTCCCCCAAGGGAGTGAGGCATGATCTGGGGTCTCCCCAGACGTTGACATATGGTCTGGATCCACTCTGGATGTTGGGGTGATCTGGGGTCCCTGAGGGATGAGGTGTGGTCTGGGGGTCCACCTGAATGTTTAGGTATGATTTAGCGTCCCTGGTAGGGGTGCTGTGGACCCTCTTGGATTTTGAGATACGGTCTGGGGCCCCCGTAGATTGGGAGGTCTGGTCTAGGGTCCCTGATGGGTGTGGGGCCCAGTCTGAGGTCGCCAAGGAGAGCAGGACGTGGTTTGTGGTCCTGGATGGCTGAGAAACATGGTCTTGGTTCTCAAATGCGGTAAGACGTGATCTGGAGTCCCCCTGGGTATCAGGACAAGATCCGAGGTCTTCGTTGGGGCTGCAAGTGTCCCCATGCCAGTCGGGGCGTGGTCTGGTGGTCTCTGGGGAAGCCGGCTGGGCTGGAGGTGGGGCTGGGGAGGGGTTGGGGGCGGGCCGGCGGCTCCGCAGTGGAGAGGGGTCTGCGGCGGACCCGGGGCGGGGGTCGGGGGCTTGCGGCCGCCGCGCCCGGCCCCTCGGGTCTGCGCCCCCTCCCCCCTTGCGGCGGTGGCGGCGGCGGGGCTCGGGCGGCGGGCGGCGCGGAGGGCGGAGCTCGGCGGCGGCTCGGGAGGGAGGGCGGGAGGCGGGAGGGAGGCGGCCCCGCGGCACCGCGCCCCCTCCCCCGGCCCTCCCCCCACCATGGCGCGGAGCGAGGCGGCGGCGGCGGGGCCGGGCCCCGGGCCCCCCCGGGCTGGGTGAGCGCGGCCCGCAGCGGCCGGGGAGGCGGCGGGCGGGGGCGCCGGTGTGAGCGCGGGTGTGAGCGTGCGAGCGTGTGAGTGTGTGTCCGCGGCGCTGCGGCGGGCCCGGCGTGCGCTCGCGCGGCCCTGTGTGTGCCCGGCGCCGGCGTGTGCGGCGCCCTGCTTGTGTGGCCATCCGGGTGTGTGCCGGGTGTCGAGCCGAGGTGCTGTGTCCGGCCGTGCGTGTGTGTCCCCCCGGGTGGCTGCCCCCTCAGCTGTGTGTCTGGGGGGCTGTCGCGCGCCCATCGGAGGGGCTGTGTGCAGGTGTGTGTGCGTGGGTTGTGTGCCCAGGTGTGGGTTCTCCCCCCTCCCCCCCCCCCCGAGTGAGTGTGTTCGCGCGGTTAGCTGCGTTGGATGTTTGTGTCCGGATTGGATGTCCATCCCAGGGTCTGTGTAGCCGGGTGTGCCCGCTCGGGTGTCCATTTGTGTGTGTGTGTCTGCGGGTTGTATGTCTCCAAGGGTGTGTGTCTGTGCGTCCATGTCAGGTTCCCGGCGGGAGGGGGGAGCTGGGGCTCAGCGCCTTGTGGGGCCTCCGTGTGGGTTTGGGGGAGGGGAGTTTGCCGCTCCCTCGGTCCATGTCAACTGTGGGGGGGTCCTCGGCGGTCCTTGGGGGAGACGGCCATGTCTTCCCCTTCCTGGTGGCTGGGGAGGGGGGGGGATGGGCAGCCGGTAGGTGGACAGATGGAGGGATGAGAGGCCGAGGGGTGGACAGATGGGCCTGAGGGAGGCACGCAGACCCGGCCCTCTCCCACCCATCCCACCCCAGTTCCCTACCGGCCAGATCTCTGCAGATGGGGCCGGAGGTGCCCACATCCAGATGGCCAGGCTGGGGGACCTTTGCTGGGAGGATTGCCTCTGACCAGGTGCTCTTCAGCTCAGGCCCCCAACCCTCTGAACTCTGACCTGGCTGGGGAAGGGGGTGTGCTGAGAGGGAGGGGTGTTAGGATTTCCTTGGCCTAGGAAGTAGGAGGGGCGGGGGTGCCTCAGGGCTGGGAGGGATGTGTGTCCAGACTGTGTGTGAGTGTGATTCTCTGCCTATCTGTTGACTCTGCCAGTGGGGTTCAATATTTTGTGTGTATTTGTAAGTGTGTAAACCCCTCATAGGGCAGTTATGTGAGCATGTGCCTGTTATGAGTGAACATCTCTGAGTGTCTGTGCAAAGGTGGATCTTTTTGTACCTATGTGCTTGTTTGAGTGTGTATCAGCCTTGTCAGTGTCTGTTCCCATTGTGGTTCTGTGCATGTGTGTGAGGTGTGTATAGGCTAGTGTGTGCATTTGTGTATCTGTTGGTGTGGGAATGTACCAGCTTTGTGACCGTGCATGCTGGGGGTACATGAAGTTGCATGAGTGTGTTGGGTATTTAAGAGCATGCACCTGTGTATCTTTGTGTGAGTGAGCATCTGTTACATGTGTGTTGGTGAGTGTGCAAGGGCAGCTTTGTTATAGCTGCATGCACCAGGGGACACATGGGTTTCACAGTTGTGTGTGTGCCTCTGTGTGTGAGTGTGCAAGGGAAAAGGCAATGTTGTATGTGTGATTGTGTGCAGGTGTGTCCCCCTCGAGGGTCTGTGTCTGTACTGAGTCCATTTGCGCATTTGTGTTGGTATCTGAAGAGTGGGGTTGTGTGTGTTCAAATACGTACATGCAGGATGGTATGTGCACATGTGCCTGTGTCCTTGACATAGGTTGACCCCACTTATGGGCCCAGTGAGATGGGGGCCCATGTGGCAAGACCTGTGGTGTGCTGGGATCCATGGACACAAGTATGTCCACATCCTGGACCAAGAGCCTCCAGAGGGCGGGGGCACATAGGTCATGCTGCTGTGTCCATGGCAATTCAGATAGAGTCATGGGTTGTGGGCCCATGTGGGTTTTGGCATGTCCACATGTGTTGGGGTGCCCATGGTCTGATGGCGAAGATGGGAACTTCTGATCCTCCCCCAGCTCCTGCTACTGTTCAGGTCTTTGAAGTTGGGGCACTGGGCTGTGGATTGTGGAAGGAGGAGGCTGGGAGCCTAGCATCCTGGGTTTGAAGGAGACAGAGAGCTGAGGGACCAGACTCCTGGATCTTGGGAAAGGAGGAAACTGAGGCCTGGACTGTTTGGTCTAAGGGAGGGGGAATGTGGGGATCTCGGCCTCTTGAGCCCCCAGAGGACAAAGGACTAAAGTCCTAGACCCTTGGGATTTGGAGGGTGAACAGTCTGAGGCTCAGACTCCTTGATTTCCAGAGGTGACTTCCTGGGTCCACGAGACCCTGCAGAATCTATAGTAGGAGGGCTGAGAGAGAGACCACGGCAGGGGCTTCCTGGGCTGAGATGGTCTCTGAGGAGGGTCTCGGGAGAGGAGCCAGAAGAATACTAACAGTGGGGTTTTGTTCCTTTGCAGGTGCTGGCCCAGGCCCTGACTGCCTGAAGAGAGGTGAGTGGGGTCCCTCCAGCTGGGGATAGAGATGTGAAGTGATTGGGTTTACTCTGAGAGAGCCAGAGGCCTGGAGTGATGCCTTGTACTGAGGGGCCAGATGCCCTCCAGGCTGGGGGTTGGTGACAAGGTCAGGAATGTCTTGTTTGGGTAAGAGCTTCGTAGAACAATGGTGTGGGTGGTAGGTGGGGTGTTAGGCCTGGAGGTATCCCCTTTTAGGCTGAGTAAAGTCGTCAGAAAAGGGAAGTTTCCTCATGTTAGTAAAGGAGGCAAGAGTTGCCTGACATGAAATGACCCTGCGTTTGGATGGTGGTGTGGGTATGGTTTACCATTTTGTGTGTGTGTGTGCATGTATGTGGGAACATCTCCTGGTAATCAGACCTACTGGTGGCTGAGAGAGAGCCAGAGCAAATGATCATTTAATGCTACCAGCAGCTAACATTTATATAGCGTTTACTCCATCAGCAACTACCCTAAGCATGTTACAGCGGATTATCTCATTTAATCCTCACAATAACCCTATGCGGTCATCCCCATTTGACAGATGAACACACTGAGGCCCAAAGGGAGGAAGTCACATGGCAGGGAATTGGGGTGTGAACCTGGGCAGTTGGGGGCCAGATTCTGTCCCGCAATGCCATGCTGCCTCTCCAGAAATGTTAGCTGTTTTTATTGTTAGTATTACACTGTTTCAACTTGAGTTCCACCCTCGCTGTGGGCCTTCTGGTTTCATAGATAGTGGTTCTGAGCCCCAGAGAGCTTATAGCCATGCAGGTGCAGAGCTTTGTCTCCTACTTCAGGAGCACCACCTCCCAGGCCAGGATTTCCTGTCGGAGGTAGAGCAGTGTCCCAGAGGGAGTGCACAACACTTAGTGGTGGTGAGGGGGGAGCGTCGCTCAGAGGTGAAGCGATGCTCTGACTTTGCCTCTTTTTCTTTTTTCAGCCGCATCACTGTCTTCTTCAGTCTCTTTCTTCTGGTCTTCATCTGTGTAACACTCTTATTTTCTCTTCTTGTCTCTCCCTCTCTCCAACTCGATGTCTCGGTCTCTCTTTTCTGTGTGGGTCTCCTCCACTCAATTTTTCTCTCTTTGCCACCGACTTGCTCCCTGTCTCTTCACCTGTCTTTCAGATTCTTTCTCTTGTTGTCTCTTTCTGTCTCTCTCTGAATCCTTCTCTGTGTCTGCCAGTTCATCCCTCCCTCCCCCTTGTCTCTCTCTGACTCTCTTGGTCCCTTCTCTGTGTCCACAGTCCCCCTTTGCCCGTGGGCTGAAGGATCAGGGCCATATGAGGCCACAGCCCCAAACTGCAGATTCCTGGGAGGTGGGCCAGCAGGGACTGGGGCATGGGGTGGGGTGAAAACAGTGTCAGGGACACCCCCTTCCCATCCTTTCCTCTTCACCCCCCACCCACCCCGTGTTGTGATGGGAGCTGGCATGTCGTGGGCTGCAGCTGCCGCAGGGGGAATCCCAGCCGGAAGGTTTTGCCTGGAGCAGAGGCACAGCCTGACTGTGTGTGTGTGTGTGTGTCTGTGTGTGTAGGCATGTATAGGGCCTTGTGTTGTGCCTATTAACGTGAGCATGAAAGTCTGCCCCCAGCTTGGGCCCTCAGCAGAGGCCAGAAGGAAACCAGGCTCAGAGAAGGACTTCCCAAGACTGAGCAGGGAGACTGCTGTTTTCTCAGCCCCTCCCACCTTCAGTACAACCCCCCTTCCCCACTGCCAAAGGTGTGTGTGGGGGGGTGTTACCCTTAACATTGATTGAATATGTACTGTGTGCTTGGCCCTATGCTCCGTGACCCCTATGAATGAGCTCACTGAACTCTTGCAACAATCCAGTGACGATAGTACAATTATCAGACCACTTTACAAATCAGGAAATTATGGCCTAGTTTGGGAAAATCATCGGTTTGGGCCACAGAGTTAGTAAGTTGGGGGAGCCAGGACTTGAACCCGAGTCTATTTGATTTGAAAGCCCTTGCTCTTAATAGTAGCGCACATTTATATGCATGGCACCTACTGGACACTTGATGATGGTGATGATAATAGTTACACACTAACATGTATTGAACACATTTTATGTGCCAGGCACTGTTCTGAGTATACCATGCTCATTAATCGAGTTCATCCTCACAGAGGTAAGGCCTGTTTTTGTCTCCATTTTACAGATGAAGAAACCGAGATTCAGAGAGGTTCAGACACTTGCCCGAGATCACACAGCTAGTAAGTGTCGGAGCTGGGATTTAAACCCAGGGAGTATGGCTTTGAAATCCATGACTTTACACCCCAGTCAGCAGTGATTTTTCAAAATATTTCGTGGGTACTAGAAGGCGCAGACCAGGCCAGATGTCATCCCTCTGGTTGAGAGGTCATGAGAGGTCTGGGAGCTCCTGGAAGAAGGGCAGAGGCGGGGGTTAGACACTCAGAGGTGGGGCAGTGGTAATTTACCAAGCAGCGTGGAAGTGATGTGATCTGTTCACAAGTGCATGCCAGCTGAGGATCAGTCCTGTCACTGTCCTACAGGACCCCGTTGTCAGGAAGGGACAGACGTGGGTCAGACTCAGAGCGGGACATCCCAGGGTGGCCAGGCAGGTGGTCAAGCCCTACGCCTGGCTGATCCTTCTCCTTCCTTGCAGATCTCACCTCCCGCTCCTCCCGCCTCCCCTCTGCACCATGGCTCCGGGCCCCTTCTCAGTGCTCCTCTCGCTGCCGCCTACTGCCCTGCCCTTTCTGCTGCTCCTCTGGGCAGGGGCATCACGGGGCCAGCCCTGCCCTGGCCGCTGCATCTGCCAGAACGTGGCGCCCACGCTGACCATGCTGTGCGCCAAGACTGGCTTGCTCTTTGTGCCGCCGGCTATCGACCGGCGCGTGGTGGAGCTGCGGCTCACCGACAACTTTATCGCGGCCATCCGCCGCCGAGACTTCGCCAACATGACCAGCCTGGTACACCTCACCCTCTCCCGGAACACCATTGGCCAGGTGGCGGCCGGCGCCTTTGCGGACCTGCGCGCCCTCCGCGCCCTGCACCTCGACAGCAACCGGCTGGCAGAGGTCCGAGGGGACCAGCTCCGGGGTTTGGGCAACCTCCGCCACCTGATCCTGGGCAACAACCAGATCCGCCGGGTGGAGTCGGCTGCTTTCGACGCCTTCCTGTCCACCGTGGAGGACCTGGATCTGTCCTACAACAACCTGGAGGCTCTGCCCTGGGAGGCCGTGGGCCAGATGGTGAACCTAAACACCCTCACCCTGGACCACAACCTCATCGATCACATCGCCGAAGGGACCTTTGTGCAGCTTCACAAACTGGTTCGCCTGGATATGACCTCCAACCGCCTGCATAAACTGCCCCCTGATGGGCTCTTCCTGAGGTCCCAAGGTCCGGGACCCAAGCCGCCCACACCGCTCACGGTCAGCTTCGGCGGCAACCCCCTGCACTGCAACTGTGAGCTGCTGTGGTTGCGGCGGCTGACCAGGGAGGACGACCTGGAGACGTGCGCCACGCCGGAGCACCTCACCGACCGCTACTTCTGGTCCATCCCAGAGGAGGAGTTTCTGTGTGAGCCTCCGCTGATCACGCGGCAGGCAGGCGGCCGGGCCCTGGTGGTGGAGGGCCAGGCAGTCAGCCTGCGGTGCCGCGCCGTGGGCGACCCTGAGCCCGTGGTGCACTGGGTGGCACCCGACGGGCGCCTGCTGGGGAACTCGAGCCGGACCCGGGTCCGGGGGGATGGGACCCTGGATGTAACCATCACCACCTTGCGGGACAGTGGCACCTTCACTTGCATCGCCTCTAACGCCGCCGGGGAAGCCACCGCACCCGTGGAGGTGTGCGTGGTGCCTCTGCCTCTGATGGCGCCCCCGCCTGCTGCCCCGCCACCTCTCACGGAGCCTGGCTCCTCGGACATCGCCACGCCTGGCCGACCTGGAGCCAATGAGTCGGCGGCTGAGCGCCGGCTTGTGGCGGCGGAGCTCACGTCCAGCTCTGTGCTCATCCGCTGGCCGGCCCAGAGGCCCGTGCCTGGCATCCGCATGTACCAGGTGCAGTACAACAGCTCCGCAGACGACTCCCTTGTCTACAGGTGGGTGTTAGAGTCCCTGGACCTCCTCCTGCCTCAGGGGCCCTCCCTCCGCCTCCCTAGGCCTTCTTGCTCAGCTGGGGTTCTAGATGGGCTTGTAGAGTGGTCTCTGGCTCCCATTTGCCCTATTTCCTTCTCTTTCTATTTCTTGTCTTTGTTTTCACACATCTTGCAAATCCTCCTGGAGCACCCACATGAGCCATTTATCACCATGAATGCACCCGGCATGGTCCCTGCTCTCAAGGAGCCCAGGGTCTACATCACTGCTCACCAAAGTTTTTTGATCATCTACCTTGTCAGTTAGACATTCTTAGAGCAGGAAATATACTCACACATATATAGTTACAGTTGCATTTATATTTAGAAATCACACACAAGGCTACTATATCAACACATTGGGTACAATATAGAAACAAAAGTATCAGAAAAGAATGTAAGTTGTTTCCACCATCCATTGGGTTAGAAGCCATTGCCCCAGTGTGGACAGATCCCTGTGGTGTAGACCGATGTTAAAGAGGTACTTTTCTCCCCATCATCTCTGATTGTCTCTTGCTTTCACTTCTGTCTGTCTATCTGTACCTTCTCTCCCCCTGCTCTCATGAGGAACTAAGCCCCTACTATGTGCCAGACCCTCAGCTGGGCAGGAGAGACACAAGGAGATCAAGAGACCAAGCCCTGCCCTAGGGAGCTCACAGCCCAGAGGAAGGAGGCAGAGAGTACGTGATGAATTTCAGTCTTGGCTTTGCCTTGTCTCTCCATCTTGATGGTGTGGCTCACAGCAGGTGACCTGGCACACAGTGGGCATCTGCTCGGTGGTTGTGGGCTCTGTGCACATCTCTGCTTTGTCCTGGCTCTGCCTCCCTTAGGCACATTGCTGAGTGCTTGCTGAATATTTAATCCTTTGTATGACATACCTTGGGTGCTCCAGAGGGGGTGGAGCCACTTCCCCACCTGTGGGCAGCTCCTGATCTTGTGGGTGCTTAGACCCACACCAAGAAGCCTGCCTCTTGGCTTCCATCTTCATCTCACCCAGTGTTCTCTTGGCCATGGTCCTGGCACACAGTAGGCACTTTCCCACCATTGGTTGAATGAGGTGATGCCTTCCTTTTCCTGTCTCTGTCATGCTCATTTTCTTTTCGTTTTGAATTTGGTCACCAACCACTGAATAAATGCCTACTGTGTGCCAGTTCCATGCTGGGCCCTGGGCCTACTGAGATGGATAAGACACTAGCCCAGTGTTAAAAACATTAGGGCAACACAAATGGACAAAACAGAAACTTTTATAAGGTACTGCCAAAGGATGCTATTCCATTTGACATTCCCAGCTACACTGTGAGGCAGCTATGATCCCCCCTCCCATTTTATAGACAGGAAAACTGAGGTTCAGTGGGAGAAGTCACTTGTTCAAGGTCACACAGAAAGAGATAGAACCAAGATTCCAGCTCTTACCCTTCTAACTCCCAATTCTGCCCTTTTTACATTGAACACTTGTTTATCAGGCGACTGCTGTTTGCCAGCCAGGGATTAGGGGAGAGGGATAATACATTTGTGTAAACAGCTCCTGGTTTTTGTGATTCTCCACCTCTTTCTTTTTTTCCCTTCTCTCTCTAACCCGTGGTCACTACATGGTGGGATAGAGGGAGGTTCATGGGCCCCCAGACCCAGCATTTCTGCAGATGTTGATGGCCCTCTGTCTCCAATGGGGCAACAGACCCTAGGACTCTTCCCTTCCCCTCAGGGCTACACAGTCCCAGTCCTCTGTCCCTCATTGCAGGCGCCTGTGCTACAGCACTGCAGGGGTTAACTCCCTCACTGCTGCCATGGGAGGAGGTGACAACCAACCAGAAGCCTGCTCTGCGGCCTGCTTGGGCCTTACAGCCAATTAGAGACACAGGGGCTCAAGCTTTCTTAAGGAGCCAGCCTCTGTCCTTGAAAAGGGGGGAGTCCCTAGCAACTGGTTATTTTAGGGGAAGGAGCAAAAGGAGCCCAAGACTCTTTGAAAGGGAAGACGAGAGGAAGAGGAAGACTTACAGCCAGGGGCCCAAGGTTGGATGGAGTTGGTGGGGGGGCAGTGGTCTGGGAAATGGCGGGCAGGGGGAGAGTCGGAGAGGTGGTGGGCCCCTGATGTGTAGTCTTTTGGGGGGAGGATGGCTCTTGGTGATGGCGGAAACTTCTGGAGGTGGAGGAACTGAGGTGGGTTTCAGGACCAGAAGGTGGTGTGGCTGGAGGGAAGGTGATGCTTCTGAGAGGTAAGAGGCCTGAGGAGGTAGGGGTATGGCCTTTAGAGAAGGCGGTGCTCCCGCAGCATGGTCCCCACGCAGATGAAGAGGCGGTTCATGTCTCTGATGACCCACTAAGAGCTTTGTGGGAGAGGAGAGCCTGTGAGATTGAGTGCATGCAAATCTGTGTGGGTGTGGCAGTCCTAGCTTAGCCAACAATGAACATGGAAGGGATGTGCCCAACAGAAGAGGGGCAAGGCCCAGGGGAAATGATTCTTAAAGATGGGGAGGAAAGCAACTGGTAGGAGAGTGTGAGGCACAGCAAAACCAGCATTGTGTGGGATGCCAACTGTTAATGAAATTATTAAGTGCCAGGCTTTGGGGATGTTAACTCATCATACTTCACACCATCTCTATGGGGTAGGAATTCTTAATAACCTCAGTGGGGGAAATGAGACACAGAGAGGTTAAGAAACTTGCCTGAGGTCAGAGCTAGCAAGCAGCAGAAGAGAAACTCAAACTCTGGCATTGTGGCTCTCAGACTTTGTCAGCTTAACCACTTCTCTACACTGCCACTTGTTTGAGAGCAGGGGTCCATGGCAAGATTTGCCCCAATTATGGATGAAACTTACCTGGGGGCGTGGTGTAGTGACTTCAGGTAGTATAGGGCAGGGTGTGCACATAAAGTGGTCGCCTCTGATATCTGGGTACAGGGCATGACATGCAAAGAGTGGACATGGTCCTAGGCCGGGGAGGTGAACCATCTCCCCTGGGCCATTGTGGGGTGTGGCTTGGAAGGCACTTGTCAATCAGAAGGGAAGTGGCCTTTAGCCCTGGCCCCTTGGTGGGCGGGAATATGTAGTGGAGGGGATAAGATAGATGCTGCTAGGAGAGGTGTATGTATACCTAAGGGTGGGATATGCAGATAAGGGGGCGTCGTCTGTCTCATGGTTTCCTTGAAGGGGTAGGAACATGTAGAAGAGAGGAACTAGAAGAGCATCCATTGCCCCAGTAGGAGTAAGACTGGGAGTATGAGGTAACCTGCTAGTCCACCCCATTGAGAGTGAGGTTTGGAGGTAACGGGGCGTGGCCTGTAGCATCCATCCCCTTAAAGGGTGGGAATATGTGAGCGCTTGAATGGCATTTGTCCCAGTAGGAATGAGACACTGCTAGGGAGCAAGCCCCTTGACAGCAGGGCATAAAAGCTGTGGCACTCCTCCCTGGGGGCCAGGATATATAGATGAGGGGAGACGAATGGCTGAAATTTGCCTTGAAACACGGGTGGGGAGTGGGTCTGATGGTGGGACATACAGATAAGGGGCGTGGCCTATACCCAAGGTCCTGAGAGGGTGGGAATTTGCTGCTTGAGTGGCTGCTGTTGTCGCAGAGGGGGTGAGACACTGGTAGGGAGGCATGGTTAGGTCCGCACGGGTGGTGGGGACATGCAAGTGAAGCAGCTTGGTTCAGAGTGGAGCTAACCCCACGCTGATCCCGCCCCCTCCCGCAGGATGATCCCATCCACCAGCCAGACCTTTCTGGTGAATGATCTGGCAGCGGGCCGCGCCTACGACCTGTGCGTGCTGGCTGTCTACGACGATGGGGCCACGGCGCTGCCGGCCACCCGAGTGGTGGGCTGCGTGCAGTTTACCACCGCTGGGGATCCCGCACCCTGCCGCCCGCTGAGGGCCCATTTCTTGGGCGGCACCATGATCATCGCCATCGGGGGTGTCATTGTCGCCTCCGTCCTCGTTTTCATCGTTCTGCTCATGATCCGCTACAAGGTCTACGGCGATGGGGACGGCCGCCGAGTCAAGGGCACCTCCAGGTCGCCTCCGCGGGTCAGCCACGTGTGCTCGCAAACCAACGGCGCAGGCGCAACGCAGGCCCCGCCCCCGCCGGCGCCCGACCGCTACGAGGCGCTGCGAGAGGTGGCGACTCCCGCGGCTGCGGCGGCGGCCGTCGAGGCGAAGGCCGCGGCGGCCGACATGGCTTCCGCGGAAACGGAGGCGGTCCTTGGACGTTCCCTGGGCGGCTCGGCCACCTCGCTGTGCCTACTGCCATCCGAGGAAACCTCCGGGGAGGAGTCCCGGGCCGCGGTGGGCCCTCGGAGGAGCCGTTCTGGGGCTCTGGGACCGTCGGCTTCACCGCCCCCCACTTTAGCTCTGGTTCCTGGGGGAGCCCCGGCCCGGCCGAGGCCTCAGCAGCGTTATTCGTTCGACGGGGACTACGGGGCGCTCTTCCAGAGCCACAGTTACCCGCGCCGCGCCCGGCGGACAAAGCGCCACCGGTCCACGCCGCACCTGGACGGGGCCGGAGGGGGCGCGGCCGGGGAGGACGGAGACCTGGGGCTGGGCTCCGCCAGGGCGCGCCTGGCCTTTACCAGCACCGAGTGGATGCTGGAAAGTACCGTGTGAGCGGCGGGCGGGCGGGCGCCGGGACGCCTGGGTGCCGCGGACAAACGCCCAGCCGCCCTGACGTTTAGGGCAGGATTCGGGGGTGAAAGCGCCGAGCCAACACGTCGTCGGACTGGAGGGGAGAAGCACCCTTCTCCCTGGAGAGGGGGGCGGGCTGCCTGGGCCGCGGCTCGAGGCCACGCCCCCGCGCTCAGGGGGGTTTGAGGGCGGGCCGCCGGGCTCCCCGCCCCCGCGGACTCCGAGCCCCTCTCCTGCCCCTCCCCCCGCGCGCTCGCGGACCTCGCTGGAGCCGGTGCCTTACACAGCGAAGCGCGGGGAGGGGCAGGGCCCCCCCGACACTGCAGCACTGAGACACGAGCCCCCTCCCCCCGCCCGGGACCCGGGGCAGGGGCGAGGGGCCCATTTCACGTATCTGGCTGGACTAGATCCTATTCTGTCCCGCGGCGGCCTCCAAAGGCCCCCCACCAACCCCATTCAATTCCCTGGTCCCGTCGTCGGGTCTGGCTTGGGGTCCCCTTTTCTCTGTTCCCCTCGTTTGTCTCTGTCCCGCCCTCTGTCATCTCTGTCTTATGTCCTTCCCTGTTCGTCTCTCTTTTCTCTGTCCCGTCGTCTGTTCTCCCTCTGCCCTCCCGTATGGCGTCCAGCCTCCTTGTCTCACCAGATTATCTCCCCCAGTACACGATTCTCCCGGGCAGGTCCCACCGGAAGGACCAGACTCTCCCCGACTCCTTCCTCTTGCTCCCAAGTGAATCCCCACAGGAACAAAATCCAAAACCAAATCCCCCTCGCTACCGGAGCCGGGACCCTCCGCCGCAGGAGAATTAAACTTTTTTCTGTGTCTGAGGCCGCTCTGCTGACCTCTGTGTGTGTTCATGTGTCTTGGGAGGTTGGCGGGGCGTGGCCTAGATTACAGCGCTAGGGCTGTTAAGTGAGACTAAAGGTAGGAAGGCTGACTGCGACCAGGGAGATTTGCAGTTTCCTACCCTTTGAGAGATTTAGAGGTGGGGAATAATATACACAAAACCAAAAACAATAGCTAATCTTGAATAGTGCTTACTATTGCCAAGCGCTTAAATCGTTTAATCATCACAACAACCCTAGGATATCTGTACCATGACCCCATTTTATAGATGAGAAAACTGGGGTCCAGAAGTAAAGCAACTTGCTCCAGGTCGCATAACCAGAAGGTAACAAAATTGGGATTTAAAACGGCAGGCAGCCTGCTGAATCTTTAGTGTCCAGCAACTAGGGAGTGTTCATTTTCCACACAGGCATTGTGCTAAGCACAGCTCATCTCTCTGAGGTCTGACAGCTGTTGGAGGTTGATACACTTGGCCCCATTTTACAGACAGGAATCTATACCAGGAAGAAGTGAAGTCACTTGCCCAATATTTTCCTGGTGAAGAAATAGAGTTGGCAGTTTGACCTCAGTATCTGTTCCACTCTACAAAATGTAGCCTCTGATGTCTGTGTCTGGAGGCTGGGGAATGGACCCCAAGGACCTTAATTAGCTGAGCCTGGGTATCAAAAGCCAGCCTGGTGGGAGAGGGACATGGGAAAGGGCTCACGAGTCACACTGTTTGGAACCTGAGGGATCTTAGGAGGTAGAGAAGGGGTCTACTTGAGGGCACAGAGGCTGGCGTGGGCGGAGAGGGCAGGGGAGTTTCTCAGACAAGGGTGTGGGCTGTGGCTGGGGAAGCAGGGAAGTTTTTTGGGGGTGGTGGTGGATGGGTCCTGCAGTGAAAACTTTTCTGATCCTAGGGAAGAAGGAAGAAGGCTTCATGCCAGCCAGGAGCCTCCTGAGGCCTTGGGAGGAGGAGAGAAAGACAGAAATAGAAACAGAGCAGGAGGGAGGGGGATGGATCTGGGCAGACAGGGTGGGAGGCAGCAAGGACAGAGGCACCAGAGAATCACAGGCCAGCATCACCCAGTGGCCCAGCTGCACTTATCTGTCTCAGTCATCACGACTCCTGGGTACCGGGGGCTTCCCACACACCAGCCGTGGTGCTCACAAACCCTCCTTGAAGCATGAATAGAGCGTGCAGCTCAGCCCCTGGCACAGAGCACAAAACGGACTTACTCAGAGAGGAAGCGTGATCACGTCTATACTCCAAAACAGATGTGTGCAGTGTGTGCACCCTCTTATTTATTTTAGACTAGGTAAGTTGATTTATTTAGAGGGAAACACACTTCACAGAGTGCGGGCCATCTCAGAAGGTGAGAGGCCTTGTGCACCCCCTTTTCTAGACAAGGAAACAACTTCAGACTGGTAAGCAGCTTGCGCAAGATGATGCAGTCTGTAAACGGCAGAGCCATGATTGGAGAATTTACTGCCTTCTTATCCTGCACACCTAACTGTCTGACTGTACTGTCTCTGCTCCACCTGATAAAGCTTTACTGAGCATGTGCTATGTACCTGGCTCTGTGCAGGGGATACCGCAATGAACAAAACAGATGAAACAAGAGACCCCTGCCCCAAGGAGCTTATATTCTAGAGACAGGAGCCAGTAATCAAGCAAGTAAATTATGAGTGTCTGGTAGTGGATAAGTGTCACATGGAGAATGAAGACATTCTCATTTTGATGGGGGACTTCCCTGATGGACCAGTGGTTAAGACTTCCCCACTCCCAATGCAGGGGGCCAGGGTTCGATCCCTGGTCAAAGATATCAACCTGTAGGCTGCAGGTGCAGCAGAAAAAAAAAAAAAAAAAAACAACCAAGGTGATGGGATGGAATGACTGAGAAGTTTATTTTATTTATTTCTTGGGGTATAGTTGCTTTACAATATTGTGTCAGTCTCTGCTGTACATCAAAGGGAATGAGCTACAGGTATACACACATCCTCTTCCTCTTGGACTTCCCACCACCCCATCCCAACCATCTAGGTCACCACAGAGCGCTGAACTGAGCTCCCTGCACTATACAGCAAGAGCCCACTAGCTATCTCTTTATACATGGCTGTGCTCATGTGTCAATCCGTCTCCCATTTCACCCTCCCCCCAGTCAAGCCCCCGTGTCCACATGCCCATTCTCCACGTCTGGATGAGAGACTTACTTTAGACTGGAAGGTCCAGGAAGGTGATATGGGAGCTGAGAAAAATCCACTGTGGAAAGAGCCAGGGAAGAGCATTCCAGGCAAAGAGAATAGCATGTGCAAAGGAGTGTGCTTGCCATGTTGGAGGCAGTGTGTCTGGACTGGAGTAAGGGGGAGACTGAGAGGAGAGCAAGTGGGAGAGGCAAGCAGGGAGCAGCTTCTGCTGAGCCTTGTGGGCTGTGGTCAAGAGTCAAGATTTTATTCTCAGCTGTGGGTTTCAGCTGGGGCAGTATTTGGCTTGACTTCTATGAAGAACTCAGCTTTGACTGAGATGTGCCTGTCTTCACAGCAAAATCAGGAACTGCCACCTCAGAACTTGGCATGCACCCTTTGACATATTTGGGGCCTACATGGTCCCTAGGCCAGCCCTTTGAATGATAGCCCCCTACCTTCCTCTGTAACATCGGGCCTTTCATTTAACAGAGAAGTACTTATCAATGGCAGTGACATCCCCCCCTCACCCCCTGCCCAAACTGAGAGCTTTAAACCCTAGGAATAGGTACATTAGGTGAGACAGGGCATGGTATCATTCAACAGGAGTGTTGGAGCACCTCCTCTGTGCCTGGCCCTGTGCTGAACACTGAATATCCAAAAGTGACCCAGAGAGCTCCAGTCCTTGCCCTCCTGAAGCTCAGACAGACAGATGGCAATAGGGCTGTGGTGTGAGAAACATAAAGCCTATCGGAGCACAGAAGGGTTGCCTGACCCTGCTCAGGGGTTCAGGGAAGTATATCAGCCACAGTCTTGGCTACAAGCGCAAGGAAGTCAGCTTAACTTGATTAGGTATAAAAAAAGTGTGCATATGTTGGCTCGTAGAGCTGGGAAGGAGGCAATTAAGGGCAAAACTATAAGGAATTTGACCTTAGAGACTGGAACTGAGACTCAACTCCATCAGGACACTCTTCCCATTCATTTCTCTTCTCCACTTGTCTCAGCTCAGATGTGTCCCCTTCCACTGCATGTAGTGGGGAAAATGGCTATTTATTTACACACACAGACTCAGTCCTAGCACTGTAGCCCAGAGGTAAAATGGCAGAATCTCCTCCAGTCCTAAATAAAAGTGAATCCCAGGGAAGGGCTCTGGTTGGTTTGACTAGGGTCACATGCCAACCCTGCATGGATTGGGCCGTCCAAGGGAATGGAATTGGGAATGGAATTTGATTGGCCAGATCACAGTCACATGTTCAGATTGTGTGGCTCTGGAAAAAGAGGGGTGAGCTAAAAATATTAGGTTGAACCGTATGAAATTGCCAGTTCTATAGGTTAGAAATGGCAGAATACTGGCAATTTCTTCAGTTGAAATAGTCACCAGAAAAGTAGGGTGATAAAACTTGTTGGATATAGAAAAGCAATAGAAACCCCAGGGTACCACTTAGAAGAACTTTTGGAGGAGGAAGTGATATTACTGAGACATAGGGAATGAGTAGAAATTAGACGAAGACATAGTGGTGATGGGAGAGTAAGGGGCACATGTCCCAGGCAGATGGAACAGCTTATGCAAAGGCTGTCATGAGGAAGTTACAAGGGAAGACTTGTCATTGTACTCTGGAGATGGAGTGCTGTGATTGGGCAAACCTGAGTCGTTTGTCCAACCAATGAGGGAGTGAGGAAGGGGGCTCATGCCCCAAAGGAAAATTGAGAAGCTTTAGCAGGAGACAGGGATTCTGGGCAGGCAACACCAAAATATATCCAGTTCAAATTTTCTTTTTTAGGCCTTGACATCTCCAAGCAGAGGTTTGCAATCTTATTTCAATTACACCACTCATGTCTGAACTCAGATTTGTCTTACATGATTCAAATTTTTATTATCAAATAATAATTGGTCACTTTTTCTGGGTTTTGAGTGCGCATACAGAGATGGACTTTTGAGGATACATTAGGCTACAAGAAACAAAACCTAATTAACATGACTCAAGATGTTTGCTTATCTCAATTTTCCTACCCATTTTCCCACTCCTTTGTTCCACCTTCCTTAGAAGAACAGTTTCACAGTCTAGGCTTGTTGCCTTATGGTCACAAAGTGGCCACCGCAGCTTCAAGTCTTTCTTCCTCATATGAATGAACTAAGCAGGAAGGAAAGGAACAAATGGAAGGAATTTCTCTCTGCTGGGGAAGAAAAAAATCCTAAAAAAAAAAAAATAATAATAATAACAGCAATAAATGCAGGTATGGGGCTTAACCTCTGCCAATTGTTTTCAATTATTTACATAAATTAGTTTATTTCATGGCCCTTCCACTGCAGAGGCAGGAGGTCCACACTGGCCCTTCTCTAATTTCATAATCCACAGGATCTGTGAGCATAATAAGGTATTTGTTGTTTCACTCCATTGTGTTTAGGGTGTTTGTTATAACTTGGAGGATATTGTCTGTGTGAAAGCTGGAGCCATGGCTGCCACTTTGAGATCATGAGGTAGCCAGAGAAAGAGCTGGTCAACAGAGATGGAAAGAATCTGTTTTCCCAGTGACGTTATTAAGTGAATGAATGAATGAGTCCTGGAACTGCCCTGCCAACTCACTTTTTATTATGTGTGATAATACATTCATTTCTGTTCTACCCTTTTGAGTTGGGTTTCTGACACCTATTACAGGATAAAGAATCCTGATATAGACTTCTATCTGTCCTAGGTACACATGGAAAAGAGAGACACACATTTCACACAGACAGGGAAAGACTTATAAACATGTGCACACATACACATGCCCATACACACATGTGGGCATGAATATGCTGTTATGCATCTTCAGACTCTGGTTTGGGAAGATACTTGCTTGGATGCATACACGCAGTCACAGAAGGCAGGCACACACAAGTATATGCACCCGGTAATGAATTCTGCTTGCACCACACAGACATCCACACTCAGTCACAGACCTACAGTAACACACACTCAAGGATTCACTTATTGCAGAAGGTTCCAACTCCTTACAGTTTATTTCTGCAGCTCTATAAATAAGGGGTGAGGGACTTTCCTGGTGTTCTAGTGGCTAAGACTCTGCACTCCCAATGCAGGGAGCCCAGGTTTGACCCCTGGTCAGGGAACTAGATCCCACATGCTGCAACTAAGAGTTCAAATGCCATAACTGAGAGTTTGGATGCTATAACTGAAGGTCCTGCATGCTGCAATGAAGATGGAGGATCCCGTGCGCTGAAACTAAGACCAGTGCAGCCAAATAAATACGTATTTTTTTTAAAAGGGGGTGAGAAGAAATATCTTCAGGCAGGCCTGGGGTTAATGCATAAAGAAGGTCTGGGTTCTCAGGTGGGCTGAGAGCAGGTCCTGGTTCTCACACGTCTCTTCTGGTGACACAATTCACATCTCAAGTGAGAAGGTGGAAGAGGTTGAATGAGGCAGGCCTTGAGGCTGTCTTGAGACTCCTGTGGGAGAGATGAGAAGTTTCCCACTGATGCCCAGTTTCCCATTGCCCAGGCATCAGCCTCCACCTTACCCAGGGCCCAGACATTCATGCTTTTCCAGAGTCACTCACCTTCTCTGGGGCCTCCTGGAGCTGTTGCAGCCAGTGCTGGAAGAGGCCCTGGGGCCTGCAGCCTGCTGCGGGCTGAGCCCAGACCCAAGCACAGAAAAGGGTGGTGTGTGAGACAGGACTTGGGACAGAAGGGTGAGGTCCCATCTTCCCAGAACCCGCAGACCCAGCCCAGGTGCCCCGAACACTCACACAGGCCTGGAGCTTGCTAGGAGTATCGTGAGAAGGGGCTGCCCCAGGGTGTGGTCCAGGGATGAGGGAATCGTGGCCCCCAGGACCCTTCAGGGTCGGGACCAGCTCTGCCCCTAAGGCTATGGGGCGCTCCCACACCTGAGAGGTGAGAGAGAACAAGTGAGGTGGAATGGTGAGGAAGGGCAGGCAAGAACACTCAGTGAAGTGGAGACAGGGAATCCAGGGGAGGAGGGCAGGTGATATGAGACACACGATGGGGACAGGTGATGGGAGAGCTTTCGAGGGAGCGAGTAGAGGGGAACGCATGGAAGGAGACTGTTGAAGGGGATACAGGTGAGGCAGAACGACAGGGGAAGAGACAGGTGAAAAACTGAAATAGGGACAAATGAAAAATGACCCACGGGAGGGGTCACAGAGGTTTGAAGAGGCAGGGATGGAGAGGGACCGAGGTGGGAGTCAGTGGTGAGGGGAAGAGGGAGTCAGTGTTGAGAGTCGAGGGTGATGGGGGGGCAGGGCAAGGGACACAGGTCGGGGACAGAGCTGGGAGAGGAAAGGAGAAATGAGAAGGAAATAGGCAAGAGGGCAGGTAAGAGGGACAGGTGAGGGAGACAGGAAAGATGACCCCTGGGAGGAACAGAGACAGGGTCAGGGGAGCATTTGAGGAGAGACAAGGGCACAGGACAGATGAGGAAAGACCAGAAGAAGGAAGGAAGTACAGATGAGATAAAGGAGGTGAGAGGCCACTCGCAGAGCTACAGCTAGAGGGTGGGGTGGGGCCAGGTGAGGGCAGGTGGGCCTGACTCTCCCAGTTCACCTGCAGATGCTTCAGATCCAGGGTCCTGGGGAACAGGTGGGAGGTGAACTCCTAGTCCTTCAGCAAGAGCGAGTCTTCCTAGACAACAAGGGCAAGGTCAGATCACGGCGGGAGGGACGGAAGCTAAAACAGCAAGGATGAAGTTCTAGCAGGAGGGCTCGAGTTTAACCCATAGGCAAGAGGAAAGGGGTTGTGGCATGCCAAGCTGCTTCAGTCGTTTCCGACTCGCTGTGACCCCATGGACTGTAGTCCGCCAGGCTTCTCTGTCCATGGGATTCTCCAGGCAAGAATACTGGAGTGGGTTACCTTGCTCTTCTTCAGAGGATCTTCCTGACCCAGGGATCGAACCCAAGTCTCTTAAGTCTCCTGCACTGGCAGGTGGGTTCTTTTCTGCTAGTGCCACCAGGAAAGCCTGAGTTGAGAGATTCAGTCAGTTCGGTTTAGTTGCTCAGCCATGTCTGACTCTTTGTGACCCCATGGACTGCAGCATGCCTGGCTTTCCCGTCCATCACCAACTCCTGGAGCTTGCTCAAACTCATGACCATTGAGTTGGTGATGCCATCCAACCATCTCATCCTCTGTCACCCCCTTCTCTTCCCACCTTCCATCTTTCCCAGCATCAGGGTCTTTTCTAGTGAGTCAGTTCTTCCCATTAGATGGCCAAAGTATTGGAGTTTCAGCTTCAGCCTCAGTCCTTCCAATGAATATTCAGGACTGATTTCCTTTAGTATGGACTGGTTGGATCTCCTTGCAGTCCAAGGGACTCTCAAGAGTCTTCTCCAACACCACAGTTCGAAAGCATCAATTCTTCGGCACTCAGCTTTCTTTATAGTCCAACTCACATCCATACATGATTACTGGAAAAACCATAACTTTGACTAGATAGACCTTTGTTGGCAAAGTAATGTCTCTGCTTTTAAATATGCTGCCTAGGTTGCTCATAGCTTTTCTTCCAAGGAGTAAGCGTCTTTTAGTTTCATGGCTGCAGTGATTTTGGAGCCCCCCAAATAAAGTCTGTCACTGTTTCCATTGTTTCCCCATCTTTTTGCCGTGAAGTGATGGGACTGGATGCCTTGATCTTAGGTTTCTGAATGTTGAGTTTGAAGCTAACTTTCTCACTCTCCTCTTTCACTTTCATCAAGAGGCTCTTGAGTTCTCTTCACTTTCTGCCAGAAGGGCGGTATCATCTGCATATCTGAGGTTATTGATATTTCTCCTGGCAATCTTGATTCCAGCTTGTGCTTCATCCAGCCCAGCATTTCACATGATGTACTCTGTATATAATTTAAATAAGCAGGGGGACAATATATTATCTTGACCTATTCCTTTCCCAATTTGGAACCAGTCTGTTGTTCCATTTCTGGTTCTAACTGTTGCTTCTTGACCTGCATACATATTTCTCAGGAGGCAGGTCAGGTGGTCTGGTATTCCCATCTCTTGAAGAATTTTCCAGTTTGTTGTGATCCACACAGTCAAAGGCTTTGGCATAGTCAATAAAGCAGAAGTGGATGTTTTTCTGGAACTCTCTTGCTTTTTCAATGATCCAGTGGATGTTGGCAATTTGATCTCTGGTTCCTATGCCTTTTCTAAATCCAGCTTGAACATCTGGAAGTTCATGGTTCACGTACTGTTGAAGCCTGGCATGGAGAATTTTGAGCATTACTTTGCTAGCGTGTGAGATGAGTGCAATTGTGTGGTAGTTTGAACATTCTTTGGCATTGCCTTTCTTTGGGATTGGAGTGAAAAGTAACCTTTTCCAGTCCTACGGCCACTGCTGAGTTTTCCAAAATTGCTGGCATATTGAGTGCAGCACTTTCACAGCATCATCTTTTGGGATTTGAAATAGCTCATCTGGAATTCCATCACCTCCACTAGCTTTGTTTGTAGTGATGCTTCCTTAGGCCCACTTGACTTCACATTCCAGGATGTCTGGCTCTAGGTGAGTGATTACACCATCGTGGTTATCTGGGTCATGAAGATCTTTTTCGTATAGTTCTTCTGTGTATTCTTGCCAGCTCTTCTTAATATCTTCTGATTCTGTTAGGTCCACACTGTTTCTGTCCTTTATTGTGCCCATCTTTGCATGAAATGTTCTCTTGGAATTTCTAATTTTCTTGAAGAGATCTCTAGTCTTTCCCATTCTATTGTTTTTCTCTATTTCTTTGCATTGATCACTGACGAAGGCTTTCTTATCTCTGCTTGCTATTCTTTGGAATAGCTAGAGACAGAGTATAAGGTGGTTGGATGGCATCTCCGACTCAATGGACATGAGTCTGAGTAAACTCCAGGAGTTGGTGATGGACAGGGAGGCCTGGTGTGCTATAGTCCATGGGGTCGAAAAGAGTCGGACATGACTGAGCAACTGAACTGAACTGAAGAGATTAGAGATTAGTTGTAGACAAAAAGCTAGACGCAGCCTGTAGCTGGAGGAGAGAGGTTAAGCCATCAGTAGCAGGGTAGCAGCTTGGCTATGGCAGAAGGGGTAGAGGTTAGCCCATGATAATAGGGACTTAATAGTTGTGTGGGTGTGTGTGTTTGCTTGTGCCACAATCTGTGTTGGGCTGTGCCACATGCTTTGTGGGATCTTAGTTCCCCAACCAAGGATCAAATCTGGGCCCTTGGTAGTAAGAACACGAAGTCCTAACCACTGGCTGTGTTGTGTTAGTTACTCAGCCATGTCTGACTCTTTGTGACCCCATGGACTGTAGTCCACCAGGCTCCTTTGTACATGGGATTTCCCAGGCAAGAATACTGGAGTGGGTTGCTGTTCCCTTCTCCAGGTGATCTTCCTGACCCAGGGATCGAACCTGTGTCTCATGTCTCCACTAGCATCACCTGGGAAGCCACTGGATCGCTGGGGAATTCCGATCCTTTTCTTTCTTGAAGGCCACCAGCTCACCTGGCAGCAGAGATTTGAACATGCCAGTGTTACAGCCCTTCCTGATTGTGGAGGGGACAGCACGTGCTCTGGCCAAGCCCAGCCCCATGGCCAACAGAACCAGCATCCATGCTGTTACTGCTTAGCCACTTCAGTCGTGTCCGACTCTGTGCGACCCCATAGACGGCAGCCCACCAGGCTCCCCCGTCCCTGGGATTCCCCAGGCAAGAACACTGGAGTGGGTTGCCATTTCCTTCTCCCATGCATGAAAGTGAAAAGTGAAAGTGAAGTTGTTCAGTAGTGTCCGACTCTTTGTGACCCCATGGACTGCAGCCTACCAGGCTCCTCCGTCCATGGGATTTTCCAGGCAAGAGTACTGGAGTGGGGTGTCATTGCCTTTTCGGATCCATGCTGCAGCCATGGCCAAATTTCCACTGCTCCCCCAGCTGCATAGCTCAGCTTTTTAGCCAAGCTAAATGAGCCATCCTGGCTGAGGTTTGTGAAGCGAAAAGGCAAATGGCTTTGACTTGAAAGGCATGAGTGGGTAGGGCCAGCTGGCTGAGCCAGGTGAGTTGATGGGTGTGGGTGGGGCAAGGTGAGCTCAGCGTTATGCCCAGAAGAAAAGAGAATCTGAAATTCCAGGAGAGCTCCAGAGATGTTTCTATGAATCCCTGGGATGTTGGGGAGCCCCTGATGGAGGCTGAGGCAGGATAAGAAGTGGGAAGCTGTCACAACAGGGCAGGGGCAGGGGCTGGGGTGGTGCGGATGTGGGCGGGGCTGCTGGAGTGGCAGAGAGGAAGCTTCCTCCATTGGTTTAACTGTTTTCCACAAACCCATTCATTTTATGCCCCGAACATTCTCATGGGTAGTTATTTCTATGATCACTCCCATTTTACCAGTGAGGAAACGAGGGCACAGGAGGGTAAGGTGACTTAACCTTAGGTTCTACAGGTGTTTAATGGCAGAGGGTTTGAATGGAGTTCCATGCACTTACTCCCTACTCTGTGTACAGCCAAAGTATAAGATGGAAACCTCTGGGGCTCAAGATACCTAACTTTCCTTTCTCTCCCTCTGGGTAGCATGAAAGGGTAGGGGGCTCCTTGTTTGTGGGGTACGAGCACTTGCTGGGGCTATCTGGAAGGCAGGCAGTGAGGAGGGCTTTCGGAATGCAGGCAGAGTCTGCTTCTTTGCTGTCATCATCCCCTGCGGTAATAAACACTGCGCAGCGAGAAGGGAATTGCTCTGATGCACCGGGACTTCCTATTTTTCATTCCTTTATTTTTTTTCTTGGCCCTTAGGTGCAGAAAGATATTAACCATACTCTTCAGATCATAATATAGAATCACCACTGGTTCATGAAAGACCCTCTAAGGTTTTATCCCCAGCCTCATGCCCAATCCCTATCCTCCCCACTCTTCACAGACACCCATTTTAATGCCCATGATATATAGCTGCAAGGATGTAGCTTTATACTTTGTGATTTTGTATGAGTATATGTTTCCAATTTACATAAATGAGATTGGGCTATAAATCTTCTGTTTCTTCCCCCTCGTTGTTTTTTTTTTTTTTTTTTAATGTTTGTTAGCTTAACAGTATGTTTGTGAGATCTCTCCATACAGGGGTGCACTTCAAGCTCTCTGCTTCTAACTGCTGCAGTGTGTTCCATGGTGTGCCCGCGGCAGTCTGTCACTTATTTATTCCCCCAGGATGGATGCTTAGGTTGCCTTCAGCTCTCCATCACCATGAGGCTCACACACATCCTCTCTATTGGAGGTTTTCTGGGAGGTACTGAGTACATCATGTGAAATGCCCGGCTGGATGAATCACAAACTGGAATCAAGATTGCCAAAAGAAATAGCAAGAGCCTCAAATATGCAGATAATACTATTCTAATGGCAGAAAGCGAAAAGGAACTGAAGAGCCTCTTGATGAGGGGGAGAGAGGAGAGTGAAAAAGTTGGCTTAAAACTCAACATTCAAAAAACTAAGATCGGGGGTTTCATGTTTGGGAACGCATGTACACCCGTGGTGGATTCATGTCAATGTACGGCAAAACCAATACAGTGTTGTAAAGTAAAATAAAGTAAAAATAAAAATTAAAAAAAAACAAAAACAAAACAAAAAACTAAGATCATGGCATCCAGTCCCATCACTTCATGGCAAATAGATGGGAAAACAATGGAAACAGTGGCAGATTTTATTTTCTTGGGCTTCAAAATCACTGCGGACGGTGACTGCAGCCATGAAATGAAAAGATGCTTGCTCCTTGGAAGGAAAGCTACGACAAACCTAGACAGCATATTAAAGAGCAGAGGCATCACTCTGCTAAGGACAGTCTAGTCAAAGCTATGGTTTTTCCAGCAGTCATGTATGCATGTGAGAGTTGGACTATAAAGAAAGCTGAGTGTCGAAAGATTGATGCTTTTGATCTGTGGTGTTGGAGAAGACTCTTGAGAGTCCCTTGGACTGCAAGGAGATCCAACCAGTCAATCCTAAAGGAAATCAACCCTGAATATTCAATGGAAGGACTGAGGCTGAAGCTGAAACTCCAATACTTTGGCCATCTAATGGGAAGAACTGACTCACTAGAAAAGACCCTGATGCTGGGAAAGATTGAGGGCAGGAGGAGAAGGGGATGACAGAGGATGAGATGGTTGGATGGCATCACTGACTCAGCAGACATGAGTTTGCGCAAGCTCCAGGAGATGGTAAAGGACAGGGAATCCTGGTGTGCTGCAGTCCATGGGGTTGCAAAGAGTCGGACATGACTTGGAGAATGAACAGGAACAATGGTAGCCCTGACCTGGTGTCCCCACTGTATTCTTTCAGCTCATTTTCTCCCTCACTTGTACATCCAGTGGGTTGCCACACACATTGACAACCTCCCACCTCATGTGCCCTGTATCTTTCTGCTTCTCCATCTGAGGTCTTTCTCCTGTCTGCATGCAGGACAGGAAGTGCTAAGATTAATTCCCCAGGGGCAGTCTTCAACCAATGAGGATCAGGAGCCTGGGATGAAGTATTTCTGTTTCCTTTTCCTTGGTGAGTCAGTTCTGAGGTGCGCTCCACATGATTCCTAAACTCCCTAGAGGGTCCCTGGTAGGAATGACCTTTAGTTGTTCATGGTGTTCACCCTTTGGGTTTGGGACTAGTGTGAAGAAGCAAGATAGCTAGGGTGCAAAATTTAAAGGGTCACCCAAAGTGCCTCACTCTGCACCATTTATTGCCTTTTTATTTCCTCTTTCTTTTTTTTTAAATTAAAAATATATTTTGGCCACACCACACAGCTTGTCAGACCTTCACCCTTCGACCATGGATTGAACCCAGCAGTAATACCAGCAAATACCAACTACTAGGCCACTAGGGAACTCATAGCTTTTTCCTCTTGAATCCCAATTTTCCCATTCCCTTGAATTTCCTGGGGATACCTCCCAGATGGACTACCTGTACCCTTGGGTTCAGGGCATGCCTTTGGAAGATCCCAAACTAAATCCTAATCTCTATTCAGGAGCAGAATTTCTGAGTCACTACAGGGCACATCTGTGCTTATATTGTCTATTTAGCACCATTCAATAGCGTTTTCTGCAATGATGGAAGTGTTCTCTATTTGCATTGTCCAATATGGTAGTTACTAGCCACATGTGGCTGTTGAGTGCTTACAATTTGGCTATTGCAATGGAGGAACTGAAATTTCAGTTCCTTTCATTTTTCTTTAATTTAAATTTAAAAGTAGGCACATGTAGGAATTCCTACATGTGCCTGGTGGCTACCATAATGGGCAGTGCAGTTCTAAATACTCATCTTGTTCTCCCAAACAGTTGCACCTGCTTCATTCTCTTCAGAGATGCTTGGGAGACCCTGTATCCCTGTAAGAGGGTGGACTCTTCAGCACCTGGCTCTGACTTAGATGATGAGGCCCTAGTCTTTGACTATGAGCTTGATGCAAAATAGATGAGACTTTTGAGGTTGAAGAAAGAGAGGACTGAATTTTGTATGTGGAAGGAATGTAAATATTTGATGGCCAGAAAGCAGATTGTAGTAGTTTTGAAACATGTCTTCAAGATTTTTGACCCTTTCCCCACCGGGAAGTGGGTCTGTCTTATTTCCTTCAATCTGAGTTGACCTTTGCTGGGTTGTACCTTGCAGACCTGCAAGCCCTGTACTTGGCTTCCCTGGTGTCTCAGTGGTGAAGAACCTTCCTGACAATGCAGGAGACACAGGTTTGATCCCTGGGCCAGGAAGATTCCCTGGAAAAGGAAATGGCAACCCACTCTAGTATTCTTGCCTGGAAAATTCCATGGACAGAGGATCCTGGTGGGCTACAGTCCATGCGGTCTCAGAGAGTTGGACATGACTTAGCAACTAAACAACAACAACAACAACAAAAGGACAAATATTGTGTGGTTCTCCTTATTGGAAATATCTAGGATAGGCAGTTTATAGAAACTGAAAAGAATTTAGCAGATACCCAGGACTGGGAGCATGGGAGAAAGAGTTATTGCTTAATATGTACAGAGTTTCTGTTTGGATGTTAAAAAAGTTTTGGAAACAGATAGTGGTGATAGTTTACAATACAGTGAATTTACTTAATGCTACTGAATTATATCCTTAAAAATGGTTTAAATATTAGGAATTCCCTGGCAGTCCCATGGTTAGGACCTCACATGTCCACTGCAGGGGGCTTAGGTTGGATCTCCGGTCAGGGAACTAAGATCTAGAAGCCACAAGGTATGGACCAAAAAAAGTTTAAAGTGGCAAATTTTATTATGTGCATATATATATATATCACCACAATTAAGGAGGTTTAAAAAGGTAACCTTACTGGAAGAATGGAATTCCAATGTTTTATTTAAAAAAAAAAAAAACCATATACAATGACCAAGTGGAGATTTATTCCGCGAATGCAGGTTCAGTTCAGTTCAGTCATTCAGTCATGTCCGACTCTTTGGGACCCCATGGACTGCAGCATGCCAGGCTTCCCTGTCCATCACCAACTCCCAGAGCTTACTCAAACTCGTGCCCATCGAGTTAGTGATGCCATCCAACCATCTCATTCTCTGTAGTCCCCTTCTCCTCCTGCCTTCAATCTTTCCCAGCATCAGGGTCTTTTCCAATGAGTCAGTTCCTGAAGAACTGAATACAGGTTCAATATTTGAAAATCTATCAATGGAATCCACCATATTAACAGACTAAAGAACAAAAATTATGTGATCCTAAAAGCTTTTGCATAGCAAAGGAAAGCACTAACAAACCGAAAAGACTACTGAATGGGAAAAAATATTTGCAAATGATGTGACCTATGAGGGATTAATATCCAACGCATATAAATAGCTCATACAACTCAACATCACAAAAAACAAACAACCCAGTTTTAAAATGGGCAGGAGAACAGAATGGACACTGTCCAAAGAGGAATTGCAGATGGCCAACAGGCTCATGATAAGATACACAGCATTGCTAACCATTAGAGAAATGCAAGTCAAAATCATAATCAGGTATGGCCTCACACCTGTCAGAATGGCCATCATCAAAAAGACCACAAATAAATGCTGGAGAGGATGTAAAGAAAAGGGACTTCTCCTACACTGTTGGTGGAAGTATAAATTGGTGCAGCCACTGTGGAAAACAGTAAAGAGATTTCTCAAAAAACTAAAAATAAAACTATCATTCATATAACCTGGCAATTCCACTCCTGGGTATATATCCAAAAAAAGCCCAAAACACTCATTCAAAATGATCAGTCAGTTCAGTCGCTCAGTCATGTCTGACTCTGGGACCCCATGGACTGCAGTATACCAGGCTTCCTTGTCCATCACCAACTCCTGGAGCTTACTCAAACTCACGTCCATCAACTCGGTGATGCCATCCAACCATCTCATCTTCTGTCATCCCCTTCTCCCTTCAATTTTTCCCAGCATCAGGGTCTTTTCAAATGAGTCAGTTCTTTGCATCAGGTGGCCAAAGTATTGGCGTTTCAGCTTCAACATCAGTCCTTCCAATGAATATTCCGGACTGATTTCCTTTAGGATTAACTGGTTGGATCTCCTTGCAGTCCAAGAGACTCTCTAGAGCCTTCTCCAACACCACAGTTCAGAAGCATCAATTCTTCGGCACCCAGCTTTCTTTATAGTCTAACTCTCACATCCATACGTGACTACTGGAAAAACCATAGCTTTGACTAGATGGACCTTTGTTGGCAAAGTAATGTCTCTGCTTTTTAATATGCTGTGAGAAGGCAATGGCACCCCACTCCAGTACTCTTGCCTGGAAAATCTCATGGACGGAGGAGCCTGGTAGGCTGCAGTCCATGGGGTCTCTAAGAGTCGGACATGACTGAGCGACTCCCCTTTCGCTTTTCGCTTTCATGCATTGGAGAAGGAAATGGCAACCCACTCCAGTGTTCTTGCCTGGAGAATCCCAGGGATGGAGGAGCCTGGTGAGCTGCCATCTATGGGGTCTCACAGAGTCGGAAGCGACTTAGCAGCAGCAGCAGCAGCTAGGTTGGTCATAGCCTTTCTTCCAAGGAGTAAGCGTCTTTTAATTTCACGGCTGCATGAAACAATTGAAAACCAAAATTAAAAATACAACACCCCTTATAATTGCTTAAAAAACTCCAGTTAGCTATAAAGCAACAAAATATGAATAGCATCTGTATGTTAAAAGTTACAAAATTCTGATGAATTTGACCACGTGCATGCCAGTTGCTGTACCATAGGCAGATAGATTGAGAAACGAGTTGTTGGGTCGAGGAACAGTGACTTTAATCGAAAAGCCAGCAGACCAAAAAGATGGTGGAGTACTGCCCCAAAGAAGTATCTTACCTGAGTTAGAATTCAAGCTCCTTTTATACTAAAAAGGGGAGCTGAGTGAGGCTGGTTGTTATAAATTTCTTGGTACGGGAATTCTTTGTTCTTGCAGTTGTTCACTATAGGTTTAATTACAACAATCCTATAAACCTCCAACAAGACAAGTGTTTTTCTCTTTTTGCAACTTTTAATCTCTCTATGAAAGGGAAAGGATTATATCTTTAAAGGTCAGAGTCTTGAGAATGGCCTGTCATGTCTATTTCAGGCTAGAGGCAACATTCTTTTACAAAGGTGCAGATCCAGAATCAGGAAGCGGTGGCAACATAGCACAAAGGGTGAGCATTAAAGGAATAGATCCAACTGGAATCAAGCTTGTTCTCTTTTTTACAGACAGGTATCAAAGGAGAAATAAATAAAGGTAGAGACATATGGTGTTAATGAACTGGAATACTCAATGTAGTAGAGATGTCAGTTCCCCCAGAGTGATCTATAATTCAATGTAACTCCTTTCAAAATGCCAGCAAGATTTTTTTTGGTATATATACACACATACTTATCTTAAAATTTATATGGATTATTATGTTTAAATTTATATGGAAAAGAAAAAGAACTAGAACAGCTAAAACAATATTGAAAAAGAAAAAGTATTAGAGGCATCACCCTATCTAATCTCAAGACTTATTGGATAGTGACAGTAATCAAGACAGCCTGATCCTGGGGGAAGCACAGACACGTTAATCAATGCAACGGAATAGAGAACCCAAAAACGGGGCCACATAAGTATGCCCAAATGAACTTTTGACAAAAACTGGAAAACAACCCAATAAAGGAAGGATAGTCTTTGTAACAAACGGTGCTGGAACAACTGGACATTAGTAGGCAAATATATGAACCTGGACCTAAACTTCACACTGCATACAAAGGTTAACTCAAAACAGGTCGTCTTGCAAAGCGGAAATTGAGACAAAGTCATACAGAACAGATGTACGGACACCAAGGAGGGGACGGGGGGTGGAATGCAATGAAAGAATGGGATTGACATGTATGCATGACTATGTATAAAACAGATAACTAATGAGAACCTGCTGTATAGCACAGGGAACTCTGTTCAATGTTAGCACCACCTGGGAAGCCCCATTTAATGCTCTGTGACCTAAATGGGAAGATAATCCAAAAATGAGGGTATATATATATATATATGTACTTATATATGTATACATACATATATATATACACACACACGTATGGGCTGCCCTGGTGTCTCAGTGGTAAAGAATCCGCTTGCCAATGCAGGAGATGAGGATTCAGTCCCTGCATTGGGAAGATCTCCTGGAGGAGGAAATGGCAACCCACTTCAGTATTCTTGCCTGGAGAATCCCATGGGCAGAGGAGCCTGGCGGGCTATGGTCCATCAGGTCACACAGAGTCAGACGTGACTGAGCACAGCAGACGTACATATGTATAGCTGATCCACCTTGCTGTACAGCAGAACTGACATAACATTGTAAAGCAACCATACTCCCAAAAAATTTAATTTAAAAAAAATAGGTCAGGTCTTCCCAGGTGGCTCAGAATTTGCCTGCCAATGCAGGAGGTGTTCAATCCCTGATCAGGGAAGATCCCACATGCCGTGAAGCAACTAAGCCCAAACATCACAACTATTGAGCCTGTGCTCTAGAGCCTGGGAGCTGCAACTACTGAGCCCAAGTGCCACAACTACTGAAGCCTGCGTGCCTTAGAGCCTGCCCTCGGGAAAAGAGAAACCACTGCAACGAGAAGCCTGTGCACCAGAACTAGAGAGAAACCTGTGCCGCAAGGAAGACTGAGCGCAGCCAAAAATAAATAAATAAAATCAAAAAAATTAAAAGGCATCTCATTAAAAAACAAACACAGGTCGTAAATCTTCATGTAAAATGTAAAACTGTAAACTTAGACGAGAACATAGAAGACCATCTTCATGATCTGGGGTTAGGCAGAGTTCTTAGACTTGACACCAAAAGCACAATCCTTGAAAAAACCAAAAAGGGTCAAAATTTAAAACTTTTACTCTGAGAAAGACTCTGTTAAAATGATGAGAAAATAAGCGACTGAAAGAAAATACTTGCAAACCACATATCTGACAAGGACTAGGGTCCAGAATACATTGTAAAACCCTTAAAATCTATCAATTACAAAAAAATCCAATTAGAAAATGGGCAGAAAACATTGACGTTTCACTGCATGGTGTATTCGCTTGACAAATGAACATAGAGAAGATGTCAGCATCACTTGCCATTGCGCATGCTCCGTCCCTTCAGTCGTGTCTGACTCTTTGCCACCCTATGGGCTGTAGCTCGCCAGGCTCTGTCCACGGGATTCCCCAGGCAAGAATACTGGAGTGGGTTGCCATGCCCTACTCCAGGAGATCTTCCAACATAGGGATCAAATACTCACCTCCTGCATTGCAAGCAGATTTTTTACCCACTGAGCCACCTGGGAAGCTCTGCCATTAGGAAGATGAAAATTAAAATTACACAAACTAAAATCAGAATAAAGTGATGATCCATCGTGCAGGACACACCTAACTAGCCTGGCTAATCATAATAATAACAATAAGAGAACCAAATGCCGGTGAGAATTAGAAGAAACTATAACTCCCATATTGCTGATGGGAATGTAAAATGGTACGGCCACTCTCGAAAACAGTTGGAGATTTCTTAAAAAGTAAAGCATACACTACATTGCATTACTCAGCAGTCACGATCCTGGGCATTTATCCTAGAGAAACGAAAGTGCATGTTCACATAAAAATCTGATATGAATGTTCATGGCAGCTTCAATAGCTCGTTAAACAGTTGTTGTTGTTTAGTCGCTAAGTCGTGTCTGACTCTTTTGTAACCCCATGGACTGTAGCCCACCAGGATCCTCTGTCCATGGGATTTTCCAGGCACGAATACTTGAGAAAGTCGCCATTTCCTTCTCCAAGGGATCTTTCCAAATCCTCCTCTCTTGCATTGGCAGGAAGGTTCTTTACCACTTAGCCACCAGGGAAGCTCATTAATACTAGCTAAACTAGTTAATATTATTAGTTTGTAGTAGCCCCAAACTAGAAGCAATCCCTGTGTCCTTCAGCTGGTGAATGGTTAATAGTTCATTGTCAGCACACCCGTTCAATGGAACAGTACGCAGCAATAAAAATAAACTAGTGATATACAAATTGAATGATTTTAAGGGCAGTATGCCGAATGAAAAAAGCCAATTTCCAAAGGTTACATGCTATAGGATTCAATTTATATAACATTCTTGAAATGACAAACTATAGAGATAGAGAACAGATTAGTAGTTGTCAAGGGTAACAGAAGAGCAGAGATGGTGTGACTGTATAATGATCTTTTTTTTGGCCACGTCTCGGGGCTTGTGGGATCTTAGTTTCCTCACCAGGGATCCAACCTGGGCCCTTGGCTGTAAGAGTGCAATGTCCTAGCCACTGGATTGCCAGGAAATTCAGAATAAATCTGTATCTTGATTGTTATACTTATGCATCTTATACATGTGATATAAATGTCACCAAATTATATACAAGTAAAAAAAAATGTGCATTGGAAAACTGGGGAAGTCCCAGTAAGGTCTGTGGTCTAGTTAATTGCATTGTGACAATGTCAGTTTCCTAGTTTTGGGAAAGTGCTACAATTATGTAATAGTGGATTCAAGGAGCTTCTCTAGTATTTTTGCAACTTCTTATAAGTCTACAGTACCGTAAAATTTTAGAAATTTTAATTTTTTTACACAATAAATGTACTAAAAGGAGAACAAGAGATTGCATGAGTATTTTTCCGTTCAGCTTCCCCCTTCTTCCTTACCTCCCTTTCCGCCCCTCCCTGCCCCACTCCAACCGCCTTAGATAACCATTAACTCACAGCCTTTTCTATACACTTATATGAAATGCAGACTCGTGCACATATTCTCCTTTGCTTTTACAAAAGTGGCATCGGTCACGTCTTTCTCTGCAGTTTGCTTTACTCCTTTCACGGTGCTCCTGACACTGGCCAACTTTGTCCTGGGTGGTCAGGGTTGGGAAGCAGGAAGGGGAAGGCATGGCTTCCCAGGTGGGGGTGGGAAGAGCTGAGTCAGGGCACATTTCCTGTGGTCTCAGCTCACCTCACACTGCCCACCCCTCCCTCGGTGCCCGCGGAGCCACCTTGAAATCTCTAGTGAGTCTCTCAGGAGCCCCGCTGCAGGCTGGGCGGTGGCGGCGTGGCAGGCAGGGCGGGGCGGGGGTGCGGGGACCCAAGAGGCAAGTACGGGGGAGCGTTTCCAAGGGCAGAGACTGGGAGATGGCAGGAAGGGGCACTTCGGGTCAGCTGGGGTAAGGGAGGTAGACTGGCTCCACCTACTTGCCCTGAAGAACCTTGGATCCCGCCCCGCCCCGGGGGCTTCCGTTTCCCAGGCAGCCGCTCCCTCCACCTCTCTCCAACCTCTCGCAGATCTGAGAAGACCCGCTGACCCCACATCCCTTCTGCGCCCTGAGGTCCCCAGCCCTGCTCAGCCCTGCCCAGGTGCCCAGAGGGGAAGTTAGGGGAGGGAGAAAAGTGAGGAGAGATAGGTGAGGGAGGCTGGGGAGAGGAGCCGGAGGAGAGGGCCGGGGGAAGCCACGGAAAGGCAGGAGAGTTAGGACTTGTGTTGGGCTCTCGTCCTCTCTGACTTGCTCCGCGCTTGTGCCCGCCACCTGCACCCACCACCTGTGCCACTCAAGTGTGTCTCCTCACCTCTCTGCCTTCAACCTGACTTTGAGAGTCTCCTGTCCCCCTTAACCTGACCCCGCTGTCCTGCTCAGCTTTGACCCTCACATATACCCATCTTTAGGCTCCCCCAGCTCCTCGCTTGCTGTGGCAGGCCTCAGTTTTCCCATCCTGTTGGGTGGTGGGCAGGAGCTATGCCCACCAACTCCCTGAGGAGTCTTTCATTATGTAGATAGATAGATAGATAGATAGATAGATAGATAGAGATAGAGCTTGTTTATCTTGGCTGTGCTGGCTCTTTCCTTGCAGAGTGCAGGCTTCTCTAGTTGTGAAGCTCAGGCTTAGTTACCCCGTGGTATGTGGGATCTTAGTTCCCCAATCAGCGATTGAACCTATATCCCTTGCATTGGGGATTCTTTATTTTTAACACCAAAAAGATTTTGTATTGGGGTGAAAGTCACTCAGTCGTGTCCGACTCTTTGTGACCCCAAGGACTATACAGTCCATGAAATTCTCCAGGCCAGAATATTGGAGTGGGTAGCCATTCTCTTCTCCAGGGGATCTTCCCAACCCAGGGATCAAACCCAGGTCTCTCGCATTGCAGGCTGATTCTTTACCAGCTGAACCACAAGGGAAGCCCAAGAATACTGGAGTGGGTAGCCTACCCCTTCTCCAGAGGATCTTCCTGACCCAGGAATTGAACCGGGATCTTCTACATTGCAGGCGGATTCTTTACCAACTGAGCTATCAGGGAAGCCCCTTGTATTGGGGTAAAGCCAATTAACAATGTTGTGATACTTTCAGTGAACAGCAAAGGACCTCAGCCATACATACACAGTTATCCTTTCTCCCCCAAGTCCCCCTCGCATTCAGGCTGGTACATAACATTGAATAGAGTTCCATGTGCTATATAACAGGTCTTTGTTGTTTATCCATTTTAAATATAGGAGTGTGTATATGACCTTCCCAAAGTCCCTAACTATCCCTTCCCCTGTAAGGGGGATTGTTACTCACTGGACCGCCAGGGAAGTCCCTCTCGCGTCCTGTGTTAATGAGCCCGAGCCGCGGGCCAGGTGATCAATTGTCTACTGTCTTGGTCCCTCAGCGGGGAGTGGGTCTCAGAGCAGCAGCAGAGTGGGAGGGGGTCTCAGCCCACAGCATGAGGGATGGGTAACGGGGATAGACCTCAATAGTAAGAGCTCTCTCTGATATCTCCCAGTGAAGGAGGGTGTGACTCCACAGAGGGCCTGAGAGCGGCGTGCGGGGAGTGGGAGCCCTGGAGGTAAGCCTTCAGCAGGGCAAGAAGGAGGCCATAAACCCCGGGGATGATATTTGACTGCTTACCCTATACTAGGCCCTGCTCTAAACGCATCACTGTTTTATCCCCCTAAATCCTCAGGACGGTCTCAGGACCCAAGTCAGACATATTATTTCTATTTCCCCTTTTCCAGATGAGGAAATCGAGACACAGAGAAGTCAAGCAATCTGCCCTAGGCCACACAGCTTATAAGTGGTAGCTGCTGCTGCTGCTGCTAAGTCGCTTCAGTCGTGCCGACTCTGTGCGACCCCATAGACGGCAGCCCACTAGGCTCCGCCGTCCCTGGGATTCTCCAGGCAAGAACACTGGAGTGGGTTGCCATTTCCCTCTCCAATGCATGAAAGCGAAAAGTGAAAGTGAAGTCGCTCAGTCGTGTCTGACTCTTTGTGACCCCATGGACTGCAGCCCACCAGGCTCCTCCGCCCATGGGATTTTCCAGGCAAGAGGACTGGAGTGGGGCGCCATTGCCTTCAGATTCAATTCTAGGTGTGCCTGACTTGAGAACTGCTTAACACTCATGGGTGCTTGCATGCTATATCGCTTCAGTTGTGTCCGACTCTATGTGACTCTGTGGACTGAAGCCCGCCAGGCTCCTCTTCTCCAGGCAAGAATACTGGAGTGGGTTAACATGCTCTCCTTCCTGACCCAGGAACCTGCATTGACAGGCAGGTTCTTTACCACTAGCGCCACCTGGGAAGCAACATTCATGGGGGAGGCTCCCAAAGATGGTGAGTTTGAGCTGTTCTCTTGAACGCCTGGGGACTCAGACCTTACAACACAGCTGTATCTCCCAGGTGTGTGCCCCTAAATGTGCCACTTGGACCATGACTGGACCTGTGGCCGTTCCTGCTGGATGGACAGGCTGAAGGGATAAGGACATGGCAGGGAGAGGGAAGTCATGGCTGGGCCACGGACTAGGCAGAGGGATAGATGGATAGACAGACAGATGTTGATCGGGGGAGGGAGGTCGGCCTCACCCAGCTCTGCCTCTAACTTCTGTGTGTGGAAAGGGTTGGTACTTCTCTATGGGTGTATCTCTCCTGGAATCTCTGTCTCTCTCTCTGGGTGAGCCTGGGTTCGGCTTTTGCTTTTATTTTTCACACCACGGGGTCTTCGTTTCGGCTCTCAGGCTTAGCTGCATCTCAGCATGTGGGATCTTAGTTCCTCAATCAGACCAGGGATCGAACCCCGTGTACCCTACATTGGAAGGCGGATTCTTAACCTCTGGACCACCACGGGAGTCCCTCAGTTCAGCTTTTGACTCGGGTTTCAGACTCCGGCTCTTTGCTGCTGTCTGTTTCCTGGCTCTGGCCTCTGTCTGGGTGTGTGCATCTCCATTTCAGTCTGGTTTCATATTTGATCAATATCTTCATGGCTCCTGAGGCCCCCCGGGGAGGGGCCTGCTTTTAGCCTTGCTCTGTGTTTTTCAGCCTCAGCTGCACATTGGAAACATCTGGGAAGGTGATAATATAGCAAACATAGCAAATGTTTGTTTGGTGCATATCCGATGCCAGGCACTGTTATGGTTAGGTTAACTCATGTAATCCTGGTTATGTCCTTATAAGGTAGGTATTATTATTACTCCCATTTTACAGGTGAGGAAACTGAGACCTCAAGAAACCACTTCCTAATCTCATAGTTAATAATAGGCAGCACTGGGATTGAACCTGGCGCTCCCTCAACTTTAACATATGTATGAATCACCTGGGGATATTGTTAAAATGCAGATTTCTGATTCAGTAGGTGGGGGGTTGGGCCTGAGATCCTGAATTTCTAGCACTCTCCCAAGGTGATGCTGATGATCTGTGGATCACACTTGAGGAGCAAGAGTTTAAACCATTATAAGTTACCACCTCTTGGTATAGAGCAGTGGTTCTCACAGTGTGGTCCTTGGGCCAGCAGCATCAACTTCACCTGGAACTTCTTTTTTTTTTTTTAATTAAAAATTTTTCAAATTTACTTATTTATTTTTGGCTGCGCTGGGTCTTTGTTGCTTTGGAAAGTCTTTAGTTGCGGCGAGCAGGGGTTTCTCTCTAGTTGTAGCGCGCAGGCTTCTCATTGCGGGGGTTTCTCTTGTTGCGGAGCACGGGCTCTAGGGCGCATGGGCCCAGCAGTTGTGGCGTACAGACTTAGTTACCCCTTGGCATGTGGCATCTCCCCAGACCAGGATTGAACCCATATCCCCTGCATTGGCAGGTGGCTTCTTAGCCACTGAACCACCAGGGAAGTCCAGTAGGAACTTCTTAGAAATGCAAATTCTCTGAGCTACAGTGAATCAGAAATTCTGGTCGTGGAGTCCAGTCTCCTAGGCTTTAGCAAGAACTCCAGCTGATTTTGATGCACAGTAAAGCTTGAGAGCACGACTGATCGAGTGTAACAATTAAGACCAATCAAATCTCTGGGACTGCAGCCCAGACACCGGTGGTTTTACAGTTCCCCAAGTGATTGTAAAGCAAGCAAAGACCCTGAACCACTGGATTGGCTGGAGGGACAATCTTAGTTTATGTAAGAAAACAAACACGCTAGCTGAATTGGAATTTGCTGTCAGGGTTTGGTCCGGCCTGGGGAAGTCTCGGTGGGCATGGCCAGGAGATGACAGATGAAATACTGACTTTGGGAGAGTATCAGAAAACTGAATTCGGGAGGCTAGGGACTTCCCTGGTGGACCAGGGGCTAAGACTCCATGCTTCCAATGCAGGGTACAAGGGTTTGATCTGTGGTCGGGGAGCAAGATTCCTCAAGTTGCAACTAAAGATCCCGCTGCAAGGAAGATTGAAGGTCCCCTGTGTTGCAACTAAGACCTGGAGCAACCAAATAAATAAATAAAAGGAAAGGAGGCTAGAATAGGGATCCTGGATCCTTCCAAGAGAACCCTGGACAGGCAAATCCTTAGAATCCATGGAATGGGTGGGAGGAAAGGACGTTACCCTGAGTTGCCCCTATTTTCCTTGTGAGGAGCACAAAATAAGGGAGCAGATGTTTTTGATGTTTAAACTGGAGCATGGCAGAGGGCTTTCTTGGAATCCCAGGGGACATATGTAGGGTTTGGGGGTGGTGGTGCCAGAATAAAGAAGATGGGTTTAGATGAATTGTCTTAAACACCTCCAGTAATAAATAATGATGATGGTGGTATATGAAATGTGCTCATCATTAGAGAGATTCCCTGAGATGAACCTATGCAATGTTGCTTTCCTTTTTCTGTTGATAAAATTGAGGCTTCATTGTATCCATCAAGTCATCCTTGATTTTTCTCTTTCTCCATCTCTTTCTCACACCTAGCCCATACTGTTTTCAATTTATCAGCAAATCCTGCTGGCTGGTACTTTCAAAGTGTTTCTAAATTTACTCACTTCTCATCCTCTCCACAGCCCCCATCCTGGTTGTGTTATGCTCACCCCCCGGTCAATCACAGCAGCCTCCTCCCTGGTGCTCACTCCCACCCTAGTCTGTCTCCCACACACAGAGATTATGTCCCCCCTTCTATTCAGGAGCCTCTCGTGACTCCCATTTCACTCAGAATCAAATCCAAACCCCTACCATGTTTTACAGAGCCCTTTGAGGGCTGGCCCTCCGGGTCTTCTAACCTCATCTCCCTCATCACCCCTCTCTCCTCTACAAATGGCCTTGCTACTGTCCCTTGAATAAACCCCTTCCTGTCTATAGCTGTCAGGGCTCTTAGTTGCAAACAACAGAATCCACACTGGCTAGAGCAGGAAGGACATTCGGTTAAAGACTTTGGGAAGCTTGTAGATTATCAGAGAGAGTAGAGTGGCAGCTTATGAAGCCAAACTGAAGGTGAAGGTCACTCAGTCGTGTCTGACTCTTTGCAACCCCGTGGACTATACAGTCCATGGAATTCTCTAGACCAGAATACTGAAGTGGGTAGCCTTTCCCTTCTCCAGGGGATCTTCCCAACCCAGGGATTGAACCCAGGTCTCTTGCATTGGGGGCAGATTCTTTACCAGCTGAGCTACCAGGGAAGCCCAAGAAAACTGGAGTGGGTAGCCTATCCCTTCTCCAGGGGATCTTCCTGACCCAGGAATCCAACCGGGGTCTCAATTCTTTACCAACTGAGCTATCAGAGAAGCCAAGAGCCTGGACTAATCTCCAACCACACCATGAGGGCCTCTCTGGGGAGAAAAACCCTGTACCTGTTGCTTAGAATTGCTACAGGACAGGATTAGCCTCCATGAACGTCCTTCACAACCTCCCCTAAAGAACCAGGGGCCTTAAATAGATTTTTATTGGAGTATGCTGTGCTGTGCTTAGTCGCTCAGTTGTGTCTGACGCTTTGTGATCCCAAGGACTGGAGCCCACCAGGCTCCTCTGTCCATGAGATTCTCCAGGCAAGAATACTGGAGTGGGTTGCCATGCCCTCCTCCAGGGGATCCTCCCGACCCAGGGATTGAAACTGCATCTCCTATGTCTCCTGCATTGCAGGCAGATTCTTTACTACTAGTGCCACCTGGGAAGCCCATATATACGTATATCCACTCTTTTTCAGTTTTTTATTTCTTTTTGGCCATGCTAGGAGGCATGTGGGATCTTAGTTCCCTCATCAGGATCGAACCCATGCCCTCTGCATTGAAAGTGCAGGGTCTTAACCACTGGACCACCAGGGAAGTTCCATAGATTCTTTTCCCAGAGGCATTTTATTATAAAAGCCACTGAATGACTGCTTTCCATTTTTGTGGCCACCTACTGTAGCTCTCTCCCTCTCCTTTTTTAAACAAAACCTAAGATTTATTGAACATGTTTTATCTCCCAGATATTGTTACCTTTTTCATTTAATTCTCACAACAAGTACATGAAGTAGATATTATTATTATTCCAGTTATATAGATGAGGAAACTGAGGGTCAGCAAGGTGAAGCAACTTGCTCAAGCAATTATTACACTCCAGACTTTATATTCAAGTCTGTCTTATGTATTTCAAACTAGAGATTCTCAGTGGGAAAGAATCTGCCTGCTTGTATAGCAGATGCAGGAGACACAGGTCAATCCCTGGTTTGAGAAGATTCCCTGGAGTAGGAAATGCCCACCCATTAGAATATTCTTGTCTGGAAAATTCCATGGACAGAGGAGCCTGGCAGATGGTGTGGCAAGGAGTCTGTATCTACCTGACATTATCTTACATATATTTTTGGTAGCAGCTTTATCAAGATATAATTCACACACCATGTAATTCACCTATTTAAAGTGTATAGTTTAATACTTGGAGAAGGCAATGGCACCCCACTTCAGTACTCTTGCCTGGAAAATCCCATGGGCAGAGGAGCCTGGTAGGCTGCAGTCCATGGGGTCACTAAGAGTCGGATACGACTGAGCGACTTCCCTTTCACTTTCATGCACTGGAGAAGGAAATGGCAACCCACTCCAGTGTTCTTGCCTGGAGAATCCCAGGGACAGGGGAGCCTGGTAGGCTACCGTCTATGGGGTCGCACAGAGTCAGACACGACTGAAGTGACTTAGCAGCAGTTTAATACTAACACAACATTAGGATTTCCCTGACAGTCCAGTGGTTAAGACTCCATGCTTCCAATGTAGGGGGCGCAGGTTCGATCACGTATGCTGTGCAGCCTGGTCAGATTAAAAAAGAAAATAAAAAAAATAAATAAAAGGGCCCTTTAAACAGCAATTACATCATCTCAACCTAGTCTTCCTGGCCAGTGGAAACATCTCAGGAGGCTGTTCCTCTCTCCCCAAAGCAATCTTGGTGTTGTCAGTATAATTGGGAAAATAAAAATTCTTAAAAAACAAAGCTAACACAACATTGTAAATTAACTATACTTCAATGTAAAACAAAAGAGCACAATTCAGTGGTTCTTATAGATTCACAGAGTTGCAAAGCCATCACCACAGTCAATTTTGGAACATTTTCAACACCCCCAAAAGAAATCCTGAATGTTTTATCAGTCACTCGGCATTTCCTCTCAATCTCTTCCCCTCACATACAGCCCTGGTGGTGATGGTTTAGTTGGTAAGTTGTTTCTGACTCTTTGTGCCCTAGACAACCACTGATCTACTTTCTAGGGCTTCCCTGGTAGTTCAGATGGAAAGAATCTGCCTGCAATGCAGGAGACCCCATTTCTATTCCTGGATTGGAAGATCCCCGGGAAAGGAAACAGCAGCCCACCCCAGTATTCTTGCCTGGAGAATCCCACGGACAGAGGAGCCTGATGGACTACAGTCCATGGAGTTGCAAAGAGATGAACACAACGGAGTGACTACCCACTTTCAATCTACTTTCTCTCCCTATGGATTTGCCTGTTCTAGCCATTTCATACAAATAGAATTATATAGCATATGATTTTTTGTGTCTGGCTTCTTTTACTTGGAGAAGGAAATGGCACCCCACTCCAATACTCTTGCCTGGAGAATCCCATGGACGGAGGAGCCTGGTAGGCTACAGTCCGTGGGGTCACAAAGAGTCGGACACGACTGAGCGACTTCACTTTCACTTTCTTAGTATGGTGTTTTCAAGGTTCATCCATATTGTAGCATGGGTCAATACTTCTTTTCTATTTATGGCTGATAATATTCCATTGTATGGATATACTGTATTTTGAATATTCATTTATCAGTTGGTGGACCTCTGGGTTGTTTTCCACTCTTTGGCTATTATGAATCTGGCTGCTATAAACATTTATGTACAAGTTTTTTTGTGGATGTTATAAAGGACAGAAAAGTAAGGACCTAAGAGAATCAGAAGATATTAAGAAGAGGTGGCAAGAATACACAGAAGAACTATACTAAACAGACAGATACCCATGATGGAGTGATCACTCACCTAAAGCCAGACATCCTGGAGTATGAAGTCAAGTGGGCCTAGGACTCATTACTACAAACAAAGTTAGTGGAGGTGATACAATTCCAGCTGAGCTATTTCAAATCCTAAAAATGATGCTGTGAAAGTGCTGCACTCAATATGACAGCAAATTTGGAAAATTCACCAGTAGCCACAGGACTGGAAAAGTCGGTTTTCATTCCAATCCCAAAGAAGAGCAATGCTAAAGAATGTTCCAGCTACTGTACAATTGTGCTCATTTCACATGCTAGCAAGGTTATGTTCAAAATTCTTCAAGTTAGACATCAGAGAACTTCCAAATGTACAAGCTGGGTTTTGAAGAGGCAGAGGAACCAGAGACCAATTGCCAACATTCATTGGATCACAGAGAAATCAAAAGGATTTCCAGAAAAACATCTACTTCTGCTTTATTGAGTATACTAAAGCCTTTGACTGTGTGGATCATAAGAAACTATGGAAAGTTATTAAAGAGATGGGATTACCAGACTACCTTACCTGTCTCCTGAGAAACCTGTATGAGGGTCAAGAAGCAATAGTTAGACCCTTACATGGAGCAGCCGACTGGTTCCAAATTGGGAAAGGAATACAGTAATACTGTATATTGTCACCCTGCTTATTAAACTTATATGCAGAGTACAACATGCAAAATGCCGGGCTGGATGAATCACAAGGTGGAATCAATATTTCTGGAAGAAATATCAACAACCTTAGATATGGAGATGATACTACTCTAATGGCAGAAAGTGAAGAGGAATTAAAGAGCCTCTCGATAAATGTGAAAGAGGAGAGTGAAAAACTGGCTTGTTTCAATGTTGTTTCAACATTAAAAAAAAAAAAAACAACTAAGATCATAGCATCCTGTACCATCACTTCAGGGCAAATAAATGGAGAAAAAATGGAAGTGTGACAGATTTTATTTTCTTGGACTACCAAATCACTGTGTATGGTGATTGCAACCATGAAATTAAAAGATGCTTGCTCCTTGGATGGAAAGCTCTGACAAACTTAGTGTATTAGAAAGCAGAGACATCACTTTGGTGACAAAGGTCCATATAGTCCAAGCTCCTTGGACTGCAAGGAGATACAACCAGTCCATCCTAAAGGAACTCAGTCCTGAATATTCATTGGAAGGACTGATGCTGAAGCTGAAACTCCAATACTTTGGCCACCTGATGAAAAGAACTGACTCATTTGGAAAGACCCTGATGCTTGGAAAGATGAAGGCAGGAGGAGAAGGAGATGACAGAGGATGAGATGGTCATCATTCAAACTCAATGGACATGAATTTGAATAAGCTCCAGGAGTTGGTGATGGACAGGGAAGCCTGGCGTGCTGCAGTCCATGGGGTTGCAAAGAGTCGGACATGACTGAGCGACTGAACTGCACTGAACTGGTAGTCACGTACAGAGGTGAGAGTTAGACCATAAAGAAGGCTGAAACTGAAGCTCCAATACTTTGGCCACCTGATACGAACAGCCAGCTCACTGGAAAATACCCTGATGCTGGAATAGATGGAAGTCAAAAAGAGAAGGAGGCAGCAGAGGATGAGATGGTTAGATAACACTGTCGACTCAATGGACATGAGTATGAACAAACTCCAGGAGATGGTGGTGGACAGGGGAGCCTGGCATGCTGCAGTCCATGAGGTCACAAAGAGTGGGACATGACTTAATGACTGAACAACAATTTCATAGGTTGATGTAAAGATTAGAAAAATTAATGCATGCAAATACTTAAATCCATGCCTGGCATGTAGATAGCACCCAATAAACAGGGTCATCATTAACACTTTTCCCCTTCGGCTCTGGTTGGTTTGTAGGCATTCCTAAGGGCTCTTGTGTTAGTTGTGAATTATATTTGACTGGTAGAACAGAGGTCACTTATGCAAGACAGGAGTTTATTTCTGTCCCATGCAAAACAAATCCAGAGGCAGGGCTAGTATTTCAGCTCCACATTAGGGATCCAGGCTCCTTTCAGCCTTCTGCTCTGCCAGTCTCAGCAATGTGTTCCAATCTTAAGATCATTTCCTGGGACTCGTCTGGTAGTCCAGTGGTAAAGCATCTGCCTTGCAATGCAGGGGATGTGAGTTTGATCCCTCGTTGGGGAACTAAGATCCCACACGCCTAGAGGCAACTAAGCCCATGTGCTGCTAGTGATCCCTGAGCCTGCAAGCCACAACTAAGACCAAGGCAGCTAAATATATAAATATTAAACAAAAAATTTCTTCCTTCATTGTGTTTGCTGGAGCCCAAGCCATATTCAAAGTAGATATTACATGGAAGAATAAAGGGCATAAATGGTATCTGCCAGCTGCCTATTCCCTTTAAGAAATTTTCCTGGAAGCCCTATCCAATGACTTGAGAGTTTTCTGTTTGTTTTGCTGCACCAGAAGGCTTGTGGAATCTTAGTTCCTTGATCAAGGATTGAACTGGCACCCTTGGCAGTGAAAGCTCAAGAGTCCTAACCACCGGACCACCAGGGAATTCCTTGACTTGAGGGATTTTTTTTTGTCTTAGCTGCAAGGGAGGCTGGTACACATCTTTTAGCCTGGACCATTGCCATCTGCCATTAAATCAGGGTTCTGTTATTAAAGAAGTGGAGGTTGGATAGAGCCTATGCCAGTAGCAATCTTTGCCACACCCCTGTAGCCAGGTGGGGAATGTGCTGGTGTGGAGAATGCCAGATATGTCCGCTTGAGAAGCATTTCCCACTAGACTGCCACAGTTCTATGAGAGCAAGGATTTTTAGGTGTTCTGTTTACCCAGTGCCTTAGAATAATGCCAAGCACACAATAGGCTCTCAATAAGAATTGAATGAATGTGCTTCTGGCTAACACTCCAAGGAGCAGGAAGAAAGCTTAAAATCATTTGGAATGCAGAAGAAATTTAAAAAAATATTTACTTGTTGACTTGCCTCCAGTTTTTTATTTTGAAAACTTTCACTCTTATAGAAAAGTTACAAAAGTGGTACAATGAGCACTCATATACCCTTTACCTTGATTCACCACTGTTAATTTCACTTCTCCCTTCCACTTGAAAGTAAGTTGCAGACATTACAATACTTCCCACCTAAACACTGTCTTCGAAGCTCCTAGAAACAAGGACATCTTCTACCTAACTCACAATAGTCCACAATTTTAACATTAGAGTAACAGGATCAACTGGGTATTACCTAATATGCACTCCATGTTAAAATGTATCCAGTTATACCAACAATAGCTTTGTTCTTCATTTTTTTTTTTTTTTCAAATTCAGGATCCTATCTAGTCAAGGACTGTGGATTGCATTTTGATGTGAATGTCATCTCTCTTGCCGTCCTTTGATCTGGAGCAGTTCCACAAGCCTGTTTTTTTTTTTTTTTCCTTTTATGACATTGACATTTTTGAAGACTCCAAGCTAGTTGTTCTGTAAGGTATTTTTGCTTGGGTTTGTTTAATTCTTTATTCATGATTCAATTCAAGTTAAACGTTTTGGCCAAGAATAATTCAGAGATGATGCTGCGTCCTCGGTGTATCACGTCCTGAGGGACATGCTGTCTGTTTATGTCCTTTTTGGCTGATTGGGTTAAAGTGTGTGTGTGTGCATATGTGTGTGTGCTCGATCTCGACCGACTCTTTGTGACCCCATGGACTGTAACCTGCCAGGGTCCTCTATCCATGGAATTTTTCAGGCAAGAACACTGGAGTGGGTTGCCATGTCCTCCTCCAGGGGATCTCCCTGACCCAAGGATCGAACCAGCATCTCTTGTGTCTTCTGTATTGGCAGGTGCACTCTTTACCACTGCGCCACCCGGGAAGTCCTTGGGTTAAGGTGGAGTCTGCCAGATTTCTCCACTGGAAAGATTTCTTTCCTTCCTTCTAGTTAATGAGTCATCTGTGGGATTATACTGGAGATTGTGTGAATATCCTGTGCCCTGACAATTTGTATTTCTTTTTAAAAAATATTTTATGACCCAGAGGGATGGGATGGAGGGAGGAGAGGGAGGGGATTCCCTCCCTTCCCTCTTGACTGATTCACATTGTTGTATGGCAAAAAGCAACACAACATTGTAAACCAATTTTCCTCCAATTAAAAAATAAATTTAAAAATATTTTATTTAGTTTACTTTTTTGCCATACCACCCAGCTTGTGGGATCTCAGTTCCTCAACCAGGGATTGAACCCGTGCTCCCTGCAGTAAAATGTCAGAGTCCTAATCACTGGACCACCAGAGAACTCCCATCCAACAACTTTTCACCCAAAGGTTTTAGTGTCCATTGCTGATCCTCTTCTGAATCAATTATTCCATTGGTGGTTACAAAATGCCTTGAGGATTTTGAAATATCCATCTTTGTTCTAGCTTAAACAGTGCAGATTTTCCACAGAAACTAGTTTGCTCTTGCTTTTTTCTTGAAGTCTTTTTGTAGCTGGATTGCTCCTAGCCTGAATCTATTTATCTGTCTGTCCCTGTTCCAGTCCTTATTGATTTTTTCCCTCTTCTGGTTCAGAACTTCTTGGAAAGACTGGCCAAGAGTCCCTATATTCCAGTGTTTGTGGAGAAGACATTAAACTCAAGTGGGCAATAAAGCTTCAGGAACACGGATAGGTGGTGATGCTCATGATGATGATAACTAACATTTATTGAGCAGAGATGATGTGCTGAGAATTATGCTATGATTTAGATGTGTTAAATGACCGTAGATTTTCAACAACCTTATGAGTTAGGTGTTATTTTTACCTTTATTTCAGAGGAAAGCGAGGTACAGAGAGGTTAGATGATTTGATCAAAGGCGCAGACCTTCTCGGTGGCAGATCTGGGTCCTGAATCCAGTGATCTCACCTGAGATTATCCAAAAGACTCACCTCAGCCCTTAACAAAGAGACTTTGTAAAGAGAAAGACTTTGAAGCAGTTAACAAGTGTCTTGTGAAAAGGCCGATACTGATATCAGTCAAGGTTCATTTCTAGAAGGAATAAACCAGTCTAGCTGTTCTAGACAGAAAGGAGTGTAATAGTAAAAATTAGGTAGTTAACTTTATGTGTCTGTTTGCCTGGGCCATGGTGCCCAGGTATTTGGCCAAACACTATTCTGGATGTTTCTATGAGGGTGTTTTTGAATGAGGTTAACATTTAAATCAGTGGACTTTGCGTAAAGCAGATTGTCCTCTGCCATGAGGGTGGGCCTCATCCAATCAGTTGAAGGCCTGATAGAACAAAGAACTGTCCTTCTCTGAGCAAGAGGTAGTTCTGCCAGCAGAATGGCTTTGGACTTGAACTGTGACATCCCCTCTTTCCAGGATATGCAGCTTTTCAGTACACCCTACAGATTTTGGACTTGCCAACTTCCATAGTCATGTGAGCCAGTTCCTTAAAATAAATCTCTGTCTTTCTCTTTCTGACTCTAGAGCTTCCCTGGTGGCTCAGAGGTTAAAGTATCTGCCTCCAATGCAGGAGACCCGTGTTCGATTCTTGGGTCAGGAAGATCCCCTGGAGAAGGAAATGGTAACCCACTCCAGTATTCTTGCCTGGAGAATCCCATGGATGGAGAAGCCTACTCTATCTATATCTAAATCTGTATCTATATTTCTTATTGGTTCTGCTTTTCTGGAGAACCTTAATACACTTATAAAATCATTTCTCAGAGGAGAAAGCTGTAGGCTTGGCCTCCAGAAATGATTCTCAAACAATGCTGCAGAACTGAACCAGAAATTGCTATTTCTGCCACAAGTGGAAAATGGGATTCAAGAGACTATCGCAGGACTGTTGAATTCAAGAGCATATTGGGAAGACTGTTTATTCATCTGTAGTCTCAGCCTCAAGCTCGTTTGTCTCTACTCTGCTCTGTGATTATAGGGCTGAAAGCTTACAAACTACATTTGCCTAGACTCCTTTGCATCTTCTGATTAATTTCTGCCAATGAGAGAAAAAAGCAGGAACTTCCTCCAGCTCAGCATCCTCTCCGTCTCTGTGTATCGTGGCTGTGGTCCCTGAGGAGAGCACTAGAGGGGGTTCTTGAGATCAACACCTGTGAAAGCGAGGGCACTGAATGAGGCTTGGGCAGAGAAGAAGTTGAGCTGTGATGCATTCCCAATAAAGACCTCTCCTGACCTTCCGGGGGCTCTGGATGGCTCTTCAAATGGTCTTGAATCACACTCCTATATTGAGTTGGACTCCTTTTGGACTCCTGGGTCTTTACATCTCCTTGCTCATCAGTCATTGGCTACACTGGAGTGAGGTGTGAATTTAGGCAAAGCAGTTTTATTCAGCCTAGGCAATTCCTAAAGAGAGCTGACGGCTAAGCATTCCCAGCACCTGGAGAAGTAAGCGCGTCATTCCTGAATGGGAGTTTGGGTCATTTATCATGGCATCTACTACACAATGGATAGCTCTAGTTTCAGCTGGAATACTGCAGTGTTCCCAGTCCTAGCTACTTTGTACATTTCCTCCCCCCACAAATATACCAGCAGGATAATATGTCAGGCACCCTGGATGATCAAAGAACCAGTTGCAGGGAATCTGCATTTGAATATCAGAAAATCAGCTTCACAGTTCTCCTTTTGGAGCTTGGGCATCTATTGCAGGGGCTTCCTTCAGAGGCCAGAGCTGAACTGCCTTGGTGCCTCCTTGGAGATCCCAGCCCCTGCTCTTGGTAATCTTGGAATCCACCAAGTGGGGTCTCATCTCTAAGGCCCTGGATTCTGGGAGTACCACCTGACTTCCTTTGCTCCTTCAGACCCAGAAGTGATAGTGGATTTATTCCATTACAATCTTTGGGTTACCCTGACATCTTTTTTTTTTTTCGCTCACCCAGCCTTCCAACACCTAGGCAACCAATTAATCTGACCATAATGAAAGCTGAGAGTCAAAGAATTGATACTTTTGAACTATGGTGTTGGAGAAGACTCTTGAGAGTCCCTTGGACTGCAAGGAGATCCAACCAGTCCATCCTAAAGGAGATCAGTCCTGGGTGTTCATTGGAAGGACTGATTTTGAAGCTGAAACTCCAATACTTGGCCACCTAATGCGAAGAGCTGACTCATTGGAAAAGACCCTGAAGCTGGAAAAGATTGAGGGCAGGAGGAGAAGGGGATGACAGAGGATGGGATGGTTGGATGGCATCACCCACTCAATGGATATGAGTTTGGGTAAACGCCGGGAGCTGGTGATGGACAGGGAGGCCTGGCATGCTGAGGTTCATGGGGTCACAAAGAGTCGGATACGATTGAGCAACTGAATTGAACTGAACTGATTATTTAAAGTTTTATTTTTTATTGAAGTATAGTTGAATTACAATGTGATATTAATTACTGCTGTACAGCAAAATGACTTAGTTATTTATATATATATATGATGTGGGTTCAACTTAGCATGCATGTATATATATATACACACACACATGTATATATGTATACATATACAAGAATACAAAAAAGAACACAACACACACACACACACACACACACACACATAGTCTTTTTCATATTCTTTTCCATTATGGTTTAGCACAGGATGTTGAAGATAGTTCTCTGTGCATACACTAGGATCTCATTTATCCATTCTATGTATACAAGGTTGCATCTGCCAATCCCAAACTCCCAATCCCATCCTCTCCCCTTTGGCAAGCACCAGTCTGCTCTCTATGGCCCCGATTCTGCTTCACAGATAACTTCATTTGTGTCACATTTTAGATTCCACATATAAGTGATACGGTATTTGTCTTTCATGTTTAGACTTCCTTCGCTTAGCAGTCAAGTGATTGTCTCCAGTTATCTGAATTTAAAACCCTCTTGCCTGAAATAACCTAGAGTGGCTCCATTTTCCTGACTGGACCTTGACTGATCCCTCTGCCACAAACAGGTGGAGATGGAAGATCACAAGGTCATCACTGAGACTGATGACTTCAACGATACATCCTGTGCTGGGACTCAGTGACCATGAGGTTGTTCCACCGCTTCTCGTTTGGTCGAGCCACTTGGCATGGAGATCTAACCCTGACTAGGGATTGAGCCTATACCCCCTGAGTTGGGAGCACAGAGTCTTAATCACTGGACCACCAGGGAAGCCCTGTCCTACTGATTCTTGACACTTGTGAATGGGTAGGAATTTCCTGGAATGCTGTGTGTGTGTGTGTGTGTGTGTGTGTGTGTGGTCAGTCGTACTTGGCTCTTTGTGGCCCCATGGACTATAGCCCCCCAGGCTCCTCTGCCCATGGGATCTTCCAGGCAAGAATTCGGGAGTGGGGTGCCATTTCCTACTCCAGGGGATTTTCCCAACCCAGGGATGGAACCCAAGTCTTTTGTGTCTCCTGCATTGACAGGCAGATTCTTCACCACTAGCGCCACCTGGGAAGCCCAGCTGGGATCCTGCCGCAGAACAAAATCAAGACAGTGGGAGGAAGGCCTACGTCTCACTCCCCCCTTTTAAGTCTCTTAAACTACACCTCATTGGCCAAAACTAACTTGCATCCAGAGCTTAACTGGAAAGGGGTCTGAGAAAGGTTTCTTGGTTTCCAGCTTCATGAGGACACAGTGGAGGGAGGTTGGAAAGGATGCCTCTTGACCAATTAACCCTTCTGGCCCCATCAACAAAAGGCTGCCCCAAAACTTTACCAGTGGCAGTCATGGTAGGCAGGTGAGGCTGGGGGACAGATTGTAGGGGTTGAGTGAAGAATTGGGATGAATTAGGAAACTGAGAGGCTGGGGTAGTTTGAGAAAATCCAGGTCAATTGGAAGAGATAACAGGACCTGAGACAGTTGTTGGATGGATGAGACCGAAGTGAATGACAGGGAAATTCACGCTTTCGCCGCTGAGGGCCTGGTTTCAATCCCTAGAGGAGGAACTAAGGAACCGCAAGCTGAGTGGCATGGCCAAATATAAAGAAAAAGTGACAGCAGTATGTTACATGGCAAAAAGGACTTTGCACATGTAATTGATGTTTCAGGCAACAAAATAGAGAGATTATCCTGGGTTATCTGAGCGAAAGTGTTAATCACTCAGTTGTGTCTGACTCTTTGTGATCCCATGGACTGTAGCCCATTAGGCTCCTCTGTCCATGGAATTTCCTAGGCAAGAATACTGGAGTGGGTTGCCATTCCCTTCTCTAGGGAATTTTCCCAACCTAGGGATCGAACCCAGGTCTGCCACATTGCAGGCAGATTCTTTACTGTCTGAGCCACCAGGGAGCTTGTATGAGTGGGCTCAGTCTAATCCCATGAACCCTATAAAAGCAGAGGACTTTCTGTGGCTGGGGTCAGAGAATCGATCCTGAAGGAGAAATCAGAGAGGTTCAAAGTGTGAGAAGGATTCCAGCCAGGGTTGCTGGAAGGGGCCCGCATAGAAACTACCAGAAGGAATATAGGCAGCCTCTAAGAGTAAGACTGATTCCTGCTGGACGCCTAGGGAGGAAGCAAGACCTCGGTCCTACAGTTGTGGGGACAATTCTGCCAGCAACATGTTTGAGCTTAGAAACAGATTCTTCCCCTGAGCCTCCGGGAGGGAAGGCAGCCCTGATAACACTTGATTTTGGCCTGGTGATAGACCCTAAGCAGAGGACCCAGTGGAGCCCCCTCAAAATTCCCATCTACAGAAACTGTTAAATAATAAACATGTGTTGTTTTAAATGGCTAAATGTGTGGTGATGTAGCATGGAAGCCACAAAAACATAAAAAAATAAAATAAGAGAGAAAAAGCCCCCAGATGAGCAGTCTCTCTGCCTGATGATGTCCGTGCGTGTTGCCTCAGCCTGCAGAGGAAGGCTTGGCCCAGCGTGAGCAGTTTCTGGGGCCTGAGTCCTAATGATATAAAGAAGTCACCCGGTTTATGATATTTTTCTGACTTATTCAGAAGTGGGTTAATAAGCAAGGCGGCGCAGGTCATTCCCTGGTGGTACAGTGGGTAAGAATCCACCTGCCAATGAGGGGGACATGGGCCTGATCCCTGGCCCGGGAAGATTTCACATGCTGCAGTACAACCAAGCCCATGGGCCACAACTACTGAGCCTGCACCCTAGAGCCCACAAGCCAAAACCGCTGAAAGCCTGTGCGCCTAGAGCCTGTGCTCCACAGCAAGGGAAACCACTACAATGAGAAGCCCACGCATCGCAGCGCAGAGTGGCCCTGCTCGCAGCATCTAGAGAGAGCCCACGTGCAGCAGTGCAGGGCCAGTGCAACCAAAAACAAAATCCATTAATTATTTCTAAAAATTAGCAAGGAAGGGAAGAATTACAAAGTAGCGGGACAATACTATAGAGGTTAGTGATATGGTTATTATCTTGATTGTGGTGGTGGTTCCACAGATGAGTCCATATATCAAAAGTGATCAAGCTGTAAATTTAAATATGTGCCATTTACTATAGGTCATTTGTGTCTCAAGAATACATATAAACTATACATAAAAAATAGACACGGTGAAGACATGAAAAGACAAGCCATGGAGGGGGAGAAGATATTTGCAAAACTATTTTTGAATAAAGGTGTTTTATCCAGAATATGTTTTTGAGAACTTGCAACTTAGTTAATAAGCCAAAGAACCCAATAAAACTGAGAAAAAACATTTGAACAGACACTTCACCAACAAAGATATATGGATTGCAGATAACAATAGGAAAGCATGCTCATCATTGTTAGTCATTAGGGAAATGTAAATTAAAATAGAAGAATTGATGCTTTCAAACTGTGGTGTTGGAGAAGACTCTTGAGAGTCCGACTGCAAGGAGATGAAACCAGTCAATCCTAACTGGAATCAACCCAGAATATTCATTGGAAGGACTGATTCTGAAGCTGAAGCTCCAATACTTTGGCCATCTGATGCGAAGAGCTGACTCAGTGGAAAAGACCCAGATGCTGGGAAAGATTGAAGGCTGGAGGAGAAGGGGACGCCAGAGGATAAGATGGATGGATGGCATCACCAACTCAATGGACATGAGTTTGAGCAAACTCCAGGAGATAGTGGAGGACAGAGGAGCCTGGGGTACTGCAGTCCATGGGGTAATAAAGAGTTGGACATGACTTAGTGAGTGAACAACAACAACAACAAAATCATAATCAGTCCAGTTCAGTTCAGTTGCTCAGTCGTGTCTGACTCTTTGCGACCCCATGAATCGCACCACGCCATGCCTCCCTGTCCATCACCAACTCCCAGAGTTCACTCAAACTCACATGCCTCGAGTAGATGATGCCATCCAGCCATCTCATCCTCTGTCGTCCCCTTCTCCTCCTGCCCCCAACCCCTCCCAGCATCAGAGTCTTTTCCAATGAGTCAACTCTTTGCATGAGGTGGCCAAAGTACTGGAGTTTCAGCTTTAGTATCATTCCTTCCAAAGAACACCCAGGACTGATCTCCTTTAGGATGGACTGGTTGGATCTCCTTGCAGTCCAAGGGACTCTCAAGAGTCTTCTCCAACACCACAGTTCAAAAGCATCAATTCTTCGGCACTCAGCTTTCTTCACAGTCCAACTCTCACATCCATACATGACCACTGGAAAAACCATAGCCTTGACTAGATGGACCTTTGTTGACAAAGTAATATCTCTGCTTTTCAATATGCTATCTAGGTTGGTCATAACCTTTCTTCCAAGGAGTAAGCGTCTTTTAATTTCATGGCTGCAAAGTCACATTAAGACACCATTACTCATCCACCTGAATGACTTTAAACAGAAGGATTTAAAGAAGCAAGTGCTGAGACTTCTCTAGCAGTCCAGTGGTTAAGAATCCACCTTCCAATGCAGTGGATGTAGATTTGATCCCTGGTTAGGGAACTAAAATCCCACACGCCAGGCATGCTCTGAAATAGGGAAGCCAGCGCAACATGACAAAGACCCAACACAACCCCAAACAAAACAAAATAAAGAAACTAACAAAAATCAAGTGCTAGAGAGTTTGAGAGTAACCGGACTGCAAACTCTGTGAGGGCAGGACTTGGGCTCTCTTTGTCATCACAGTGCCCCCTCATCACCCAGTTCAGGGCCTGGCACAGAGCAGATGTTTATTGAGTAAGTGGACAAAATTATTTACGAAGATATTTTTTGATGACTTCTGGGGTCCCAGAGCACTTGGACCATCTCTCCTAGGGGTTCTCCCTTTATATCTCTCTTATGATGATGCTTGCCTGAGCATTTCCATCTCAGCCTGATAATTCAAGACAATTTCATCTCAAAATACTTAATTTAATCATCACATCCTTAAAAAAGCTTTTTTTTCCCCCTTCCACAAGTAAGGTCACTTTTATAGGTCCTAGGGTTGGGCTGTGGATATCTCTGGGAGAATCGATTTTCAGCTTACCACAAGAAAGATCATAAAATCTTTCTTAGAGCAGTCACCTCCTCTTAAGCCAAATTCTCCTCCGCATGGGTCAGAATCCGACCCCTGTGAAAAGTTTCCTGTGTCTCTTCTTCTTCTTCTTTTGGCGCGCTTTATAGCATGATGGGATCTCAGTTTCTCGACCAGGGATCAATTCTGTCCTCCTGCAGTGGAAACGCAGAGTCCTGACCACTGTACCGCCAGCGAAGTCCCAAAGCACGTGCTCTCTTTTCCCTCTAGAGTCCCTCTCCGCTCTGCTCTAGGTGGGGGTGTGTGGATTACATCCGCTGGGACTCCCTTGCCTTCTGCCTTCCAGCTGGGTTCAGCCATGGGAGGTGTTAGCAGAAAATTGGAGGGAGGAAGAGAGCAGGTGGATATTGACTCTCCTGACTAGCTCCCGGCTGGGCTGGCAGCAGCGATGTTGCAAGAATCTGTGTCAGGGGACTGGGAATCACTCCCTCCCAGGTCCCTTCTGGTTTAGGAACGGTGGTAGCTTCCGGCTGTTGGCTGGGCGGGGGTGCTGCCCTCTGTTGGTCTCTCTTAGCTAGGCACCCGCATCTTTGTACAGTTGTTGCTTCAATAAATCTCTTGCCCTATCTGATCGTTTGGTCTCCCTAGAGGATCGAGAGGATCGTGGCTGATACAGTCACCTGGTCAAGCCTACGCTTGTCCCCAGCAAGAGCGCTAGTGCAGGTTGGTTTAGGTCAATCAAGAATGACGTTGATGGAGGGGAGGGGGAAGAATTCCCTGGCAGTTCAGTAGTTAGGACTCCATGTTTCCATTGTGTGGGTCACAGGTTCAATCCCTGATCCCTGATCCAGTTCCCTGCAAGCTACATCTCACGCCCCAAAATAAAAAATATACAAATTATTTTTAAAGAAAAGAAAAACTGGGGAGGGGCTGTGCTGAAAAGAATGACCTGAGAAATTTTGTTGGTCTGCCCACAACCGTGGGCTTCCTCTCTTTTTCGACAGTTCACACGTTAGAAAAAAAATGTTTAATGATGATAAATTGATTTAATAACGAGTCCTTATGTTATGCCAGGGATTGTGTCTTGGTACTTGACATGATTTAACACATTTAATTCCCACTACCTCCCAATGGGGGCAGGATATTATAATTTATTTTACTGATTGGAAACTAAAAGCTTAACTGACTTGCCCCAGGTCATGAAGTAACTAAGTGAGCGTTGGTTGAGATTCCAAGATCTCTCTGACCTCAGAGCTCGCATTTTCAACCATGACCACCATCCTTTCTCAAACCTGAGATACTTCTGTCCATCAGCTGAGATGCTAATCTCTTGGCATATATTGTTTCTAATCTATGGAAGAACCTCTTTACTTGAATACATGTCACCATCATCTCTCACCCAAACTCCCTCATCTACTCTTAGGTACTTCAGGGAGCTCTCCTCCTCTGAGGCCTGAACTTTTAGAAACAAATCTGAGCAGTTGTATCTTTGATTAAAACTCTGCAGTGACTTCCTGTGTATCTTACAGAAAAATCCAAATGCTTAAAGATTTCACAGACACCAAAGGCCCTGGTCCTGATCTGCCTGTCTGACCTCACTCCCAGCCATCCCTCTGAGGCGTTCTGGACTCACACTGGCCTTCTTTCTGTTTCTCAAACTTTAATGACCAGAGTCCTCCCCAGACTGAAGTTCCTGGGAGGACAGGGACCTGCGGCTCTGTATCCACAAGACTGGCAAACAGCAGGCAACTAGGAAACACTGTCTGTGTAGAATGAGTGAATGGCTGCAGGGGTGAATAAATGAAACTTTCAAAGTGAGGAATTCCTAAGTTGTTTTCTTTAAAAATTTTTTTTTACAATTTGCATTATGTATTTATTTGATTGCGCTGGGTGTTTGTCGAAGCGCACGGATCTTCTATCCTTGTTGGGGCATACAGGATCTTTAGATGTGGCATTTGAACTCTTGTTGCAGAATGTGGGATCCAGTGCCCTGACCAGGGATCAAACCCGGACCCCCTGCATTGGGAGCAAGGAGTCTTAGTCACTGGACCACCAAGGAAGTCCCCTTAAGTTATTTTCAGATGAAGAAACCTAGAGGCCAGGAAAGGTAAACATATTATAAATCACTCAGCAGAGTGACTTGTAAATGTCCCATTTGGGTATCAAATTCAGGTCCAAGTTCAAAGTCAGGCTTCCTCCATTCTCACTGTCTCAGAATGATTGCTCTCAGTAGTAAGTATAACACCACTTAATAAATGAAAATGAACTGACACCAGGAGAAAAGAATACCACCAGGGACACGGGGTTTGCAAACACGGGGACACATAAATAGCAGGACCCAGAGTATTATAACTGTGAACTTTGACATCTGTGATTCCCAGATCCCTCAAGGAATGAGACTTACTTGGGTGGGGAGAGCCAAGAGTGACAGATTCATAGAATCCTCCAAAGGCATTGAAGGGTCAAATCAGAGGACCAGCCCTATAATGGTTAGAGGAACCCACGCAATTATGTAAGTAAGACTGGTTCCTGGTATGCAGGGGTCAGTGACCAAAGTGACCCAGGAATCAAGTCTTCTACTGACCACCAGAGATGATATTCTGTGGCCGTGCATCCCGCAGAAATGGATGCATCCAGGGAATGTGTTCTAGTCTTGGGGAAGAACTAGTGTCTCCTGCACCCACTGTGGGTGGGTTAAGGTTCAGTCGGTGGTGGCAGAGAAGCCATCAGCTGGTGTTCTACCCACTCCAATAGTCTTGCCTGGAGAATTCCAGGACAGAGGAGCCTGGTGGGTTACAGCCCATGGGGTTGCAAAGAGTTGGACACAACTGAGTCACTAGCACTTATTTTGGGCTTCCCATGTGGCACTAGTGGTAAAGAACCCACCTGCCAATGCAGGAGACTTAAGAGACGTGGGTTGCATCACTGGGTCGGGAAGATCCCCTGGAGGAGGGCATGGCAACCCACTCCAGAGTTGTTGCCTGGAGAATCCCATGGACAGAGGAGCCTGGCGGGCTACAGTCCATGGGGTCGCAAAGAGTCAGATGCGACTGAATCGACTTATCAGCACAGTAACAGTAAGGCAAACTCCATCAATAGATGCTAAAACAAATGGGTCAGAGTTTGAGAAGTAATAGGGACTTACGTGGTATCAAAGTCTCCCCACATCCTTATTTACTCCAAAGAGAAATATAGTAACAGTACAGTGGAGAAACTTGGCAGGCACCATCTGAAAAAATAAAAATAAGAAAAACAAGAAGTCATTAAATTCTGATTAGAGCATAGCTCTGCTTGTACTGGCTACCTCTCAAATACATGATAGCTACATGTGATCTGGAGACCATACTGAACAGCTCATCTTAAATGGACACCACTGTTCGAGATTTCTCATCCTATATAGTAACAAATGTTCTCATTGGTAAGGCATTTTTAGTTAATATTACTTTACTTAGAATACATTCTAGGGAATTCCCTGGTGATTCTGTGGTTAAGACTCTTTGCATCCAGTGCAAGGGGTGCTAGTTTGATCCCTGGTCAGGGAACTAAGATCCCACATGCCCAGTCATGGCTTAAAAAAAAACCCAAAACTAATAATAATAAAAAATTTAAAATAAAATAAATTAAAAAGAAGGGGTTTAAAAAAGAATGCTTTCTAGTGACGCTGTCACACCATCACATAGGTACTATGGGAGGATCAATGCTGCTGCTGCTGCTAAGTCACTTCAGTCATATCCAACTCTGTGCGACCCCATAGACGGCAGCCCACCAGGCTCTCCCATCCCTGGGATTCTCCAGGCAAGAGCACTGGAGTGGGTTGCCATTTCCTTCTCCAGTGCATGAAAGTGAAAAAGTGAAAGTGAAGTCGCTCAGTCATGTCCGACTCTTAGCGACCCCTACCAGGCTCCTCCGTTCATGGGATTTTCCAGGCAAGAGTACTGGAGTGGGTTGCCATTGCCTTCTCCGGGGGGGGATCAATAATGGCCCCCAAAGATGCAAATCCCGCATCCCTGACCTATGAATAAATCTTATTACACATGCAGGTGTAATTAAAGGATCTGAAGATGTAATTAAGATTTATGGACTTTGAAATAGAGAGATTATCCTGGATTCCCTGAGTAGACTCAATCTACACACACGTTCTTGTTTAAATTTATTTATTTATTTTAAAATTTTATTTATTTATTTATTTTACTTTACAATATTGTATTGGTTTTGCCATACATTGACATGAATCTATCATGGGTATACATGTGTTCCCCATCCTGAACCCCCCTCCCACCTCCCTCCCCATCCCATCCCTCTGGGTCATCTCAGTGCACCAGCCCTGAGCACCCTGTATCATGCATCAAACCTAGACTGGTGATTTGTTTCACATATGATATTATACATGTTTCAATGCCATTCTCCCATATCATCCCACCCTCGCCCTCTCCCACAGAGTCCAAAAGACTGTTCTTTACATCTGTGTCTCTTTTGCTGTCTCGCATACAGGGTTATCGTTACCAGCTTTCTAAATTCCATATATATGTGTTAGTATACTGTATTGGCATTTTTCTTTCTGACTTACTTCATTCTGTATAATAGGCTCCAGTTTCATTCACCTCGTTAGAACTGATTCAAATGCACTCTTTTTAATGGCTGAGTAATACTCCATTGTGTATATGTACCACAGCTTTCTTATCCATTCATCTGCTGACGGACATCTAGGTTGCTTCCATGTCCTGGCTATTATAAACAGTGCTGCGATGAACATTGGGGTACACATGTCTCTTTCAATTCTGGTTTCCTCGGTGTGTACGCCCAGCAGTGGGATTGCTGGGTCATATGGAAGTTCTATTTCTAGTTTTTTAAGGAATCTCCACACTGTTCTCCATAGTGGCTGTATTAGTTTGCATCCCCACCAACAGTGTAAGAGGGTTCCCTTTTCTCCACTCCCTCTCCAGCATTTATTGCTTGTAGACTTTTGGATCGCAGCCATTCTGACTGGCGTGAAATGGTACCTCACACGTTCTTAAAAGCAGAGAAATTTCTCAGGCTGAAGATAGAAGAGAAATGTGGCCAAGGGAGAAATGAGAGGGACTGCTAGGATAAGGAGGATTTGACTCACGATTACTGATCTGAGACCTAGGGTCCTCGTTAATGGACCAAGAGCTAAGGATGGACCATCACAGCAAAGGATATGGAACCTTAGTCTGACAACGATAAGGAACAGAATCCTGCCGACAACTTAAATGACTTTGAAAGGGGATCCTTTCCTGAGCCTCTGAAACTATCCAGCTAGCCACACTTTGACTTAGCCTGTGAGACCCACAGCAGAGAAACTACCCAAGCCCACCCAGATTCCTGACCTGTGTAAGTGTGAGATAATGAATTTGTGTTCTGTGGAGTCGTTCAATTTGTGAGAATTTGGTGTGGCACCCCCCCAAAAAAACATTCACATACACAAGTACAGAGACCCACACCAGAGGAAGTATCATTTTCTCATTGTTTATTTGTACATTTTTTTTATAAAAAGTAGAAAAATAAACACACTGGGTCTGAGTTTGAGAAATGTCATCCATAAATAAAGAAATAATTATTTGGAGGCAATAAAAAAAAAACACTGGTTTTTTTGCATTAAAATATCTAAAATGCATTAAAAATATCTAAAAAGGTGGGACAGGTTGCAGGCGGGTCTCCCGGGTCAGACACACTGGTCTCCACTGGCAACACATTTCAGGTCCTGGGTGAGGAGGCGGAAGAGGTTGAACATCACGGAGGCTTCGAGGCAGTCCTGGGACTCCTGAGGGAAGAGGGGGACGGCTCAGTATCTCCCACGCCTGGGATCCCAGCTGCCCCAGACAATGGTTTGCCTTCTCCACTCACTCACCTTCTTTTGGGCCTCCTGGAGCCGGTGCAGCCAGTGGTGGAGGCGGCCCCGGGGCCTGGGGCCTGCTGTGGGCTGAGCTGGGACCTGGGGGCAGAGGAGAGAGGGGTGAGGCTGTGAGGCGGAGCCGGGGACCGAGGGGGACGCCCAGGCGGTCAGAGCCCAGACCCGGCCCGGGGCCCCAGCACTCACACAGGCCTGGAGCTTGGAGCGGATGTGCTGCAGCGTGAGAAGGGGCTGCTCCAGGCTGTGGCCCAGGGACGAGTTAGCCATGGCCTCCAGGACCGTCAGCGTCAGGGCCAGCTCTGCCTCCAGAGCCACGGGGCGCTCCCACACCTGAGGAGACAGAAGACACGTGAGAGCTGCATGTGGGAGAGACCAGGTGAGGGGCGGGGGGGCGCAGATGAGGGGGCAGCTGAGGGGGCAGGTGGGGGGCAGCTGAGGGGGCAGGTGGGGGGCAGCTGAGGGGGCAGATGAGGGGGCAGGATGAGGGGGGCAGGTGAGGGGCAGCTGAGGGGGCAGGTGGGGGGGCAGGGGAAGGGACAGAGGGAGGGGAAGCAGGGGCAGGTGAGAGACACAGTCCACGAGGTTGGCTGAGGGGAAGCGGTGGGAGAGGACTGCGGAGGGCAGGGAGAGAAGGAGGAGGTGAGGGGCACCTGCGGAGCCAGAACAGGTGAGGGCAGGTGGGCCTGACTCTTCCAACTCACCTGCAGGTGCTTCAGGTCCCGGGTCCTGGGGAACAGGCGGCCGCTGCAGTCCCAGTCCTTCTGCAAGAGCGAGTCTTCCTAGAGAGCAAGGGCAAGGTCGGGTCACAGCGGGAGGGACGGAGGGGGCCCTCAGGGAGACCGGAGGATGGCCAGCAACAGAGGCGGGAGGTTCAATTCCCAAAGGATGGTAGAGGCTCATCCGGTGCAGGACAGGGGATCGCCCACTGCGGGGAGGGGGGCGGTCAGCCCGGTGGAGGGGGGCAGACCCGCCTGCAGCCCAGGTGGTCTAGGAGCCCACAGGAGGGGGCTGGGGGCTCACCCACTGCAGGAGGGGTGGGGAGACTCACAAAGGCATCCCTGGCCGTCTTGAAGGCCTGCAGCTCTTGAGGGGACAGAGACTTGAACTGGGCCATGTGGCAGCCCCTGGCAGGTGGGAAGGCCCTGGAGGCAGAGGGCACAGGAACTGCTCCTGTCCTGCTCAGCGCCGCAGTCATCAGCATCAGCACCAGCACCAGCGCACAGCCGGGGGCTATGTCTGGTTAAGGAAGGATAGAAAGGTGAGGGGAGGGAGGGCGTCAGGGAGTGAGGGTGCAGGCTCTCGGGAGGTGAGGGTCCCAGACAATGATGCGGGGGCTCACCTAGCTTCATTCCTGCTCTCTGGTGTCTGTCAGAATCGGGGATCAAGTGCCCACTTGGAGGCTGTTGCCTGGGATCTCAGTCTTGTCTGGCGTCTCTGACTTCAGCCTTCTCTTCTGGATCTTGGCTCGTTGCTCCGTTCGTGTCTCTGAACTTCCAGCTCTGTCTGGTCTGAGGTGTAACTGCTGCCTGAGCTCCATGGTGCAGCTTTTAGCCTGTGCAGCCGGGCAATCCCAGCTGATGTAGGAAAAGTGAAAACACAGGTAAAGGCTGACAGTGGCCACCAGGGGAGGCCCGGGCTGGGAAAGCCCAGAGCAGGGTGGAGCCAGTGAGCCAGGTGAGCTCACTGAAAGATAAAATGACATCAATTCATGCTCGCCTCGAATGAGTAATGAAGTAATGAGTGAGTAATGAAGACAAAATCAGGATGGGGACAGCTTCAGCCCCACAAGGGGTTGGGGGTTCTTCTGGAGGGACCAGGCTGATTTAGACTGGGTGGGGAGGGTCAGAGGGATTTTCTCTTTTGCAGCTGCCCCAGTGCAGGGAAAGGAAGGAAAAGGCACCTGTAGGAGGTGTTACCATGAACAACCTAGACCTTCCTAGAGGGAGGCTGGTCAGAGGATGGTAGAAGATCCAGGGGTGCTGATGAGGGTGGGGAGAGGGGGTCAGAAAGGCAGAAACACTCTGTAACTAAGAGAGGAGACCAGCCCCTCCCCACCTGGTACTGATAGTGACAGAATAGGGGAGGGGTGGAGCCTGCACTAACCTGTTCTCTGATTGTCAGGCACAGGAATAGGAGGATCTACTATGAAATCAGGGTGTGACCAAGAGTTCTGGGAAATCAACTGGGTTTGAGAAAAACGACTTCATTTATTCACTAAGTAATTACTCACCCCCTCCCTCACTTTGGGTCAGACCCTTTTTAAGGCACAAGGAAGAGATCATTAGAAAAATAAAAGGCATAAAACAATCCTTCATGAAGCTTTCTTTCTTTCTTTCTTTTTTTTTTTTTTTACAAGAAAAAGGTACCAGAGAGTATGGGATGGGGGGATTAGGCATGTGGAATGTATTATGTTAGATAACATCAGATAATGAAAATGAAAGAAATGAACCAGGGTTGAGAGCAGAGTGGAAGAGAAAGTTTGCATTAAATAAGGTAATGAAATGACACCTGAGGGCAGACCTAAAGGAAGTGAGGGAGGCAGCTCTGTGGAGACCTGAGAGGGAGCCTTCTAAGAAAAGGAAACAGTCAGCGCAAAAGGAAAAGAGAGAGAACCTCCTCTTACTGTGAGCCTGTCTATTTCTCTACTGCAGTGTGGTCTTGAATACTCACGATAGCACCAAGTCATCCATGCTTTAGCCTACATTTCAAATACAGAAGACAGGGTGGGGGTGGGGGACCCAGAGAGGTTAAGATAGTTATTCATGGTCACACAGCAAATAACCAGTGAGGGCAGGATATGAACTGAATTTTGTCTGAAACCAGAAAATAGCCACTGCACTCAGCAGCCCCAGCGTGCTTAGATCTCCTGGACTTGGAGGGAGTTGGATTTTTCCAATAGAAGGTGTGGAGTCCTTTTGACTGTTTCTCTACCCCCTCTTTGCTTCATTCGTAATTCCAGGGAGAGGGTGGACCAAAGTCTTCAGCTGGTAATATCTTTGAACACTAATGGATAATAATGTTTCCAAAGCAACAGCAGGGATATGCCCAAGGCACCTACCAGTGTTCTCATCAGTTCTGTCAATTGCAGGGACCTTATGTCACGGGAGGAGACATGGCTAAAAGGAATCCTGAAAATTGACGAAATACCTCAAAATTCTTAAGCATCATAGTGCTTCTCTTACCAAGGGAGTTCAGGGCAGTGGTTAAGAGCTTGGGAAGAAAGAGAAAGTGTTAGTGCAGTCACCTCCAACTCTTTTTGAACTCTTGAACTGTAGCTCGCCTGGTTCCTCTGTCCATGAGATTCTCCAGGCAACAATACTGGAGTGGGTTGCCATTTCCTCCTCCAGGGGATCTTCCTGACCTAGGGATTGAATCTGGGTTTCTTCCTTGCAGGCAGATTCTTTACTCTCTGAGATACCAGGTAGGAGCTGGGAGCTGGAGTTAAAGACTCTGGGGTTCAAACCAGGCTCTGACCATCACTAGTTGTGTGACCTTGGGAAACAGGCCTTGTAGCTGTCCATAAAGATTGTCCATCCAGAGGTTCAGACTTTTTTTTTTTTTTTTTTTTTTGCCTCACAGCAGGGCAAATAGGATCTTAATTCTCCAACCAGGGATCCATCTCAAGCCCCAGGCACTGGAAGCCCAGCATCTTAACCACTGGACTACCCAGGAAGTCCCTTGACAAATTTTTAAAGTCCAATTGTTTTGCATTTATATGTGTGATGACTTAATGGAGATCAATTATTACTGCCATTCCATGACTTCAGCTGGAAGTTTCAGAAACATTATTTCAGTGTATATTATTCACTGCAAGAGAAGTGCAATAATGCCATGGCATGGATGAGAAAACTGAAGCTCAAAGAGAATTTGTCCAGAGACACGATTCTGAAGTGGCAGGGACAGAACTGAAACTCAAGTCACCTGATTTCCCTGTCTCAGCATTCTGCACTCAACAGCCCTCCTCACAAGGATCACAGGAGAAACAACCAATAAAAATGCAAAAATATTTAATCATTGGCAATAAATTGACAACAGAAGACAGAATAGCAAATACACAGAAACTTCATCAATACAAAACACACAAGTTATGGAATTAAAACAAAAACAAAAACAAACTGCTTCTCAGGACTTTTGGCCCCTTCACTACCCAGTCCCTCAGGGAATGAGGCCTCCCCAGGGGGGAGCTCCAAGAGTCCCAGATTCATGGACTCTCAAGGTGACCACTGAAGGTTCAAAGCTGGGATTGGAACCTGTCATAGGACAGGGGTTGCTGTAACTACAGAAGTAGAAACCGGTCCATGTCTGTGGTGGTGGTTAGCGACCAAGGCAGACTCCAGTCTTTTCCTGGGAGGTTCTTAGGGCGACGCATCCCACGGGAATACCGCTGGTTGCCGGGGACTCTTCCTGGTCTTTGGGGAAAGGGTGCCTCAGGCACCAGCGCATACGGGTGGAGGCTGACAGACCCCCGGGTTCAGTGAGACCACGGAGGAGGGCGGCGCCCGCAGCCAGGCGCTCTGAGCGCTCCGGGTCCAGACGCAGCGGCGGCGGCATCACAGACAAGGTCCCGCGCGCGCCACCAGCCGCAGGTCCCACGCGAGCAGGCGCAGGAGGTGGAAGATGACGGTGGCTTCGTGGCACCGAGGCGAGTCCTGCAGCCCGGGAAGGAGGCAGGGCGGGGCTGAGTCAGGACTCTGCTTCGCGTGAGACACCCCCACTCCAGACCCTCAGGGCGCAAGCCCGGCCCCCGCCGCTTCTTCACCTCCCGCGGTCCTCCCTGCGGTCCTCCCTGCGGTCCTCCCTGCGGTCCAGCCGCGCTCGCGCCGGCTCCACTCACAGCTCGGCGAGTCTTGGGACGCCTCCCGGGCCGCCGCGGGGACCTGCTCCAGGAGCCTGGCCGGGCCAGCTCGAGCTGGAGCGGGGAAGGAGGTCAGCGAAGGCGGTGGAGACCCGAGCCTCCCGCCCCCTCCCCGCTGACTCGGGCCCTCTCCCTTCCGGCCGCAGAGCAAAGCCGGGAGGATGCGATTCGGGTCCGTGCCCGTTTCCGGGCTCAGTGGGACAGCTTCGCAGTGCGGGCCGTGGCCCTGAGACCAGGGGCGCCGAGCGAGCCGGGAGCGGCGCGGGGCCAGGCCGCCGAGCACTCACGCAGGCCGCCACGTCCCGCCCCGCGGCCGCCAGCAGCTCCAGGGTCTGCCCGACGCCGGGGAAGAGCTCGGGGCTCGGCAGGCTGCTCAGCACGGCCCGGGCGTCGGCGAGGTCGCGGGCCAGCCGGCGGAGCATCGCACAGGACTGCGGGGACCGGGCTGGAGTTAGACGGGGCGGCGCCCGAGCCACCCCCCACCACACACACAACCCCGCCCGCCTCGGGCCTCACCGACGGCCGGGGAGGGTTCCTCTTCCGGCGGATCGAGCAGTTTTGGGGGCCCCAGCTCAGCGTCTCTTCTTCCTGCGGGACAAGAGCTGGGGTGACGCAGGGCCTCCTGGCCAGGGCCCCTGGAGCACTGGGACGTCGAGGATTCCTGGACGTGGATCAGGACTGGTCGGGACGGTGGTGTTTTTCTTGTGCTGAACCAGGCTGCGCTCTGTTGAGTGAGCTGAAATGCACGCGCGCTGTGTGTGCGGAGCCTAAGCCTCGACGTCGAGCCGAGTCCGCCTGGAGGGGGCGTCCCATCTTGATGTACCTCAAGGTCTTGTATGACCGACCACCAGAGCCTCAGGGAAGGGGTCGGGGTTCACAGTTCTCTACTCTGAGATGAGCCATGCACCTACTAGACTCCAGTTCGCCAGGGCCCCTTGGGACAAAGACTGGCATATCTGAGCCCGGTGGTGCCAGGGGCGGAGGGGCGGGGGCCTCTGAGCATCACTCACATAGTGGTCCCTCAGCGCCTTGACAGCCAGCAGCGCCCGGGGGTCCAAGGAGCGATAGTGTGAGAGGAGGCAGCGCTGAGGCTCAGTCACGTTGGGGTCGGCAGCTACACCCACAGTCACCAAGACCCACAATCCCACGACCACTGCGGCTGCGCCACTCTGCCCCATCTCTGCTCCTGCTGGAGGCGACAGATGTCAGGGAGCCCAAAGAGAAGGCCCTGAGTCCAAGCCCCTGCCTCTGGTTAGACTGGCACAAGGACTGTCACTCACAGCGTGGACGCTGATCACACCCAGGGGAAGAGACAAGGCGGGTCCTGACACGCCTCCTCCCCGCAGCCTCTCTCCCCTCACTCCTCACCTGCACTGTGGCTTGAGTGCCTGGCGCTGCAGCAGGGCCTGTCTTCCACTGGCCTCTGGGTGGTGTCCAGAGTGGTGCCCACCTAGGTCGGCGGTGCCTGCACCCTCCATGGTGGCTTTTAAGTGTTTCAAGTGGGACCAGTGAGCAACTGGGCTTCCCCGGTGCAGGGTAAGCTTTCCCAACGTCAGTGCTGGCCATTGATCGGCCCAGAGGGTTGTAGGCAGGGATGTGAGGACTTTAACCCACAGTGGGGCAATGCCAGCTATGATGCCACCCCAGCTGACTGCCAACACTTCCAGTCCGTTTCTGTATCCTTTCACTTTCATCACCCTGGGTGTTGTTATCTCTTTTCTATAATGCTGATTAGCTCTTACACAGTTACAAGGCCCTGTTCCAAGGTATTGATATGTACTCATCTCACTCAATGTTTCAAAAATGACACTGCAAGAATTGTTCTATCATACCTCCAATTTGCAGATGGGAAAACCGTGGCACAGTAAGACGAAGGAACTTCTCCAAGATACGCAGCTCACAATCGGCAGAGGCAGAATTTGAGCCTGTCCTCAAACCAGCTTCCAAGCTTGATCTCTAAGCCGTAACTACGCCCACCCCATATCTGACTGAGTGCCTCCTCTCTTTCCTCTTCTGTCCTCACTTCATTCTGTTTCTCTCTCTTCCCTCTCTATTCGCCTCCCCTTTTGTCTCTACCTCTTTGGTCCTGTGTTTGTCTCTGTCAGTAACTTCATTTGTTTCTTATTCCTTTTTCTCACTGAGAAATGGAGTATTTCCTGCCATATCAATAGACAAGGGTGTTACAGCCATCAGTGACTCCGGCCCTCCAAAGGTGAATTTCTGAGCCCAGGAAGAAGAACAACATCCGGCAGCCATCAGGCTGTAACCACTCCCTACGGTGAACGCGGGGGACCTCAGGATACTGGCCCCAGATAGCAGAGATGCATGTGAAAGGAATGATTTCAGTGAGTCCTTGCACACAAGGAAAAGCGCTAAATTCCTTAACTTGTGGTATCTGATTTTCTTTAATTCACAAAAATACTTCTGATGTTCAGACTACCTACCCCTTGATGCAAATTTCAATGTAACCTGACTCCCTCCCCCTCCCACCTCCTCTGAGTAGTTCTCCCAGGACCACTTGAGATGCTGCCTCCTGGACTTAAGTCCTGAAAATTTCCACCAAATAAAATGTAACTCAACTTTTAGGCTGTGACTATTTTTTAGTCAACATCACAAACATGCAAGTGTCTCTGTGTGTCTCAGTCAGTCTCTGTTTTGGTTTAAAAATAAAATCTACTGGACTTCCCTGGTGGCTCAGTGGTAAAGGATGGCCTGCCAATGCAGGGGACATGGGTTCCATCCCTGGTCTGGGAAGATTCCGAGTGCTGAGGGACAACAGAGCCCATACGCCGCAACTGCTGAGCCAGTGCTCCAGGGCCCTTGCTTTGCAATGAAAGAAACTTGCAATGAGAAGCCTGCACGTCGTAACTAGAGAGTAGCCCTCACTCGCTGCAACTGAAGAAGGCCTGCAACAAAAACCCAACAGAGCCAAAATAAAAATAAATAAAAGGGACTTCCCTGGTGGTCCAGTGACTAATACTCTGGGCTCCCAATTCAGGGGACCTGGGTTCGATCCCTGGTCAGGGAACTAGGTCTCACATGCCACAGCTAAGACCCTGGTGCAGCCAAGCAAATAAATAAAAATATTAAATAAATAATACAACCTACTACTTTTCCTGATAAAATTAGTAATGCAGGGCCATTGGATAATGCCTGAAAAATAGAGACATGCATAAGGGAGAAAAAAAAAAATCTGTAAATTCACCACCCACCTCACCCTGTCTCACCTCACCCCAGCTCTGGAACAGTTTTTCCAATGTGTAGAAATGTTACATATATTGATTTGTGTGTGTGTTTTCTGATTATCGAAGTAACACATTCGTTATAAAGATTCAGCCAATTAAAAAAACATACAACTTGGAGAGTTAAAAAAGTCTTTAATCTCACTTTCTGGAGGTAATCTTTTTAGCAGTTAGTTGCTAATCCTCCTTTTTTTTTCTTTTTTCCTCTGTGAACAATTTCTGCCAAGTTGGAGCTTGTCTGTATACAGTTTGGTAGCCTGCTTTTCGTGTCTTACCATTATCTCTCATTTTCATTCCCCCACATCTTTAATTATACTATATCAGTGAGGTCCCCTGCAGGAAAGATGCCTTAATCAATTTAGGCTAATTTGAAGTGGTTTAATACCAGGAGCATTTACCAAGGGATTGGATGGTAAAGGGAGCAGAGGAGGAGTAGTTCAAGGTCTTGGGGCCCAGCTGGCGTGGGTCTGTCATCCCTAAGCCTGAAGAAAGCAGATAGGGGAGGGAGGGGTTACCTGACCTGGGAGGAAGAGAGTCATACACACAGGTGGAGGAAAGAAAAGTAAATACGCTGACTGTATTCTACTTTCCCTCTCTCAGGCCCTATTACTAGGCTCCCCATTGACTGCACTCAGCAGAAGCCAAAGGCCAGCTTCTGGGGCCCAGAGGAGGCTAGAGAAGTGGGAAGAATGAACTTGGAGGGGCAGATGGAAGACAATTTGCATGTACCACTAGTAAGCCTTCCAATCTAATGGGATTATTGAATAACCAATCCCAAACTCCTATTGGTGGGCATTGATATTCTTTCCAGTCTTGTTAAAATCATGCTTCTTAAGACTAGGGGAGAGAAAGGGAGCGACTTTTTCATTCTCTTAATGGTGTCTGTCATCTGATATTTTAAATTTTTCTAATTCACCAATTTTTCTTCTTCCATGTCTTGTGCTTTCAGCGTATACAAAAAATCATCACCACGGTTCCCTAGATTTTCTCCTATACTACATTACAGGAGTTTTATAGTTCTGCACTTTACATTAGGTCTATGATATATTTTAAGTTAATTTTTGTGAAAATGTGCAAAGTCTGCATCTAGGTTTATTTATTTATATTTATTTTTGGCCACACCCTAAGGCATGCAGGATTTAGTTCCCCGACCAGAGACTGAAACTTCACCCCCTGTAGTGGAAGCTCGGAGTCTAAACCACTGGGCCACCCTGGAATTCCCTATCCAGTTGTTTCAATACCATTTGTGGGAAGATTATCCTTTCTTTACTGAATTGCCTTTGGTCCTTTCTCAAAAATCAATTGACTGCATTTGTGTGGGTCTATTCCTGGGCACTCTCTTCTGTTACATTGATTTATTTATTTTTTCACTAATAACAGAGTCTTGATTATTGTAGCTTTATAGTAAGTCTTAACGTGACAGTGTCAGTTCTCCAACGTTATTCTTCTCCTTTAATACTGTGAAAGCTACTCTGGGTCTTTTGAATTTCTGTTTAACTTTCACTTTGTCAATATCCACAAATTAACTTGCTGGAATTTTGGATTGCATTGACTCTATAGATTAAGTTAGGAAGAACTGACATCTTGACAATATCGAATCTTCTTATCCATATTCATAGACGAGTTCTATTTTTAGATGTTCTTTCACTTCTCTCATCAGAGTTTTATAGTGTTTCTCATACAGATTTTGTTTATATTTTGTTAGATTTGTATTAATACTTAAGTATTAAATTTTGGGGAATGCTGAATGTAAATGGTATTTTTAATTTCAAATTCAAATTGTTCATTGAAAGCAATAGGCTTTTGTGTATTAACCTTATATCCTGCCACCTTGCTGTAATCGCTTATTGATTCAGAAATGTTTTTTTTTCCCAGATACATGTTTTTAAAGACATAAAATTAAATACACAGGACTATTAAGAAAACTGATTATATTGAAACACAGTTACCAAAACATTAGAGTAACTTTGCAATAAGTGATACATAGGCCTAATGATCTAAGTACAAGATAGAGCAATAGGTTTAACAACTACTATACTTTGAGGTACTAATAGGAGTAAATGATATCGCGAGACGTGTGCCATATCTGTAAAATGCTATGAAATATCTGTGCCTTCTTTTATGACAAAGTCACAACTTCTGCTAATATTATTGTAGCTTGTTGCTTACATTCATAAGGGAAAGAAATGCTAAATTTCAGTTAGAGGTTAGTGAAGAAGATGTAACCTTCTCCCATGCAAGTTCACCCTTCCCTGAATCCTACTGTAGGGTGGTTCATGAACCCCAGGTTAAGCTGGACTTTAAATAGAATGATGTAGATCTATGTGTACTGACGTGGAAAAATCTTCAAGACAGAGAGAGAAAAAAGGAAACTGTTGAGAACAATGCACATGTTGTGACACTCCCCGTGTTTAGAAATACTCATCCAAGCAAAAGCAATTCACTGGGGAAAAGAGCCCTTTCAAAAACAGTGCTGGGCTTCCTTAGTGGCTTAGTGGTGAAGAACCTGCCTGCCCATGCAGGAGACACCTGGTTCAATCCCTGGTCTGGGAAGATTCCACATGACCCAAGCCAACTAAGCCTGTGCACAATTATTGAGCCTGTGCTCTGGAGCCCAGGAACGGCAACTATTGCAGCCCCCCGTGAAGCACCCTAGAGCCCCTGCTCCGCAGCAAGAGAAGCCACCACTATAAGAAGCCCATGCACTGAAATGAAGAGATCTCACTTGCTGCAACTAGAGAAAGTCCGTGAAGTAATGAAGACCAGACCCAGCTAAGAATAAGTAAATTAATTAACTAAAAAACAATGCTGGAGTAATTGGACATCCATAGGCCAAACAATGAACGTTGATCTAAAACTCACATGAAAATAAAAATTAACTCAATATGGAGCACTGACTTAAATGTAAAACATAAAGCTACAGAAGTTAGAAAAACTTAGGAGGACCATCTTCAAGGTCTAGAGGTGGACAAAGGGATTAATCCATAAAAGGAGAATTGATCAACTGAACTTGATCAAAAATTTGCTCTGTGAAAGACCATGTTAAAAAGACAGGACATCTCTCATGGTACGGTGGATAAGAATCCACCTGCCAATCCAGGGGACATGGGTTCGATCCTGGATCTGGGAAGATCCCACATGCCTGGGAGCAACTAAGCCTGTGCTCCACAACCCCTGAGCCCATGCTCTAGATCCAGTGAGCCACAACTACTGAGCCCAAGTGCTGCAACTCCTAAAGCCCATGTGCCTAGGGCCTGTGCTCCACAACAAGCCACCGCAATGAGAAGCCAGAGCATGCAACCAGAGAGAGCCCTCGTGAAGCAATGAAGACCAGCACAACCAAAAATAATTAATGAAAAAAGAAGATAGAGGAGCTAAAGACTGGGAGAAAATACCTGCAAACCCCCCATCTGATGAAGGACTAGTATCTTGAATAGATAAAGAACTCTCAAAACTCAACAGTAGAAAAATTAAACAATCCATTTGGGAAATGGGCAAAAGACATTAAGAGACATTTCACTAAAAGAGTGAAAGTTGGGAAATAAGTATATGAAAAGATGTTGGACATTATTAGCCATTCAGTTCAGTTCAGTTCAGTCGCTCAGTCGTGTCCGACTCTTTGCAACCCCATGAACTGCAGCACGCCAGGCTTCCCTGTCTATCACCAACTCTCGGAGTTCACTCAAACTCACGTCATTAGAGAGATGCAAATTAAAACCACAATGAGATACCATTATATGGCTATCAGAATGCCTAAAAAAATAGTGATAACATCAAATGCTAGTGAGGATACAGGAAATTGATCACTCATTGCCGGTGTAAATGCAAAATGGTACAGCCCCTCTGGAAAACAGGGTTGGTCATTTCTTAAAACACTAAACATGTGGGGCTTTCCTGGTGGTTCAGTGGTAAAGAATCTGTCTCCCAGTGCAGGAGACATGGGTTCAATTCCTGGCCTGGGAAGATCCTACATACTGTGGAGCAACTAAGCCTGTTAGTTGGTAATTGGTAAAGGACTACATATCATTTAGTAGAGTGTTATTAAATGATATTTATTCATTTAATAATATAAAACTATTGTTCATTTGCTGTTGAAAATTGGAACTGCAGACATGTTTTTCTCAACCATTGTTAACAATAATTATAGCTGATACATGCTGAGCACTTCCTGAATGAAGAATCCCATGGACAGAGGAACCAGGCGGACTACAGTCCATGGAATCACAGTCAGACACGATTGAAGCAACTTAAAATGCACACACACTAAATAACACTCTAGGGAAGACAGAATTTTTCTAAGACCCAGATGAGAAAAAAGGCCGAAAAACAGAAGGGAGGGATATTTGTGCAAGGAAAGAGAAAGAAAAAGACAGGGAGAGAAGACAGGATGTAACGACAAAAGAGTGTGATGGAAGAACAAGCATTAGAAACCCTAGTGTGAGCTCCTGGAGGGCAGGCACTTGTATTGGTACCTCTGCCAAGCTTGCCGCTTCCAATTGAAGGCAATGGTGTGTTTTCAGTTCATCACTAGAGAGCAAAAGAAAGATCAACACACAGAAAATACAGAGTCCAGAATGCAAACAGTAGCAATTGGCTCAGGAGCGAGGGTCAGGCAGAGTCATCGCTGGCACTGGCCCAAGGTGGGTAAAGTACACACACGCTGGCCACTGGCCAGCACTGACGTTGGGAAAGCTTACCCTGCACCGGGGAAGCCCAGTTGCTCACTGGTCCCACTTGAAACACTTAAAAGCCACCATGGAGGGTGCAGGCACCGCCGACCTAGGTGGGCACCACTCTGGACACCACCCAGAGGCCAGTGGAAGACAGGCCCTGCTGCAGTGCCAGGCACCCAAGCCACAGTGCAGGTGAGGAGTGAGGGGAGAGAGGCTGCGGGGAGGAGGCGTGTCAGGACCCGCCTTGTCTCTTCCCCTGGGTGTGATCAGCGTCCACGCTGTGAGTGACAGTCCTTGTGCCAGTCTAACCAGAGGCAGGGGCTTGGACTCAGGGCCTTCTCTTTGGGCTCCCTGACATCTGTCGCCTCCAGCAGGAGCAGAGATGGGGCGGAATGGTGCAGCCGCAGCAGCCGTCGGGCTGTGGGTTTTGGTGAGCCCGGCACTGCCTCCTCTCACATTATCGCTCCTTGGACCCCCGGGCGCTGCTGGCTGTCAAGGCACAGAGGGACCACTATGTGAGTGATGCTCAGAGGCCCTGGTGCCCCCACGGACCCTCCGGCCCCGGGCCCTCCAGGCTCAGAGACACCAGTCTTTGGCCCGAGGGGCGCTCATGTTCTAGCGTCCAGCAGGCACACCTCTGATTTCAGGGTCCACAACTGTGACTCTGACGTCTTCCCGGGTGTCCCGTGGTCGGCTCACATACGGCCTTGGTGAGGGTCACAGAGGGGCGCCCCCTCCAGGCGGACTTAGCTCACGTCGAGGCGCCAGCTCCGCACCGGAAGGCGGGAGCTTTACAGCTCCGCACAATTATCAGAGCGCAGCCTGGTTCGGGACACGAAAAACACCACCGTCCCGACCAGTCCTGATCCACGTCCAGGAATCCTCGACGTCCCAGTGCTCCAGGGGCCCTGCGTCACCCCAGCTCTTGTCCCGCGGGAAGAAGAGACGCTGAGCTGGGGCCCCCAAAACTGCTCGATCCGCCTGAAGAGGAACCCTCCCCGGCCGTCGGTGAGGCCCAAGGCGGGCGGGGTTGTGTGTGTGGTGGGGGGTGGCTCGGGCGCCGCCCCGTCTAACTCCAGCCCGGTCCCCGCAGTCCTGTGCGATGCTCCGCCGGCTGGCCCGCGACCTCGCCGACGCCCGGGCCGTGCTGAGCAGCCTGCCGAGCCCCGAGCTCTTCCCCGGCGTCGGGCAGACCCTGGAGCTGCTGGCGGCCGCGGGGCGGGACGTGGCGGCCTGCGTGAGTGCTCGGCGGCCTGGCCCCGCGCCGCTCCCTGCTCGCTCGGCGCCCCTGGTCTCAGGGCCACGGCCCGCACTGCGAAGCTGTCCCACTGAGCCCGGAAACGGGCACGGACCCGAATCGCATCCTCCCGGCTTTGCTCTGCGGCCGGAAGGGAGAGGGCCCGAGTCAGCGGGGAGGGGGCGGGAGGCTCGGGTCTCCACCGCCTTCGCTGACCTCCTTCCCCGCTCCAGCTCGAGCTGGCCCGGCCAGGCTCCTGGAGCAGGTCCCCGCGGCGGCCCGGGAGGCGTCCCAAGACTCGCCGAGCTGTGAGTGGAGCCGGCGCGAGCGCGGCTGGACCGCAGGGAGGACCGCGGGAGGTGGAGACGCGGCGGGGGCCGGGCTTGCGCCCTGAGGGTCTGGAGTGGGGGTGTCTCACGGGAAGCAGAGTCCTGACTCAGCCCCGCCCTGCCTCCTTCCCGGGCTGCAGGACTCGCCTCGGTGCCACGAAGCCACCGTCATCTTCCACCTCCTGCGCCTGCTCGCGTGGGACCTGCGGCTGGTGGCGCGCGCGGGACCTTGTCTGTGATGCCGCCGCCGCTGCGTCTGGACCCGGAGCGCTCAGAGCGCCTGGCTGCGGGCGCCGCCCTCCTCCGTGGTCTCACTGAACCCGGGGGTCTGTCAGCCTCCACCCGTATGCGCTGGTGCCTGAGGCACCCTTTCCCCAAAGACCAGGAAGAGTCCCCGGCAACCAGCGGTATTCCCGTGGGATGCGTCGCCCTAAGAACCTCCCAGGAAAAGACTGGAGTCTGCCTTGGTCGCTAACCACCACCACAGACATGGACCGGTTTCTACTTCTGTAGTTACAGCAACCCCTGTCCTATGACAGGTTCCAATCCCAGCTTTGAACCTTCAGTGGTCACCTTGAGAGTCCATGAATCTGGGACTCTTGGAGCTCCCCCCTGGGGAAGCCTCATTCCCTGAGGGACTGGGTAGTGAAGGGGCCAAAAGTCCTGAGAAGCAGTTTTTTTTTCTTTTAATTCCATAACTTGTGTGTTTTGTATTAATGAAGTTTCTGTATATGTTTGCTATTCTGTCTTCTGTTGTCAATTTATTGCCAATTATTAAATCTTTTTTTGCATTTCTGTTGGTTATTTCTCCTGTGATCATTGTGAGTGGGGCTGTTGATCACAAAATGCTGAGACAGGGAAATCTGATGACTTGAGTTTCGGTTCTGTCCCTGCACAGAAGTGTCTGTTCCACACACACTTCATAGCTGTGTGTCTGGACCAATTGCTTCTCTTTGAGCCTCAGTTTTTTCATCTATGCCATAACATTATTACACTTCCATTACAGTGAGTAATATACATTGAGATAATGTTTCTGAAGCTTCCAGCTGAAGTCACAGAATGGCCTTAATAACTGGTCTCCATTAAATCACCACACACATAAATGCACAAAAACTGTACTTCTTTCACTTGTCCTGACCTATGGATGGGCAACCATTGTAGCCCAAGTGCAAAGACTGTTTCCCAGGGTCATATAGGTAGTGATCAGAACCAGGTTTGAACCCAGAATATTTTCCTCCAGCTCCAATGCTCCTAACCACTCCCCTGAAGTTCCTTTCTAGGAATTTTCAGATAAACAGTCAGTTTGCATGATTCATTGTTGTTGTAGGGATATCTTTTCCCCTGATATGCTGTTGTTGCTGCTGCTAAGTCGCTCCAGTCGTGTCTGACTCTGTGCGACCCCACAGATGGCAGCCCACCAGGCTCTCCCATCCCTGGGATTCCCCAGGCAAGAACACTGGAGTGGGTTGCCATTTCCTTCTCCAACGCATGAAAGTGAAAAGTGAAAATGAAGTCACTCAGTCGTGTCTGACTAGTAGTGACCCCTCGGACTGCAGCCTACCAGGCTCCTCTGTCCATGGGATTTTCCAGGCAAGAGTGCTGGAGTGGGGTGCCATTGCCTTCTCCAGGGGATCTTCCTGACCCAGGGATCGAACCCAGGTCTCCTGCATTGCAGGTAGACGCTTTACCCTCTGAGCCACCAGGCAAGCCCTAAAAGCAAGCGCTGACCCCGACCTTTCCCCTTGATAGAAGGTGCATGCAGTTGACAGAATCTGACCAGAACACTTGTAGGTGCTCGAGGCACATCCTTGCGGTAGCTTTGGAAACATGATTATGCATTGGCGCTCATAGATATTCCCAGATGAGGGCTGTGGTCCACCCTCTCCAGGACTCCACACTTTCTGTTGGAGAAGTGCATTCCCTCCAAGTCCAGATCTAGCCACACTGGGGCTGTTGAGTACAGTAGTTACTCGTCTGCTGTCAGACAAAACTCAGTTCACATCCTGCCCTCACTAGTTATTTGCTGTGTGACCTTGAACAACTTTCTTAACCTCTCCGAGTCCCTTCAATATCTTCTGTATTTGAAATGTAGGTAAGCATGGATGTCTTTGGATGCTATCACGAGCAAGACCACATTGTAGCAGAGACATAGACAGGCTCACAAAAGGAGGAGGTTCTCTCTCTTTTCCTTTTGCACTGACTGTTCCCTTTTCTTAGAAGGCTCCCTCTCAGATCTCCACAGAGCTCCCTCCCTCACTTCCTTTAGGGCTGCCCTCAAGTGTTATTTCATTACCTTATTTAGTGCAACTTTCTTTTCCATTCTACTCTCGACCCTGGCTCATTTCTTTCATTTTCCATTATCTGATGTTATCTAACATAATACATCCCACATGCCTAATCCCCTCATCCCATACTCTCTGGTACCTTTTTCTTGTAAATGGCTCTGTGAAGGATCATTTTATGTCTTTCATTTTTTTCAATCCTGTTTTCTTGGCACCTTAAAAAGAATCTGACCCAAAGTGAGGAGTAAATAATTACTTAGTGAATGAAGGCATTTTTCTCAAACCCGTCTGATTTCTCTGAAGTCTTAGTCACACCCCAGTCTCATAGCAGATCCTCCTATTCCTGGGTCCCTCTGTGCCTGAAAATCAGAGAACAGGTTCGTGCAGACTCCACCCCTCCCCCATTCTGTCACTATCCATAGGTGGGGAGGAACTGGTCTCTCTTAGTTCTAGAGTGTTTTTGCCTTTCTGACTCCCTCTCCCCACCCTCAACAGCACCCTTGGATCTTCTCTCATCCTCTGAACAGCCTCCCTCTTGGAAGGTCCATGTTGTTCAAGGTAACACTTTCTATGAGTGCCTTTTCCTTCTATTCCCCACACTGGAGCATCTGCAAAAAAGAAAATCCCTCTGTCCCCTCCCCACCCAGTCCTAAATCAGCCTGGTCTCTGCAGGAGACCCGCCCTTGTGGGGCTGAAGCTACTCCAGTCCTGATTTTGTCTTCATTACTCACTTCCTCGGAAGTGAGCACCAATCAATGTCAGTTTCTCTTTCGCTCAGTTGCTCACCTGGCTCACTGGCTCCGCCCTGCTCTGGGCTTTCCAGTGTTAGCCTGTAGCTGTGTTTTCACTTTTCCTACATCAGCTGGGATTGCCCGGCTGCACAGGCTAAAAGCTGCACCATGGAGCTCAGGCAGCAGTTACACCTCAGACCAGACAGAGCTGGAAGTTCAGAGACACGAACGGAGCAACGAGCCGAGATCCAGAAGAGAAGGCTGAAGTCAGAGACGCCAGACAAGACTGAGATCCCAGGCAACAGCCTCCAAGTGGACACTTGATCCCCGATTCTGACAGACACCAGAGAGCAGGAATGAAGCTAGGTGAGCCCCCGCATCATTGTCTGGGACCCTCACCTCCCGAGAGCCTGCACCCTCACTCCCTGACGCCCTCCCTCCCCTCACCTTTCTATCCTTCCTTAACCAGACATGGCCCCGGGCTGCACACTGGTGCTGGTGCTGATGCTGATGACTGCGGCGCTGAGCAGGACAGGAGCAGTTCCTGTGCCCTCTGCCCCCAAGGCCCTCCCACCTGCCAGGGGCTGCCACATGGCCCAGTTCAAGTCTCTGTCCCCTCAAGAGCTGCAGGCCTTCAAGACGGCCAGGGATGCCTTTGTGAGTCTCCCCACCCCTCCTGCAGTGGGTGAGCCCCCAGCCCCCTCCTGTGGGCTCCTAGACCACCTGGGCTGCAGGCGGGTCTGCCCCCCTCCACGGGGCTGACCTCCCCCCTCCCCGCAGTGGGCGATCCCCTGTCCTGCACCGGATGAGCCTCTACCATCCTTTGAGAATTGAACCTCCCGCCTCTGTTGCTGGCCATCCTCCAGTCTCCCTGAGGGCCCCCTCCGTCCCTCCTGCTGTGACCCGACCTTGCCCTTGCTCTCTAGGAAGACTCGCTCTTGCAGAAGGACTGGGACTGCAGCGGCCGCCTGTTCCCCAGGACCCGGGACCTGAAGCACCTGCAGGTGAGTTGGGGGAGTCAGGCCCGCCCGCCCTCAGCTGCTCTGGCTCCGCAGGTGCCCCTCACCTCCTCCTTCTCTCCCTGCCCTCCGCAGTCCTCTCCCACCGCTTCCCCTCAGCCAACCTCGTGGACTGTGTCTCTCACCTGCCCCTGCTTCCCCTCCCTCTGTCCCTTCCCCTGCCCCCTCACCTGCCCCCTCACCTGCCCCCTCACCTGCCCCCTCATCTGCCCCCCCCGCCCCTCACCTGGTCTCTCCCACATGCAGCTCTCACGTGTCTTCTGTCTCCTCAGGTGTGGGAGCGCCCCGTGGCTCTGGAGGCAGAGCTGGCCCTGACGCTGACGGTCCTGGAGGCCATGGCTAACTCGTCCCTGGGCCACAGCCTGGAGCAGCCCCTTCTCACGCTGCAGCACATCCGCTCCAAGCTCCAGGCCTGTGTGAGTGCTGGGGCCCCGGGCCGGGTCTGGGCTCTGACCGCCTGGGCGTCCCCCTTGGTCCCCGGCTCCGCCTCACAGCCTCACCCCTCTCTCCTCTGCCCCCAGGTCCCAGCTCAGCCCACAGCAGGCCCCAGGCCCCGGGGCCGCCTCCACCACTGGCTGCACCGGCTCCAGGAGGCCCAAAAGAAGGTGAGTGAGTGGAGAAGGCAAACCATTGTCTGGGGCAGCTGGGATCCCAGGCGTGGGAGATACTGAGCCGTCCCCCTCTTCCCTCAGGAGTCCCAGGACTGCCTCGAAGCCTCCGTGATGTTCAACCTCTTCCGCCTCCTCACCCGGGACCTGAAATGTGTTGCCAGTGGAGACCAGTGTGTCTGACCCGGGAGACCCGCCTGCAACCTGTCCTACCTTTTTAGATATTTTTTATGCACCAACTACCTCCACTGAATTATTGGTTCTAGATTCCTATATTTTTATGAAGCCCCTAAATTATATTTATTCTTGTACTTTTTATACAATGTGTGAAAATAAACTATTTGTTTATGACATTGACCTTGTTTATATGTGTCTGAATACGTGACTGCATATGTGGCAGGGGGAATGGGAAGAGAGAACTGAAGAGAATATGAAAGAACAGGGACTGGCCTGGTGGCACAGTGGAAAAGAATCTGCCTGCTAGTGCAGGGAGTGTGGCTCAGTTCCTGGTTCGGGAGAATTCCACGTGCCATGGAGCAGCTAAGCCTGTGGGAGCAGCTCCTGAGGTAGCACTCTACAGCTCACATGCTGTGGGCCCTTGAGGTGCACCTGCTGAAGTACATGCTCGCAGGGCCTGTGCTGAGCCACAGAGAGACCACTGCAATGAGCAGCCCGTGCACTGAAACAAAGAGTGGCCCCTGTTTTCTGCAACTAGAGAAACACTGCATGCCACAATAAAGACCCAGTGCAGCCAAAAATAAAGAAGTAAATCATGTTTAAAAAGAGACTATAAAAGAATGAATGAGCAAGGAGTGCAAGAATCACTAAGGATTTTTCCAACCACCACAAGGGGAGATTTTATTGCACCATAAGCTGTCATTACATTAAGAAATAAGATGTCTAGAGGTGGCTGGGTCTGGGTCAGATCAGTGGGACAATGTCTTTATCATGGACCTACAGTCTGTATCTGTGAGTATGTCTAAGGATATGTGTTAAAATTGTGTTTATGGTTCATTCACCCCAACTACCTGTGGTTCTGAACGTGGGATGGCTTGTCAGATTGGAGATTTGCTGGGAGAATTATCACAGAGGAAGTTATCATCAAAAACTATTTAGTTCCACTGTGAGCATTGTTCTATGTAGACAACTGTGTTGGCTACAAATCATTTTGGTTTCTGATCTATGTGTCTTTCATTTCCTTTTCTTGCCTTATTGGAATGGATAGGACTGCACTATTATGTTGAGTAAGAAGGGTGAGAGAGAACATATTTGCTTTCTTCCTGATCTTAGGGGGAAAGCATTCAGTTTCACCACTGAGTGTAAATGTCAGCTGTAGGGTTTGTTTGTTTGTTTGTTTTTTGTGGATGTTCATTTCTTTCTTTCTTTTTTAAAAATTTATATATTGATTTGGCTGTGCCAGGTCTTAATTGCTGCATGTGGGATCTAGTTTCTTGACCAGGGATCAAACCCTGGCCCCCAGCATTGGGAGCATGGAGTCTTACACTGGGCCACCAGGGAAGTCCCAAGATGCTTTTTTTTCAAGTTGAGGAAGTTCCTTTTCATTCCTATTTTTTCTAAGAGTTTTCAAAAATCATAAATGAATGTTTGTGTTTGGAAAATGTTTTTTCTTCATTGATATGATCATGTGATCTTTTTTTTCTTTAGCCTGTCTTGGTGAATTGTATTGATTGGTTTTCAAATGTTGAACCAATCTCGTATGCTTGGAATGAATCCCTTAGGTGGTATAATTCTTTCGATGTGCTGCTGAATTCTATGTGCCAACATTTTGCTAAGGATTTTTGTGTCTGTATGCATTACTTTACTTTGTGTAAGATAACAAGTTCAGACTATTCTTTAAGCCAGTCGAGTTAAAACTTACTGTGTGCTCTGCTGTCACTTCAGTCACGTCTGACTCTGCGACCCTATGGACTGTAGCCCGCCAGGCTCCTCCATCCATAGGATTCTCCAGTCAAGAATACTGGAGTAGGTTGCCATGCCCTCCTCCAGGGGATCTTCCCAGACCTGGGACTGAACCCACCTCTCCTGTGTCTCCTGCATTGCAGGAGAATTCTTTATTGTTGGGCCACCAGGTAAGCCCAAAACTTAATTGCAGCCAAAAGCGTCTTTAATGATACACGTGGAAATGAAAGGCAGGTTTCCCACAGAGCTGACGAATTCTGGCTGCATGGGATCGTTATGCCTCCACCATACCCAAGACTGTCATTGATACAAAGCTGCAAAGAGCCCTCATAATCAGTATCCATGGAAGCGGGGCAGAAGATGAATAACCTGGAGCTACAATCCAGGTGAACAGGCTCTTCTGCCTACCCCAGTCTCTATGACATCGCTGTTCCTTCAAACCTCTGTTTCTTGAAAGTTTCACTCCAACTCTTTCAAGTCTTCTCTGCTTCCTCTTATCAGTGACTCCATCATGCCTTTTCTCTCTCTCCAAACAGATTGCTTTGCTCTCTTCCTCACAGAAGCTACCAGGTAAAAATTCCACATCATCTACACCACACCCTACCTGTCCCCACCCTCTTCTTGCTTCCCCATCAAGATCAGTGAGCCGCCTTTCTTCCTAACTTGGACCAGTGCCTGACCCTGTTCCCTCTTATGTCCTTCCTCCATAAATTATCCTTCTCTTGGCCTCCATTTTCTAGAACTTCCTTTCTACAAGTACCCGCCCATCGGTAGTCTCCGCTTTTATTAAATCCCTTTCTTAATCTGTCCTCTTTTCTGCAACTGTTTCTCCCTCTCCCTTTACCGGCTCCACCTCTTTCTCGACTCCAGGTCTCTGCAGCCCCTACGGCCGCTCCTGTTCCCAGATCTGCACTCCCCAGCAACAGTCTCCTCACAGCTAAACCCTGCGTTACTTCTCCAGTGCTCACCCTAGAAGACTTCTCAGCGGCAGCTGACCCATTCCTCAGTAACTCCTTCTTGTAACTCTCTCCTACTTTGACCTTTGCGATACCACGCTCTTCTTGTCTCCCTTCCACGTCTGCCTGCTTCTTCTCAGCCACATTTTCTGCTTCTCTTTCTTCTTCCATATCTCTTGAATACTGGAGTGTCTCAGGGGCCTATCCTAGATTCTCATTTCTCTTCTCTATACTCTCTTTGGGGTCTTCTCACAAATCCTCATGGATTCACCAACTATATTCTCATTGACCACTTTTGCATCAGCCTGCTTAAGCTGGGTTATGCCTCAGTAACAAATGACCCTCAAACCAGAGGCTTATGACAACGAAGGTTTATTGCTTACTCATGCAACACAACCGTCGTGAGTAGGCTGACTCTCAGCTCCTCACTGGGATCCAAGATGAAGGTGCGGTTCTATCTTGGACTTTGATGGTCTTAGAGAGAGTAGAGAGACAAGGACACATGATGGACTAGTCACTGGCTCTTAGAACTTCTGCTCAGAAATGATACAGATCACTTCACTTCCATCCCCATTTCATTGGCCCAAACAAGTGACACAGCCATGTCTGAGGTCAATTGGGTAGAGATTAATAGTTTCCCACAGAAATGGATTCCTCTCTTTGGAAGGTGAGAAGATATATTTATTTACTTTTGACGTGTGTCTGGTCTTAGTTGTGGTGCAGGGGCTCTCATTTTGCAGAGTGCAGGCTTAGTTGCCACACAGCATGTGGGATCTTAGTTCCCAGACCAGAGATCAGAACCGCATCTGTTGCATTGGTAGGTGGGTTCTTAATCATTGGACCACCAGGGAAGTCCCCGGGAAGAAAATATTTTGAATGATAAGGCAATATAAAACATTTTAAGTTCTTATCTCCAACTCTGACTTTAAAGACAGGATAAATTAGCATTATTATTGTGCATAGAAATCAGCTCAAGTTCAGATCTAAACTGGACCAGCTGATAAGCTAATAGCAACAAAGACTCTGTCCCTAAAAGTTCCCTTGACATCTTCTGAATAATGGTCCTTAGAAAGGGATTGACTGGTGGAAACTCCCATAAGAAGAGATAGTCCACAGGGCTGAGAAGGCAGGATCAGCGTCCACTCTCCATGGTTCTGAACGCCACTGACAGCCAGAAGAAGGTGGTTTCTTCCATCACTGGGACCTTGGTGACTGCCTGTTAACTTCTTCAGCACTTACAGATTTTTTAAATGGCATATTGTCATATCACATGTGGTTGGAGAACAAATGGAACAATCCTACTGTGTGTGAAATGCAAATATGTTTACAGGGATTTTTTTTTCCTTAAATAACAGAAAACTTCAATTCAACTTGCTTAAACAATCAGGACTTTGTAATTTCATACAACAAGAAACCTGATGGTAAGAAGATCAGGAGTTGGCTAATTCAAAAAATCACACTAATGTTATTAATAATCCAAATTCTTCCCATCTTTCAGCCTTGCATTTCAGCTGCATCCTCAGGTTTGATCATCTCAGGTCGTAAGGTGGCTACCACAGTTCCAGACACAATCCTTTGGGCAGAAAAAGGAAAGAATATCCATGTGTCCTGCTTATCACCAAGGAAAACCTTTCCCAGAAGCCTCCTAGCAGACTTCCCTTTAACCCCACACCAACAACTCATTAAGAAGAACAAATCCCAGGACTTCCCTGGTGGTTCAGTGATTCACAGTCTGTTTCGCAGTGCAGGGGATGTGGGTTCAATCCCTGTTTGGGGAACTAAGATCCAACATATCTCAGACCCTGTGTGATGCAACTGCTGAGTCTGCAAGTCACAGCTAGAGGCTCATGCACCGCAACGAAAGATCCTGTGGGCCAAAACTAAGACCCGACATGGCCAAAGAAGTAAATAGTTTCCAAAATTTGCAGTCCTCTGTGCTGTGCTTAGTTGCTCAGTTGTGTCTGACTCTTTGTGACCCCGTGGCCTGCAGCCCGCCAGGCTCCTCTGTCCAGGGGGATTCTCCAGGCAAGAACACTGGAGTGGGTTGTCATGTCCCGGTCCGGGGGATCTTCCCAACTCAGGTATCAAATCAGGGTCTCCTGTATTGCAGGCAGATTCTTTACCAGCTGAGCCACCAGGGAAACCCCAGTGGTCCTGATATCCCAGTGCCTGACTTTCCACCTCTCCCCCCAGCAAATATCTCCTTCCAACAGATCGTAAATGTGCTTACTTACTGGAACTTCCCTGGCAGTCCAGTGGTTAAGACTTTGAGCTTCCACTTCAGGGGTCATGGGTTCGATCCCTGGTTGGGGAACTAAAATTCCACTTGCTATAATGTGGTCAAAAAATAAATAAATAAAAAATAAAAATAAGGACTTCCCTGGTGGTCCAGTGGCTGGAACGCCATGCTCCCGGTGTAGGGGGTTCAAGTTCAATCCCTGGTCAGGGAAGTAGACCTCAGACGCTGCAGCTAAAGATCTCCCATGCTGAGATGAAGACTGAAGACTCCATGTGCTGCAATTAAGAACTAGCACAGCCGAATAAATAAAATAAATATTTTAAAAATTAAAAAAATTCCAGCTCAATCCTATACCCACTCCAGCTACCACATTTCTCTGCCTCCTTGTATTAGTCAGGATTCTTCAGAGAAACAGAACTCTGACTGGATACAGATACAGATATAGACTATATATATATAGTTGTTTGGTCACTAAGTCATGTCCAACTCTTTTGTGACCCCATGGAAGGTAGTCCACCAGGCTCCTCTTTCCATGGGATTTCCCAGGCAAAAATAATGGAGTGGGTTGCCATTTCCATCTCCAGAGGATCTTTCTGACCCAGGAATTAAACCCACATCCCCTGCATCAGCAGACGGGTTCTTTACAGCTGAACCAGCAGAGAAGCCCTAAATATATACACACATATGTATTTATTATAAGGAGTTGGCTTATGCACTATGGAGGCCAAGTCCCAGGGTCTTCCATTGGCCACCTGCAGACCCAGGAGAGCTGATGTGTAGTTCCAGGCTAAGTCCAAAGCCCTGAGAACCAGGAGAGCCTATAGTATAAGTTTCAGTCCCCAAACCAGGATGCTCGTGACTCAGCAAGAGCCAGTGTTCATCTCGAGTCTGAAAGCCAGAAAAGAGCACAATCTCAGCTCAGTGCAGTCAGGCAAATGGAGTTCTCTCTTACTCAACCTTTTCCTTCTATTCAGGTCTGCCATTAATTAGATGAGGTCCACCCACTGTAGGGAGGGCAATATACTTGACTTACTCTACCACTTCAGATGTAATCTAATCCAGAAACACACTTACAGGCATACCTTGAACAATGTTTGGCCAAATGTCTGGGCACCCCATGGCCCAATCAAGTTAACATATAAAGCTAACCATCACATGCCGTTTTCAGCAATGTTTGTCAAAAGAATTGTCCAGGGACTTCCCTGGTGGTCCAGTGGTTAAGAACCCACCTTCCATCGCCAAACCCAGTGGTTGATACTCAGACCAATGTTTCCTGATGTTTCAGCAGTAATTGACATGGGTGCTCATTCTCTGACCTATGAAACACATTCTTCTCTGGTTCCCACTTTCCTGGTTTTCCTTCTCTCTCTGGTGGTTCCTTCTCAGTTCCTTTTCTGATTTTCCATCTCCTGGAACATCCAGGGCTCATCACAGTGCTTATCTCTCATCTATCTGTGATGCATGTATTTATTCTCATGGTTTAGAACCCAATCCCATCTCTATAGTCACAGCTTTGTGGCGGATTGAATTCTTGGTACATATTCTTCACCTTTCCTGCATTTAACCCTTCTCATGGTCTCATTGAAGGCAGAGTTTACTTCTCTGTCCCTTGATTTGGGACCCAGCCATGTGACTTTTTAAAGCTAATGATATATATATATATATATATATATATATATATATATATGCAATGATATACAACAATGTGCCTGTTCTCAGTCCAGTCCTCAAGAAGCCTCATGGGTTTCCTGTTATCTCCTGGGGTTTTGCTCTGATGCTGAGAAGAGCTCTCCTGGCTTGCTGCTCTCCTTTAGCTTGGCCTCAGACCTGAGCCATCCAGACCCTCAGCTTGAATCAGAGCCACCCAACTGAACCCAATCGGAATCATCCAACCCCAGAGGTCAGCAGAGCCATCCCCAGCTCATCTGCAGAGAGCTGAGCTAAGTCAATGGTTACTGTGTTTTTGTGGTTGTTTATTACACAGCACACACTGACTGATACACCTCCCAAACTTAGCTTTCCAGACCTCACTCCTGAACTCCAGGCTTATACATCAAACTCACTACTGAACAACTCCATTTGGACATCTAATGGGCTTCTCAAACTTATCATGCCAGAAATGTAACTCCTGCTCTTCCCCACCCTAAACCTGTTTCTTCTGCAATCTTTCTTATCCTAGAAAATGGAAGCTCCATGTTTCCAGATCCCCAAGCCAAAGACCTTGGAATCATCATTGGTTCCTCTCTTTCTCCCATCTCCCACATCCAGTTAGTAAGTCCAGTTGATGCTACTTGTAAGAATATACTGCACTGGGCCCTTGCTTACTCCCTCACTGGCCCCACCCTGCTCCTGTCCACGCTCTCTCAGCTGAACCATGGCAACAGCCTCTTCCCTGTGCTCCCCAGTCCTGCTGTGGACCCTTAGTCTGATCCCCACATGAAGCCAGAGGATATCTGCAAATACCTGAGTCAAGTCAGGCCCCTCCCCTACCCAGAGCGCTCTTCTGGCTCCATCTCACTCACAGTGTGTTCACTGACCAATGAATAAATAAACCAAGTAACCATATACACGCCAAAGTAAAATCAATCTTTAAAAAAAACCAAATGGGTTTGCATTACCCTAATTATTAGCGGCCATATTTACACGTGCTTATTAGTCATTTGCATAAAAATGAGTCTTTAAAAAATGTTTTGCCCATTTGGCTGCATCAGGTCTTAGTTACAGCACAGAGACCTTTGTTGCATCACGTGGGACCTTTCGCTGCAGTGCATGGACTCTCTAGTGGCAGCACTGGGGCTCAGTAATTGTGGTGTGCAGGCTTAGTTGCTCCACAGCAGGTTTTATCTTAGTCCCTGGACCAGGGATTGAATTCCTGTCCCCTGCATTGCAAGGGGAATTCTTAACCACTGGGCCACCATGAAAGTCTCCGAAACGAGTCTTAGAGGGCCAAAATCAAGGGGTCAATAGGTCTGACTCCTTAGGGAGAATTCTGGGAAAAATTTGATTCCTTGCCTATTTCAACTTCTAGTAGCCACCTATATTCCTGGGCTTGTGGCCTATCTTCAAACAACATCACTCCAGTCTCTGATTTAGCAGGCATACAGATAATCCAGGACAATCTCCTCATCTCAAGATCCTTAATTCGATTACATGTGTAGTTTCTTTCGCCAAGTAAAGGTCACATTCACGGGTTCCAGGATGAGGACCTGGATATCCCTGGAGGCCATTATCAGCCTACCACAGTCAGAATTCCCTCTACTGTACACAGGTGGGACCCCGATGCTGGGAAAGACCCTGATGTTGGGAAAGATTGAAGGCAGGAGGAAAAGGGGACGACCGAGGATGAGATGGTCCGATGGCATCACCGACTCGATGGACATGAGTTTGAGTAAACTCCGGGAGTTGGTGATGGACAGGGAAGCCTGGCATGCTGCAGTTCATGGGGTCACAAAGAGTCGGATGAGACTGAGTGACTGAACTGATACTGATCCTGATCAGCCCTACCACAGTCAAAATTCCCTCTACCGTATGCAGGTGGTGTAAAGGCTGAATTCCTCTTTCCTCCCTGGAGATTTGTGTCCTCTGTGACTGTCTCTCATCCCTTAACCTGCCTCTTACCCAAGCAATGTGACTGTACCTCAGTATCTAATCAGTATCTAATACATCAATATCTAGTCTTCCTTCAGGAACAGGAAACTTGACTTTCCACCAGGCATACGGCTGATCTTTTTAAAATTTTTAATTAATTAATTTTTGGCTGTGTTGGGTCTTCATAGCTACACATGGGCTTTCTCTGGTTGCAGTGAGCGGGGGTTACCCTCTAGTTTCAGTGCACAGGCGTCTCATTGCGGTGGCTTCTCTCATTGCAAAGCTTGGGCTCTAGGGCACGCGGGCTCAGTAGTTCTGGTATGTGGGCTTAATTGCTTCATAGCACGTGGAATCTTCCTGGACCAAACCAGTGATCAAACCAGTGTTCCCTGCAATGACAGGCGGATTCTTCAACACTGGACCACAAGGCAAGTCCACGACTCGATTTCTCATGGCATCGTATGCTCACCTATAACTAAGTTCTGACAGTAGGGTGGAGACAGGCGTATCATGTGTCACTTCTAGAAAGAGCTCTTAAAGAATGGAACATTCTCTTCTTCCCTCCCTCTTATTCTTCATCTGTGGTCTGGAGTAAGGATGCAAAGATGGAGTTCAAGAAATCATCTTGGACCATGAAGAGGAAGTCACATATTGATGATGGAGCAACAAGATAGAAGAAGCTTGGTTCTTCGCATTGTGGAGCCCTGGACAGCTTGAGTAGCACCTATCTTCACATGAAAGAGAAGGAAACTTATTTTCAGGAAAATCCCATACTAATTTGTGATAGACAGCCTAACACCCCCACCAATGATGCCCTTTCCCAGTCCCTAGTCCCCGTGGATATGTTATATTACATGGAACGGGGGAGATACAGTGGCAGATAGAAGAAAAGCTGCTGATCAACTGACGTTAAAATAAGGAAATTATCCTGCACTATCTGGGTGAGTTCAATGTGATCACAAAGATCCTTCAAAGTCAGGGAGAGCTTTGAAGATGCTATGTTGCTGGTTTTGAAGAAGTAAGGGGCCACAGGCTAAGGGATGTAGGTGGCCTCTAGAAACTAGAAAATGCAAAGAAACAGATTGTTTTCTAGAACCTCTAGAAGGAGGCTTGATTTTAGCCCAGTGAGATCCATTGATTTTACAACAGGGAGATCCATTTTAGATTTCTGATCTCCATATCTGTCAGATAGCAAATCTGTATTTTATTCAGCTATTAAATTTACCTCTTGAAATTGGCTTCTTTTTTTTTTTAAGTATTTATTTATTTATTTTTGGTTGCACCAGGTCTTACACGTGGGATCTTCGGTCTTTCTTGCAGCATGTGAGATCTTTATTTGCTGTGTGTAGGATCTAGTTCCCTGACCAGGAATCGAACCCAGGCCCCCTGCATTGGGAGTGTAGAGTTTCAGCCACTAGACCACAAGGGAAGTCCCTGTACTGCTTTAAACCACTAAGTTTGTAATCATTTGTTCTGGCATCAATAGAAAACTAACACATAATTGATCCTGTTTTCTTCTCCTGAATCTTTCTCTGTTTTTAAGGGAGAAAATAATGATAATTATCTCATTAATAATGATAAACAAAACCAGCATCAACATTAATAGTCAACAAACTGAGAATTTTTGTGTGCCTGATATAATCTTGGCACACAACACATTATCTTATATAAGCTTCACCACAGTCTCACAGAGGAAGTAGGAAGCGTTAAATACAAATGTGGGAAAAAAAAAAAAGGCTGAAAATTAGCAAGCTAAACATCAATCTCAAACGTTAGGATAACAACAGCACAATACATTTTAAAAAAAAAGAGTAAAAACCAAATGTACAATAGAAATGAATGTTATGTGTTATTATTAATGAAATAAGAGCAAATTAAAGAAAAACCCTAAGTATACAATAGAGAGGATCTATAAAGCTAAGTGTTGGTTATCGCTAGTAATTTGAAAAAAAAAAATTGCAATTGCATCTCAAAGCCGGTGAAAAAAATTCAGCCATCAAAAAGGAAGGAAATCTTTGCCATTCGAAATGGCATAGACGGCATTATGCTAAGTGAAGTAAGTCAGACCGAGAAAGACAAACACTGCGTGATTTTACCTTTTTATTTAATTTTTTGTTTTCTGCACTGTGAGGCATGTGGGATCCTAGTTCCCCTGTATTGGGAGCACAGAGTTTTAACCATTGGACTGCCTGATCTCACTTTTATGTGGAATCTAAAAAACAAACAAAAAGCTGAACTCATACAGAAACCAAGAACAGATTGATGGATGAATGAAGGTGGTCACAAGGGACACAGTTCTAGTTATAAAATAGGTAAATCCTGGGGATGTAACGTACAGCATGGTGACTATGGTTAACGATACTGTATCGTATATTTAAGAGTTGCTGGATTCCCTGGTGGCTCAGTGGTAAAGAATCCACCTGCCAATGCGGAAGACACAGGTTCAATCCCCCATCCGAGAAGATCCCACATGCCTCAGAGCAACTAAACTCGTGGGCCACAACGGTTGAGCCTGTGATCGAGAGCCTGCAAGGGCAACTACTGATACCAGAGTGCCCTAGAAAGAGCCATGTTCCGAAGCGAGAGAAGTAACTAGAGAGTAGCCCCTGCTTGACGCAACTAGAGAAGAGCTGGGGCAGGAACAAAGACCCGGCACAGCCAAAATAGATAAACAAATTTTTTAAAAAGCTAAGAGAGGAGATCTTAACAGTTCTCACCACAAGGCAAAAAATGTAATTATTTGAGGGTATGGATGTTAACTTACTGCAGTAATCATTTCACAATATATACATATACCATTAAGTTGTAGATCTTAAACATATACAATACTATATGTCAATTATGGGCTTCCCTGGTGGCTGAGACTGTAAAGAATCTGCCTGCAATGCAGGAGACCTGGGTTCGATCCCTGAGTGGGGAAAATCCCCTGGAGAAGTGAATGGCTACCCATTCTAGTATTCCTGCCTGGAGAATCCCATGGACAGAAGAGCCTCATGGACGGGGGTGAGGGAGCGCCAGCCCATGGGTGACAAACAGTTGAACAGGACTGAGCAACTAACACTTCCACTTTCATGTCAATAAAACTAGAAACTTATATCTCAGTAAAACTAGGAATGAGAAGAAAAGAGAGAGAGAATGTACTAATGACCAATATAAGCAACAGAAAAGGAAACCTTCTGAAGTTTTGCCATTTGCAGCAACAAAGGTGGACCCAGAGGGTATTTTAGGCTAAGCAAAATAAGACAAGAGAAAGACAACTACTGTACGGTATTACTTATATGTGGAATCTAAAAAATACAACCAACTAGTGAGGATAACAACAACAAAACAAGAAACAGGGAATTCCTTAGGCGTCCAGTAGTCAGGAAGATCTCACAGCCGACGTGTCAAAAAAAAAGGGAGACAGAGAGCAGATTAGTGGTTACCAGTGTGGGGAAGCGGGAAGGGCAATATAGGGGTGGGGGAGTGAAAGGCACAAACCGCTGGGTGTAAGATAAGCTCAAGGATGTACAGAATGGGAAATATAGCCAGTATTTTATAATAGCTGTAAATGGAGTGTAACCTTTAACAATTGCACAAAAAATAATAAAACAAAAGAAAATGCTCCTTACAAGTCTCAGAACTAGAAGAGGGAACTAGCTTTTGTGTGTATTGTCTCGACTTCACACGAGAGGAAACTGAAGCTCCCAGATGCTGAGAAGCTTCCCAAATTCAGGCAGCCCGTAAGTGGCAGAGTCGCGGTTTGAACCCAAGGCTCCAGCTCTCCCCAGCCGGCTCTAGGAATCTCCGCTTCGGCGCCACCTCGCGGGTACGCCCAGCCTCCGCTCGCCCGGCCCGCAGCCTGAGAAACTCCGCCCCCTCCCCAGATTTGGTTTAGGGTTTTCACTGGGTGGGGCGGGGTGGGGCCGGTCTCTGGGTCAAAAGTGTTAACAGCCCTTGGGAATTTCACACTCTGCTTCCTCCACGGGTTGCTCTGAAATTTCATTAGATTTTTCTCTCTCAGTTTCAACGACTCCCCTATGGTGCCCCCGGGCTCCCTACGTCTCCTCCTCAGCCTTGATCGCCTCTGAATTCCTCCATACCCTCCTGGTAGCAGGTTGCCTGTCTGGAGCCAAATTCTTGGCTCTGTCTATCTCAGATGGGAATGTCAGGCTTGCTTAATGGTCCCCAGCACCGGGAGCTGGTAGAAAACACGGAACCGAAATCCTACCCCAGACCTGCTGAATCGGATCAGTATCTTAACAGGACCATCTCCACCCCACCTCACCCCCAAGTAATTTGGGGCGCAGTGAAGCCTGAGTGCGGCTTCCTAGGTGGCCCTAGTGGTAAAGAACCCATCTGCCAAGGCTAGAAACCTAAGAGATGCAGGTGCGATCCCTGGCAGGGGAAGATCCCCCAGATGAGGGCATGGAAACCCGCTCCAGTATTCTTGCCTGGAGAATCCCATGGACAGAGGAGCCTGGTGGGCTGCAGTTCACAGGGCCACAAAGAGTCAGGCACAACTGAAGTGACTGGGGTCGCACACATCAGGAAGTTTGAGTAGCCCTGGCCTACAGCACCAGGGGACCATGGGACCCAGGGAGGCTTCCAGATAGGTGCCTCGCCTGAAGCAGATGTAGCTGAGAAAATGGTCTTCAGCTGTGTGTCTTGAAGTTAGATGAGGGGTGACCTTTTGTCTGCACTGGAGAAGGTTCAAGTACATTCCAGAAATTTGGCTTCCAGGTATGGTCTAATGAGACTCCATCATGGAGCCCAAGAGATGTTCCCTTTTCTATTGCTGATGAAATTTGGCTTAATTTGTTTGGAAAAATATATGAAATAAACTTTCTAGGAGTTGAGCAAATTGAGCTATTAATACAGAAAATTCTAGATATAATAAACAGTGACATATGAAGTCTTCGAAGACCAAAGCCCCAACCCAGTGTTCTCAAACTCCAGCATCAAGTCATCAGGAGGGCATTTAAAACTCAAGACTGTTGGAGGGTATCCTTGGTGGTCCAGTGGTTGAGAATCCACCTATTAACACACGGGACACAAGTTTGATCCCTGCCCAGGAAGATCCCACTTCAGAGCAACTAAGCCCATTTGCTACAACCACTGAGCCTGTGCTCTAGAGCCTAGGAGCTGCTATTACTGAAGCCTCTACAACTAGAGAGTAGCCCCACTCACTGCAACTAGAGAAAAGCTGGAGTGCAGCAGTGAAGACCTAGCATAGTCATAAATGAATAAATAAATCTTAAACAAAAAAACAATCTCCGAGTGTTGGGAATCCCTGGGGGTCTAGTGGTTAGGACTCTGTGCTTTTATAGTCCAGGGTGTGTGTTAGGAACTAAGATCCGTCAAGCCAGCCTGGACAACACCCCCTCGAAACAAAGCCACAAACAAGCAAGCTCAGACTGTTGGGCCCCATCCCTAGAGTTTCTGATTCATAGACCTGGGGTGGAGCTGGAAATCTACATTTCTCACTAGTTTCCGGGGAATGCTGATGGATGCTGTTGGTCCAGAGATCACGTTTTGAGAACTGCTGCTTCCAAACCAAACAGTCAGGGTTGTTTTGGAGGGTTATATCAGCCCTTGAGAATTATATAGAAATGACCCCTCTCAGTGATCTGTCATTTAAAAAGTGATTCATTCCAGTGATCCAGTGTAAGTTTAAGTACTGATTTGAATATTTTCCTGTATTCATGCAGCAGATTTAGCATTTTCATAATGTTATTTATGTTCAGATTCTACCCAGATTGAGACAAAACTTTCTTTTTTCTTCTATTAGCTGTTTCACATGTATACCCATATATTTTTTATGGTCTGATGAAAAACGTCAAATCAAGACATGAGATGTAAAAAGGGAAATTTTTTTTCACATTGTTCAAATAAAAATATATCAGTGGATTAAAAAAAAAAAAAACCTGCTGTTCCTCCCACTGCATTCCCGGAGTCCTTTGCAGCGCCCCTGTAATAGCTCTTTTCATTGTGTTTGAATTATTGATTTACCATCTAACTTTCTCAAGGGCTCATGGGCTCCTCAAGGGCAGGACATTCTTTCATTTGAAGAAAAAAAAAACCTTGCAGTAAAGAGATGTTTATTTTTCTACCATTTGTCCAGTTTATGTTACTAACGGCAAGGAAATTGTTTCCAGAGGAAGATGCCTAGTGAGTGCTCACGTGGGCATGTTAGATGTTTGCATGGAGTTTTGCAATTTTGAGATTTCATAGAGCATAGGGTGGGAGTGGTTGAGAACTGGGGCTTTGTCAGTGATGGTGGGCGTGTGATTCTGTTGGCAAGACTTTGTCTGAGGCCGTGTTTCTCTGGCACTGTGTATCAAGCGTATGTCTACACTTAATCCTCTAGGATTCACCAGTGAGTATCAGTGATCATCAGTGATACTGATGCTTGAAGGGGTGTCCCTACCTTCCCTCAGCTCGTGTGTGTGTCCCTGGATTGGGGATGCTGTGCCCATGCCCTGGGTTTCCGTGGACTCTCTCTGACTCTGTGCCCCAGAGGGTCCTGCGTTCCTGTCCCTGTCAGGGTCTCCTCACCATCCCCTGTTGCTCTCTGTGTCTGAAGTTCACGGCCCTCCTGGGTGGCTGGGGCTCTAGGTAACTGTGTCTGTCCCCAAGTCCAGCCCTCGCAGAGCTGGGAGGGTGGGGACTCTGTGTCCCTGAAGTTAAGGAGGCCCGCTGGGAAGTTAGCAGCTGGAGATTAGATTTCATAGTCACGAGAGGAAAGGAGGGAGAAGGATCCAGGTTTGATTTGGGGCCGGGTCAGGCCAGGGTACAGGGTCTCAGAATCATTGTAAGAATAGTCCTAACAGTTTCTGTTAATTGTGCATTTAATTGTGCCAGGCACTGTACTTTGTACTTGTATTTGTACTTTTTAAATATTATATTTATACTGTCATTTATAAACATATTTATATTTGGGGCTTCTCAGGTGGCTCAGTGGTAAAGAATCCACCAGTCAATGAAGGAGATGTGGGTTTGATCCCTGGGTAGGGAAGATACCTGGAGAAGGAAATGGCAACCCACTCCACTATTCTTGCCTGGGCAATCCCATGGGCAGAGAAGCCTGGTGGGCTACAGTCCACGGGGTCACAAAAGAGTCAGACCCAATTTATCGACTAAACCACAACATATTTATATTTGTACTATTGTATTTATTCACCATCACAATTAAGTATATATATTATATTTATAAATACTTATGTGAATTGTTCCTAATATTTTAAATAGTATTTTATTGGTTATAAAATACTTTAGATAGTAATTCTATTATCATTTCCTGTTTCTATCATCATTTTGTATTATCCTTTGGAAGACAAGAGGAAACGTTCAGAGAGATGAGTTCACTTGCCCAAGGTCACTCAGTAAGGTGACAGTCAAAACGTGAACCTAGTTCTTAGTGTCTCCAGCCTTTGGCGTTTAACTCCTACGCCACTCTGGGCAAAGCAGAAGACGGTGTCTAGAACAGGAGGGAACAGGGTTAGCCGAGTGGCTGTGGTAACAGCAGATTGTTGTCAGCGTGGTGGGGTGCTGGTGTACGTTTGTTGAGTTTTTCCATGTGCCAGGCACCATGCTAAGGGCTTTCATAATGAGAATATGGCAAGGACTTCCCTGGTGGGCAAGAGGCTAAGGACTCTGAACTTCCAAAGCAGGGGGCCCAGGTTCAGTCCTTGGTCAGGGAACTAAATCCCGCAAGCTGCAGCTCAAGATTCAGTATGCTGCAACTAAGACAGTAGATCTCATGTGCCGCAACTGGGACCCAGCGCAGCCAAATACATATTGAAAAAAAAAAAAAAAGAAGAAGAAGAATAGGCAAACACTCATATGGCACATAGCAAGGGCCTTACTTTAAGTGCTGTTATGCGGATTATTGCATTTACTCCTTACACCAGCATCCTGAGGTGGATACGGCCGTCCTTGTCTCCATGAGACCCTGAGATAGAGTCATTTGAGAAAGCTCATGGAGGTGCTGGGATCTGGCTCCAGGCGGCCTGGCTCCATAGGCTGTTCCTCTAGCCTCCGTACTTTTCTACTATCCCTTGTAATCTTCATAGCAATCCTATAGTGTAGGAAGAAATGTCACCCATTTTACAGATGAGGAAACTGAGACCCAGACTTGGTCTCACCCACAGAGCCACAGACTTGAACCACTATCTATCTGATCAGCTCATTCACACTCCTGACCCTGTTCTCATCTGGCAGGAGGCCAGAGATTCCAGAGAACTTCTGAAGGGCCTTGGCCAGACTCCCAGATGCCAGGGGCCTCATGTCCCTGAGGTCCTAGCCTCCCTAACCTTCCTGTACAGCCCCTTAATTTTGCCTTTGGTTTGTACCATTTTGACTTGCTGATCAGTAAACATCAGTAGACATGTTACAAAAATTGTCTATTTCCCCCCAGATTATGTTTTTCTATTTGTTGCTATACAAAATGTTTAAGTTTTACACAGTTTAACCTATCCTTTGTTTATTTTATTTAAAAAAATATCTATTTATTTGGCTGTGCTGTGTCCTAGTTGTGGCATGTGGGATCTAGTTCCCTGACTGGGGATGGAACCCAGCGCCTCTGCATCGGAAGTGTGGAGTCTTAGCCAGTGGACCATCAGGGAAGTCCCCTGTTTATTTTATAGATGCAAGATTTCCAATCTTGGTTAAGAAAATCTAGTTCCTTGGGAGTGAGACTTCTGGGGTGGGGGGACAGTCGCAGCTTCTTCCTTCCCTCTCCCCTTCCTTGACTTGTCCTTCTTGGGGTACGTGGCAGAGGGTGTTGCTTGATATCTTGTCAGTTTGTAAGTCCTCTTTATATATGTTGTCGTTGTTCAGTCGCCCAGTTGTGTCCAACTCTTTGCAACCCCATGGACTGCAGCACGCCAGGCCTCCCTGGCCCTCACTATTGACTGGAGTTTGCCGAAGTTCATGTTCTTTGCATCAGTGATGCCATCCAACCATCTCATCCTCTGACGCCTCTTCTCCTTCTGCCTTCAATCTTTCCCAGCATCAGGGACTTTTCCAGTGAGTTGTCTGTTTGCATCAGATGACCAAACTACTGGAGCTTCAGCTTCAGCATCAGTCCTTCCAGTGAATATTCAGGGCTGATCTCCCTTAAGACTGACTGGTTTGATCTCCTTGCTGTCCAAGGAACTTTCAGGAGTCTTCTCCAGAACCACAGTTCAAAGGCATTAGTTCTTTGGCGTTCTGCCTTCTTTACGGTCCAGCTCTCACAACCGTACATGACCACTGGGAAGACCATAGCCTTGACTATATGGACCTTTGTCGGCAGAGCAATGTCTCTGCTTTTCAACACACTGTCTAGGTTTGTCATTGTTTTCCTGCCAAGAAGCAATGGTCTTCTGATTTCATGTCTGCAGTCACCGTCCACAGTGATTTTGGAGCCCAAGAAATGGAAATCTGTCACCACTTCCACCTTTCCCCTTCTATTTGCCATGCAACAGTGGGGCCGGATGCCATGATCTTAGTATTTTTAATATACGTAGTCTTAAGCCGGCTCCTTCATTCTCCTCCTTCACCCTCACCAAGAAGCTCTTCAATTCCTTTTCACTTTCTCCCATTAGAGTGGTATCATCTGCATATTTGAGGTTGTTGGTGCTTCTCCCGCCTATCTTGATTCCAGCTTGTAACTCATCCAGCCCGGCATTTCTCATGCTGTGCTCAGCATATAGAGTAAACAGACAGGGTGACAGCAGACAGCCCTGTCGTACCCCTTTCTCCATCTTGAACCAATCAGGTGTTCCATACAGGGTTCTAACTGTTGCTTCTTGACCCGAATATAGGTTTCTTAGGAGACAGGTAAGATGGTCTGGTATTCCCATCTTTCTAAGAGCTTTCCACAGTTTGTCATGATCCACACAAAGGTTTTAGCGTAGTCGATGAAACAGAGATAGATGTTTCTCTGAAATTCCCTTATTTTCTCTATAAACCAGCGAATGTTGGCAATTTGATCTCTAGTTCCTTTTCCTTTTCTAAACCCAGCTTGGACATCTGGAGGTTCTTGGTTCGAATAATGCTGAAGCCTAGCATGCAAGATTTAAGCATGACTTTACTCGCATGGGAAGTGAGTGCAATTGTCCGATGGTTAGCACATTCTTTGGTACTGCCCTTCTTGGGAACTGGAATGAGGATTGACCTTTTCCAGCCCTGTGGCCACTTCTGGGTCTTCCAGATTTGCTGGGATAATGAATACAAAACCACCATCTTTTAGGGATTTGAATAGTTCTGCTGGAATTTCATCACATCCATTAGCTTTATTAACAGCAATGCTTCTTAAGGCCCACTTTACTTCACACTCCAGAATGTCTGGCTCTGGGTGACTAACCACACCATTGTAGTAATCTGGTTCATTAAGATCTTTTTTTAAAATACAATTCGTCCCTGTATTCTTTCCATCTTTATATATGAAGTGAAGTGAAGTCAAGTTGCTCAGTCGTGTCCGACTCTTTGAGACCCCGTGGACTGTAGCCCACCAGGCTCCTCTGTCCATGGGATTCTCTAGGCAAGAATACGGGAGTGGGTTGCCATTTCCTTCTCCAGGGGATCTTCCCAACCCAGGGACTGAACCCAGGTCTCCCGCATTGCCGGCAGACGCTTTAACCTCTGAACTACTTCTGAACTACCAGGGAAGCCCTGGTAGTTATATATCTTTATATATAATAACTACTAATTCTGTGCTGTTCCAAGTGTTGCAAATTTCCCCCCAAGCCTTTTGTATATTACCTTGCAATGATTTTCGTCCTGCAAATATGTCTAGCTAACTTCTCAAACTTGCTCTGGAAGATCTGCTCCTGGGGAGGTGGGGGCGACTCCCTTCTCATCTCCTCCCTCCCATCTCTCCCTTCTCTTTCAAGGTCTGTCTCTCCTTATCTCCAGCTTGTCCTTTCCCAAGGGCCTGCCTGGGGGGGAAGGGTACACGGCTGGCAGGGAGGCCCAGCTCCCCTCCCTTCTTTGGGCCTCTCCCTATTTGGAAGTGGGAGGGGGTTGTCCACTCGCTGTCAATTTTTAAGAGCTCTCCCCGCTATAAGTATTAACCCTACGCTACCCTCTGTATTCCAAGCCGCAGGTCCTGTCATTTGCTGCATTCCGTCTTAAGCAGCTGAGTTTTATGCAAATGAAGTCCGTCCTGTATGCGCGGTTGTGGGTTCTGATGCAGGTTGGGAAGTCTCCCTGCTCCCGGGCGCCCTCGCTTTCCCTCCCCAAGTCCTTATCTCGCAGCTTTTCGCTTCCCACGGGTCGGGCGCATAAAAGGGAGCGGGGGCTCGGCCTCGCAGCGTCACCATGTCCCCGCTGTGCCCACTGCTGCTGACCCTGGCCCTGTTGGCCGTCCCCGGCGTCCGAGGCGCCTGCCCGGCGGCCGCCGACCTGACGAACGCCGACGGGACGCGCACGTGCGCCAAGCTCTACGACAAGAGCGACCCCTACTACGAGAACTGCTGCGCCGGCGCCGTGCTCTCCTTGGAGTCGGGCGCCGACCTGCCCTACCTGCCCTCGGACTGGACGAAAGTCATCTCCTCGATCGTGGTGGGCCAACGCTGCGAGCTCACCGTGTGGTCCGGTCGCGGCAAGGAGGGCAAGTCGCGCAAGTTCTCGGCCGGTAGCTACCCGCGCCTGGAGGAGTACCGCCGCGGCCTCTTCGGGGACTGGTCCAACGCCATCTCCTCCGTCTACTGCAGGTGCCCGCCCGCCGGCCCCAACACCCAGACCCCTGAGCCTCTGACCCAAACTGAGCGTCCTTAGAACCAGTTCCCGAGGTGCCCCTTCTCCTCCCTCCCCCCCCCCCCGTCCCCTCCCCCAAGCCCATGCCCCTTGGATCTCCCAGACCCAACGCTGAGATTCCCAGACTCAATCCAGTCTTCACTCTGGGGGCTCCCCCGCCCCCCCTCCCTGAATTGCCCACTTGCCTACCCACCAGATGGCTGCACTCTCAGGGGAGGGCAGGTGATCTCTGGTGACCTCCAGCCTAGTCTGGTGATGGGAAGCCATCAACCCCCTCACTTCGAAGCCCCCAGAACCAAAGCTAGTCCTTCCTCATCCCCCTAGATCATTAGATCCCAGGGCTCTCAGACCCAACTCTGGGGCTCCCAGATTCTAAACCTGACTGACCCAGACCTCAAGACCCCAGACCTAATTCCAGGAATACCCTATCTAGCCCTCATGCTCCACTCTTCTCATCAGCATCAGCCTTGGCCCCAGAAACTGGTTCCAGTGCCCCCATTAAGGTTCTGAAGCCTCCAGGCCCAACTTTGGAGGCCCCTGAGCCCACCCTGGACACATATCCAAACTCACAGACCCCGCGGCCCTAGATCCACCCAGGGCACCCTCTAAAACCACCCACCTGCCCCTCTACCCCCAAGAACCCCCAGCCCCAAATTCCCAGACCAGGATGCCTAGCCCCCGAATTTGGAGCCCAGCCCCAGCCCCTAACCCCATCTTAGGCTTCTAGAATCCCTCCTACCATAAATCTCTGAGGCCCTGGCACCCCCTTGGCAATAATTTTTGATTCTGTTGCAGTTGCAAATGATACCTTACGAGATCGCTCATCTCCAGCCCTCACAAAGTGCTGAGCCCCTCACCTGGCCTTGTCCATGGGGTCTGCTGAAGTCTGTAAGACCCAGGAGAACAGAGCTTTCTGCCTGCCCTCATATTGCCTTCCCTGTAATACAGCCTTTATGAAGCCATCTCTGTCTGCCATCTGCTTGTGTTTTGGCCCCAAGTCCACGCAGATGTGGGGTCGGGAACGGAGGAGGGAGCAGGGTGGTCAGGGCTGGGTCAGCCCATAGTACCTGCTGTGGATGGGGACACATGCATAGATCCTGTGAGGGCACGGGCATGGATTTAGTGTGCACACATGTGCACACACCCATAGGGCATCTGTGTGACAAGTAATGGGACTGCTGGCTGATGTTTTAAAATCTGACCTGTATCGGGTCATGGGATTTCCAGGTGGGGCAGTAGTAAAGAATCTGCCTGCCAGTGCAAGAGATGCAAGGACTGGTTCAGTCCCTGGGTCGGGAAGAGCCCCTGGAGTAGGAAATGGCAACTCACCCCAGTATTCTTGCCTGGAGAATCCCATGGACAGAGGAATGGTGGGCTATAGTTCACGGGGTTGCAAAGAGTCGGACATGACTGAGCATGCACGCTGGGTCTTAGCTGTGACATGTGGGATCTAGTTCCCTGAACAAGGATAGAACCTGGGCCCCCTACATTGGGAGCCCAGAGTCTTAGCCACAGGACTACCAGAGAAGTCACACGGCTGGCTGATTGTTAAACACTGAAATGCTTTCCACACTTTTTGGTGGATAGCCATTTTCTGAATCCCCCCCTCCCCACACCAGATGTTCAGGCCTGCCAGGGACCTCAAGACTCTCTCAGGATTCATACCTACCATGGTAAGAGGCCTTCAAGGACTCTGCCCCATGTAGGTCCAGGGTCTGTTTTGTGATCTGCCCACAGCCCAGGACTCATGGGTTGTGAAATACTTTTAATGCCCCAGGCTCCAACACATGGAGAACACTTTCATTCTAATTTGCATATTTCTGAAAATTCAAATTTGCAATTTACTACTCCTAAGGATAAGGACCCTTGATGAGTACCTGGGTTTGGGGGCTCTGGAGGAGTAAAAGAGGAGCAATGAGGGGTCTTGGGAGGAGGAGAGGCAGAGGGAAGCTCTGGGGGATGATAACATGTGATTGGAGGGAGGAAGGAAATCTGGGGACATTCTGAGAGTTAAGAGGCATGGGAGAAGAGGGAGGTGAGTAGAGAGGCTACGAGGCCATAAATTTGGAACATAAGAGATCTGAGGTCAAGGGAGGCACTGGAGATCAAGGATTAGAGGACGTGCAAGTGGGAAATGAACTTGGAGCAAACACCAGGGAAACAGCATTCCTTGGGCACATGTATTTATTCATTTAGTCAACAAAGGTTTATTGAGCCCCTATTATCTTGTTAAGCACTGACTCAGGAAGAAGTGGCCACTGCCCTCATGCAGAGAGTGCAGCGAAAATCCCAGCGAGACAGACAGTCAAAGATGTGTGAAGATGTCAAATGAGAAGCCAAGGCCCAGGCAGGATTACAGGGTGTAGGAGGTAGTACGTGATCCAGGAGCAGCCAAGGGGACAGGAGGGTATACAGGGAGAATCGGGGTGCTCAGGGAACATGGTGGAGCTTAAGGGTCAGGAGGTACTAAGGGTTAGGGACTTCTAAGGCTTAGGGAGCTGCTAGGGGTTCAGAGAGATGCTAAGATATCAGAAGTGGTAAGGGAATAAGAAGTCGCTGAGGGGTTGGTATCTTGTATCATCATATAAGAGGTCAGGAGGGGCCCAGGGTCAGCCAGTCACTCCCTGAATTGCACAGACACAGAAGAGTCGGTCACCCTCGTCCGCCGCAGCCCACCATGCTCCATCCGGTTCTTGGTCTTGTGCAGGAAGTGGACAAAGCGGACGCCGGGGCCGTACTGGCGGAATACGTGGGACACCTGGGGCAGCACCAGGGTCAGGAAGAAGTTCTTATTAGGGACCCACAAGCCCTGCTCTCCTCCCTCCTCCCTCTATGAGGTCTTGGGACACAAAAGCACGTGTGGGGGTGGTGGCCGGGGTAGGGCGTTTCACCTGGATCCAGCGGCCAGGAGGGCCTCTCCCGGAGGTGCGGGGAGCCACATGGTGCTGGGCGATGACTGTGCTGCGGTCAGCCGCCAGCAGCCAGACGTGCAGCTCATACACACATGCGTCCAGCCGGCTGTCCTCGAACCTGGGGTGGGGGGCAGGCCTTCAGCTGCCACCACAGCCCCCGCTCCTGGTACGGTTGCCATTCCACACACACACCCACTGGCACCCACTACGTGCACTGGGGCTGGGTGCTGCTTGTGACACGGCAGTGACCAAGACAACCCTACGCCCTGCTCTCATGGGATTAATAATGGTCCAGTGGGGGAGGTGGACATGTCATTAGGAAGCGACAATTAGGCATGGTCAGGGGTGCGATAGGGGACATTCGGGGTACGGGAGCATAATGCATCTGACCCAGCTTGGGAGTGGTCAGGGAAGGCTCCCCGTGGCCTGAGTTCAATTCCTGGTTGAGGAACTGAGATCCTTCAAGCTGTGAGACGCAGCCAAATAGAGGGGAGAGTCCATCTCAAGAAAAGAGGGTGACCAACATCCAAGGAAGAAAGAAGAGGCTCTGGGCTGGAATATTTCAAGAACAGAAAGATTCAGACCAAAAGGGCCAGAGAGATGGAAAGGGCTGGGTCCCCCAGTGGCAGGAGGGTCTCAGGGAGCATGGGGTGAGGCATGCGCTTTGGGGAGCCCACGTGGGCCACCTGGCTGGGCAGGTGGGCGGGGCGGAGGCACCTACCAGTCCATGACCGTGATACGCGGCTGCTCATCGTCCAGTAGCTCCTCCCACAAGCCTTCGGCCAAAAGGTCCACGCACTGCTGCTTCACCGTCCAGCTGTGAGAGAGGGCACGGGGGAGGGCTGCCATCTGCTGGCATTCTCCCAGGTCAACCGGGCCCCCAGAAGCGGGACACCCTGACCGTCGCACAAGGGCGCTGGCCTATGGGGGCTGATCAGCCACTCAGCACCTCACAGTCTCGACTCCTATGAGCTTCTCTGAGGGCGATGCATCCTGAACCCTGTGTTGCGGATGGGGAAACCGCGGTGCACGCAGGGAAGTGACTTATCAAGATCGAGCAGCAAAGAAGTGGCGGAGCTGAACCCAAGTGCCTGTGACCCGGAGCCCCTGAGTTGCGGCATCCCACCCACAATGCAGAAAGGGGGCCTGGTTTAAAGGCAGGCAGCTGGTGGCCTAGGTGACTCTCCTATTCCCACAGAAAGAGGCTGAGTATAGGAACAGTATTAACTGCTAGGCTTCCCTGGTGGTTCAAGCGGTAAAGAATCCGCCGGCAGTGCCGGAGACCCGGGCTGGATCCCTGGGTAGGGAAGATCCCCTGGAGAAGGGAATGGCAACCCACTCCAGTATTCCTGCCTGGAGCATTCCATGAACAGAGGAGCCTGGTGGGCTACCGTCCATGGGGTCGCAAAGAGTTGGACGCGAACTGAGTGACTAAGCACGGCATGGAACACCTACTATGAGCAAACTGGCCAGACCCTATGCCATGTGTTTTACGGGCATGCTCTTAGGATTCATGCTGTTTACAGAGCCGGAGACAAGGGCCCAGAGAGGTAAATAGAGCTTTTCCACGTCCCACAGCGAGGGAGGCCAGAAGAGGGAATCAAACGCAGGCCACGTGTGTCCCGGCCACTCACCTGAGGTTCTGCTGGAGTTTCTCAGTCCTGATGTGCCAGCCGCGGAAATTGCCTGGCGGGTGGAGGAGCAACAGATTAGAACTTGCCGCTTCTCCAGGGCCACCCCTTCCGCAGCATGGGGCTAGCCTCCGGGCGCTTACCCAGAGCCTCCAGGGGTTGCTGGGTGGGACCGGTAGGGGGCGCTGGCTCATAAATGTTGATGCCTGAAACGCGCAGGGAAGCGGAGCCTCAGGCGTGCAGAAGCTGCCCTCCTTCCTGCAGGCTCCCCACTCCCTGCCCGCTGGACTCGGCTGGAAGGACGGGAATCAATGCCCCGCCTGCCAGACCAGCCCAGCCAGGCAGCGGGGAGTGAGTCAGGGCCCAGGGAGAGCCCTGAGAATGTCCTGGGGTCAGAGGGCCAGTGCTCGGAGGGGGAGGGCGTTGCGGCGAGAGAGAGGAGGAACAAAGGGAGAAAGAGAGAGAGGAACCAGGAAAAAGAGAGAGAGTATGGGAGGAGGGAGATAGCTCCAGGAGATAGTGAAGGACAGGGAAGCCTGGCGTGCTGCAGTCCATGGGGTCGCAAAGAGTCGGAATGACTGAGCGACGGAACGGTAACATGGGAGGAGGGTCAGAGAGATACAGGGTGAGACAGACCCTGTGAGAGATAGAGACACAGATGTAGAAAGAGACAGAGATGCAAGTGAGACAAAGAGACACGCTGAGAAAAAAAGGGACCGAGAAGGAAGTGCTAGAATGCGCGGCTGCTCGGTCGCTCAGGCGTGTCAGATTCTTTGCGACCCCATGGATTGGAGCCCACTAGGCTCCTCTGTCCATGGGATTCTTCAGGCAAGAATACTGGAGTGGGTTGTCATGCCCTCCTCCAGGGGATCTTCCCGACCCAGGGATCGAACCTGTGTCTCTTACAGTGCAGGTGGATTCTTTACCGCTGTGCCACTGCGGGGGGAAGCCCCAGAGAAGGATGCAGAGGAATAAAAACGCAGAGGGAGACATTAAGAGACAGAGACCGAGAGCAGAGTAAGAGAAACAAGGAAGCAAAGAGAAGACGAGACCGACGGTCTAGGTGAGCGAGCCCGCGGGAAGGAGACGGAGGCGTGGTGGCCTCCCTGCTGCTCCAGCCTCGCGCAGACCACGGCCCCGCACCTTCGGGGTTGGGCGAGCGCAGTAGGTTGCGGTAGAGCGGCCGCCGCAGGAAGAGCAGCTTCCAGGTGAGGCGAGGGGGCAGCTCCAGGCTCCCTCTCGGCGGCGCCCACTCTTGCAGCAGCAGCTGCCGCGCGTGGGCCTCGGTTGGCGACTCGGGCGCAGGGAGCCCGGGGGTCTCAGGGGCCGCGGGCGAAGGCGGCGACGGAGGCGGGGGCGGCGACGCTGGCTCCTGGGGGCTCGCGGGTTCCTCCATCCCGCTGCCGAGCTCCGGTCCTTCCCGCACCTTCTCCATCGCTCGGGTCTGGGTGAGTGTCCCGGCTCTTCCGCAGGGTTCGGGGTGAACCCGGGGCGGGAGAGGGCGGAGCGCCTCGACTGGCTTTTAAGTAGAGGGGTGTGTTGGGGGAAGGATCCGGGCTCCCAGGCCCTCCTCCCTAGGGCTGGGGAGCCCAGGTCCCAGCCCCTCCTTCTCCCAGCCTGCAGAAGTCCGGGTCCCAGCCCAGCTGGGTTTCCCAAGCCTCCTGCTCCAGTTTCCCCAGACATCAGCCCTGGAGAGGGGTGTGACCAAGGCGCTAATGCCAGGGCTCGGCTTTCTAATGAGGCCCATCCACCTCGTTAACATCCCGCGTGGCTGGAGGTAAGCTTAATTAATGAAGCCCCCTGTCCCCCCGGCAACCTCCCCGTCAGCTGAGCATGCTGTAAGGGGTGGGGGTGGGAGGGGAGTCCCGCCTCTGATTGTTCCTCCTCTGCCCTCACTGGGACACAAACTTGGGACCTAATATTTCTTGTCCCGGAAGCATAGTGGGGTGGGGTGGGGGAGAGAGAGAGACCCAGAGAGACTCTGAGCTAGAGATGGGGAGTCACAGAGATGGGGGACCCGAGGGAGACACTGAGATAGTGTGAGAAAGGGTGCCTTGTATCTCTTCCTGGGGTTGGGCAGGCGGTGCCGGCTGGCCAAACCTCCTCCCTGGGAGGTCATAGGGAGTTTGGAGTCAGGGCTGGAGCGATGGCGGGGGCAGGAGGTCGGGGGTGTGGAGGCAGTGGGGTGGCAGATGAACCTGAAGGGCCAGATGCCCACGCCCACATCCTGCCCTTGCCACATCCCACAGCCTGCCCAGCTAAGCACAGGCTCAGTCCCACATAAGTTACCAGTAACAAGCGCTACAGTGAGCGCTTTCTGCTTGCTAGATGCTGTCCTAAGCTTTTACACGTTCATTTCATCCCCTAACAATGTAGGTGCTACTAATACGGCATTTTATATGTAAAGAAAAGATAATAGTGAATGATTATGGAGTTGCGCGCCAGCCACACACACCCCAGCATCCAGCTTGCACATCAAGCCTGAGTAGGGAGCTGTTGTTATCCCCATTTCACAGATGAAAAACCAGAGGGCTCCCTCACAGGCCTGGTCCCACACCACCCCAGATAACCCCATACGCTTCCCGCCCCAGATTCCCGCAAGATGCTGACAGACACATTCGGCAGACATATGGACTGGAGCTCACACCCAAATGATGATGCTCGTGTAATTAACGCCTGTGTGCTAGGCATTGTTCTAAATTCTTTAGGTGGAATAATTAATTTAATCTCCACATCTTCCATAGGAAATAGGTGCTATTCTTATATCCGTTTTGTAGACTTCTACTTTTGTAGAAGTCTCCATAACTGAGAGTAGAAGTCTCCATACCTGAGAGTAGAAGTCTCAGTTACTGGGACTCAGAGAGGTCTAGTAACTCACCCAAGGTTGCACAGCTGGTATGTGGCAAATTGGACATGGAGTTTCATGTGATACGCAGGGATACAGGTTCAAATTACCCCCAGAGACAGTGGCTCACACAGAAACAGATGGGAGAACGTAGTTACATTTATTGAGTGTCTGCCTTTAACTCATTAAGTCTTACAACAACCCTGGAAGGTGGGGACAGGTAATAGTTCCTCCATTGACTGGGGAACTGAGAGGCAAGAGGTGAAGCGACCTATCTTAGGAAAGCTGGGAATTAGCCAGGGACCTGAGGGGAGGAAGGACTCACAGAAGGGGACAAACTAACTTATGTGCAGTATCCCTGCTCACCCAGAAGTCTTCAAGAGGTTTCCAAATACCTGCAGAGCCCATGGTCCACGCATAACTGGAGACACTCCCACCGTCACTGCAAGCGCACAGACCCACACCCATGCCTGGCTGCCGGCCTGTCTTCATCGGAGGAGGAGGAAAGGACAGAGTCAGGAGGAAGAGTGTCTGTCTAGTGGAGTCAGAGCTGTCCCCAGGTCAGAATCCAGGGCAGGGAGTGGCTTAGAGTAAGAGACCAAAAAAAAAAAAAAAAAAAAGGCAGGAAATCTGTAGAATGAGGATCAACACTCCTCCTCTGTTTGCCCCCCTCCTGCCATGGTGTCCACATTATCTCACTCCTGGGGGCCTCAGCCCCTTCTCTTACACACACACACACACACACACACACACACAACACACACACACACACACGGGCCACAGTCAAAAGGGTCTTATGAAAGGTTAAACACAGGTAGTCACTCCCCCGCTTAAACCTGCCATGGTGCCCCAGTGCCCTCAGGGGAAAAAGCCCAGCTCTCTGCCAGCGCTCGAGGCACTGGATTTCTGGTCCCTGTTCTCGCCCATCTCAGGGATTTTGCTCAGAAAGTTCTTTCTACCCAGAATGCCCTTCTGTCTCACCCATATCCTCATACCACGTGATCCCCAAACTTTAGGGCTCACCAGATTCACCCAGGGAACTTACTTTAAATGTATATCTTCAAGCTTCCCTTGGCAGTCCAGTGGTTAAGATTGGCACTTTCAATGCAAGGGGCATTGGTTCGATCCCTGGTCAGGGAACTAAGATCCCACATGCCTCATGGTATGGCCAAAAGAAAAAAAAAAGTGTATTTTCAAACCTTACGCCCAGGAGTCTAATTCAGTCCCTGTGGACCCCAGAATCTGAAATTTTAGAAACACCCACCCTATCACTCCATACTGTGAGAAATATTTTTACTTAAATCTGAGCAATCCAGGAGCCATACAGAGCCAAGTGTCTCTCAACACTGGATCTCCAGTGTCTCCTTTCTTCACCTTCTGATCAGCAAAGGTCCCAGTATGGGAACTCAAGCTCCGAAACAGTGATCTAGAATCAAAGAAAGCAGGTTGGTGGTTGCCTGGGCTGTAGGGCAGAGGGGTGGCCTTTCTGGGGTGAGGAAAAAGCTTTATCTTAATTGTGGTGGTAGTTATATGGGAGCATACACCTGCCAAAATTCACCAAACTGTATCTTTAGAATGGGTGTGTGTGTGGGGGGTGACTTCCCTGGTGGTCCAATGGTTAGGAATCCGCTTGCCAGTGCAGGGGACATGGGTTACATCCCTGGTCTGTGGTCTGAGAAGATCCCACATGTCTGGGAGCAACTAAGCCTAAGCACCGCAAATACTGATCTGTGCTCTAGAGATCCTGCTCCGCAACAAGAGAAGCCACTGCAATGAAAAGCCTGAGCACAGCAGCAAAGACCCAGTGCAACTGAAAGAAAAAAAGGGTTTAGGGACTTCCCTGGTGGTCCAGTGGTTAAAACTTCTTGCTGCAATGCAGGGGGCAAAGGTTCGATCCCTGGTTGGGGAACTAAGATCCTATATTCAGCCAAAAATAACAATAATAAATTTTTTTTTAATTAATGGGTGTATTTTCTTGAATGTAAATTATATCCCAGTAAAAAAAAGCCAAAAGGACATGGCAGTCCTGATACAGACAGGAAATAGCAACACACCTCCCTGCCCCGCCCTTGGTTGCTCAATGATGTCTGAATGTTTGCAGTCCCATGGACTGTATCCTGCCAGGCTCCTCTGTCTATGGCATCTCCCAGGCAAGAATACTGGAGTAGGTTGCCATTTCCATCTCCAGGGCATCTTCCTGACGCAGTGATTGAACCCTTGTCTCTTGCATCTCCTGTATTGACAGGCAGATTCTTTACCACTAGCCACAAGGCTATTGGGTGAAAAAGGCAAGATGTAGAATAGTGGGCCTTTTATTCTTTCAACAAATACTTATTAAACATCCACAGTGTCCAGTCCCTCTGTGTTGGTGATATAATGGTGGAAGAACAGATTCCTATCCCTGTGCGGCTTCCTTGTGGGAGGAGGGATGGACTTCAGCAATTTAAGAATTTCTTTCTTTCTTTCTTTCTTTTATTGGCCAAGTCATTGGGCTCGTGGGATCTTAGTTTCTTGACCAGGGATTGAACCTGCACCCTAATGTGCACGGGGTCCTAACCACTGAACCACCAGAGAATTCCCTCAATGAGTAACTAATGAACGAGCAGCACTAAATGCTCTGATGGTGAAAAAGGTTGTAATGACAGGGAAAAGGAGTGGGTAGGAAGCCCGTTTTAGCTGAGGTGGTCAGGGAGGGCTTCTTGGAGGAGGTGACATTTGAGCAAAGACCTGAAAAGGAGGCAACAGCAAGTGTAAAGGCTCTAAGGTAGGACCAGGAGTGGTGGGTTTGGGGAACAGGAGGGAGGCCAGTGTGGCTGGAATGGAGGGAGTGCAGGGGAGATGAGATCAGATAGAGCATTGTGGGGAACAGCTCTGTAGGATTTATCTAAGTGTAATAAATTCACAGTGAAACTGCGGGGAAAGTTTCAGCTGGGAAGTGATGAACTAATCTCTAGCTGAGTGTGGGCAGAGGGTGCAGGAAACCAATAAGGAAGGAGCTGGGGGTGGACAAGACCAGAATGGCGCCATGGAGTGACTGCTGGGTCGAGAACAGATTGAATATCTTTGTTGATTTAACAGAGAGGAAAGGCTTGATTGGCCTTGAGGGCTGAGCAATGGGCAGAAGAAGGTGGTACCGTTTGCAGAGAGGGGAAGATGAGGCCAGAACAGGATTGACGGTGAGGAGGAAGCAGGAAGCAGTATTCTATCTCAGATGTCAGTCATTGTTGTTGCTTAGTCCCCAAGTTGTGTCCAACTCTATTACGACCTTATGGCCTGTGGCCCACCAGGCTTCTCTGTCACTGGGATTTCCCAGGCAAGAATACTGGAGTGGGTTGCTACACAAACCCATGTGTCCTGCACTGGCAGGAGGATTCTTTACCACTGAGCCACCCGGAAGCCCCAGATGTCAGTACTGGACATCTAAAGGGGCAATACTGGGGACAGGGGCAGCTGGATGTACAAGGCAGAGTTCAAAGACAGGTATCAGAGCTGAGACACAAATCTGAGAGGCATCACCATGTCAACACCTGAGGAACAGAATGAGATGATAAAAACAACAGTAACAGCAATCGTGGAGCAGTTACTGTGTGCCTGGCACTATGTGCTCCATGTCTATTAAATCAAATGCACCCTGGAAGGTAGGGATTATCATTAAACCAACTTTACAGATGAAGAAACTGAGGCACAGAGAGGTGAAGTGTCTTACCCAAGGTCACACAGCCAGAAAGTGGCAGAGCTGGGATTGGAACCTCTGCTGTCTGGCCCCAGAGTCTGCATCCCCTGCAAGGGTGGCCCAGGTTAGGGCCTAAGCTCCTTTTGCATCTTGATCCTTCTCACCAGCCATCTGGTGAGTCATCTCTGCTCTGCTGAAACCCTTCCCGGCTCCCCAGACTCTCCCCTACCCCAGATTCTGGTTTGCAGCCCCACTTCTAAGTCGTTGAGTTGGTCCCAGTTTACCTCATCCCCGTCTCTGTCCCTTTCGTTACATCCCGGCATCTCTGAATTCTACACATAAGAAGATTCTGAGTTCTCAGAAGCGGCCAGGGGGAAGCCTGGGTGGGCTCTGTCTTCTGCCCTAGGTGGGAAGTAGAGCTGGAGTCCGCTGCTCCGTCTGCCCCATCAAACGGCGGATTCGTCTCTTAGGGCTGCCTCAGCATATTAGCACATGTGTGGTGGCTTACAAAACAGATTTATTCTCTAATGGTTCTAGAAGCCAAAAGTCTGAAATCAAGTTGGCAGGTGGCAACGCCTCAGAGGGGCTAGGAAGGATGCCTTTCTCGCCTCTCCCAGCTCCCAGTGGTGCCAGCATTCCTTGGCTTGTGGTCAAATCACTCCTGTCCCTGCCTCCGTGGTCACATGGCCTTCCTTCACTCTCATTTCCTTGTGTCTCACTCCTTAAAAAAAATTATTTGTTTGGCTGCATCGGTCTTAGTTGTGGCATGAGGGCCCTGTAGTTGTGGTGCAGGCGCTGGAGTTTGTGGGCTCAGTGGTTGTGGCGTTCAGTTGCTCTGCGGCACGTGGGATCCTAGTTCCCCAACCAGGGATGGAACCCATCCCTGCAGTGGAACTGTGGAGTCTCCACCACTGGACCTCTAGCGAAGCCCCCACCCCCAGTCTCTGATTCGGTGGTTCTGGGATGGACCCAAGAGGCGATGCTGCGCTGCTGGTCTGGGGTCCCTCACCAAGAACCACTGTCCTAGTGGCGAGGAGCAGAAGGCTGCCTGCGTTCAGCAGTCCTCGCCCTTACCCTGTGTGTTCTTGGGCAAAGGACTTGCCTTCTTTCCAAAGCTTAGCTTCTCATCTGTAAAATGGGTCTATCTCCTCCCCACGGTGCTGTGTGAGGTAGTCCACACTTTCCTCTTCACCCACCATAAGTCCCGTATTTTTGCTGGTCCTTGACCCGCCAACTTCCTTCCACCTCAGGACCTTTGAATATGCCTCGCCTTCTGCCTACAAGGTCTTCCACTCCGTGCCTCCTCCTTCCTCTCCATTCAAATGTCATCTCTTCATAAGGCACACACCCCTCTTCCTTTATTCTATCTAACAAAGCGTCTCAGTGATTGTCCCCTATTGGTTCATATAAAGCTACTTGGGTGCTCCCCCACCAGGTCAGTTTCCTAGCCCCTGCTCTCCTCTGTCACCACACCCCGTTCTTTCTTTCTCGAACTTCGTGTGGTCTTTAAATACCTATGAGTATGTGGGTATGTTCACTTGGTCATGAACTGTGTCACCTGGTGAGAATGTCAACCTCACCAGGGCAGGGCCTTGGGTGGGGGTTTGTTATTTGTCCCCAGCTCAGGGTTGACACAAACTGGTTGCTCTGTTTGTTGAGCAGGGAGGGCAAGAAGGCTGGGTCCCCAACAGGAGGACAAGGCTCTGTCTAGCCCAGAACCACATCCAACCTGCTTCAGTCTAGCTTCCCATGACTCCTGATGAAAAACCAGTATCACCCCCAGGAGTGCCACTTGGGCCCAGGGTCCAATCCTGCTGGTACAGAGAAAGAAAGGGTGGGGGTGGGCACCAGGGCACCAGGGCACCAGGGCTTGGACCAGCAGATGGTGGCTTCTCCACCAGGACTGCAGAGGATGGGAGAGCCCAGCCAGGTCAAGAGAAGCGTGAGGGTGGGAGAAAGGTGTGCTGGGTGGGGTACCACATCCCCAGAGAGAAACCACTGGGCTCTGAGGTGGGGACATGCGTTGGGCCAGCTTCACCTTGTAGGGGGCCACAGAGAGGCGGGATGAGTTGGGAGATAACAGGAGGGAAACAAGATGGGATGGAGGGAGAGAAAGAGGAAGACAAGGGCAGCTGGTAAGGAGGAAAACAAAGAGAGAGATGAGGATGGAGACAGAAGGAAAGAGAGGCAGAGAAGTCTAGAGAGGCTGAAGCAGAGAGGCAGAAACAGAGATGCTTATGGAGACTGGAATGGAGTTGACCAGATCCAGGGAAGGATCCAGAAGGTCAGAGATATCCAGAAGACATCACCTGGGGGCAGCGGGCGGGTGGGAGTCCAGGGGCAGGCAGGGGAGGGGGCAAGATAAATTTGCCAGATAGAAAGTACGTGCAAGGTCTCTCCTGCGGCATTGCTTAGGAAACCACCGCAAGCTCCCTGAACGTCCATCAGCAGAGGCTGTTCCAGTGAAATCAGGGTTCATATGCACCACGGAATACTACTGAGCCATCACCACGGGCAAGGTTGCTTAGGTACCCCACCTGGGACCGACCACCAGAATACACCGTTAGGTCGCAATTAGAAGGATGTGCACATTTGGTGAACGTTTGTGCAAGGTAGAATATACGCCAGTATACGCATGTAGGTATTTCTAGGTACGCGCATACACTTCTGGAAGGAGATGCAAGAAACTAGTCTCGGTGGCTGCCTTGGGGGACGGGGACCCGGGGGCGGGGCATGTGGAGGGAGGAAGGTTGACTTTGCAATTTAGCCTCTTTGGAATCTTTTATATTTTGAACCATGGGCTTCTGTTACCTGTTCAAATACTCAATACGATTAAATGGCAGAATGAGAGAGATAGAAAGTTGGGGATAAAGGTGTAGAGAAGAGAGGGGGAGGGGAAGAAGGGAAGAGAGAGTTTAATTCTGTCTAGCCCAGTGGTCCCCAGACTTCTGCAGACACCTTTGGCCAACCTGGAAAAGGCTGTGAGCTGGCCCCAGCCCCCAAGCGACAGGTCAGGACCCTGTTCGCTGCCCTGTCTTGTCCCCTGCCCCAGCCCAACACCTCTCAGCATTTTCCAAGAACAGCCATCTCTCTTCTGGAGTCTCTTTTTGGGGGTCCGGCCTAGTTTGGTTGACTGCAGCCCCAGAAGATGGAGGCTGACCCTTTCCTGCTCAGACCTGTGGTCCCTCAGGTGCAGTAGGGAGAGAGTCTCAGTCTTCAAGTGGCTGTGGCATGGTGATGGCTTTGAACCCTGCCTTGACCACTTTCTTGCTGTGTGACCTCAGGCTGGTAACTCGGAGTCTCTGTTCCACAGGGTCCCAGCTGTAAAACAGGACAAGGAAGGTACTTCCTCAGAGGGCTGCTAGGAAGGTTGGTGAGCCTGGAGAGTTAGTCACTCAGTTGTATCTGACTCTTTGCAACCCCAAGGACTATAGCCCACCTGGCTCCTCTGTCCTTGGGATTCTCCAGGCAAGAATACTGGAGTGGGTTGCCATGCCCTTCTCCAGGGGATCTTCCTGACCCAGGGATCAAACCTGGATCTCCTTTAATGCAGGTGGATTCTTTATTACCTGAGCCACTGGGAAAGCCCTAGGAGGACTGGGGTTGCCATTATGAATTGCCGCACACTGGGGTGGCTTGAAACAGCATAAACGTATTCTCTCATGGTTCTGGAAGCAGGGAGTCTGAAGTCAAGGTGTCAGCAAGGACTTGCTCCCTCTGGAGCTTTAGGAGGAGATTTTTCTGCCTCTTTCGGCTTCCGGAGGCTGCTGGTGTGGTTTTACTCATGGCTGTAGGACTCTAATCTCTGCCTGTCTTCACAAGGCCTTCATGGGTGTCTCAAATTTCCCTGTTTTTTTTTTTCTTATAAGGACATTTGTCACTGGTTTTAGGGCCCACCCAGATAAGCCAGGAAGATCTCACCTCAAGGTCCTTAATCACATCTCAAAGTCCCCTTTTCCAAATAAGGTCACACTTACAGGTTCCATGGGGACGTATCTGGTTTTTTTCTTTTTTGGGGATGGTGGGGGAAGAGGGGAACACTATTCAAGCCTCTACAGGGTTAAATGAGGTAACACTAGGAACTCAGCAAAGCGCTGGACACCGTAAGGTTTTGATGAATGCTAACTATTCCCTCGATTTTGCTTGGCCCACATGATACTGTTAAATGTTTTTAATTAGTGACCTACCTTTTTAGATTCAAGGACTTTCACACGAACACGGGGATTTCTTGAGGAAAATCAGAACATTTGGCATCATCAGACCAAACTTCTGCAAGGCTGTGGAGCCCTGAGAAGTCACTGACCTTCAAAGGGACCTGTGTGTGGCCACTTCCTCCCCCTGCCCCATGTCATTTGCCTGGCCCTGGGGTGTCAGAGTCGGAACATCCTGCTCACTGTTGCAGCCTCTCTGCCCAGCCTGAGGCCTGGCTCAGAAAGTCAATGAGGGCATCCTTGGTGCCTCAGTGGTAAAAAAAAAAAAAAATCCACTGCTAACGCAGGAGACTGGTTCGATCCCTAGTCTGGGAAGATCCCACATGCCGAGGAGCAACTAAGCCCACGTGCCACAACTATTGAGCCTGTGCCCTAGAGCCCGGCAGCCGCAACTACTGAAGCCCATGGGCCCTAGAGCTCGTGCTCTGCAGCAAGAGAAGCCACCACAATGAGAAGCCTGCACACCACAGCTGGAGAGTAGCCCCCGTTCAATGCAACTAGAGAAAAGTCAGGGCCACAAGAAAAACTCAGCACAGCCATAAATAAACAATCTTTGTTTAAAGAAGAAAGCCCATGAAGGACTCACGGCTTTAGGCCTGGCCGCTGTAGGCCATGTGACCTCAGTCTCCTCATCTGTGAAATGGGGGAAGGTGTGGAATGATTCCTTGGCCTTTCCCCTGTGGGACGTGGCGGGAGGCAGGCACGAAGTTTGAGGTCAACAATGACTCACTGTGGCAGATAAACTGCCATTCTCATTCCTGGCTGCATGTTAGAATCTCCTGGATAATTCTCATTTTAAATACCTGTAACCAGACCCCAACCCACACCAAAGGGGGTTGCCCTTTGCTTACAAAACAGACCTTCATTGTGGCCTTCAAGGCCTTTATTCCTCCCAAGACCTCTCTCTTCTTTCATTCCTTCTTCTGTGCCCCTCCTTTTTCCCATTCTTCTCATGGGAGTCATTCTATTGTGCGAACAAGTCTCTTTTTTGGTCTTGCAAAATGTTGCTGTTTAGTCGTGTCCAACTCTTTTGGGATCCCATGAACTTTAGCCCACCAGGCTCCTCTGTGCGTCGAATTTCCCAGGCAGGGATACTGGAGTGAGTTGCCATATCCTTCTTCAGGGGATCTTTCTGACCCAGGGATCAAACCCGAGTCTCCTGCATTGGCAGGCGGGTTTGTTACCACTGAGCCACCTGGGAAGCCAGGATTATTTTATATACACAAGTTTTGATTTGCAGACTTGGTTGGCTTGGCTTTTTGCTATGGGCACAGGTGGGCCCTGGCTCCTGACGACGTCGCAGGAACCTTGCCTTGTGCCCTCAGCTCCCACATAAATACTGCTGCCGCGAACATCCTTGGGCACGCCCCCTCACGGTCCCAAGAGAGAATTTCTTTGGGAAGTCACCCAAGAGTGGAATTGTTAGGAGATTCGTACTTGCAGCACTTCATTTGACTAAGCCAGACATTAATTTTTACCAGATTCATAGTGTTAAAACGACAGCTCATTGTTAAATTTTGCTTTTTTTGTAAAAGTAAATGTTTATTATTATTTGTGGCACTGGGTCTTAGTTGCAGCGCTTGAGATCTGTCTTCATTACAGCACATATGATCTTTAGTTGCAGCAAGTGGCCTCTTTTTTCTGTTGCGGCATGGAAAGTTACTTGCGGCATGCGGGATATATTAACAATTCCCTGACCTGGACCCCCTGCATTCTGAGCTCGGAGTCTTAGCCACTGGCCCACCAAGGAAGTCCCTGGAATTTGTGTTTGTCTGATTACTAATGAGTTTGAGCACCTGTGCACATCCTTGTTGGTTTTTGGAATTTTTTTTTTAGTTGCTTGTTTATACCATTGTGTATGCCCATTTTTTCTGTAAGGAATGCTCTTTTTCTTGTTTAAAAAATATATCTTAAAGATGTTAGGATTTGCAAATATTTTCTCCCATTCTGAAACCCAGTACATTTGCCCATTTTGTCCTTCCTTGAACAAAATAAATTTTGGCATAATCAAACTGATATTTTTTCCTTTGTAATTTATTCCTTTGGGGTTTTCAGAAGTCCTTCTCTGCCCCTAGGTTATCAATTATTTTCTTCCATCAACTTTATAGTTGACCTTTCATGGTGATGTTTAATCCAGCTAGAGAAACACTGTCCGATAAACTAAGGTAATAGTTTTCACATCTCTAATGTGTAATTCTCAGCCACCGGCCAGAAGCAGCAACTGAACGTGTGAAATGTGGGTAGTGCAACAGAGAGACTAAATATTTAATTTTATTTCAATTAAAAAGTAAATAAGCACATGTGAATAGCGGCTACTGCCCTGCACAGTACCGACCTCAGGTTCCCTTGTGTTGTATTTGGTAAGGAGTCAGGTTTTTTTCCATCAGTTCAGTTGCTCAGTCGTGTCCGACTCTTTGCGACCCCATGGACTGCAGTGTACCAGGCCTCCCTGTCCATCACCAACTCCCAGAGTTCACCCAAACTCTTGTCCATCGAGTCGGTGATGCCATCCAGCCATCTCATCCTCTGTCGTCCCCTTCTCCTCCTGCCCCCAAACCCTCCCAGCATCAGAGTCTTTTCCAATGAGTCAACTCTTCACATGAGGTGGCCAAAGTATTGGAGTTTCAGCTTTAGCATCAGTCCTTCCAACGAACACCCAGGACTGATCTCCTTTAGAATGGACTGGTTGGGTCTCCTTGCAGTCCAAGGGACTCTCAAGAATCTTCTCCAACACCACAGTTCAAAAGCATCCATTCTTCGGTGCTCAGCTTTCTTCACAGTCCAACTCTCACATCCATACATGACCACTGGAAAACCCATAGCCTTGACTAGACGGACCTTTGTTGGCAAAGTAATGTCTCTGCTTTTCAATATGCTATCTAGGTTGGTCATAACTTTTCTTCCAAGGAGTAAGCGTCTTTTAATTTCATGGCTGCAATCACCATCTGCAGTGATTTTGGAGTCCCCCAAAATAAAGTCTGACACTGTTTCCACTGTTTCCCCATCTATTTCCCATGAAGTGATAAGATGAACCAATTTCCTCAACACTGTTATTAAACTATCTGTTCCCCCCGCCCCTCATCCGTTTGCTCTTGCGTACACTTGGGTCTGCCTCTGAGTTTTCTGGCGTGAAGCCTGGCGCACCTAGTGAACAGCAAGATCTTGTAGTGACAGAAGTTTTAGACACACAGCCGCCCAGAATAAAGACTACATTTCCCAACAGCCTTTGCTTCTGGGCGTGGCCGTGTGACTTACTCAGGCCAAAGAGGCCACGGGGAAATCTTAAAGGGAAGGGGCGTGCCCTCCTATTCACGTGGGAGGGGCCGCAATCCTAGGATGGAGGAGCCGCAAAGTGGTAGGAGGCTGGGACCCTGCAGACTGAGCAGGGCTGCGTCCCACGCTCCTTGGCCTTTTACCAAGAGCAACTGTGGATCTCAGTGGTTCTCAGACTTGAGTGGGCATCCGCGTCCCCTGGAAAGCTTGTTACAATAGATTGCTGGCGCCACCCAGAGTCTCTGATTCAGCCTGGCGTGGGGGCTAGCAATTTGCATTTCCAGCAAGTTCCCAAGGATGTTGCTGGTCCAGGAAGCACACTTTGAGAGCCACCGGTCTGACTTGTTTCAATCACTCATTTTGGGTCGGTGTAAACACACCGCTGATCCACAGGTGAGTACATCCCTGACTCCCCTTCCTGGGCGTCTGCAGTTCAGACCGGCACCCAGAGCGCCCCCTGCTGCAGCGGAGGTAACGTTCACTCGGTGCCTGGTCAGTAGCATGTGGACAGAGGGAGTCCTCCAGGCCACGTGGCCGGGAGGGACGCGTCCGCTGCTGCTCTGCCCCACTTGCGCTTCTAAGAGCTCTCTTGTTCTGTAGAGGCTGCTGCTGCTGCTAAGTCGCTTGAGTCGTGTCTGACTCTGAGACCCCATAGACGGCAGCCCACCAGGCTCCCCCATCCCTGGGATTCTCCAGGCAAGAACATGAGTGGGTTGCCACCAGGCTCCCCCGTCCCTGGGATTCTCCAGGCAAGAACATGAGTGGGTTGCCATTTCCTTCTCCAATGCATGAAAGTGAAGTCGCTCAGTCGTGTCCGATTCTTAGCAACCCCATGGACTGCAGCCTACTCCTCCGTCCATGGGATTTTCCAGGCAAGAGTACTGGAGTGGGGTGCCATTGCCTTCTCCTCTGTAGAGGCGGGAAGCCTGAAAACTCGTAGAACTCCCTTGCCAGTGAACATCAGTGAGGTCCTGGCGGTAGGAGGCACTGGAATGGGAGCAGAAGGCAGAAGTGGGGAAAGCAATCCCGTTCCAGCCACGGCAGACCCATTCTGGGTCTGACTGACTCTGTTACTCCAGCCTCCAGGAGGCGGCGGCCTCCCGCCTTTAAATGACTGCTGGCTGGGTCACTGGCTCAGCGGTAAAAAATCTGCCTGCAATGCAGGAGATGCAGGTTCGATCTCTGGGTGGGGAAGATCCCTTGGAGGAGGCAATGGCAACCTGCTCCAGTATTCTTGTACGGACAATACCATGGACAGAGAAGCCTGGCGGGCTACAGTCCATGGGGTCACAAAGAGCGACACAATGGAGCAACTGACCACTGCACGGCTGGCTCCTCTGGCTCCTCGTCTTCCCAGTGCCTTGGTAACCAACCCCCTGGATTAAGCCCTGCCCCTCCCTGCTTCCGGACCCCACTGGAAACAACTGGAGAGGCTGACTGATACCCTGAGACCGCTTCTGCATGGTACCTGGAGGCAGGTCTGGAGGAGATGCCCTCACACCACCCAAGACCCTTCTTGATACAGCAGTGATGGTGACTGAAGGTCTCCATGGAACCATGCAGAGCTGCCCCCACCACGCAATGGACGGGCAAGTGATTCTCGTCCCGAAACCTAGAGCTCTCTGGGCATCGCGTGAGCTCATCACACAGGACTGTCAGAGACAGCCATCTTCTCCACTGGCCTTAGCTGGCTCTTGGCTCACGGGTGTAGCAGCTTCTGCAAGGAACCAGGAGCTATCCTCTTTTTCTATTTTCTGGAACAACTTGTATAGGTGGGAATTACCTGATCCATCTGTCGGGTGGAATTCATTTGTAAAAGCACTCAAGTTTGAAGCTCTGCGTGTGTGTGTGTTGTCATGGGTGGGTGTGGAGGGCGTATTTCAGTCTTTTCTTGTGCTGTTTCTCCCCACACCAATTTTGGCATATATATTTTTTTTCCCCCAAAGAAAATGTATCCATTTCACCCAGGCCTCAAACACACTCATATAGAGCAGCAGTTGGCTGTACTGCTGTTTTAAATCTGTCTGTCTGTCTATCATGCATGTGTTCAGCCAGGCGGTCACAGAAACAGAGCCCTGATTCTCGGGGGACTCAGGGCCTGTGGAGAGGGATGCTCAGGGGGCAGGCACTGACAGCTGGGGGGAGACAGGACTTAGCTGGATTCCCTGGGTCTTCCCCACACTTTCTGACCACACACCAGCCTGGGGTCCCTGGTGCCACTGATGCCTGGAGGGCTCTGGGTGGGGGGTTCCCTCCTTGCTCTCCCAGGTGCTGGAGAGGGCATGCGCAAAGCCCACCCCAGCCTGGGGCGGTCACTGCCCAGAATGCAGAAGCAGCGGTGTCACCTGTCAGCCGGCTATTCTCCTGAGACCCAGCCTCAGCCTGGAGGGAAGGACTCAGCCAACAGAGTGTTTCTGAGGCTGGGAGCCCTGGGTCCCTCCGTTGTAGCCGATCCCCCCAAAGCCCGTCTGCCTGCTGACCAGTTTCCTAACGTCAGCTCCCAAGGATCAGTTCTTCTCCACTGAACGCACCCCACCCAACCTTTATGTTTCCAGCAAATCGCAGACATTGCAAGCTGACCATCCTGGCATGTGGACTGGTAAACTGGCTGCCTTTCCAGGCCTGGGTCGTCGATCCGGTCCCCATGAGAAGGCGCTACTGGCTGCTGGGCTGGAACTCACTCCCCACCACCTCCTTGCCAGAGGCATGGCCCTGGCCCTTAGTGGGGCTGGAATCCTGGGGTCAGCCAAGCCTCCCCCCAAGCCTAGAGCCCCACCCCATCAGCTCTCCCCACCAGCAGGCCTGGACCTGGGGTGGGGGGGAAGCTCCACACACACTGCACACACACAAAACAAGAAAATGTTTTAATTGTAAAACTAACTTGACGGAGGGGAGGGCGGGGCTGCGCTGAGGGGCCAGGAACCTGATTCTTCAAGCGGTGGTTCTGTCCCTGGAGCCACCCCGCGGGCCAAGGACCGTCTGTCCCCAGATGGGGGCTAGAGTGTTATAAAATGACAATATAAATAGACTTCTAGAAAAGAGGAGGCTGTCCAGGTGCAGTAGTCATGTTCTGCAGAGGCTGGGGGTGGGTGGGAAGCCCCGCCCCCTGGATCCCAGGTCCAGCCACACAGAGGGGTGCGGGGCGAGGGAAAAGGCCACTCTTCAGACATTCATGATCGACCCCTGCAATGGCTCGGGGGGAGGGGCTGCGTGTCAGGTGAGGTCTCAGACACCCCCACTTGTAGGCTGGAAGACACTGGAACTGGACCTTCCACATGCACACCCACGCGCGCGCACACACACAGACACACACACACACACACACCTTTCGTAGTGTTGTCTCCACCCTGGCAGTCCCCACGGCGGATTTCCAGTGATGGGAGGCCGCCTGCCCTTCCTGGAGACAGGAAAACCCCGGGGACGGGCCTGTCCCAGAGGGTGGGGGGTCTTGGGAGCCTCACTTGCTCCCATGAGTCCCTGTGTTTCTTTCAAAATCACAAAATCAAAACCGGAGCTCAGTAGTAGGGTCCCGCACACCCCCCGGCAAGGAGGGCGGCGCCACACGGAGTGTCTCCGGGGCTGGGAGGAGCGGGGCCGGCCCCCCACTGGCCTCTGGCCAGGCAGGGGTGACCCAGGGGGCTCTTTGGTTCAGGGGTGGGGGTGGCACCGGGCCTCATCGGGTGCGGTTCTGACGCATGAGGGGCACGATGCTGGCGGGTGGGCCCGCTTTGGCCAGGAACGGGTGTTTGAGCAGCTCGGCCGCTGTGGCCCGCTGGGCCGGGTCACGCACCAGCAGGCGGTCCAGGAAGCCCTTCAGGGACGGTGACACCTGTCGGGTGGGGCAAGAGGGTCGGTGAGCAGTTCCACTGCTCGCTTGCCGACAGGCCCCCAGTTTCCTCCTGCCTGACGGGCCGATGGCATTTACTCCCCAGGGAGGGGCAGAGAGGCCCTCAGCACAGACAGCTTGGCCCCAGGGGCTCACCGCCCCACTTTTGTGATTCAGCAGGAGCTGGCAACAGCTGGGCCCTGGAGGCACCCCTTTTTCAGCAGGTAATTTCCCCACCAGGAAGGGCCCTCTGCTGGACCTCGCCAGCCAGCCTGAGCGCAAGCTCTGAGGGGCTGAGGATGCAGAGTCCAGACAGAAGCTCGAGGCCTGGGGGCGACTTGGCACGGCACGCAGTGAGCACCACCTCGGAGCCATGGGCGCGCGAGCCCCACCCACGCCCAGCGCCCTCCTTGGGCTTGGGCTGGGCGGTGCCCTCCCCCCACCCACGTGTGGCCTTCCCCACACCCGCCGCCTGCGGGAGGGGCCCACCTTGTGCAGGTTCTTCAGTCGGGGTGGCAGGTTGTCCCGGATCATCTTCATGGCTTTGAGGGGTGGCTCATTGAAGTAAGGGGGCTCCCCATCCACCATCTCGATAACCATCACCCCCAGAGACCAGATGTCCACCTGTGGTGGGGGCAGGGCAGCAGCGCTGAGCTGTGTGGGTGTGGCCAGCGCTCGGGGGACACCCACAGACAGGTGGCCCTGCTTCCATCTTTGCCTCTTCACTCTGGAGTTTTTGGGCCCTGAACACTGATACCCAGCCTGCCAGACTCTATGCACTCCTCACCCAGGAAACCCTCTGAAGGGTTCTGCCCACCCTGCATCCATCCCCTTCTTTTTGCTACCCCCTCCCCCTGCCCCTGGACTCCTCTGGAGAACCCCCTCCTCGCTACTTCAGTCCATGGTGCATGCCCAAACTGTCTTAATCTGCAGAGTGCAGAAACAGTAATTGGTTCAGGAACGGATGCGTGACCCAAGCTGAGCCAATCACAGTCGACCCTGAGACTTGCAACAAGATAGTCAGGAAAACAGTCCTCGTTTCTGCTCTGATGGGGGCAGCACTTGCCTGAGTGAGGGCTACACGGGGAAAATCAGAGCCGGGAGGGACACTGCACACAGCTGGGTATGAAGCCTGCGCCCCCGCCGAACTTTACAGTCGTAGGGACCACAGTTTTCCACTTTGCTAAATCCTTCTTGAGAAGGGTTTGTCACAGGCAGTCCTGGTGGAGATGGTCCCTCAGAATCTCCTACCAGCCTCCCCTCCCAATGTGACCCCACTCCTGCCTGCAGTTCCCCAAGCTATGCTTCCACGGGCACCCTGGCCAGGCACTGGGTCAAGTCTTATTGACTGACTGTCCTCAGAGCCACAGGCCATAGCTGGAAGACCTCAGGACCAGGCAGGGAATGGCAGGGAGTGAAGCAGGTCAGTGCAAGCAACACAGACAGGTTGGGGCTGTGACCAAGACTACTAGGGTTCCCCTGCTCCTCGGCACCTGACTGTTGCCATGAGGGAATGCGGCCTCCTTGTGCCCAGATCACTTGGCTTTCCACCAAATTCAGACTCACGTGAGAGCTCTTTTTTAAAAAAATGTTTGCAAGAGCATCTTCAGAGCACATCAGCCAGTTTGAAGCCTCTGCCCCAGGCTGGCAGACAGGGTCAGGGCTGCTCCTGCCCAACCTCCTGTTCCCGTTGCCAAGCACTGGCTCCGAACCAGCACTCAGCCAAGCCTACTTCTCCCCCCAAACTGTCCCTGGCGACCAAACCCCCTCACCCCAACACTCTGGACTGCAACGGTGTAAACCAGTGCTGACAGCAGGGCGACTGACTGCCTCTGGCTCACCTCTGGCCCATAGGGCAGGCGGGAGATGAGCTCTGGGGCCATCCAGTAGGGTGTGCCGACTAAGGACTTCCTCCGAGGCACCTCCTTGCTCACCTGGGCGCAGAACCCGAAGTCTGACAGCTTCACCTGGAGCAGGGCGCAGAAGTGGGGGTCAGAGATGCCGGCGGGGCAGAGTGAGCAGAGGCAGTCGCCTGTTTAATTCCTCAGCCTCTGACACGCTGGGTTTCTACATGCCGCCCAGAAGTTAGAGCCTGACCTCGGCGGAGCTCTGCCATCTCCTGGCCGGGGCCCTCAGCGGTATCAGCTGCCCAAGATCACCCATCTGCCTCCTTGACAGGGTCTGTGCTGGGGCTCCTGGGGGAGGCAGCCCGAGTCCCATGAGTACCAGAGGCTGGGCAGGGATTCGGACCGGGCTGGCTCTCCATGCCGTGCCCTGGGCCCTGGCTTCCCGGCAGGAGGCATGTCTTTAGTTGTAGAGGGTGAGATGGATGCTGCCTGTCTCTCTGCAACAACCAACTCCTCAGAACCAAGGATTTACACCTTCTTGGGAACTATGGGCCCTATTGAGACTCCCGAGGATGTCAATGGACCCTCCAGAGAGCACGTTCACACACTGCACATACAGTTCTGTGCTCACCCGTGTGCCCCAAACACGTCTGTAGAATCTTCAGGTGTTCATGACCCCAACCGAGACTCCCTGGGAAGCAAAGCCTTCCCCCAACCCCCCGCCTCTGTGAACTGGCTTAACTTTCCTGGGGGAGGGCAGGCAGATCACCAACCAGAATCTGGTGAAAGTCAAGGGCCCCCTCCCCCTGAAAAATCACATCCGCTCTTGGAATACGAATGCAGGTTCTGGGACCAGGAGGCTTATCCATGGACTGCAAGCTTGGAGCTTCAGTGCAGAAGACAGGACCGGGAGTCCACAGCCCAGTCCTGGACACCAGGCCAGGAGCAGGTTGTCACATGGCCGAGAGCTGTGGCTGGCCACCTGGATGCAGTCTCCCCGCTCTGGGTCCGGGGCTAGACTCCAGCTCTCAGCGGCTGGGGCTGATGATGGCAGAGCCCCCCACTCACCTGGACCCCGACTCTGGACTGATGCACCAGGAAGGAATACACGTACTGCTCCTCAAGGGACTGAACTGGGGGCTGGGCCCACCCCACCCACAGGGTGAGAGCTGGGCAGAGGCCAGGGGAGGCCAAGCCACCCCACCACTGCTCACCCTGCCGTCGTGGGTCAGCAGGATGGAGTCACTTTTGATGTCCCGGTGGATGACTCCCTGGGCATGGAGCACGGACAGGGCCTGCAGCACGGCCAGGCACACAGCGGCGATCTGCTCCTCGTTCATCCTGGGAGGGCAGGGCAGGTGGGGGGCGCGGAGTGAGTGGCGAAGACAAGGGCCCCATCCTGGGGTCTGATGGGGACATGGCCCCACCCTGGAGGCGTGATGGGGACAGTGTGTTGGTTCTGAGATGTGGCCCCACCCCAAGGGGTCTAGAGGGGAGCAGTCCTGATATGGGCGAGGTCTGGGGGCACTCTGGGGACCCAGCAGCGTCCAGCTGCCCAGCTGTACCTGGTGTGCGTGACGATGTCGGTGAGGGCGCCTCCCTCCAGGAACTCCATCACCACCCAGAGCTCGTCCCCGACCAGGTAGCTGTTGTACATCTCCACCACGTTCTCATGCTGGTAGTCCCTCATGATCACCACCTGCTCGTGGGAGGCGGGGTTGGCACGGTGTGGGGAGGACCAGCAGTCCCTGCCGCCACAGCCCGCCCTCTTGGGGGGGGTGCCCTGCCAAACTGCAGGTCCAGTTCCACCTGCCACTCTTGCTCCTCGGGGTCCAGTCCAGGGACTCTCCTCCCACGGCTGAAGCCAAGGGGCCCAGAGGCAGCGAGGGCCTGACATCTGTGTTCTATTCCGGGGTGCTCCCACCCCATGCACACCTCACACTGCTGACGCTGGCCTCTGGCCAGCCCTGAGTGGGTCTGCGAGCAGCCCTGAGTGGGTCTGCGAGCAGCCCTGATGGCCAGGCTGGCACTGGGAGAGGGCGCTGGGACGAGAGCACTGAGCACAGGGCTGAGACCAGAAGGACAAGCAGGGGCTCAGACACAAGGCGGGGCTGGGGGTTAGACTCCAGGGGCAGGAAGGCCTAGCGAGGCAAAGCCTGGAGGTGGGGACATGACGCCCACCGTGCGTAGCTCCGGCAGGCCACGTTAAACGTGCGCCGCTGAGTGCTGCACTGGGGGAAGGGCGACAGGCTCAGGCCTGAGGGGCTGGAGTGGGAATGGGGAGGTTCAGGGCCCCAGCCCGGGGACAAGGGGTGGCGGGGCCTCTCTGAGATGGGGAACCAGGAGAGGCAGGTGTGGGGTCAACAGTGTGGGGCCAGTATTGGACCTGGTGGTGAGGGGCCTGGAAGGCACATAGAGCGCCAGTGGGGCTAGGGCCTGGAGCTGGGGCTTGGGGCCTGGCCAGGACAGGACGGCATGGCAGTGGGTATCATGGGGACAGAGGACACAGCCTGGGGAGGTGCAAGGAGCGAGGACAGGAGCTGGGCTCAGAACTCACGCCTGGCAAACCCCAGCCCCACAGGACCTCTCCTGGTTCTCAGCCCTGCATGCCCTCTAAACTGTGGGGTAAGGGAGCCCCGGGAGGAGTGGGGCAGCGGCGGGGGGCAGGTGGGGAGGCGGCGAGCCCCGGGAGGAATAGGGGCAGGTGCAGGAGCCCTGGGGGAAACAGGGGGCCCTGGGAGGAGCCGGGGGCCCTGGCAGGAGCCGGGGGCAGGGGGGCCCAGGGGGAGTGGGGTAGTTGGGGGGGGCCCTGGAAGGAGTGGGGCAGGTGGGAGGGTGGGGGAGCTCTGGGGAGTGGGGTAGTTGGGGGGGCCCTGGGAGGAGTGGGGCAGGTGGGAGGGTGGGGGAGCTCTGGGGGGAGTGGGGCAGGTGGGAGGGTGGGGGGACCCTGGGAGGAGTGGGGCAGGTGGGAGGGTGGGGGGGCCCTGGGAGGAGTGGGGCAGGTGGGAGGGTGGGGGAGCTCTGGGGGAGTGGGGTAGTTGGGGGGGCCCTGGGAGGAGTGGGGCAGGTGGGAGGGTGGGGGAGCTCTGGGGGGAGTGGGGCAGGTGGGGGGGGCTCTGGGGGGAGTGGGGCAGGTGGGAGGGTGGGGGAGCTCTGGGGGAAGCAGGGGGCCCCAGGAGGAGCACGGGGGGCAGGGGGGTCCAGGAGGAGCACGGGGGGGCAGGGGGCCCAGGAGGACCACGGGGGGGCAGGGGGGCCCAGGAAGGAGCACGGGGGGGCAGGGGGACCCAGGAGGAGCACGGGGGGACAGGGGGCCCAGGAGGAGCACGGGGGGACAGGGGGCCCAGGAGGAGCATGGGGGGGCAGGGGGGCCCTATGGGGACGGGGCGGCAGGCCCACCTCATTGAAGAGCAGTTCCCGCCGCTGCTGCTTGCGCAGGTCCATCTTCTTGACGGCCACCAGCCTGCCGGAGCTGCGCACGGTCGCGATGCACACGATGCCGGTGGAGCCCTCGCCAATCTTGATGAAGTTGTCCAGGTAGGAGCGGGGGTCGCCGGGGTCCACCACCAGCTGCAGGGCAGCCCGGAACTGCTCGTGGGACACTCGCTGGGGCTCCCGCTGCGGTGAGCGGGGGCCGGAGGGCCCGGGGGCGGGGGGCCCGGCGGGGGCGGTGAGGGTGCGGGCTGGAGGGGCCAGCTGGGGCTCAGAGGCGTGGGGGCCCAGCACTCCAGGGCTGGGGGCACCATGGGCTCGGGCAGGGGGCCGGGAGGAGGACGACTGGGGGATGGCCAGGCCCCCCACCGATGGCCCATTGGGGGCCATGTTGTGAGGCTCCCCCTGCAACAGAAAAGAGAGGTGGCTGTCAGAGGAGGGGCTGGGGGACAGGGACCCCGGCTGCAGGACAGACAATGGTGGTCAAGATGGAGATGGACAGTGGGCTGGGGCAGGCTGGAGTTGGGGGGTGGGAACAGGGTGGGCAAGGTGACAGTCAGGGGTCCTGGGGTGGGGGAATGGTTACCTGGGTGCCCCGGGACGGGTGGTCCGTGTCGGCCCGCGGGTACGTGTTAAAGGGCCGGCCAGCCGCCACTTTCGCCCCGCTGGCTAGACTGGCGGGTTGGTGGGGGTGCCGACGTCAGGCCCAGAGAGGGGGCGCTTGTCCCGGGAGGACTCCTGGGGCCCTCCCGAGCCCTCCCTGGAAGACTTGGGCCTCTTGTCCGGCCCCGCCCGCCGCCTGTCTCCACTGCTGCCACCCGCCTCGCCATGACTGGCTCCCCGGCCTTGGCTGCCCGCCTTCTCTGGGGCCCCTCTGGCCGTGGCGGCCTGCTCCGCGGGCATCCCGTTTTCCTGGCGGGCACGGGCAGGTGGCGGCGGGCTGTCTCTCCGCAGGGAGTTGGAGCGCGTCACCGACATGTTCTCGAACTCGTCGAGCAGCAGCGTGAGGGCCCCATCCTTGGCGCCTTTGCTGCCCCGCACGATGGTCTGGGGTCCAGGGCAATGGCAGGGTGGGGGCCGGGCAAAGAGGAAGGGGACACAGGACGTGCATCCAACACAGGCGGACAGGACAACACAACACACAGAGACAAGACAGAGACGGGATGAAGAAATGCCACGGGTGATGGTGGGGCCGGGAGGGCGGGGCGGCCCGGGGAGGCCCGCAGCCCCGCCCCCAGCACCGAGCCTGGCAGGAGGGCTGTTGCCCCCGGGCTGGGAGCATCGGTTCCCAGGATGCCCCTCGGAGAAGCACCCCCTGCCTTTTCCTTGTTCTCCAGGCTTGCGGGGGAAGGGGTCCCTGCCCTACGGGGTGCAGGGGAAGGAGGGCAGAGGCCACGCCAGCCCATAACAAGCCCTGGAAAGCTGCAAATTACAGGATGCGGGGGCCAGGGCCTGGCTTGGCACCTCCTTCCCTGCAGCCTGGCAGGGCTGTGAGCCCTGAACACGCCCTCTGTTCCTGTGGAGGCTGAGGGTGGGGTGAAGTTGAAGTGAGAAAGGTCTGGGCCCGGAGCAGAGGGCAGGAGTGCCTGAGGGCCGGTCCCAGGTGCACCCTGCCTGCCTGCACCATCCTGATCCAGCTCACTGCCTCCAGGGCTCCCCCCAGGGGCCCCCACCCACCAGCTCCAGGCACACGGGGCCTCTTAACTGCTCCTCAAACACACCAGACATACTGCAGCCTCAGGCACTGGCTGCTCATCCTGCCTGGAGTCCTTCGCCGCCCCCCCCCACCGTCTGCCCGGGGCTCCCCTCCTCAGTGCGCCCCCTTCAGATCTCTGCTGCTGGCTCTCCCTGACTTCCTGTGGTCTAAAACGCCAGCCTCGAACCCTCCCTATTCCGCTCTCTTGCCTTCCTTTTCTCAGAGCACTTAGAAGCAGCGGACGTGAAGCACGCGCACAGCTGTCTGTGGCCTGCTCCCCACGTGCAGTGTTCGTGAGGGTGGCCCCTGGCTGCATCTAAGGCCTACAACAGTGGCTGGTATGCAGAAGGCTGAGCTCATGAGTGAGCGAGTGAGGCGGGCAGGCTGGGAAGGGGCTGCCAGCGCAGAGCACAGGCCCCAGTCCTGTGCGTCAGTCACTGGTGGGCAGGGCCACGGGCTGACAGACATCCTGAGGCCAGCACTGCCTCAAATGTGCAGAAAACTCGAGCCCCGCAAAACCCACCGACAGGCCACTGTGCCCTGTGGGCAGCCCCTGCCCCTGCCTCTCCTGGACCCTGGCTGCTAGTAGGGCAGCCTGGTCTTGCCCCAGGGGCCCAGTGAAACAAGGGAGACACCTGCTCAGGCTTTGGTGCTGGAATAAGAGGTCAGGAATCCCTGGGGGTCGGGGAGGATTTTTTAGGAAGTGCCTGAATGAGGGCATAACCAGCAGGCATGCAGCCACAGGGCCTGGCAGGGGGAGGAACTGAGGTGGGCTGGGTGGGGCCAGCGCCCCTCCAGTGGCCCCAGCTGATTCATCAGAAGGCGGAAACAGACTTGAATGTAAAGTCTTGCTCTTCTAGGCAGTGGCAAAGAATTCAAAGTATCCAAGACCCCTGCCTGGGGCGCACAAACACCTCAGTGGGAGACCCTGGAGGAGAGGTCTGCCTGGGGCTCCTCCCGCCAGGCTGGGCTGGGCATGGCATCCAGGGCACCAGCAAGGATGAGTCAGCCCCGGGCCTGCTGACCGGCCCTTCCACCCCCACCCCCACCCCTCAGAACAACCCAGGCTGCCCTTCCTGGTTTCCACTGCCCTCCGGGTAAAGTCTGTGCTCCAGGCCGGCTTTGCAGGCTATGGGGGCCACACCCCCTGCCCCCAGACCAGCCTCACCACAGGCCACGCCCGGGGAGCCAAGACCGTGGAGACAGGAATGGGGTTAAGAGCACGGGCCTTGGAAATGGACCTTGATTCAAATACCAGCTCGGCACAGTTTGCTTAAGATGGCAGGGAAAAAACTGAAACCACCCCCCACCCTCCGCGCTTCCTGCGGGCTGTTTCCTCCACTACAAGCCCTGGCTCTCCACCATCTATCTGCCTGAATGACGCCTCCTGTCCTCTGCCCTCAGGGCTCAGCTCAGGTGACCCTGACTCCAGGAAGCTGGCCTGGACCCCGGGGATGGGTCAGACGGCCCCTGGGGCCTCTCCTGGCCCAGCTCTGACCACTGGGGCGGTCACCATGTGGGAACCGGTCTGTCCCTCTGCCTGCAATGGGAGGCCTGTCAAGACCCAGGATGAGTCTGTGGTCCTGGGGACAGAAGCACAGGGCTCAGGACAGACAAATGAGTTGGGGCTGGCGTGGGGGATCGTCAGAGGGTCAAGGTCAGCAGGGGCTTCTCAGGAGGGAAGGTGGGTTGGCGCTGGTGCCTGGTGAGGGATCAGTGGTGGATGGGTGAGTGACAGGTGAGGATGGGGGGTGTGGTTGGGGTGCGCCTGTTTGGCGGGCAGCAAGGGCGGGTCCAGTGTTGGGCTGAGGGCTGGGGTTACCCCACAGGGGCCGGCGCAGGTCAGGAGAGGCAGTGGCAGGCGCCAGCGTACCTTGGGGGCCCCAGGCTGGATGGAGGTGATGCAGGCGGGGTCGATGAGGGGCTTGGGCCGGCGGGCCGACTCCTCGATCAGGCTCTGCCATTGGCGGGGCAGCCCCGTGAACCTCTGCTCATGCTGGTCGAAGCCCGTGTGCACGCGGTGCTCGAAGTTGGACGGCGCTGAGATCTCGACCCGCTTCTTCTTCTTCCCGAACATGGCGCCAGGCTCTCCTCGTGGAGAGTGCAGAGCGGGGCTCCGGCCGGCAGCCTGCGGAAGGGCGCGGCTCGCCAGGACCTGCTGCTTCTCCTCCATCCTCCGTTCCTCCCGTCTCTCTCCCCACGCCCCGACCCTTCCCACAGCCTGCACCCCACCTGCAGCCCAAGGGACCCTGTGAGCACCCAAGTCAGGCCCACTCAGGTAGAAAGGCGAGCACTCCTCGTGGGCTCCTCTGCTCTCAGCTCCTCCTCTGGCTCACAGTGGCTTCCGACCTCAGGGCCTCCGCCGTGGCAGTTCCCTCTGTGGGGCTGGCGCCTGACTCCCGCCCGCTTCAGGTGGCAGGCACTGGTGGCCCCTCTCCTGAACATATACCCCAGGGGCCCTGTCCTTCCACCCCATCTCACAGCATGTCTAACTTCTGGAAACTACGCTGCTCAGTCTTATGTTTGGGCTTCCCTAGTGGCTCAGACGGTAGAGAATCCGCCTGTAAAGCAGGAGACTTGGGTTCGATCCCTGGGTCAGGCGGGTGCCCTGGAGAAGGGAACGGCCACCTGCCCCAGTGTACCTGCCTGGAGAATCCCATGGACAGAGGAGCCTGGCCGGCTCCAGTCCATGGGGACACAAAGAATCGAACTCGACTGAGCGACTCACACACATCGCCAGTCTTGTGTTTACAGTTCAGCGTTTGCAACCCCCATCGAGACTCCCGGTGCCATGGGCCCGGTCTCATCTGCCCCGTTTCCTGGTGTCCTGCCCCCTGTCCCAGCCCCCGCCCAACACACAGGATGTGCTCTGTGACCCGTGCCTAGCGGCGGCCACCTCTGTGCCTACTTTCTCAGCCTGGACTGTGGGCTAGAAACAGCACGTACCTCTGGTTACTTGTTCAACACATGGTTACCAAGCCCCTGTCCGACGCGTGACTCCTAGGCAGCCTCACTAATATACTCCCACTTTACAGATGAGGAGACTGAGGCTTGGAGAAGGCAAGTTGCTCACAGAGTGGTGCAAGACCCACTTCATGAAGGATCCTAAAAGACTAAACTGCCCCTGTCTTTCGGGCCTGTGGTTTCCAGGCCAGTACTCAAAACAGTACTGGCAGAGCAGCGGTAAATGCTCAATGAAAGCGAGTCGCTCAGTCCAACTCTTTGTGACTCCTATCGACTGTAGCCTGCCAGGCTCCTCTGTCTATGGAATTCTCCAGGCAAGAATACTGCAGTGGGTACCCATGCCCTTCCCCAGGGGGTCTTCCTGAACCTATGAAAGCTGAATTTAAAAACCGAAGGGGCTGAAGGGGACATGCGGAATGGTGGTGTCCCACAGCGGGGGCCGGAGACAAGAAGAGCAGGGAAACCAGATGGCCAGAGTGCAAATCTCTCTCTGCTGCCTGCTGTGTGACCCTGGGCAAGTGACTTAGCCTGTCTGTGCCTTGGCTTGACCCCTGTGGGGCGGCTGCCAGGAGAATTAATGAGTTAACGATCAGGGCTCGGTGCAGGCATGGAGGGAGGGCCCAGTCAGCGGCTTGCTCTTCGGATGACGAGGATGACTCCCAGCTGTGTCAGGAGCCCAGGTGCAGCCCCCCCGACCCCAGCCCCACACGCACGGCCCTGGAGCCCAGGTGCAGCCCCCCCCCGACCCCAGGCCCCCACACGCACGCCCCTGGAACCCAGGTGCAGGCCCCCCCCCCGACCCACAGCCCCCCCCCCACACGCACGCCCCTGGAGCCCAGGTGCAGCCCCCGACCCCGGCCCCACACGCACGCCCCTGGAGCCCAGGTGCAGCCCCCGACCCCGGCCCCACACGCATGCCCCTGGAGCCCCGCAGACCTGCTTTGCTGGCTGTGCTAGAAGTGCCCTTGGGCGGGTGATGTCTCCTCTTGGGGCTTTGGGTTACTCATCTGTAAAGTGGGAAGAAAACATGCTTTGCTTACTCATCCATCCAGCCATCAGCAACTCACTCCTTTGTGCCCAGCCTTGTGCTGGTCAGTGTGAGGGACACAGTGATGACCCAGACAGCCTCTGAAGGCCCAGGATGGTCGGGGCTGGGGTCACAGGGTGCCAGACCCAGCCTGCAGGGATGGCAGGGTAGGGATACGGAGGCTTCCCAGAGAAGGGCTCCTATGAACTGAGACCCGAAAGGCGAGGGTAAGTGCCCTGAGTGGGGATTTCTATCTGGCTCAGGCTGGGTCCTCAGCACCTGGCATGGTGCCCGGCGCGGGGTTGGCCCCAGCAGAGTGAGTCTCGTGACCCGGAGAGGACGCCCATGAAAGGATCCGTGATGCGGCCCCAGTAGCCCCTAGTCGTCCTCCTGGCTCCTTTCCCGCGGGAGCAAGGCGTGAGGGCGGAGAGGCCACCATCCCCAGCCCAGAGGTGGGACCGTGGGTGGGCAGCCATCCAGGAGAACCGGTTTGGCGGCGGGAGCCCAGTGGGAGGCGGGTGGGGACCCAAGCAGCCAACCTGTCTCAACTGGCCTGGGCCTCCTGGCCAGCAGGTGGCCAGAGCTGTGGCTCTGCCTGGGGAACAGACCTGGCCAGGGTCGGGGGGCCCTCTGCCCCAGCCCCTTCTCTACCCCCACCAAGCCAGGAGCCCCTTCAGTGCGGCTCCCCCATTCCAGAACCCAGAACACTGTCTATTCCACCCTCCCAGGCCTCGGGGACCCTGACCGACCCCGTTCTCCCTCCAGGCTTCTCTGCCTTCGCCTCCCTTGCAGCCCAGCTCCTCTCCTCATCCCTACATCCCGATTCTCCCCCATCTGCCCAGACGTGTGCCCCCCTCACCCGCCCACCCTGGTCCCACGGCCTCCTGTCTGCCCAGATTTGCCCCTGTCTGGCCTCAGGCCCAGCCTCACTCCTCACCTTGGCCTCTCTCACTCTGCCAGCCCATCCCTGCCCCCCAGCCCGTGGCTTATGGGCCCCAAGTCAGCTTGGAGCCCTCTGCAGGACAGGATTAGCCGCATGACCCCTCACTAAACCTGGGAGAGGGAGGAGCTTAGGATCCAGACAGGGTGGGCAGGAGGCAGCCTGTTAGAGGGGGCAGCCAACCCAGGATGCCCACCTGCGAGGCCCCAGGCCACCCAGCCCCCGCCTCCTGCGGCGGGTGACTACAAAGGATGGGGAGAGAGGGGCACACCTCCGGATATTTGCCTGGGGCCACCCCTTCCCTCTGGGCGCTGCACAGAGGGCAGGACAAACAGAGGAACCGGCCGTGTTTATAGTGGCCAGGCGGGAGCCCCACCCCAGGGCAGCTCTGAGCATCGCTGGCTCCCCTGACCTCTCCATCAGTCCCCAAGCTCCTGACTTAACTGGAGCCACAGAGGGGAGAGAAAGGAGCTGCTACATGTGAAGGGAGGGGCCTGGCCAGGAGCAGCAGGACGTCAAGGAGTGGGCGCTGGGTTCCCAGGCATGCCCAGAACTCAGGAGTCAGACAGCCCAGGGCCCGGAGGCCGGCTCTGCTGGGAGGCTGAGCCAGCCCACGGTGGAAGCATGCTGTGTGGCCCTGGGCCAGCAACTCTGTGCCTCAGTTTCCTCTTCTGTTAGAAGAGGACTGAGACGGTACCTGCTTCCAGGAGTTCTTGCAAGCAGTCACAGAGAACCCAGCGCGATGGCCTGGCCCCAGGGCCGGTGCACACAAGGGGGCGGGCGGTAGACATCAGTCACCGCGTCAGTACCAGCCCTGCCGGCACCTCTGCTAAGCACTTGACCCGCAATCTGCACGCCCGACCCCGGAGGAAGGGGCCAACTTGGGCCTTGTGTTACACACAAGGAAGAGGAAGCACAGACAGGGCACCCACTGGCCCAGGTCACACACAGCTTGGGAAGCAGAGTGGACTCAAGACACCAGGCTGGTCTAACCTGAGTCCAGGCCCTGCCAGTTCTCGGAACGATAGCAGCCACATCCTCGGAGACACGTGTGTGCCTGGGCCTGCTCTGTGTCTAACCGCATTCCACCCTCGCCCCTAACCTGGGAGATAGGCATGCCCATCATCCCCAATTCACAGGTGGGAAGACTGAGGCCCAGTGAGGGGAACCCTAGGACTTGAACCCGGGCAGTTGGAGACTCGCCTGTCCTGTGGTTGTGCTTCTGTGTCATTATCGTCATCAACTCCCAGGCTGTCCCTGGTCTCTGCCCCATCCTCCCTCCATCCCCTTCCTCTGTTCACCCAGACACTGCTTTTTCTCTCCTGCCCTGACCCGTCCTGGCGGAGAGGGTCCCTCTTCCTCCGACCTGCCCAGGCCCCCAGTGGTAGGTGGGAGGTGGCATAATGTGGGGACCCACCCTACCACCACCCTCCACCCCCCAGGGCTCCTCCCTCGCCTATTCCACAGGCCTTCAGCACGTCCGTCTGCAGCGAGAAAGCAGTCCAAGAGCCAGTGCCAGCCACCAAACGTGGTTTACCGCGGCTCAGCCCCAGGACTCACACCACCACCTCCACCACCGTGGGGGCCCCTGAGCCTGCACAGACGCCGATGCTGAGCTCACTGCCTCCCAGGACTTCCGTGGAGTGGCTGACCTCACTCCCATTGTGCAGATGTGGAAACTGAGGCTCACAAAGGTGAAACCTCTTGCTACGGTCATGAAGCAGAGGTGGGCATGGAAGACAGCTGCCCCACCGCAGAGTCAACATCCTTAAACTCTGGCCCGTGGCCCATGACGTCTTGCATGATCGGCCGGTCGGCTCTCCTCCCACAGGCCCCCTCGCCCCCTCGCCCCCTCTGGCCCAGCCACCTCGGCCTCTTCACACCCTGGACATGGCCCATTCAGGGCTTTTGTTCTGGCAGCTGGCCCCCACCAACTCTCTTCTCACTCATCTCCACAGAGCTACCTCCCTCCCTCTCTGTCTCCGCCCAAGTCTATGCATGAATGTCCCCCTTCCCGTCCTCTTCGGTGCCCTCCCTGCTCTATTTTTCCCCACTGTACTCTCCACGTAACTCTGTGTGTGTGGGCGAGTCTTCGGTGTCTGCTCCTACGAGAACGTCAGCTCCTGCAGGGGAGCAGGGCCTGGCCTCTGTCGAGCTCCCCACTGTGCCCCAGTGCCTACGACGCGGCGTGGCAGGCACTCAAGGAACATCTGGTGAGTGAACAGTTCACCTGAACCCGCTCCGCGGTGCCCCTGCTCGGATACCTCAGGCTCTGCCCGGGGTCTCTCTCTGGCGGAGAAAGGCCTGGAACCCAGAGGCAGAGGGTGAAGCCGTGACCCCAGCGACGTGGAACATGGGAGGGCAGGGCGCAGCTTGCAGCCACCGACCTGGGCAGAGAAGCCTCTGAAGCTCACTGCTCATTGCTCCCCCAATGCAGACACATGTTGATCCTACGCTAAAATGTTTATTTCAATTAAAAAAACCCAAAAACTTCTGAATGATTTCACATGCGGGATGGGCAGTTTCCGACCTGTCCGAGCAAAACCTTCCCATTTTCCAGTCACCCCCTGCGCTCACAGGCTCTGCCCGCTGACCTTCCATGAGAAAAAAATGCCACCACTCTGCGGCTCCCCGCACCAAGGAAATGAGTGCCCGTGGAGGAGCCCAGTCCGCGAGTGTGATTGTGCGCTTGGGAGTGTGTTGTGTACACATGTGTGTGTGCGCGTGCAGACTTCCTTTCTTCCTGCCCTGCCTGCAGTCCCGAATAAAACTGCCCCCACCCGACAGGGCAATGGAGGGTGCTGACTCAGCCAGAGCCCTGGGGCCCGAGCGGAGGACGAAGCAAGGGCTACGGCCGCCCTTTCCTAGTCACTGAATGAAACTAGAGCAGGAAGCGGGTGAAGGAGACGCGCTCACCGGCCCCCTCACCCTTCTGCCACCATCTGCAGCCACTGGCTCCAGAAGCCCCCTGGCTGCCTGCCTCCCTGCGCTGTGCTCTGATGCTGGACGGGGGTCTGTCTTACCTTGGCAGCCCCGGCAGGCTCTCACAGTCCCCCTGAAACCCCAGACCATTCCCCCTCACACCTCTGCTCACCCCATCCACGTGCCCATCACCCCCCCTTCACCGTTCTCCTCCTGACCAGTCCTTGCAGGGAATCCTCAGGTACCCTGTCCCCAGACCCCGCCTCAAGCTTTGGGACTGACATGTGCCCAAGCTCTCTCCTTGGCAGACACCTGCTCTCCCCACAAAGGGCCCATCATACCCACTCGCCATCTATTCCATCATCCTTGTCGGGTGAGAGCTGAGCTCTGCCAGGCCCGGGGCAGGGCCCACAGCAGAGGCCAGGAGAGCCAGGGATGTCCCTGCCCTTGCCAAGCTCACATTCGAGGGGAAAGGAGACAGCTCACGGCAAGATACACCAGAAAGCCAGCTAGTGAGTCAGATGGTGAGTGCTGAGAAGAAAAAGAGCAGGGGTCAGCTGGATGTGCAGGGTAAGGGGACGTGGGGAACTTCAGTGAAGCGGTGAGGCAGGGCCTCGCAGAGGTCGCACTAGAGCAGGGTGGGGAGAGGAGTGGGTGCCTGGGGGAGGAGGACCCGGCCTCGAGAACAGCCAGCGCAAAGGCCTGGGGCCGCAGTGTGCTTGATGGCCAAACAGCAGAGCGAGGCCGAGTGGCTGGGGCGGGGCGGGGGGCACGGGGAGGACTCGGCTCTTACCTGCGTGAGATGGAGCCGCAGGAAGGCTGTGAGCAGGACAGGAGCAGGGAGGCCTGGAGGAGGACGCGTGAGGCCAGCAGGAAGAGGATGGATGGGACACGTGGGGCCTGTGGAAGCGGGAGCAGTGGGCAGGCTCTGGGTGCACTGGACAGGTCGAGAAGGCGGGAGGCTTTGGTCTGGTCTTGCCCATGGCTGCATCCCCCCCGAGCCTGGCACCTGATCCGTTCTCTCCCAGCCCTTAGCATCACCTAACGTGTCACATGGTCACGATCGTGTCAGCTGTCTTGCCGCTAAGTCGGTGGCTCGGCGTGGGCAGGAACCGTGTTCTGGCTGTTATAGCTGCATCCCAGTAACAGGGTTCTGCCCTGTGTGGTTACTGGGTGGGTGGAGGGGATACACGGGTTTCAGCGCTGACTTTGACCATGCTAAACCCTCTGGGCAGTTCCTGGGTATATGGGTGGAGAGGCCTTCCTCTCCTGTTTCCCAAACTAGGAAACTGAGGCCCAGAGATGGGAAGTCCCTGCCAGGGCTGCCCAGCGCCGGGGCACAAAAGTGTCCGCTCTGCCCCCTGGGGAAGACCTGTCGCTGCCCCCTTAGCCTCCTGCCTCCCAGCAACCCTGGCTCCTGCCAAAGCTTCTGCTCCAGATGCAGGACCTAGAGGAATACGGGACGAGAACACTCACAAGAGACAGCTCAGCCTCCGATGACCAGGACCAAGATCAGAGAGGCCACGTGGTTAGGAGGGAATCTGAAGAAAACAAACCCCTCCACTGGGATGAGACTCCCCACTGGGACTGAGCAGGGTCCTGCCCACCCCGGGGCCTCACCTCCTCCCCACACGAGCGCCTCCTTTCCAGGCCTAGACACATGGAGCTTGCTCCAGCCTCAGGGCCTCGGTGCCCACTGCGCCCTTGGCCCACAGCCGCGCGGCTCACCCATCCTCAATCATCAGGTCTTAGTGCAAACACATTCCCTGACCCCCTGACAAAATTTGCACCGCAGCTTTCTACTTCTCCGTGGCACTTATTACCATCTGGCATTTTATATACCGGTCGATCCTAAGTCCTGCCTCCTGCCCCTGCCCCCAGCAGGGGATCAGTGGCTCCCCAAGAACAGGGGCCTTCGTCTGTCCTGTTCTCGCTGCACCCCGGCGGCTGGAGCGGGGCCTGGCGCACAGCAGGCAGCGGCAATACCTGTGCTCTGACTGAGTGACGCCACTGCCGCGGTGATGAGGCTGGACCCCGGGAGGAGCAGGGCAGAGGGTTAGACAGGAGTCCCCAAGCCCTGTCCACACCGCCTGCAAGTCTGACCTTGACGCCTGCAAAGGAACTGGGCCTCCTTAGAGTCTGAGTCTGGCTATTTAGCAAATAACCTGGTGTTTGTTCCAAACACAAGAGGTGCCCGGCTGTAAGCCCACTTCCCCAGGCCCTCCCACCACACAGCCTAGGCGGGGAATTTGAGCAAGCGGCAGTAAATCTTGGCTAGAGGCACATCACACAGGGGGTATGCCGCCAGAGATCCGTGAGTCCCCACGATGGGTGAAATCCCACAAAAAGACACAGATCCGGGGCCACCCTGGCCTGGGGGAACAGGGCCTGGAGCTGGCCGGGTGGGGAGTGAGGGGCACCCTGCTCTCCATGTTCCAGCCACACCGCAGGCCTCTGCCCACAAGGACTCCGAGGGCAGCTGGTGAGGAAGAGTGGACACCCAGGTTTGTGGCTGCTCTACCACCGTCAAGCTGTGGGCCGGGAACTCGTGACTCTGGGCCTCTATGTCCTTGTCTGCAAACTGGGGGTCATGACGGTTCCTCTCTCCCCTGGGGTGTTTGAATGATCGAAAGAGATGACCTAGCAAAGCATTCAGAGCAGTGCCTGGCGCCTAGTGGGTCCTCACCACTACAGGCTGACTGCGGTTATTAGCGCTGCTGCTGTTTCCGCGCAAATAAAGGAACAGATGAAGGAAAGAGGGTCCCCAGAGCAGGGCCCCCCGAGCAGGGCCCCCGAGCAGGGCCCCCGAGCAGACATGCCAGTCCTCCTGTCTCTGTTAAGGTGCTCCCTCTCCAGGGCTGGGACAGGGCAGCACAATGGGCCCCCTTTATGTTCCGAGGGCTGGTCTGCCTCTCCCGCTAGACTGTGTCCCCCCGGAGGACAGGCCCTGGGGCCATCTCGGCCACCCTGCCCAGCACAGGTCAGGGCACAGCTCAGAGAATGTGGCTGGATGAAGAGATGGCGCTCCGAGCCCCCGGGAGGCCAGGCGGCTCCTGTGGCAGCCCCAGGGTTGGCCCCCTGCCACCCGCCCCCCGGGCAGACTCCACGGGGCATAGACACAAAGGGCGCTGTTGGAGTCCCTCAGCCCCCCAGGGAGGGGAATGGATGCCATAACAAACCTGAGAGTGTGGGCGAGCCCCCGGAGACTGGGGAAATCAGATTGAGACTTCATTCGTTCCTCCCCTGAGGTGGGGCAGGAAGGAGGGAGGGGGCGGGAGGCAGAAAAGAGACTCCAGAGGCCTCCCCGGCCCCCCTTATGCAAGTCCTTCCCCCCCCCCAGACACACGCACACCCCCAAGATACAGAGCACACGAGGTCGCGCCACAGTGCACAGAAGCTGACACAGATACGCAGCACGGGCGTCCAGCCACACAACCCCAGACCACAGGAACACACACTCTCGTCACACGGCAAAGCGCCTGAGACGGGACAGCAGGAGCTAGGCGCAGGAAGGGCCGGCCTGCCCTGAGCCTCAGCTCCTGCCTCGGGAACGCGGGCCCAGCAAGTGGCCGGAGCCGACTGTGCGGCGTCAGTGGGAGAAGGTGGGGAGCAGTCTTAAGAGGGGCCTGGCTCAGAGGAAGCCCTGAGAACGGAGGGTCGCAACACTGGGAACCCACAGTCGGGATCCCAAGAAGTTAAGGACCCAGAAAGCCCTTCCACAAACAGTGTAAAGAGCCATACACTCCAAACATGCAAGGGCTCCGGAGAGACCCAGAGACGCATACAAAGATCCTGGGGGAAGCCGACGACACAATCCCAGACACTCCGTGATGGCTGGACTCACCTAGGAAAGCAGAGCTCAAGACCCCATCCACCTAGGAGCCCTCCTGATACAGAGGGAAACCATGGGAACCACACACAGTGGGCAACGAGACCTGCCACAGACCCAGGCACACACACCACCAAGTCCGCGGCCAACCAGGGACCCCTCGGAACCACCCCCATGCAAACCGGACCCCGAGAACACACTCCCACAGAGACGCTCGGGGGAGGGGTACGCGTGGAGGGGGAGCCTGTGCTGAGACCGGGGCTAAGTCCCAGCGCACAGACACCTGCCATCTCCGCCTGAAACACACATGCAACCCCGCCCTTCGCCCAGATGAAGGTGTGGCCCCTCGCATGCGCTCAGGTGGCTGCCCTCCCCCACACCCAGGCGGGCCGCCCCCTCCTCCTCGAGGCCGGGCCAGCTCACCTCCACCATCCTTGGCCCTCCCTCAGGCCTGGGCTGCCCGCAGTGGGGCAGGCCAGCAGACACGGGGCTCCCAGCTGAAACCAAGCAGGGAGCCAGGATCGAGGGGTTCCCCTGGCCCACCGAGGAGAGCCGGCTGGCCTCTGTGCCCCAGGCGCCCTGGCAGCGGCTGGCAACTCGGCCCTGCCCTGGCAGGAGTTGAGCTTGGCTGTGGCTCTAACCCCTGGGAGGGGGAGGGTGGGAGGGCGGGGCGGAGGGAGGCGGGGCTGAGCCTGGAAAGCCTGGGCCACGTGGCCCACAACTGGCCCGGTGGAGGGGAGGGGACCCAACCACTGCCCCTGCTCAGGCAGGGTCACTCTCCCACCACATACGCACGCCCCCATCTCACATCCAGGCCAGGCGAGGTGCCAGGGGAGCAGAGGCTACCCCACCCGGGGCTGCGCGTCTGAGAGGGGCAGCCGGGCCAGTTAGGTGTGAAATACCAGCCAGGGCTGCGGTGCGGGACAGGGCGCCAGGGCGTAAGCGTCCTCTCTGATGGGGAGGGTGGCGGGAGATCTGGGGCTTGCTGCGTCCCCTGACACCCAGGCTGCGATTCTAGCAAGAGCTCCAGAGGGCACAGTGACCGGGGCGCTCCTGCTCTGCCGCCCTTGCCCATCAGGATGAACTTGAGACTTGCAGGCTCACCAGGGGAGATCACGGTGAACCCCCCCCCCATTGCCATATCTAGGTGTGAGGGGGGCTGGAAGACTATGACGGCGATGGGGAGAGAGAAAGGTGGAGACGGCCAGGACTTCTGTGTGCCATGCTGGCTGGCTGGCCAGGATGTAATTAACCCTTCTGAAAATAAGCGGCCTGACTTTCTGGAGAACCTCCTCCGGGCTGGGACGTGCTCTTAGCACACATGAAGTCGGTTTAGCTCAGCGTTGCCCTGAACGGGCAGGTACGTTATCAGGCCGTTTTATCACGTGGACCAGCAGGCCTGACTGGCTTGGAAACCCCATCTACCCCTTCTGTCCACCACCTGCCCACTAAGCCGGGGGCTTCCAGCTGAGCCTGGGGCCACCGCAGCGCAGGTCTCAGGGCCCCTCCCTAGGTCCCAGGCTACCTACCCCCTCCCCTGGCAGCGTGAAGCACCTGTCAGGCAGCCACCCAGACAGGAGCCAAATGGGGCGGGTCCCCAAACCGGACCGGCTGGTTTGGGCTCTGGTGAGGGAGGCGGTCAGGACTGGGTAGGTCTGACCAGCCAGGGAAACTAGGTCCCATGGGAAGGGACGGGAGGGGAGGGAAGGAGGGAGCACCCCTCCTCCAAAAGGAAGTCTCCCTGGAGACAAGGGGTCCTCCTGGGGACAGGCCTCAGGGGCAAGGAGAGGTCCGTTCAAGAGCCTCTCACAGGGACTTCCCTGGTGGTCCAGAGGTTAAGACTCCATGCTCCCAGTGCAGGGGGGCACTGGTTCGATTCCCGGTCAGGGAACTAGAGGCCACATGTCGAAACTAAGAGCCTGCATGCCACAACTAAACACCTGGAACAGCTAAAGGGGGAGAAAAGAGAGTCTCTCACGCCAGAACAGATCTTCATAACAAAAGTTTTAAAACATACTCCCAAAGAGAGACTAAACTAGCGAAGCCCCATACGATCCATCACTCAGATTCTCAGCCATCAAGCTCGGTCATATTTAGGCTTCATCTCTCCCCTCGCTTTCTTTCCCTTCTCTCTGGCTCAGTCTCTGTCTCTTTATCACATGGACACAGTTCAAAAGCCAGTGGCACCGAAGGGTGACACTGACAGGTCGGCGCCCTCCCGCTTGGCCCCAGCTCGGCCGTGGAGTCACCTCTCCTGGAGGCTCTACTGTCTTCTGAGAGCCTAGGCATACCTGTGTGAGCGTGCATGTATGTGCACAGAGGCACGCGCACACACAGATGCTTTCGCACTTAAAACAATCATAACCGGCAGCACACCACACACGCCACCGCACTCTGCTTTTCTCAAGGCCGTTCGTTGGCTCCTCTGTGCCGCGGGCACCAGGAGGCGTTTGGCAGTGACCGGTGGAGGTGAAGACATGCTGGGGACCTGGCGTGCTCTCCTGGACCCACCCCCAGGGGCACACACGGGGAGGTGCACACGGCACAGTCTGAATGGGCGAGAGACTGGAAACACCAGCAACGCTCGCCCACAGCAGGCGGATCCACTGGCCTCACACGAGAGTACACAACGGAGAGAACGAGCGACCCACAGCCAGGTGCGGACGGACATCAAACATGGTATCAAACAGAAGCAGCGAAACAAACCCAGCACATCCTAGGACTTTGTTCAGAAGCAGTTCAAAACCAGGTAAAACGAAATATGCTCCTTAGGGATGGGAGGGAGCGACTGCCTCGAAGTCAGGGAGGGGCTGCCTCCAGGGGCGGGGGCGGGGGCTGGCACCATCTGTTACTTCAGCTGGAGGAAGTGGTTACGTGGGTCTTCCCCTTAGAGTAATCGGTCATACGGTACATTTCTACTTTATGCGCTTTCCACATGTAGCCTAACCGTGATTTTAAATGAAAAAAATAGATATGTCTAATGATCTTTCCAGGCTTCCATCTCTGCAAAACACAGCGCTGCTGCTTTAGCAGCTGCGTGCAAGGGCCACGATGCCTTGAGCCAGTCCCCACGGGGCCAGGTCAGTGGCTTCCAGCCATTTGCTCTTACACATTGTGCAGCAGTGAAAACCGTGGGCAGAAGTCACTTCCCAGGTGTGCCAGCATGTCTGTGGGCCAAGTGCCTACCAGCAGGACTGCCGGGCAAAGCACAGCACTGCCAAGCTGCCGCTCTCAGCCCTTCCCTTGGCCTCAGGCCCAGGGTGTTGTCACACCCTCCCATCTTCCCCACTCAGACAGGTGAAGTCTGGCCCCTCTTGGCCTTGTTTTCATCCGCCTTTTGGTGCTTAGTAATTGCCGGCTTCCCAGATGGTGCAGCACCTGGGAAGAATCTGCCTGCCAGCGCAAGAGACTCAGGTTTGATCCCTGAGTCGGGACGCTCCCCTGGAGAAGGCAATGGCACCCACCCCAGTATTCTTGCCTGGGATGTCCCATGGACAGAGGAGCCTGGTGGGCTACAGTTCATGGGGCCACAGAGAGCCAGACGCAACTTAGCGACCGAGCAAGCACACAGGCACTTTGTAATTGCGCGTCCTTTCAAGTCTGCGAAAGTCACCAGAACTCCTTTTCTGCAAGCCGCTGCCTCCTACATGCCGCATGACATGGACAAAAAAGAAAAAAAGGTTGATTCTGGGACTTCCCTGGTAGTCCAGTGGTTAAGCCTCCACACTTCCACTACAGGGGGTTCAAGCCCTGGTTGGGGAACTAAATTTCCACATGCCACACAGCGTGGCCAAAAAAAGGAAAAGCCTTTGTCTGTTTTTCTGTGAGGGTCAAGATCTTTGTACACCTACCCCAGCTCCCAGCTCTTCCCACCTCTCCAGCCTCATTTCTCCACCACCACCCCCAATCATGGGTTCTATCTCGCATTCATGTATTTTGTCAACAGAAACAGAACACGTGTCCACCATGTGCCGTCCAGGCTGGGACAGGGGTGCAGAATGGTCCCTACCCCCTGGGGCTTACAGTCCAGGACCACCCAGGGAAATGTGAAACTCCAGCTGAGAAGGGTGGCTGGAGGGATGAGGGCACAGCGGCGCCGAGCTGGAGCAGGGCAGGGGCCAGGCCGCCAGGGGACTCAGGGGAGCCAAGGCAGGCGCTGAGGAGGGCCTGCGTCTGGAAGACAGAGCTCTGGCTATGGCCTGAGTGGGCGTGGGGACAGGTGACGAGACCGAGGCGCTGCTCCGGGCAACTGGTAAAGGCAGCCACGGCCAGGCATGCAGGGAGGGCCCCAGACCAGAGGTGTGTCTGCCCGCAACGTGCAACTCCTGTCCATGAGTCACATTTGGGGGCCGAGGCCAAGGCAGGCGCCAAGGGCAACTCTGAAAGTCGGTAAGTCACACTGCTGTCTTTCACACAAGGGTGCGCCAGAGGGGCTCCAAAAATGCCAGGCCCCAGAACTACTCAATTGTGGAAGAGATGAATAAAGCCCGAAGACTCACTTTCCCTGATGGTAAGGCCTGGGGTACAACCACAGTAATCAAGACAGTGGGAAAAAAAACAGAAGTCAGCGAATAGAATAAAGAATCCAGACAAAGACCCAAACAAATACACCCAGCTGGTTTTTAAAACACTGATTTTTTTTTCATTGTGGTAAAATATACCTTGTCTGTTCTTCAGTTGCTAAGCTGTGTCTGACTCTTTGTGACCCCATGGACTTTAGCACGCCAGGCTTTCCTGTCCTTCACTATTCCCCAGAGTTTGCTCAAACTCATGTCCGTTGAGTTGGTGATGCCATCCAACCAGTTCATCCTCTGTCATCCCCTTCCCTCCTGTCTTCAATCTTTTCCAGCATTACCATCTTTTCTGATGAGTCGGCTCTTCGCATCAGGTGGCCAAAGTATTGGAGCTTCAGCTTCAGCATCAGTCCTTCCAATGAATATTCAGGACTGATTTCCTTTAGGATGGACTGCTTTGATCTCCTTGCAGTCCAAGGGACTCTCAAGAGTCTTCTCCAGCACCATAATTTGAAAGCATCAATTCTTCAATGGTCCAACTCTCACATCTATACATGACTGTTGGTTAAACCACAGCTTTGACTATATGGACCTTTGTCAGCAAAGTGATGTCTCTGCTTTTTAATATGCTGTCTAGGTTTATCATAGCTTTCTTTCCAAGGAGCAAATGTCTTCTAATTTCATGGCTGCAGTCATTGTCCGCAGTGATTCTGGAGCCCAAGAAAATAAAATCTACCACTGTTTCTACTTTTCCCATCTATTTGCCATGAAGTGATAGACCAGATGCCATGATTTTAGTTTTTTGAATGCTGAGTTTTAAGTCAGCTTTTTCATGCTCCTCTTTCACCCTTACCAAGAGGCTCTTAAGTTCCTCTTCACTTTCTGCCATTAGCGTGGTATCATCTCCATATATGAGGCTGTTGATATTTCTCCCAGCAATCTTGATTCAAGCTGTGATTCATCCAGCCTGGCATTTTGCATGATGCTATATATAAGCTAAATAAGCAAGGTAACAATATACAGCCTTGTCGTACTCCTTTTTCCATTTTGAACCAGTCCATTGTTCCATGTCCAGTTCTAACTTGCTTCTTGACCCGCATACAGGTTTCTCAGGACACAAGTCAGGTGGTCTGGTATTTCCATCTCTTTAAGAATTTTCCAGTTTGTTGTGATCCACACAGTCAAAGGCTTTAGCACAGTCAATGAAGCAGAGGTAGATGTTTTTCTGCAATTCTCTTGCTTTCTCTATGATCCAAGGGCTCCCCGGCGGCTTAGACAGTAAAGAAGAATCCACCCACAATGTTGGAGACCTGGGTTCGATCCCTGCGTTGGGAAGATCCCATGGAGGAGGGCATGGCAACCCACTCAAGTATTCTTGCCTGAAGAATCCCATGGACAGAGGAGCCTGGCGGGCTACAGTCCATGGGGTCACGAAGAGTGGGACATGACTGAGCGACTAAGCACATACATACTTTATGATCCAACGGATGTTGGCAGTTTGATCTCTGGTTCCTCTGCCTTTTCTAAACCCAGCTGGTACATCTGGAATTTCTCAGTTCACATGCTGCTGAAGCCTAGCTTGAAGGATTCTGAGTATTACCTTGCTAGCATGTGAAATGAGCACAATTGTATGTTAGTTGAAACATTCTTTGGCATTGCCCCTCTTTGGGACTGGACTGAAAACTGACCTTTTCCAGTCTTTCGGCCACCACTGAGTTTCCCAGATGTGCCGACACACTGAGTGCAGCACTTTAACAGCATCATCGTTCAGGATCTGAAGCAGCTCAGCTGGAATCCCATCACCTCCGCTAGCTCTGTCTGTAGCAGCACTTACTGTAAGGTCCACCTGACTCCACACTCTAGGATGTCTGGCTCTGGTAAGTGACTATCATGGTCATCCAGGTCATTAAGATCTTTTTCGTACAGTTCTTCTGTGTATTCTTGCCACCTCTTCTTAGCATCTTCTGCTTCTGTTAGGTCCATACTGATTCGGTCCTTTATTGTGCCCATCTTTGCAAGAAATGCTCCCCCGGTATCTCTAATTTTTTTGAAGAGATCTCTAGTTTTTCCCATTGTATTGTTTTCCTCTATTTCTTTGCACTGATCACTGAGAAGGCTTTCTTATCTCTCCTTGCTATTCTCTGGAACTCTGCATTCATTTGGGTATATCTTTCCCTTTCTCCTTTGCTTTTAGCTTCTCTTCTTTTTTCAGCTATTTGTAAGGCCTCCCCAGACAACCACTTTGCCTTCCTGCATTTCCTTTTCTTGGGGATGGTTTTGGTTACTGCTGCCTATACAGTATACATAACGACTTCCCTGGATGGTAAAGAATCTGCCTGCAATGCAGGAGACCCTGGGCCAGGAAGATCCCCTGGAGAAGAAAATGGCTACCCACTCCACTATTCTTGCCCAGAGAATACCATGGACAGAGGAGCCTGGCTGGCTATAGTCCTTAGAGTTGCAAAGAGTCAGACATGACGGAGCTATTATATATCTATCTATGATTTTAACCAGCCTTAATCCTAGAGTGTGAACTACAGTAGCACTGAACGCATTCACAACGCTGTGCAACCACCACTGTGACTCATGCTCCAAACTGTGTCATCATCCTCAGCAAAGACCCTGTGTCCATGGACGCTAGCTCACCACTCCCTCCTTCCCCCCAGCCCCTGGCAACCCCTATTCTACCTTCCTTCTCTATGAATCTGCCTGTTCTTTGTGGAATATATAAGTGGACTCCAAGAATATCTTTCCCGTGTGTGGCTTATTTCACTAAGCATAATGTTTCAAGGTCCATCCATTTTGTAGTATGCATGTAAACCCCATTCCTTTTTATGGCTAAATAACATTCCATTGCATGTAGACACCAAATTTTGTTTACCCATTCATCTGCTGGACGCCTGGGTTGTTTCCACTTTTAAGCTATTGTGAATAAAGCAACTATGAACATTAAAGTGTACAAATATCTGTTCAAGTTTCTGCTTTCAGTTCTTTGGATACGTATCTAGGAGTCGAATTGCTGGGTCATATGGTAGTTCTATATTTAACCTTTTGAGAAATGACCAAACTGTTTCCCACAGCAGCTGCACCATTTCGCATCTCCAATAGCAGTCCACGAGGGCTCCAATTTCTCTATCTCCTCACCAACACGTTAGTTTTCTTTTTTTTTTTAAGATAATAGCCATCCTGGTAGGTGCGAAGCTGTATCTCATTGTTGTAATTTATTTTTGACAAAGAACTATAAGCAATTCAATGGAGGAAAGACAGCATTTTCAACAAACAGTACTGGAACAACGGGACATCCATATGCTAAAAAAATGAACCTGTATCTGAACTTCGGACTTACACAAACCTTAACAAAACTTTTAGAAAACAAACCAACACATCTGCACAATCTAGGGCTAAGCACAGGCTTCTCAGACTGGATACCAAAAGCACGACCCATAAAAGGAAAAATTATTAAAGTAGGCCTCATCAAAATTAAAAACTTCTGGTGGATTTCCCTGGTGGTCCAGTGGTTAAGAAGCCGCCTTCCAGTGAAGGGGACATGGGTTCGATCCCTGGTTGGGGAACTAAGATCCTATACGCTGTGGGGCAACTAAGCCAAAGCACCCCAACTAGAGGCCACACATCACAACTACTGAGCCTCGCACACTAGAGCCTACGCTTTACAATGAGAAGCCTGCAAGTAGGGAAGCCCAGTCTAATCTGCAAGTAGGGAAGCCCAGTCTAATCTGCAAGTAGGGAAGCCCAGTCTAATCTGCAAGTGGAGAAGCCCCCAGTCTAATCTGCAAGTAGGGAAGCCCAGTCTAATCTGCAAGTGGAGAAGCCCCCAGTCTAATCTGCAAGTAGAGAAGCCCCCAGTCTAATCTGCAAGTGGAGAAGCCCCCAGTCTAATCTGCAAGTAGGGAAGCCCAGTCTAATCTGCAAGTAGGGAAGCCCAGCCTAATCTGCAAGTGGAGAAGCCCCCAGTCTAATCTGCAAGTAGGGAAGCCCAGTCTAATTTGCAAGTAGGGAAGCCCAGCCTAATCTGCAAGTGGAGAAGCCCCCAGTCTAATCTGCAAGCGGAGAAGCCCCCAGTCTAATCTGCAAGCAGAGAAGCCCCCAGTCTAATCTGCAAGCGGAGAAGCCCAGTCTAATCTGCAAGTAGGGAAGCCCAGTCTAATCTGCAAGCGGAGAAGCCCCTAGTCTAATCTGCAAGTGGAGAAGCCCCTCGTGTAAGGCCATACCGCCCTCAACGCACCCGACCTCGTCTGGTCTCAGAAGCTAAGCAGGGTCGGGCCTGGTGAGTACTTGGATGGGAGAAGCCCCTGTGTCCCACACTAGAGAAAAGTCTGTGCTTCAACGAACACCCAGAGCAGCCAAAATTTAAAAAACAATAATAAATTTTTTTTAAAAAATTAAGAACTTCTGGTCTGCAAAAGTCCATGTAAAGAATATAAAAAAGTAACAGATGGGGGAAAATATTTGCAAGCCACATACCTGACAAAGGACTAATATTTCGAAGACATAAAGAATTCTCAACACTCAACAGTAAAAGAACCCAAACAATCCAATCAGCAAATGGGCAGAAGACATGAAGATGATTCACCAGAGAGGATACACAGATGGCAGACAGGCTCATGAAAGGATGTCTGACAGCATTAGCCATTAGAGAAATACAAATTAAAGCCACAGAGAATTATCATTACATGCTCATTAGAATAGCTAAAATAAAAAATAGTGATAACACCAAATGCTGGCAAGGACGCAGAGAAATTGATCACTCATTCGCTGCTGGTGGGGATGTAAAGTTGTACAGCCATCCTAAAAAATAGTTTGGCAGTTTCTTTAAACATGCATCCACCTACATACCAGCAGCTGCACTTCTGGGTATTTGTCCCAGAAAAAACGAAAATTTACATTCACACAAAAACCTGTATGAGATTGTTAACAGCAGCTTCATTTCTAACAGCCAAAAACTGGAAACACCCCAGATGCCCCTCAGTGGGTGAATGGTTCAATAAACTATGGCACATCCACTACTCAGCGAAAAAAAAGGAGCCAACTGTTGACACAGGCGACACCCTGGATGAATCTCCAGAGAACCATGCTGAGTGAAAAAAATGCCGACACCCGAAGGTTCGGTACAGTACGATCTTATTTACACAACACTGTTGAAAGGACAGAATTATGAAAATGGGGAACAAACAGATGAGTGGCTGCCTGGAGTGAGAAGCAGAGCAGGGACGGGATGCAGCCGTAAAAAGGGCACGGGGCATCCTTGTGAGGGAGTCTTCTCCATCCTGACTGTATCTGTGACAACGTCCTGATTGTGATCTTGCACTGACTCTAATTCTGTAGAATGTCACTACTGAAGGGAGCTGGCTAAAGGCTACAGGGGCTCTCTCTGTGTTGTTTCTCACACCTCCAGATTAAGGCACAATGATCTCAAAGTGAAAAGCTTCATGAAAAAATACTAATATTGTCGTTCAGTCTCTAAATCATGTCTGACTCTTTGCGACACCATGGACTGCAGCATGCCAGGCTTCCCTGTCCTTCATCAATCATTTCCCGGCGTTTGCTCAAACTCATGTCCCTTGAGTCGGTGATGCCATCCAACCGTCTCATCCTCTGTCACCCCCTTCTCCTCCTGCCCCCATCTTTCCCAGCATCAGGGTCTTTTCCAATGAGTTGGCTCTTCATATCAGCTGGCCAAGGTATTGGAGCTTCAACTTCAGCATTCAATCATTCCAATGAATACTCAGGGCTGACTTCCTTTAGGATTGACCGGTTTGATCTCCTTGCTGTCCAAGGGACTCTCAAGAAGTCTTTTCCAGCAACACAGTTCAAAAGCATCAATTTTTCAGCGCTCAGCCTTCTTTATGGTCCAACTCTCACATCTATACATGACTACTAATAATTTATTAAAAATTTCAGACCCTTTCCCACCTTAGAACATGCTGTTCATTTTCCTTGGAGCACACAGGCTTCCACACACTGACTCCTCTTACAGCCCTCAGCTCCGATGTCTCCTCCTCCAGGAAGCTTTCCCTGATTTCCCAGGCTGGAGCCAGGGCTCATCTCAGTCCTCAGGGCTTCCCCCACCCAAGCCATGACACAGGGGCCTGTGCTTTCCTCAAGGTCACTCTGGGGCCGTCACTGCCTGGTGCCACGTCTGTTTCTATCCCTGGACATGAGGGCAGGGTCGTGGTGGGGAGACAGGTCAGAGGAGGAGCGCAGTGATTATCTACAAACTGCAAGAGAGAGTGGCACTGACAATAATATTGACAGCTAACTCTTGTTAGAGAGATTTCTACATGCTAGATCTGTTCTGAGAGCTTTACATGGATAAAATAACCTGTATAACAACCCCATTTTACAAATGGGGAAACTGAGGCCGCCGGGGGTGGTGGTGGAGGAGGGATGAGGGAGGAGCTACGAGCCCAAGGTCACCCAGCTAGCAGGTCGCAGAGCTGGGAAGCAAACCCACGCCTCCAGATCAGGGCTTTCGATAGGATCACTATCCACAAGGTTCTCCAGGAAAGGCTGGATGAGACCAACTGAAGGGGAAAGCCAAGGGGCAGGGGGGCAGGGGAAGAGACCCTGCTGCCTCTTCCCTAGTCTCTAGTCCATTCCCACATGGAGGGGAGGGCGGGGCGCGCTCACCCTCCTCCATGGAAGGCCCCTTCTGTGGAAATGACACACCCAGAATGGTACCAGAACCCCCTTCCCACCTAACAGGCATCTGGGAAGGCCTCTTCCATGTCAAGGGCCTGTAACTGAATCCCATTTATCAACCTGGGAAGCCAGCAGTGCCCTCTATGGAGAGGAGTGCCCACCTTCACTGGACGCATGCCTGCGTGCGTGCCAAGTCTCTTCAGTCGTGTCCGACTCTTTTGTGACCCCATGAACGGCAGCCCGCCAGGCTTCACTACCCATGGGATTCTCCAGGCAGGAGCACTGGAGTGGGTTGCCATGCCCTCCTCCAGGGGATCTTCCCAGCCCAGGGATCAAACCTGCATCTCTTATGTCTCCTGCAGTGGTATCAAACCAGGGAGTGGGGCAGGGGAAGGGGGAGGGTGGCGAGCCAAGAGGAGCCCCCAGGCGCCCTCCTGAGGCTCCCCCAGGGCAGGGCTGCCTTCATCTGGCTGTGGGAGGGGCTTCCCTCTGCATTCCCACTGGCAGGTGACTTCATCTCTCCACTAGAGAAATCTCCAGAGCACAATACTGAGAGCAAGCTGCAGCTGAGCAGGGAACCATTTACATCCAGTTTTCAAACCTGCAGCACGATATGATATGGATACTGTTTGGGGAAGCAACGAGGAATCACAGCGAGGCCGGGGTACCTGCGAGAGGGGACCCTGGGGACTCTAACCACGGCAAGTGTGTTTCCTCTCTTAGCTGGGCAACAGGCCCAGGGGAGGCCATCAGGTGGCTCTCTGATCTCTTTCACACACAGTCTCTTTTGCTCTCTCCCTGTCCATCTGTCTCTAACACATACACACTCTCTCTCTCCACCCACCCCCCAAGGCTGTAACTGGTCCTGTGACCAGAGCAGCGGCTCTCCTTGGTCCCGTGCAACTCTTGGGAATGTGCTGTGTGACTCAGGGAGCTCATACCGGGGCTCTGTGACAACCTAGAGGGGTGGGATGGGGTGGGAGGTTCAAGAGGGAAGGGACACATGAGTACCTATGACTGAGTCATATTGACGTAGGGCAGGAACCAGGGCTTCCCTGGTGGCTCAGACGGTCAAGAATCCACCTACAATGCAGGAGACCCTGGCTCCCTGGGTCAGGAAGATCCGCCTGGAGAAGGGAATGGCAACCCACTCCAGTATTCTTGCCTGGAGAATTCCATGAACAGAGGAGCCTGGCGGGCTACAGTCCATGGGGCTGCAAAGAGTCGGACACGACTGAGCGACTAACACACACACACACGTAGCAGAAGCCAACACAATGTTGTAAAGCAATTATTCTTCAATTAAAAGTAAATTAAAAAAACCAGAAAGAACCAGGATTCCATGGCAGGTCTGACCCAGGCCGGAGTCCCTCCCTTAACCATGTTTACACTCTCATGCGGCCATGCACTCAGCAACTCTTGATGATACACTCAGTGTATGCCAGGCATTGTTAGGCACTGGGGACACAGTGCATAAGACAGTCCTTCCCGGAGATGACATGCTAGTGAGTGAGGGAGATAAGATAACATAAAAGCAAACAAAAAAGTACATGACCAGTGGGAGGGGGAGCAGAGCACGGCGTGTGTGTGGGGGACGGGGTGTCTCGGGGGGTGGGGGTCCCTGAGCAGGAGCAGGGGGAGTGAGGGAGCCACGTGGGGAACCCAGGGAAATGCTTTCAGGGTAGAAGGAACCACAACTGCAAGCTCGTTCCAGAATGCCTGAGGCTGGCCCAGGAGGCCGGTGTGGCAGAAAGGGAGGGAGGGTGTGAGGGGAGAGCCACGTGGCTGAGGTCAAAGAGAGTCTACACTGAATGCAGAAGAAGGGCCGCTCGGAGCCCAGACCTCCTGACCACAGCCCTCCCGGAGGTGCAGCTGCCCTACCGCCATCATGTTATGTTGAGGAGGAAGCAGGTGGGGGGATGGGAAAGCTCCCCGGGGGCCCAGCTGGCCAAGGGCAGAGCTGGGGCAGGAGCCCCTAAAGATAAGCAGAGAGGAGGGTGAAGAATGAGGGTGGGGGAGAGGGATGGCTCTCAGCTGGGGGCCTCTGGCCCCAAAAGAGCAGGAGCCCAAAGCTACGGTTCGGTTCATGAAGAAGGCTCACTGGAAGCCAGGGGCTCAGCACAGCCCTGTGCCCCCAGACCCCGGTCGCCTGTTCTGCTATACCGCTTACCAGCCTCACTAAGAGCAACTTAAGAATTTCCATTTTAATCCACTCACTTGCAAAAAAAAAAAAAAAAAGAAATTACTTCAAAATAGTCAGCCAGACATGAAGGTTGGCCTGAATTCCTACAAAGCACCATCTATGAAGTAGCGGAACCCGAATCCAATTGCACCTCTAGACCCAAGGCCCAACAAACAGGAAGCGCGGGGGACAGAGGAACCCGTGAAATGACACCACGAGGATGCCCCAGTGAGACCCGGACCATGGAGAGCTCCAGAGGACGGAGGATCGGGCTTTTGGTAGGTCAGTGACCCAATCAGCGGGCACAGGGAAGAGGGGCCTATCGGCCAAACGTGGAGCAGACCTTGTCCGGATGCCAAGTCAAACACACACGCTGGAGAAAACGACGGCAGGACAACTGGGGAAATGCGAGGCTACTCAGAAAGTATTGGTTCTTTTTCTCCTGTGACCACGGTATCGTGTGTGGGGGTGTGTTTAAAGACTCCTTATCTCTTATATGCAAAAAATCCGAGATATTTATGGCTGCAGTATACCGATGTTTAAGAACTGCGTCCAAAGAAATCAGGGAGGTGGGGGGTGGGGTACAGACGAAAAAGCCAGGTGGTGACAGATAACTGCTGAAGCTGGGGCGGGGGCCGTGAGGAGGGCGGCAGGCCATTGTTCAGAAGAACATGCGGACACTTCCATCATACAGAGGTTTTAAACGTTTCGCAAAAGGGAATGTGACCTAGTCAGAACACTGACGAATTCGTGGGTCGCTCACCTTGTGAGCCTTAATTACTAAATCCAAACATGTATCCTGCCTCTAGTAACTGAAACAGACCTCACGGCAGTAGTAGCTATAACGACATGATGATGTGACCTAGTCAGAACGGTGACGAATTCGTGGGTCGCTCACCTTGTGGACACGTATCCTGCCTCTAGTAGCTGTAATAGACCTCCCGGCAGCAGCAGCTATAGCGATGGCAGACCTGGGCCGAGAGTCGCTCTGAACGGGAACCAGTGCAGAGACACCCGGGGCTCAGGGCCTGGCCCCGGGTCACAGAGGAGGCTGGGGCAGCCGGGTGAGGCCAGCAGGAAAGCTGGATGCCCAGTCGTTGCCCGGAGGGGATGGGGGAAGAGGAGGCCAGGGGGCCCTTGGGGAGCGGGGGCACAGGGGCCTCTGGCCTCTCAGCTCCCCTCATGCCCACTGAATGAATCATAATGGCTCCTGCGATGCCACAGTCACATCTGAGCACAAACCTTTCCTGAAATTAAACCATCAGCCACTCCATGGGAGCCTGAAATGGTAACCAGCAACAGATGACAACATCAGATTTGGCGGCCCACAGGATCTGGGGGGTCCACCAGCCTGGGCGCTCCTCCCTGCAAGGTTGCAGGGCTGGTCCCAGGACCCCAGGCCCTCCACGAGCAGGGGCACGCATGCCCTGCCCCCCACCCCCTCCCCCTCCAGGTGCCAGGAGCAGCCAGGGCGGCTGGCGTGCGGGGACCAGCACCGCCCCCTCGTCCTGGGTCTGCAGAAACCATCTCCCCTGTGTGGCTTCGGCAGGATCCTGCCTGCAAACAGGGAAGCCTCTGCAGGGGAGTTGAGGGAGTAGAAACTGAGGGAGAGGAGAGGAGAGACAAGAGGCAAAGACTCGGGAAGAGAAAGATGGGAGGAGGAGGGGACAGTCAGCTGCCCAGACGGGCTGGTGGGCCAGGGATGAAGCAGCCCCGACGCCTCCTCTGGGGCCTCAGCTCCCTTGTCAGTAACGTGGGAATAACAGTCACATCTTCCTGTAGTGAGGCTGTGGGGGTGACAGGGCTGACACGACTTAATTACCCCATGTCAGAAGCCTAGAAAAGTGTCCAAACACTGCGAAAGCTAATATGTGATTTCTACCATTTCTGTAAGCCAGTGGCTCTCATCTCGGTTCAGAATCACACTACAGTTGCCCAGGGAGCTTAAAAAAAAAAACAAAACACAAAACCCAGTGCTCAGGCCCCACAGCCAGAGATTCAGATTCAAGTGGTCTGACCTTTTGTTGTTTAGTCGCTCAGTGGCGTCCGACTCTTTGCGACCCCATGGACTGCAGCGCGCCAGGCTTCCCTGTCCTTCGCCATCTCTGGGAGCTGGCTCAGACTCATGTCCGTTGAGTCAGTGATGTGCACCTGTGCCAGGTAACCCTAAGGACCATGGGATGGGGGCGAAGAGGAGCCTGGACACAGAGTCCCAGGACTGAGTCCTCAGGGGGTGGTATAAGTGAGACAGACTGATGGGGGGCGGGGTAGGGGGCGGAAAGGAAAAGGAGAGGGAGGGGCAGGTCACGCGGCCCAGGAGGCCCCTCTCTGCCTGCCCACCGGAGTCTGGGGCCAGCTGAGGAATGCAAGGAATGAAGCCAGGCCTGGCACGGCCATCCCCAGGTCCCCTCCCCCCTCGCAAACTGCCAAGAGCCCATCCTTGGCCAGGTCACTGGCCAGGCTGTCAACCGCCCCCTGCTCCCCCAAGGCCTGGGCAACCACTCAGTCCTCCGGGCCTGAAGCCTACTCCTAGCCCTCTCCTTGGGGTGCCCGTCCTGAGCCCCTTTCTCCTCTTGGGTCCTCTGTGCCCCCAGTGCTGGACCACAGAGCGCAGCCCAGGCGCAGAGCCCTGATCAGTGGCGGGTGCACGGTGCTGACTGCAGCACGTGGCGGGCAGAGTTCATCTCCTGCTCTGGAGGTGGGAGTGGCCTGAGAAGGCTGCCCAGAGGTGTGACCTTTAGCCCAACCCCAGAGAATAACCGAGGTGAGAGCGTGAAACAAAGGCCTGCGAGGCTGGAGCGCAGGAGGTGAGTGGAGGGGTCAGGCCCAGCCCACCAGAGGGGACCTGGAAGGGTTTGGAGCCGGGAAGGGACGCGCTCAGACGGCAACCACAGGCGCCGGCTGCCCTGCACCTGGTCCCCTCGCAGGGCTGGAGAACCGCGGCCTGCCTCCAAGGGTGCTCAGCTATCCCCACATCCCGCCACCACCCCAGGGGGAGCGGCCCGGCCCTGGCTCCCTCTGGCCACTCTGTGAGGAGACCCCAGCGAGCTGCTTCCTGCATCCCTGAGCCTGTTTCCTGATAATTAAACCGTAAGCTGATTAGTCAAGGAAAACCTTTAATTAGCCCTTGAAATCATTCAGGAAAATTACAACCTCCTCTCCGGGCAACCTGCCCGCCCTCTGCCAGGGCCCAGGGGCGGTGCCTGGAGGAAGCAGAGCATGGGGGAGCCAGGCTCCTGCCTCTGCTCTGAGGGCCTCACCCAGCCAGGCCGAGCCCAGGGAGCAAGACGCCGCGCGGGAGGGGCGGCCACGGGCTCCCCTCTGCCACATCACCAAGTGCCCGGAATAAACCCCGCAAGAGGTGGGCAAGGCCTGGCTGGAGAAGTGTGACCCTCTGCTGAGTGACATCAGAGGAGACCTAAATAAACCGAGAGACAGACCACGTTCATGGACTGGGAGACTCAACGTCATGTCTGTTAGTGGGGCACGAGGCTTGTCTCATATCTAAGGGGCGGTACAAAGTCAACTGGCCGAGATACTTGGGAAGAAGGACGCATGCGTGGGAAGGCTTGCTCTCCAAGCCATCAAGACTTATTATCAACTAGTGGGACTTCCCTGGTGGTCCAGTAGCTAGGACTCTGCTCTCCCAATGCAGGGAGCCCAGGTTCGATCCCTGGTCAGGGACCTGGATCCCACACGCTGCAGCTGAAGATCCTGCCGGCTGCTAAAGAGACTGAAGATCTCTTGCGCCACAACTAAGACCTGGCTTGGCCATTTAAATGGAAATATTAAGAAAAAAAGACAACTATATGAATTAGGATAGCGGGGTACTGATACAGGAATAGGCAAACTTGAGCACAAGAAAGCATGAGAGCACCCAGAAACAGACCCACTTACAGAGGCATGACTTTACGGCCCAGGCGGCAGAGGAGAAACCACGGCCTATTGCCATAATGGTGTACAAATGACTGGGGATCCAGGTGGAAAATGTGAAACTGAGTGAATACCTCACATCACACACATGCGTGCGCGCACGCACACAAATTCCAGAACAAAGAGCGACTAAATGTGAAAAGTAGAACTATAAAACTATAAAGGAAGTGGGTGATAAATCTGCCTACAGTAAAATCAAAAGCTTCACCAAAAGACACAATTTAAAGAAACTGAAAAGACAGGCCACCAAATGAGAGAAGATAAGGAGGACCAGCTTAGAAACACAGGTTCTGGTCCAGACTCTTAAGACTTAACTCACAGAAATTCAAAATGAAAATGCAGACAGCCTGGAGGAGAAAGAGGCAAGCGGCTGGAATGGGCCCTTCACAGGGGGCGCTCCAGACGTGCACAGAGCAGGGAAGGCTGCTCTGGCCCGGGAGGAGACGCCACCACGCCAGCTCAGCACCAGTGGGCAGGATGGGCCCAGCACTCACCACTGGCGCTGCCCTCACCTCCCTCATCTCTGAAATGGGTCGAATCCTTCCGGGAGGACTGAGCAGAAGCAGTGTGGGAGTTCTGTACAGGCACTGGGCCTGGCACGTGCAAACCCTCAGTTAGTTCTCCCTATTAATCAGCCTCAGGAATAAGGACTCCCCAGGCTCAAGGTCATTTGAGGCCTTCTCTCGCCTCCGAGATGGAGCTGGGATATGTCAGGGGTGTGGCAAGAAGGCTGAGAGTCCAAGAGACAGGCTCCAACTGGGCAGCAACTGGGTTTGTTTATCAGCACAGTGTTCCTGGAGGCCACAAAGGGCCAGGCACTCCTGAGTATTTGTTGGAAAAAAGATAATAAACCAGTCACATTCCTATTTCTCTGCCAGGCCCGAGGATAAGTGTGTTAGGAGCAGAACCTCCGATATGCCCTGGGACACCCAGAGGAGCCTTGGTTCTAGAGAGGAAGAAACTGGGACACAGAGAGGCCCAAGTGGCTGTCAAGATTCAATTCCAGAGCAGACAGAACCAAATGTCAGTCTTCTTTCAGTTCCTCAAAGGTGCCCTGCGCTCTCCCGCCTCGGACATCAGCTCCCTCAGCCTCGAACCCACGACCCTCCACCTCCCCGAGTTCATCCTTCAAGTGGCAGCTCCTCCTCAGGAAAGCCTGCTCTGGAATCCTCACCTGGGGGAACTACGCCCCTCCCCCCCATCCAACATACACCCTGGCAGAGATACACTCCACTTCTTACACGCTCTCATTCATTCATTCAGCCCACCAGTGCTTAGGGAGCAACTAGTGGAAGTCAAGCCCTGAGGATACAGCAAGGGACACAGTAAGTGGCCCACCTACCCCCGCCCCGAAGCTAAGTTATGGGGGTGGGTGGGCGAGGGGGACACCAAGCAACACACCCGGCCACCCTGGAGCAGTAGTGATGGTGAGTGGACCAGGGAAGCCAAGCAGGCGAAGGTGGGGAGCAAGTGACAAGGACCTGTAGACCTAGGAGGGGCCGCTGAACAAAGAGTCTGAGGCAGACTCGGCCCGGAACGCTCCAGCGACAGGGCTGCAGGAGGTGAGTGAAGGCGAGCAGGGAAACTGGGCCAGAATCTTCCGGGACCTGGAGGGCTGCTCCCCAAAAGAGATGAAGCCAGGGAAGGGGTCCCCCGCAGGACAGCGGCGGGATCTGACCCGGGCTCCCTCTAGCTGGGCGTGTGGACCGACTGTGGGGCAGTGGCTGGGGGGGGCGCGGGGGTGGGCTGCCCCCACGGTGGAGGCTGGAGTTGAGGGTGGCAACAAAGAGTGGGAGGTCCCAGGTTCTCATCTGAAGGTAGAAACGCAGGCTTTCTGGACATCCTGGATGTGGAGGAAGAGGCCAAGAGGAGCCAGGATGACATCAGATTCCCAGCCTGACCAGGAGGGTGGATGGGACGCCCATGAACGAGGCAGGGCCGCTGGGAGAAGATGGGGCCTGGAGTCTGGTCTATTTTCCGTGTCTCCGTGTCACTCTTGGTCCATACAGAGTCCCCTGCCAGACCGAGCCCAGTGAGGGAGCCTGTTGTGTTCACTGGGGTCTCAAGAGCCCAGAGGCAAGCATAAGGAGCGGGATGGGTAAGGAACCCCGGGGAGGAGAAAAGGACAAGAGGACTTATCTTGGCGATAAGCTTCTGCAGGAGATGAGAATATAAAATGCTCCAAGGTCAATTGCAGAATCTGACAGGCCCCGTGTTAGGGAGGGAGGCTGTGCAGCTGCCGACGGGCAAGGACAGCTGCGTGGCGGGGTCTGCTAAAGGTGACGAGACACACCCCCCACCCCACCCCACCCGAGCACTGCACCCTGGACGTGATCCCTGGGGAAGTGTGGGCACAGACATCCTGGCAGACATGTTCAAAGAGCACGTTCACACCCGGGCAGTGGGAGCAGAGAAGTAAGTTATGGTTAGAACACTGCACGGCGAACAGACCACTCGCACCCGCGACCCCAGGGATGCGCCTCCCAGACCAAGGATGAGGGAGACCAGACGGGGCCGTGCTGGAGGTGTCCGTTCGTGTGAAGGGCCCGAGCTGCCAAGGTGGCGGCTAGGACTCGGGATGCAGACCTGGTAAAACCGCCAGACAGGCAGGGAGCTGGTAAGCCCCAAAGTCAGGGAGGTGGCCGCTACTGGGGTTGCGGTCAACAGGGAGGCCCTGGGGTGGGGTGTTCTCAGTCCCCGCCTAGGTGTGGGGAAATGCTGCTCACCTTGGAATTACCGGTTAGACTGATATGCGCACTGATGCACTCTTCCGTAGGTATGTTAAGCTCACAGTTATTGAAGGTTGAAAAAGAGGTGGCATTATCAAGGTGCCTGAAACACACACACACACACAGCGACCTGGGGCCAGGCTTCTGCTGAAGACTAGGAGGAGGGAGAAGGGGGCTGTGGAGGCGCTGGAGGCAGCAGAGGAGGGGGTCCCTAGGGAAAAAGAAAGCACCAGAAAGAGGGAGCGCATGCGCTTAGGGCTTGATGGGGGAGGGGTCCTCACCTGGGGGACGGCGGGAGCCCGGCCCTCTCTCGCTGGCCTACTTCCTCCCCCTTCCCAGCACTGCATGAGGAGGGCCGGGGGAGGGGAGGCGGCCCAGGCCGCTTCCGTAGGGTGGGAGTGGCTGAAACCCGCTGGGGGAAGCCAGCCCGAAACTGCCACACAATGCTGCTTTATCAGGAGTTTCCAGGGCCGGGCTGGGGCTGGCGGAGGGGAGCAGAGGGCGGGGGAGGGAGGCTCTCTCTGTGGGGCCCCTGCCTGGCGCCCCCACCTGCCAAGGTGTGCCCTCTGAGCTCTGAGCTCCGCTGCAGCCGGCCCTGAGTGGGCGCGGGGCGAGAGGGACAGCCTTCTAATCCCTTGGCTCAGTGAGGGGGGTGGCTCAGGGAGTGCCCCCCAGTGGTTAGGAGCCCCGGGCCACACCCCAGCCCTGCTGACTCTGTGACACCAGGCTGGTCTCCTGGGATCTCAATTTCCTCCTCTTAAAAGGAAGAGAAGAACAAGCACGGGGTTTTCCTGATAGCTTAGTTGGTAAAGAATCTGTCTGCAACCTGGGTCGGTAAGATCCGCTGGAGAAGGGATAGGCTACCCACTCCAGTATTCTTGGGCTTCTCTTGTGGCTCATCCGCCTGTAATGCGGGAGACCTGGGTTGGATCCCCGGCTTGGGAAGATCCCCTGAAGGGAAAGGCTACCCACTCCAGTATTCTGGCCTGGAGAATCCCATAGGCTGTATAGTCTATGGGGTCATCAAGAGTCAGACACGACTGAGTGACTTTCACTCACTTCACTCAAGAACATGTACACCTAGGGTTTCCCTGGTGGTCAGCGGTCAAGACTCCGAGCTCTCACTGCAGGGGTGCAAGCTCGGATCCGATCAGGGAACTTAAGATTCCACATGCCACTCAGCGCAGCCGAAACAAACAACAACAACAACAAAAAGCCCTAAATACCTACATCTTGGGGTTGCTAGGAGGATGGGATAAGTTCATTTACTCAAAACACGCAGAACGGTACCTGCTAATACCAATAACACAGAGAACTCCTATGAGGGCTAATACTAGCAGCTAACAGTCTTTGAACATTGACTATGCATTCTGCCTGATGAGCAGGCATCTACATCCTCAGAACAACCCCATAAAGGAGGTATCGTTATCATCCTCATTTTACAGATGAGGACACGGAGGTACAGAGAGGAGAAGTGACTTGTCTGGGATCACACAGCCAAGAGTGGCGAGCTTGGTTCCAGAGTCCGTGCCCTCAATCTCCACTACCATCAGACAGGTTAAGAGCTCCGGATTGGAGAGGGCAGGGCTGCCTGGGTTTGAGTCCCACATTTGCCTCTCACACGCTGTAGGGTGTCTAGCCTCTGCCTCAGTTTCTTCTTTTTAGGGAAAGCAAAATATCACACATAGACAGGAAAGGAATTCCAAATGGCTTTCAACAAAGATGCTCCCCTTTGCTCATGTTAAAATTAGAACCACAGTGAGGACCACTCGGCACCTGTCTGACTGGCCGAGGTCAAAGCATCTGATGACACCCGTCCGCAGGGTGAGCATGGGAGGAGACAGACCCTGGCGCCCCTGGACACTGGGGGTGGGGGTGCGAACCGGCACGGACTCTTGGCAGACCAGGACACTACTGCAGGGCTCCTGGGCACACATCTCAGACCCCAAGCACCTCCAGAGGTGCGCACAGCTCACATGCATGTGCAGGAAGACATCACACCATGGGACCTGCCCCAGCCGTAGAAAGTGCAAGGGAGCCCCTGGCCTCCTGACACAGAACTTAAGAGTGAAAAGTGCAAGGAGCAGGACAGAATACAAACGTGAAAAGTCAGCTCCATGTGAGCAAAACAAAAGTGGGAGAGAACACGGGCAGGAACAAATGTCCAGGAAAGAAGAGAAGGCAGAACAAGGCTGTCTCTGGGAAGGGGCCGACCACCAGGGTGGGAAAGAGACCTACAGCTGCACAGCCTCTGTGCTCTGCATGGCTTCTCAACTGCAAACAGATCATACATGCCGCTGGGGCAAAAATGGGCCTTCTTAAAATTAAAATGCAGGAAAAGAGAAATGAGGTTAATAACACCCCTTCCTCAGGGCTCCGGGCTGAGCTGCTGAGAGATGCTTATAAAGCACACATCTAGCTCTTAGCACTTGGGAGCTGGGGGCTGGCGCAGTGTCCTGAGGGTATGGGAGCAGGTGAAGAGGAGGCTGCAGCCCAGAGGGGGGCACATCCGATGAGCTTACTCTGTGCCCGGCAACATGCCAGCACGTCGACATCAGTCTCCTCAGACCCTCGCAATAGCTCATTTAACAGCTGAGGAGGGCATCCCCGGTGGCTTAGCTGTAAAGAACCCACTTGCGATGCAGGCGATGCAAGAGATGCGGGTTCGATCCCTGGGTTGGGAAGATTCTCCTGGAGAAGGAAATGGCATCCCACTCCAGTGTTCTTGCCTGGAGAATCTCATGGACAGAAGAGCCTGGCGGGCTGCAATCCATGCGACCTCAAAGTGCCGGACACAGCTGAAGCAACAGCATGAGCACCATGTGAGGAAGGAGAGGCCGGGGCGGCCCTGCCTTCCGTCCCCCGCCCCGGGGTCCCCGCTAGGGGGTCGGGCTGCGGGGTGCAGGGAATGCATGGCCCTGGCAGGGAAGCTGCCACTGCTCCCAGGATGGCAGCAGAGCACCTGGCACCCTGGGGAAGGGCAGGGTGGGACCAGGGGCCCTGAGACACCGGCAGCGGTGAGTGGTGGCTTCTGATACATCTGCCGTAGCTGGCTCCCCTGGGACCTGGGAAAGCTCCCCTTCTGACCCTCCTTCCCTCCCCCTCAACCTTCCTGTGGGCCAGAGTAGCTGTGAGACAATAAGCCCCAGCCCCGGATGGGTGGCTGGGCTGGGAAGGGTCCCATTTCCCTGGCCGTGACTTGGAAGGAGACCGCTTCCTGCTGGCAGCATCTGTGGCCGCCTGGCTAGGGTGATGGGAGAAACAGCTGCTGGGGACACCCCAACCGCCGTCTGGCCAGGAAGTCTGGCTCACTGGGAGCCAGCAGGACAAGGAGGGGTGACGCAGTGGACCAGAAGGGGAAGGAGCTGTGGGAGGTCCTGAGGGAGTCGCGGGCCCAGGGCTCAGAAACTACCCAGGCTGCCCCTAAAGAATTTCTGTCCAAACAGGAACCTGGGTTAAGAACAGGAAGTAGCCTGCCCTTATCAAAACCACTTCCAAATCACTGGAGGGCCACTGTGAAAACAAGCAGTGACTCTGGAGCCCAGAGGCCTGGAGTTCAAGTCCTGCCTCTGCCACCTGCCTGCTGTGTGGCCCAGGCAGGTCACACACCTCTCTGGGGCTCATTCTGTCATCTCTAAATGGGTTAATAACCGTACCTATGGGCTTCCCAGGTGGCACAGTGGTAAAGAACCCGCCTGCCAATGCAGGAGATGAAGAGACATGGGTTTGATCCCTGGGTCGGGAAGATCCCCTGGAGGAGGAAATGGCAAACCGCTCCAGTATTCTTGCCTGGGGAATTCCATGGACAGGGGAGCCTGGCGGGCTAGAGTCCATGGGACTGCGAGGAGGCGGGCACGACTGAGCGAATACACCCCCGCAGAGCGGCGCCTGCCTGTAGGCTGCTATGAAGATCCAATGGGTTCATACGAGTGAAGGACTCGAAACCTTAGCCAGCACTCAGGACCCTTCTCCATCTCCACCAGTCTCATGCTGCCCACCCTCCCCGGCATGGACTATCCCTCTCCCGCCCCCGCCTTCCCTGATCTGTTCCCCACATGGAGCGATCTTTATAAAAGGGAAAGCAGATGCTGCTTAAAGCCCTGCGATGATTCCTATCACACACAGAAAGAAATCCACACTCCTTGTCTCAGCCCGTCAACCCCTGCTGTATCCTGTCTGCCAGACCTCCCCATGTCCTTGGCCTCGCTGCTGACTCTGCCACCCTGGCTTCTTTGGTGGGACCCAAACATCCCAAGCTCCTTCGGACCTTGAGGCTTTCACACTTTCTGTACCCACTACCTGCTCTGTTCTTCCCAGTCCTCCCTTCTCCAGAAAGCCCTCACTGGATCCCCAGGTGGAGTGAGGAGCCGCCTCCGGGTTCCTTTAGTCCCTACCTCGTCCCAGCCCTGACCATTCTGCTTGAGCATCCCTACCCAGCCTGACCACTCTGGGCCGTCACTCTGGGGCCAGGTCTGTCTCCTTCACGGTCCTGCGACCCCTGAGGACTGGGCTTTGACTGCGCTGGTCACCACAGGGACCGATGAGCAGTGTAACACACGCACACACAGAGTAACCAGGTTTTCCTCGTCCCCTTCCGAGCGGCACTTCCTTTCTCTTTGCCTCCTTCCTGAGGAGGTTTAAGTCAGTATGTTTCCCTTTCCAAAGGCCAGCCCTGGGAGATGATCCCCTAGGAGAGGTGGGTCAAAATTTCAGCCACTGTCCTGGATGTCCTGGAGGGCAAAGGTCAAAGCCTTTCCCAGCCTACCTTCTCCTCTGGGTGTGGGGGTTCAACAGGTGTCAGACCCCAGCTAAGCTCATTACATGAACCGTACCCCTGTCTGCAACCAGACCGGGGAAGGGGGCAGGTGGCATAAAACCCACCACCTCAGGGCTGAGGAAACTGTTTCGGCAAGGACTGCAAGCTTGCCCGAAGCAGCACGGAGCCCAGGAAACCCTCAGGCACTGCTGGGAAACACGCTGGTACAAATGCTGAACAGAGCAATTTGGGAAGGCCCAGCCTCTCCACTGCGCAGCATATGCCTGAGAGACTGGCTGCAGGACACAGGGAAACACACTCTGATGTTCGTGGCAGCGCTCTGTCCAGTCCCAGTGGAAACCACCTAAACAGCCACCAAGATGGACGACGGGTAACTCTGGTGCAGCACCATCACGAAAGGAAACACACAAGGGGGAAATGAACAACCTGCGCCAGGTCTACACTCGCCCACACGAGAAACAGCCACACTGACGCAGAGGAGCAGCAGCAGGCTGTTTCCCGTGGCGCCATTTGTAACGACCTGTGAAACCGTGGACAACCCTGGCCGGCCATTACCACCACGTGCTGAAGCTAGCCCCACCCCAGACCAAGGGCACCCAGGCCAGAGTCTAGGAGGGGGCAGGGGGCAGGGGGCTGGGGCAGCAGCGTTCTGGAAAGCTCTCCAAGTGACTGCAGCGTGGAGCCAGGGTTGAGAGCTATTACTCTGTCGTTTGCGAATCCCTCCGAGGGTAGTAACAGTAGGAAAACCTGTGAGGGAAGGCTGGAGGCCAAATCCAGCCCAGTGGCTACCATCAGGAAGGCGGGGCAGAGAACAGGGGCCTGTAACTGTATCCACAGTCCCAGGCTGGACGCTGGAAGCCTGGGTGTTTTGCTATATTGAAGCTCTACTCTTTCTACTAGTCTAAAATGTATCAATAAGAACAAAACTGGCACACAAGACATCACTTGCCCAAGGTCCCATGGCTGGTAAGTGACGGGGAGGGAACCTGAATGTCAGTGTCCAGCGCCAAATCCCTATCCAGCACCAAGGCCCACCTTTATCTGTGCGGAGCCCTGAGACGCCGCTGAGCGAGCTGCCACTGCGGGGATTGGTAGTGCTCCCTGGCCACGTGCCCACCCAGTGACCCTGCCAGAGCAAGCCAGGAGGCAGGTGGAGACGGACGGACTTCACCTCTGAGGCCCTCCCCAGGCAGCAGTAGCTGCAATAGCCTGAAGACTAGGGCTGACACAGCCGCTACCGTGTGCCAGGCCTTGGGCCAAGCTCTTTACGCTCCACATCCTCACAGCAGGTCTGAGGTAGCCACTATCATTATGCCCATTTTGCACAGGGGGAAACTGAGGCCCAGAAAAGTTAAGCAACTTGCCCACGATCACACAGCCTGTGAGTGATGGAGCTGGTGTGAGCCAGGCATCCTTGTCCCAGTGTCCCCTCTCTGAACCACTCCCAGGTACTGCCTCAGAGCTCCACACACACGGGGCGGCCACTCATCTGCCTCTGCTCCACTGCCCGCCCCACTCCAAGCCGGGAACCCCAGGGGTCTCACTCAGGCTCCATGCTGCCCACAGCCCCCAGTTCTGCGCCCCTGACCTCCACGTACGCCTTTCCTTCTGCTTGGCACACTCCTTCCCATTCCTCCTACCCATCCTTCAGAGACTGCCCAGGGGACTTTCCAAGTCTGGGGCCCCGGGTCGGGGCTTTTTCCTCGCCCCCGAGCATGTGTTCCCAGGTCACATCACCCTGGGCGAGACGTAGCCATGTCTCACTGGCTAGGGGTCTGCTCCCAGTCTGCTCCCACCAAGGGACACTGAGGGCCCCTGGGGGCCAGGGGCTCCCCGGGGTCCTGTCCACTGCTGCAGACCCAGCACCATGCCCAACATTCAATCGCCACCAACCCTGTGGGGATTCAGGGAAAGAACGCAGGAAAACTCCTGCCTGTGAGGGGCCCACCTTCTAGCGGGAGGCAGATCAACTGCGCTCTGATAAATAAGTTAAGCACAGAGTGAAGCGCTGGCAGGGAACAACAGTGAGATAAAAAGTGTGTGGGGACAGGGTGGTCCCGGTCAAGCTGTGAGCGACTGGTGACTGAGAGGGTACAGAGCAGAGACGGGATTCCAGGCAAGGGAACACGAAGGTCAAAGACCTGGAGACAGGCATGAGCCTGCAGAGCCGAAGAACAGCAAGCAGGCCAGGGTGGCTGGACCTCCCAGAGGGGTGGGGAGAGCAGCAGAACAAGAGGTGGGAGCAACTGACGGCCGTGATGAGAGGTTGCGGTTTTAAGTACAGAGAACACCCAACTTTGTACAGAGTACCACCCAAGGACACCCTCCCTAGCCAGTAGCCTGCCAGACTCACTTGGACTCTGGGCCACCCACAAACACCACATCCCATAGGCCCAGGGGAACCTCTCCTCCCAGATCACACCCTTCCACGGAGGCCAAAGAGACAATCTATTCCTGCCCAAGGAGTGGCCCAGCCTTGCCCAGCTCCCTGCTTCCAGGAACAGACCGCCAGCAGTTTACAGTGTGGTGACTGGAGGCTGGAGCTCTGGAATTATTCAGATCCAGCAGGGAATCTTCCTCCATTACTTAGCAGGAGCTCTCCGTGCCTCACTTCTCCTGGCTGTGAAGTGGGTCTATCCAGATTGTGCTATAGTAAGACTAGGCACACAGGGTGCTGAGAACAGCCTCAGCACTCATTAAGTATTAACCAACAGAATGAGTATTTGAGAGTCAGCAGAGCATAGAACTCTGAGCCCAGGACTCAGAGCTCAAATCTCAGCTGCAAAACTAACTCATTAGGCGGCCCTGCACAAAACACTAAGCCTCTTAGTAATGGCACCAAGCCCATAAGGTTGTGGCCAGGATTAAATACTCGGTAGGCGTTCAGAACAGGGCCTGACACACAGTAAGTGCTTTCTGAGTTTGTTATTCTTTTCATCATCTGGGGGAGGGGAGGTTCCTTCTCCCCCTTCAGAAAGCACCTTTGACCTCTTTCTTGAGTGTCCTCTCCCTCCCCTCCAGCAATATGTCCCATTTGGGTTTTAACTTTTGACCCTTGGGACCATCACCTGTGATCTTTCTACAATTTGGTCACGTTCCACCTTTGGTCCCCCCAAGCCAAATCTCATTCATTTGCTTCACTGGCTGCTGCCTTAAATCCCCAATCCGCCGCCCCCAAGGCTGTGACCTCTGACCCTCATGGGCACATCCTGCCATCAAATTATTAATTTTGACCCCCCCTTTTTGACATTCACCCCGTGCCCCTCCAACGAGCTCCCGCTTCAAACTTTGAATTTTGCGCCCCCTCGCCACGCCCCCTTCGTTAGTTTGACCTCTGACCTCCTCTACAACTCCCTCCCGCTCAGCGTAGACCCGCGACCCCCTGGAAGCGACCCTTCCCTCCACGAGTGAACTTTGACCCCAGCGGCCCCGCCCCCTACTCGCGTAAACGCTCTTCCACCGCATTGCCCAGCGCACACCAACCCCCGGGCCAGACAGCTTATCCTACCGGCTCGGCACCGCAGTCGCTCGCGGCCTGGCCGCTCGGCCTGGAACTCGGCGCCCTCCTGCTGCCCTCAACTCTCTGGCGCCGCCGCCGCCACCGCCACTGCCGCCGCCATGTTGAATCCCCAACGAACATCCGGGGCTTTCCCCCTTCGCCGCCCACCAGTCCCCATAGCAACGGGGCTGATCCGGCAGGGGGCAGGGCCGGCTCAGGGGCGGAGCTGGACGCCTGGCAGCGCCCTCTCCAGCCTCTGATTGGTGCATGTTGTCCAATCGGAGACCTTCGGGCGGAAAATGCCAAGCCGGGATTGGAAAATTTGGAAAGGGTGCGGGTAGGCTGGCTCCAAGCCCACTTGGATTTTTAAAGGGGAAAATGACTATTCTCTTGTAACTGCATCCCACCTTCCACCGAAAGGAATTAGGGAGTGGAAGCCAGTAGTGGGTAATAATGGCCAGAAACGGCTCTGAAGCATGAACTATGTGTCGGACACCCTGCCAAGTGAAATTTCTTGGTGAATACTCAGTGCAACCGTGTTGTATATTAATGCCCATTTACGGATAAATTGAGGTTCAGAGGGGACAAACTAGCTGCTTGGGGACCACAGAAAGTAAATAATGAGTTTTGAACGACGTCTGTCAGTCTGAGCCCGAGAACTTCACCCTGAACCAAGACACTGTTTTTGGTAAGTTTTATGTTTCTTGCAAAGAAATAGAGGAAAACAACAGAATGGGAAAGACCAGAGATCTCTTCAAGAAAATTAGAGATACCAAGGGAACATTTCATGCAAAGATGAGCTGAATAAAGGACAGAAATAGTATGGACCTAACAGAAGCAGAAGATATTAAGAGGTGGCAAGAATACACAGAAGAACTGTACAAAAAAGATCTTCACGACCAAGATAATCACGATGGTGTGATCACTCACCTAGAATGTGAAGTCCAGTGGGCCTTAGAAAGCATCACTACAAGCAAAGCTAGTGGAGGTGATGGAATTCCAGTTGAGTTATTTCAAATCCTGAAAGATGATTCTGTGAAAGTGCTGCACTCAATATGCCCGCAAATTTGGAAAACTCAGCAGTGGCCGCAGGACTGGAAAAGGTCAGTTTTCATTCCAACACCAAAGAAAGGCAATGCCGAAAAATGCTCAAACTACCACACAATTGCACTCATCTCACACACTAGTACAGTAATGCTCAAAATTCTCCAAGCCAGGCTTCGGCAATACGTGAACCGTGAACTTCCAGATGTTCAAGCTGGTTTTAGAAAAGGCAGAGGAACAGAGATCAAATTGCCAACATTCAGTGGATCATTGAAAAAGCAAGAGCATTCCAGAAAAACATCTAATTCTGCTTTATTGACTATGCCAAAGCCTTTGACTGTGTGGATCACAATTAACCGTGGAAAATTCTGAAAGAGATGGGAATACCAGACCACCTGACCTGCCTCTTGAAAAACCTATATGCAGGTCAGGGAGCAACAGTTAGAACTGGGCATGGAACAACAGACTGGTTCCAAATAGGAAAATGAGTACATCAAGGCTGTATATTGTCACCTGCTTATTTAACTTATATGCAGAGTACATCATGAAAAACACTGTACTGGAAGAAGCACAAGCTGGAATCAAGATTGCCAGGAGAAATATCAATCACCTCAGATATGCAGATGACACCACCCTTATGGCAGAAAGTGAAGAGGAACTAAAAAACCTCTTGATGAAAGTGAAAGAGGAGAGTGAAAAAGTTGGCTTACAGCTCAACATTCAGAAAACGAAGATCATGGCATCTGGTCCCATTACTTCATGGGAAATAGATGGGGAAACAGTGGAAACAGTGTCAGACTTTATTTTTGGGGGCTCCAAAATCACTGCAGATGGTGACTGCAGTCATGAAATTAAAAGACGCTTACTCCTTGGAAGGAAAGTTATGACCAACCTAGATAGCAATTGAAAAGCAGAGACATTACTTTGCCAACAAAGGTCCATCTAGTCAAGACTATGGTTTTTCTAGTAGTCATGTATGGATGTGAGAGTTGGACTGTGAAGAAAGCTGAGTGCCGAAGAATTGATGCTTTTGAACAGTGGTGTTGGAGAAGACTCTTAAGAGTCCCTTGGACTGCAAGGAGATCCAACCAGTCCATTCTAAAGGAGATCAGTCCTGAGTGTTCTTTGGAAGGACTGATGCTAAAGCTGAAACTCCAATACTTTGGCTACCTCATGTGAAGAGTTGACTCATTGGAAAAGACTCTGATGCTGGGAGGGACTGGGGGCAGGAGGAGAAGGGGACGACAGAGGATGAGATGGCCGGATGGCATCATTGACTGGATGGACATGAGTCTGAGTGAACTCTGGGAGTTGGTGATGAACAGGGAGGCCTGGTGTGCTGCGATTCATGGGGTCGCACACGACTGAGCGACTGAACTGAACTGATGTTTGTTTTTAGCAGGCATTTGTTAAAAAAAAAAAAAGGGTAAAAAAAAACCCCATAAACTAAACTCGGACATCTTTTTCTGTGATTTCACTCACTGGGTTCTAGCCAATGAGTGTGTGTGTGTGTGTGTGTGTTAGTCTCTCCGTCGTGTCCAACTCTGCAACTCCATTGACTGTAGCTTCTCTGTCGATGGAATTCTCCAGGCAAGGATAATGGAGTACATTGCCAGTCCCTTCTCCAGGGGATCTTCCCAAACCAGTGATCGAACCCAGGTCTCGGGCAGTGCAGGCAGTTTCTTTGTTGTCTGAGCCACCGGGAAAGCCCAGTCAATGGGTTTGCTCTTCCCCATCCCCACAAAAAACTCAGGTGCTCTCCCACTTCAAGAACATTACATTGATTATTCCTTTTTTCTGGAATAGACTTCCCCCAGGTACCCTCATTTCAAAATGGGGAAAATCAGTGTGATAATGCATGCAAAGTGCTTGCTGGTACCTGGAATTTAGTAAGCGGGGCTTCCCAGGTGGCATCAATGGTAAAGAACCTTCCTCCCTGTGCAGAAGACATGAAAAGACATGGGTTCAATCCCTGGGTTGGGAAGATCCCATGTTCATTTGGGATCGCCTGGTGGCTGAGACAGTAAAGAATCTGCCTGCAATGAAGAAGACCTGGGTTTGATACCTGGGTCAGGAAGATCCCCTGGAGGAGGAAATGGCAACCCACTGCAGTATTCTTTCCTGGAGAAGTCCATGGACTAAGGAGCCTGGCAGGCTACAGTTCATGCGGTTGCAAAGAGTTGGAGAGGACTGAGCGACTAACACATTAACACTTAACACAGGTACCCTCATGGCTTCTTCCTCCCTTCTCTCCTTCAAGGTTTACTCATATGTCACCTTAACAGGGCAACTGTTCCAGCCCTCCCTGACTAATGCAACAAACACCCCTCTCTCATGCTACTAAACTCCTTACCTTGTCTGGTTTTATTTTCTGTTGCTCAGGTCACCCTCTAATATACTATCTAATACACAGAATTAGCTAATCTTAGTTACCGGGTTTTGGCCATCTGCCTTGCTGGCATGTCTCTCCGTGAGAGCATGGAGTTTTGTTTTGGTCACTGTGCATGCCCACTAGTTGAACGGATGGTTGGATGAGTTGTGAATCCACCTCTGCAGAAGTACTCTTAAGTGTTTAGCGCATATCTCTTGCCCCAGCACAGTGTCTTACAGAGTAGGCATTTAATTAATATCTGCAAAAGCAGTGAACGGATGATGCATAATTTCTTTTTCTTCTCTGTACTGTCAGTGTGCATGCTCAGTCACGTCCGACTCTTTGCAACCCTACAGACTGTAGCCTGCCAGGCTCCTTTGTCCATGGGATTCTCTAGGCAACAATACTGGAGTGAGTGGGTTGCCATTTCCTTCTCCAGGGGATCTTCCAGACTCAGGGATCAAACCCTTGTCTCCCACATCTCCTGCATTGGCAGGTGGATTCTTTACCACCGAACCACCTGGGAAGCCCTGTACATTCACCTACTTTTTAAAACAGAATCAGAAAAAAAAAAAAAAAGATAAAATAAATAAAACAGAATCAGAAACATTTATAATTTTGTATCTTTTTAAAACAAGACTATAAATACCACTAGTATCTTTCCATGTCATTAAATATTCTTCAAGAGCATTTGTTTTAATGGCTGCATAAGATGCCATTCTGTCCATGAACTCTAATTCATTTGAACCACTCGTTGAACATCTAAACTGTGATAAATATTTTGCTATTATAAATAACCCCCCCCCCCAAATTCAAGTAGCTGAATATTTGTGCACATCTCTAATTATTTCCTTTGAATAGATCGGCACAAATGCAACTGTTGAGTCAAAGGAAATGTACATCTTCAAGATATAATAATAGCTGTTCCCATGCCTCAAACATTTCTATGCACTATGCACGGTGCTAAGCTGTGTAATTTAAACAGCAGGGACTGTGATTATCCCTGCTTTGCAGAGGAGGAAACTGAGGCTTAGAGAAGTAACTTCATTTGCTCAGTCACACATCGGGCTGTCTCCAGCTTTAACTCCCCGGCAGGGCTCTCGCTAACTGCCCTCTGCTGCCTCCGTATGGCCTGGGACTCACATTGCAAGTTGTGCTGTAGGTTGGTTCAGTGCAGTCTCTGAGCCGTGTCGGATTCTTTGTGACCCCATGGACTACAGCATGCCAGGCTTCCCTGTCCTTCGCCATCTCCCAGAGTTTGCTCAGCTTCATGTCCATTGCGTCAGTAATGCCATCCAACCATCTTATCCTCTGTCATCCCCTTCTCCTCCTGCCTTCAATCTTTCCCAGCATCAGGGTCTTTTTCAATGAGTTGGCTCTCCACATCAGGTGGCCAAAGCACTGAAGCTTCAGCTTCAACATCAGTCCTTCCAATGAATATTCAGGACTGATTTCCATTAGGGTTGACTGGTTTGATCTCCTTGCAGTCCAAGGGATTCTCAAGAGTCATCTCCAACACACAACTGGAAAGCATTAAATCTTTGGCCTCTTGATGAAAGTGAAAGAGGAGAGTGAAAAAGTTGGCTTAAAACAATATTCAAAAAACAGATCATGGCATCCAGTCCCATCACTTCATGGAAAATAGATAAGGAAACAATGGAAACAGTGAGAGACTTTATTTTTCTGGGCCCCAGAATCATTGCAGATGGTGATTGCAGCCATGAAATTAAAAAAACACCTGCTCCTTGGGAGAAAAGATATGACCAACCCAGACAGCATATTAAAAAGCAGAGACATTACTTTGCCAAAAAAAGTCCATGTAGTCAAAGCTATGGTTTTTCCAGTAGTCATGTATGGATGTGTTAGACTATAAAGAAAGCTGGGTGCCGAAGAACTGATGCTTCTGAACTGTGGTGTTGCAGAAGACTCTTGAGAATCCCTTGGACTGCAAGGAGATCCAACCAGTCAATCCTAAAGGAAATCAATCCTGAATATTCATTGGAAGGACTGATGCTGAAGCTGAAACTCCAATACTTTGGCCAACTGACTCATTGAAAAAGACCCTGATGCTGGGAAAGATTGAAGGCAGGAAGAGAAGGGACAACAGAAGATGAGATGGTTGGATGCCATCACCTACTCAGTGGACCTGAGTTTGAGAACCTCCTGGAGTTGGTGATGGACAGGGAGGCCTGGCGCACTGCAGTCCATGCGGTCGCAAAGAGTCAGACATGACTGAGTGACTGAGCTGAATTCTTTGGCACTCAGCCTTCTTTATGGTCCAACTCTCACATCTGTACATAACTACTGGAAAAATTATAGCTTTGGCTATGCGAATCTTTGTTAGCAAAGTGATATTTCTACTTTTTCATACACTGTCTAGCTTTGCCATAGCTTTTCTTCCAAGGAGCAAGTGTCTTTTAATTTATGGCTGCAGTCACCATCCACAGTGATTCTGGAGCACAAGAAAATAAAGTCTGTCACTGTTTCCATTGTTTCCTCATCTATTTTTCATGAACTGATGGGACCGGATGCCATGATCCTAGTTTTTTTGAAGGTTGAGTTTTCCATCCAATTCACACTTCCGCCAGCACTCAGAGGGAATACCCTCTTTAAAGTATCCTTGCCAGCATTAACCATTCTTGTTCTTCTGCCCTTTTGAAATCTTTCTGCCTTACTGGGTCTCCATGTTTAAAATACCAAGTATTGGAAATTCCCTAGTGGTTCAATGGTTGGGACTCTGCACTTCTAGTGCACGGGGCCCAAGTTCAATCTAATCCCTGGTTGAGGAACTAAGATCCTGCAAGCAAAACAAAAAAACCAAACACCAAGTCTAGAAACTGAGATGATGGCACTTTATTCAGGTCACAGTGATGGGAGGATGGCCAGGTGCAACCTTTGCCTTTTTAAAAAAATTTTATTTTGCAATGGACTATAGTTGGTTTGGGCTTCCCTGGTGGTTAGATGGTAAAGAATCCACCTGCCATCTGGGAAACCTGGGTTCGATCCCTGGGTTGGGAAGATCCTCTGGAGGAGGGCATAGCAACCCACTCTAGTATTCTTGCCTGGAGAATCCCCATGGACAGACGAGTCTGGCGGGCTATAGTCCATGGGGTTGCAGAGAGTCGGACACAGCTGAACAACTAAGAACAGAAGAGCACAGCACAGTTGGTTTATAATGTTTTGTTGGTTTCAGGTATACAGCAAACTGATTCAGTTACACATATATCTAGCCTTTGCCTCTTTGGGAGAAGGCGATGGCACCCCACTCCAGTACTCATGCCTGGAAAATCCCATGGGTGGAGGAGCCTGGTAAGCTGTAGTCCATGGGGTCGTGAAGAGTCGGACATGACTGAGCGACTTCCCTTTCACTTTTCACTTTCTTGCATTGGAGAAGGAAATGGCAACCCACTCCAGTGTTCTTGCCTGGAGAGTCCCCGGGATGGGGGAGCCTGGTGGGCTGCCATCTATGGGGTCACACAGAGTCGGACACGACTGAAGTGACTTAGCAGCAGCAGCAGCAGCCTTTGCCTCTTTAATATCCTGCTCACACTGAAGACGGTCAGATTCTAGAACCCATATGTGGGGAAGCCCTCTTACAACTTAGTTGGGGATCCCGTTAGCAATCAGAGCCCTGGAACAAGCCCAGTGGCTGATCTACTCCAAGGGTTTCCCCAGGATGGGCAATCAGGTTCCCCTATGGCAGTGCACTCAGAGGGGAAATCAGACCCCAAAGAGCTTCAAGTAGAGGACTTCCTGGAGGGGTTTGTGAGGAGATGACCCTCCAATGAATCAAAATAGATGAGAAGAGTGAAGCAGATTTGGCCTCATGAAAGTTATAAATTTCAGTACATCAAAGACAAAAAGATCAGTGAAAATATATAGATGGCAAACAAAGCGTTCTGCCCTTTATATGTAAAGAGCATTTACAAATCAATAAGAAAGATGAATATACAACAGAAAAGTAAGCAAAGAATGTGAACAAAAATTTGAAAGTACAGACAATAAGGAAAAACGGAACTGGTGAACAAGAAACTAATAAAATGGATATCAGACTCTTAAAAAGATCTTTTTTGGTCTCTCACAAAAATATTTATTTAATATTATAATCAATGCTGATGAGAAGATAACAACCACTCTCATACCCCACATGTGGGACTATGATCCTGGACAGGTTTTGACAATATTCATCCAGAGGCTTAACCAGTGGTAAAGAACCTGCCTGCCAATGCAGGAGACTCAGGTTCAGTCCCTGGGGCAGGAAGATCCCCTGGAGCAAGAAATGGCTACCCACTCCAGTGTTCTTGCCTGGAGAATCCAAGGAATGGCGGAGCCTAGTGGGCTGCCATCTATGGGGTCGCACAGAGTCGGACACGACTGAAGCGACTTAGCAGCAGCAGCAGCATGACCCTATGGACTGAGGCCCACCAGGCTCCTCTGTCCATGGGATTTCCCAGGCAAGAATACTGGAGTGGCTTGCCATTTCCTCCTCCGGGGCATCTTCCTGACCCAGGGATCGAAACTGTGTCTCCTGCATTGCTGGGGGATTCTTTACCACTGAGCCATCTGGGAAACTATATTTAGGCTGCGCTACATCTTAGCTGTGGCATGTGGGAGCTAGTCCCCCAACCAGGGTTTGAACCTGGGCCTCCTGCACTGGGAGACTGGAGTCTTAAGCACTGGACCCACTAGGGTAGTCCCCTGGAATGTATACTTTAAATCATCCCTGGATTACTTGTAGTACCTAATACAATGTAAATACTATGTAAATAGTTGTAAATGCTATGGAAATAGCTGCCAGGATCCAGCAAATTCAAGGTTTGCTTTTTGGAACTTTCTGGAATTTTTTTTCTGGGTATTTTCCATCCACGGTTGGTTGAATTGAAGGATGCAGGACTGTAGCCAACTGTGTACAGTTCCACTCAGAGCATTCCAGGAAAAGCAAATCTAATCTACAGTGACAAAGAGCAGATGAGTTGTTGCCTGAAGCTGAGAGAGAGAGGGGAGCACTAGCTGCAGGTATGGGGGATGCTTTGGGGTGCAGAAATGTTCTGATTCTTGATTTTGATGGTGGTTTCATGGGAATACACATCTGTCAAAACTCATCATGATGGGAGGAGACCTATGGCTGATTCATGTTGATGTTCGGCAGAAACTAACACAATATTGTAGGACAATTATCCTCCAATTAAAAATAAATAAATTTAATTATTAAAAAACTCGTGGCTGTTTCTCAAACACACAGGTTCAGTCCTGCCTCGGCCTTTGCACCTGTTGGTCCCTCTGCCTGGATCACTCTTCCAGGTCTTTACTTTGACCGACTCCCTGTCCTCTGGCTCAAATGTCACCTCTTCAGAGAGGCCTTCCCTGGACACCACATCGAAAGCACTCTTTCCATTCCCACACTTTAATTTCAGTGTATTTTCTTCACAGTGCTGATCACCATCTGGAGCTACCCTGTGATGGCATTTTGGTTTTCATGATTTCTTCGCTACACCCCTCCCCCCAGTAGAAGTCAGCCTTCACAGGGGCCACCACCGTGTCTCCAGCACGTGATCATAGTAGGTGCATAGTTGTTTTTTGTTTTTGTTCTTGTTTTTGTTTTTTTGGCTATGCCATGTGGCATGTGGAACTTCCCTGCCCAGGGACTGAACTCTGCCCTCTGCATTGGAAGTCTGGAGTCCTTGCTATTGGACCACCAGAGAAGTCTCGCGTGGTTCTTGCAATCCACAGAAACCATGTCTGGCTGATTTAAGCAATGCAGGACTTTATTAATTAAAATATTTGTCAATAATGAATCTAGAGACCTGCAGCTTCCTCCTTCTAATCTCTCCATAGTGCCCCCGCACCCCACAACCAGACATCCCAGGAGCTTTCCAGGCCCTGATGCCCTTTTTTGGGAGCACTCACAGCCCTCTTCCCATTCCACCTCCCTACACCTCCCTCCCTGCCCCCACCTGCCAGGCAGGCATCTGTGTAACTTGACCCTTGCTCATGCTTTGCCTCCTAGAAGCCTCAGGGTCTCCGGCTTGCAACCTGTCACTTCCTGTGACACACTTCCTGTGTGTGTCAAATGTCACAGGTGTTGCAATGAGCCATGCATGCCTTGTCTCCTACGTACCCAGCCATGGCAGCCCCTAGGGCTGAGCCACTTTATCTGATTCACCGAAATAACTTTTCTGTCATTCACCTGCTCCCCCAGCATCAGGTGCCCTGCCTGCCTTCCTTCCTTCAACCAATGTTTGTTGAGCAACTACTGTGAATCAGGTGCTGGGGCTGCAGGGGTAAACAGAACCAGCAGAAAACCCTGCACCCTGGAAGCTCACATTCTGAAGGAGGAGGTAAAGAATAAATGGTTACGGACTTCCTTGGTGATCTGGCTAAGACTGCTCCCCCAGTGCAGGAGGCCTGGGTTTGATTCCTGGTCAGGGAACTAGATACACACACCACAACTAAGACCCAGAACAGAAAAATAGGTTAACAGATATGTTAAAAAAAAAAAAAGAAGAAGAAATGGTTAAACATCTATCCATATAGTAGGTCACAGTGTCCAAGCGCGCTGAAGGGAAATAAAGCACGGAGAGTTCTCTGATGGCTTAGGACTAGTGCTTAGGACTCCAGGTTTTCACTGCTGTGGCCTGGGTTCAGTTCCTAGTTAGGGAACTGAGATCTCGAAGGTTGCATGGTGTGGCCAAAATAGAAAAGAGAGCAGGGAAAGGAGATGGGAGGAGGGGCTGAGGATGCTGGTTTTGACAAGGTGGTCTAAGAGGGACAAAAAGGGTGAGATTAGAGCAGAGCCCTGAAGGAGGGCAGGGATGGAGCCAAGCAGATCCCTGGGGGCAGCCTCCCAGGCAGAGGCACAAGCCGTGCAAATGTGAGAGGGTGACCTGATGTATTTGAGGCCAGCCTCCCAGGCGGCGCTAGTGGTAAAGAACTCGCCTGCCAGTTCAGGAGACAGAAGAGATACGGGTTTGATCCCTGGGTCAGGAAGATCCCCTGGAGGAGGGCATGGCAACCCACTCCAGTGTTCTTGCCAGAGAATCCCATGGACAGAGGAGCCTGGCGGGCTATGGCCCATAGGGTCGCAGAGCGTCAGACACGATGGAAGGGACTTAGCATGCGTGCACGCACGGGGCTGGAGCAGAGTGCCAAGGGGCGGGTGGTGGGAGATGAGCACAGGGAGGGGATGGCAGTAGGCTGATCGGGGTGGGCTATGGGGAGAGCTCTGGCTCCCCAACTCCAGTGACCACAGGAATGTCTCTAGGGAACAGACTATGGAATGGGGATGGTGCGGGTGGGGAAGCAGAGGAGACCAGGCGGGAGGTGGGGGCAAGGTGACAGGACAAGTGTGGGAGTCTTGTAGGTGGGAGGAAAAAACGAATTCTAGATAGATTTTAAAAGTCAAAGCCAGGGCATTTCCCTGGTGGTCCAATGGTGAAGACGCCATGCTTCCAACGTGGGGGTGCGTGGGTTCAATCCCTGGTGGGGGAACTAAGACCCCACATGTTGATCGGTCAGAAAAAAAAGCCAACAGCGTTTACTACATAATTAAACCTGGGATGAGAGAAAAAGAGGAGTCAGGGACAATACCAAGGCTTTCAACCTCATTTAATCCCAAGGACACCGCACAAAGTACGATCACCCTTCTGTAACAGGTGAAGAAATAGAGGTTCAGAGAGGGGTGGTGATTCCACACCCCACAGGACATGGCAGAATGGAGATTTGAACCCGGTTGCTGCCTGGTGGTCAGTGCCAGGCCAACAGAACGTGCCAGACCCACACGGACATCAGCTTAGTCTTCGGCCGCAGCGTGCAATGAATGACCACCCCCCCCCCCCCACTGGTCACTTGACGGGCTTGGTGCCTCCCTCTGTGGCGTTCTCTTGCTGCTTCTCATCCGTATTGTGTAACCATATTTCCCTGCCGGCCTTTGGGCTCCCGAAGGATTTTACCGGGCTGATTCATCTCTGTCCCTGGCATTGCCTGGCTGGAGCCTGACACATGGCAGCCTTCATTAAGGCACAAGTATTTATTACCCTCAAGAATTTATCTAGTGCTGGGCTGTGCTGGAGTGAGCCCTGAACATTGCCCTCGTGGGGTTGACAGTCCAGTGGGGGAGACAGACCCACCCCTAGACAGTGACAGTCCAGACTGGGCAGGGCCCCCACTCAGCCTGAGAAGGGGTCTGGGAGGAATTGGCGGAGGTGAGTGTGGAGGTAGGGACCCATGAATGAACAAGATGGCCTTGGTCTCCACCCTCACAGACGGCCCCCAGCTCAGTGAGGCAAACTGCCAGTGAACGAGGTAACCAATCAGTCAATGAGCGAATAGCAGAATGCCAAGAGCTGGACATGAAGTAAGACAGGATGAGACAGTGTGACCGCGACCCCTTTAGCTGGGGTTGTCGGGGAAGGCCGACCCCTGGGGCTGAGCAGATGCAGCCCCGAATGAGCGGAGGGAGGGCACTCACAGGGTGAAGAGCCAGTGCACAGGGCCGGGGGCCGACAGTGAGAGAGAGCTTGGTGCTCAAGAAAGTGCAAGGAGGGAATTCCCTGGCCATCCAGGGGTTGAGACTCCATACTTCTACTGCCCAGGGTGTGGGTTCTATCCCTGGTCAGGGAACTAAGGCCTTCCCTGGTGGCTCAACAGTAAATAATCCACCTGCCAATACAGGAGATAGGGGTTCGATCCCTGGGTGGGGAAGATCCCCTGGAAAGAAAATGGCAACCCACTCCAGTATTCTTGCCTGGGAAATCCCATGGAGAGAGGAGCCTGGTGGACTAGTCCATGGGGTTGCAAAAGAGTCAGACACGACTTAGCGATTAAACAACAGGGAACTAAGATACCACATGCTGTGCAGCCAACAAGTAAAAGCTAAAATAAAGATAAATAAATAAATAGAGCCAAGATAAAAAAAAAAAACACCACTGCAAACAGCCTTGGGCAGAGTGGGTGCTGGGTGGGGAAAAGATCTGAGGAGGCTGAAACCGCACAACACAATGGACGAAGCGATGTGTCGTCAGCCTGCAGAGCTAGGAACTCACCGGCTTCACTCAGGAGAGCCCTCATCCTTGAGGCCGGAACCCAGCATTTGCCTAGGACCTCTGGAGTCAGGTCCTGCCCATCAGCAGCTCAGAACCCTCCTGTGGCTCCATGTCACTCAGGATAAAGGACAGAGACCGCCTCGTGACCCACAGTGTCCCATGGGATCTGCCGTTCTCACTTCTCTATTTTCATCCCTACTCTTCCTCTTACTCTGGCTCCATCACACTGGCCTCCCCAACTGATGCTCTGCTGTGTTTCTGCCCCAGGGCCTTTGCACTGGCTCTTCCTCTGCCTGGACCGCTCTGCCCATGTGACTCCTCCGTCCCCTTCCTGCCTTTGCGTGTGCTTGATCACCATTTGCCCTGTCATGTGTTTTTCTTATCTATTGTGCTTGCTGTCTGACACCCTGGATAGAATTTCACCTCCATGAGGGCAGACATCTCTGTGCTGTTCACAGCATGGAGAACAGGTCCCGGCACATAATAGGCGCTCAATAAATAACGATTGATTACACAAAAGGAAGAGGCAAAACAGAGGGAGGGGGAAAATTTTTAAAGGGAGGAAAACCGCAGGTCTGTGAGCTCCTAAGCTTGTCAGCTGTCCCAGCTGGCAGTTTGGAGTGTTAACACTTGCCCGCTTCCAGGATAACTTGGTGGCAGACTGGGAGACTGCGGCCCGGACCACACTGGCTAGCTTCCCTTGGGCTGTTGGAGCCAGGCCCCTGATTGGAACGGAGGGCCGGCCTGGAGGAGAAGGTCGCTGGCGCCACCTGCTGGACAGTGGTGTCATGACAGCTGCCCACCCTGCTGACTTTAGTTAAGGGCCTTTGCTAGGCGGGCAGAAGAGACAGCCCAGAGGGGCCATCACCAGCAGAAGTTCAGAGTCCAGGGAGGCACAGCCATAAGCCTCTTTATTCCCGAGGCCCTGTGGACACTCCACCCAGTTAGTGCTATGCAGGAAGGCAGGGTGGTGCCACCCACAACCTGTCTTGCTTCACTCTGCCTGTACATACAACTGCTCTCCCAACCCAGCAGGCTGGGACCCCCAGCTCTCTGGGAGGTGAGAGCTGCTCCACCTCTCTCGGGGCTGCATCCACCCTACATGGTGCCAAGGATGGCAGAGGAGTCGAGCCCCCCACCCCCGACTCCCCTCTAGGGCCTGGCAGCAAGGCCCTGGGTTCCTGATGAGAGCTGTCTTCATTCCTACAGGTACATCGTCCGGCCAAGCAGGGGTCTCACCACCCAGACGTCGTCCACAATCTTCCCATCCTGCAAGGGACCAAAAAAAAAAAAAGGAGGAGGAAATCAGGGCTGAAAGCCCAGATTCTGGGGCCAAGTGGCCGGGGTTCAAATCCGAGCTCTGTCGCTGATAAGCTGTGTGACTTTGAGCAAGTGGCTAGACCTCTTTGAGCCTCAGTTTTCCTCATCTGGAAAGAGAGGATGATAGAACTAGTACGCACATCATAGATACCGTGAGAATTAAGTGAGCTATTTGGAAAAGGCTTAAAAGGGAGCCTGGCCTATGGCAAGGACTGGGTAAATGTAGGCTGTTACTATTAGAGTACAAACCCCAGAGTGAGACAAAACTCACTTTATATGCCAGGAAAGCCACCCTCTGTGGCTTCCAGCACATGGTCCAACTCAGCCTGACTTCCATATTCTTTTGGGTTTGGGTTGGCCGGAAAGTTTGTTTGTGGTTTTCATTAAGACGTTTAGAAAAAGCCCAAATGAACTTTTTGGCCAACCCAATACAAAGTGGGGAGAACTGAATAGATAATACACACAAGTGCCTGACCCTGTATGGGCCACACAATAAATGGTAGCTATTTATCGTAAAAAGAATATGGTCTTTGTGGTCGTATCTCAGCTCCGCAACCTCTGGCTGTGCAACCCTGGGAAAGTTACTTGCCCTCTCTGAGTCTCTGTTCGCTTAGCTGTAAAATGGAAAGAAAATGTGCCCCATAGTATTATTGTAGTGATTAAAGGGACTAAATATAAGGCATTGAGCTCAGGGTTTTGTGCACAATAGGTGTTCAATCAATCATAGTTATTAGTGCTATTTTAAAACTACAATGGCAAAAATACAGAAAGGTGAGCCATGATTATATGGGTCCATCTAAGCTTAAGCCACTGTTTCCCCATCTATTTCCCATGAAGTGATGGGACCGGATGCCATGATCTTTGTTTTCTGAATGTAACAGAGGATGAGATGGCTGGATGGCATCACTGACTCGATGGACGTGAGTCTGAGTGAACTCCGGGAGTTGGTGATGGACAGGGAGGCCTGGCGTGCTGCGACTCATGGGGTCACCAAGAGTCGGACACGACTGAGCGACTGAACTGAACTGAACTGAACTGAACTGAAGCTTAAGCCATGGGGCTTCCTAGATGGCACAAGTGGTAGAGTTTTCACTTGCTAATGCAGTTTTCACTTGCTAATGCAGAAGGCACAAGAAACTCGGGTTTGATCCCTGGGTCGGGAAGGTTCCCTGAGATAGGAAATGGCAACCCACTCCAGTATCCTTGCCTGGGAAACCCCATGGGAAGAGGAGCCTGGCGGGCTACAGTCCGTGGGGCTGCACACACATCATATTGGTTTCCCTCTGCCTGCCTCCCACCACCTACTTTTTCCTTCCCCTGCTTCATATTGATAAATCCCTTTAGAACTGACCATGTTTTAGAAACCATTCTGAGCACTTTCTATATAATAAGTCATTCAACCCTCATTCAATCCTCTGGGGCAGAAACGATTAACATCCCCATTTTGCAGATGGGAAAACTGTGGCTCAGAGTTGCTTGAGGTTATCCAGCTGGTAAGCAGCAGAGGCAAGATTTGAATGCAGGATCTCCAGCTCTCAAGCCCACTTTTTAAACCACTTGACTCCAGAACACACCGGGCCTGCTTTTACAGGCAGGTGATCGGGCCACTGCTCACTGACCTGGTCATCAGACACCTGCTGGATGTGGACATGGGTCCCATTGAGAATATGCAGCCGTGTGTACCCGTACTCTTTCACACGCAGGGCGCTCCAGGGCCGCGGGAAGAGGGTGAAGGGGGTGAGCAGCTCCTCACAGCCCTGCTGGAAAGAGTCTTTTAGCCCCAGGGCTGGGGCAGGTGAAGTACCCACCAGGGAGCAGAAAAGACCTGCCAGGTGGGATCCTGCCACCCCCAGGGAAGACAAAGCTGGTTAAGACTTGACCTTGGTAACACACACAACTGAGGGTTTTGACCCAGCCAGGCTTTCTGTGCCCCGAGTCTTGGACTTAGACAACAGTGTGTGGTTGAACAAGACTGTCCACTGAAGCATTTTCTGTAAAAGCTCTGAGCTGGAAGTCAGCCAAATGCCCATCAGTAAGGGTCAGTTAAATAAATTAGAGCGTAGCCATCACAGAGAGGGCCAGTATAGAAAGATGGCCAAGATGTATTGTTAAGGGGAAAATGCAATTCACAGAATAGAAGAAATCGGTGGCTTTCAACCCTCGCTGCAGAGTAGACCCTCCAAGAAAGCTTTTAAAATCATCATTGCCTGGGAGAGAGGAAGTGTTTATCCTTGCAGTAGAAAACTAGGTGATGTGAGCAGGAAGGATGAGGGAGCTTAAAAAAAGAAAAAAGAAAAATCCCCATGTTGCAGCCATCTCTGTAATAACTGCTGGAAGCAAGAACCATCAATGGACGGTCACAGTAGCGGGGAAAGTATGAGGAATAGCAGGATATCTGCATAGTCTCCAAGTAGGCACTCCAGGAGACACTTGTTAACTTTAAAGGGGAAAATCATAAGCATGGTGCAAGAGATGCATAAACTGAGCCTTAAAGAGATACCATGCACTTCCTCATAGGATACACTGAAAAGAACACAGTACTGGAGACTTCCCTGCTGGTCCAGTGGTTAAGAATTTGCCTGGCAACGCAGGGGATGCACGTTCAATCCCTGGTCAGGGAACTAAGACCACCCCCCCCCCATGCAGCAAAGCAACTGAGCCCACACATCACAACTAAAGACTCAATATGTAACAAAAGGTCCTGCAGGAGGCAATGAAGATCTGACTGTGGCAACTAAGATCTGACGAGGCCAAATAAGTAAATATTAAAACACACACACACACAGGCAAAACCAGTATCACTTTTGTGTGTTCTTATAAGAAATGCGTAACTTCAATCTAATCAAACCCACACTGAGAATCTACCAAACAACGTTGCTGTGCTCGTCAAAATTTTCAAAGTCTTGAAGAATGCCGAAAGAAGGGAAAATGTTTCTGATTAAAGGAGGGGAGAGAAACAAGACACAAAAATAGAATGTATGATCTTAAACTAGATCCTGGATCAGAAAAAAAAAAAATCCTTAAAGAACATGAATCAGACAATTGGATAAATTTGAATGAGACTGGATGATGGTATATTATCAATTGTTAACTACTTGACTCTTATATTGTACTGATGTAAGAGAATGTCCTCATTTTTTTAGGAAACACAGATGGAAGGTTAAAGGGGCATCATTTCTGCAACTGAACTCTTCATTGGATCTGCAAATGATAGTCAAACTGTGCACACAGATACACACACACGCACACACACACATATCAAGAGACAGACAGACAGAAATAGAGACTGAATCAAGAATGGTTAAATGTTCACAGGCCAAGGCCAAGCCCTCAGCTTCTGGTGTTTGTCCTGGGGTTAGGCCAGGGCATCAGAGATTTAAAACCTCCCTAGGTAATTCTAACATGCATCAAGGCTGAGAACTGCTAGGGTATGAAGGATGATCTGAAATGTGTTTTAAAAGTGGGTGATGGGACTTCCCTGGTGGTCCAATGGTTAAGAATTTGCCTCCGATTGGAGGGGATGTGGGTTCGATCCCTGGTCAGGGAACTAAGATCCCACGTACTGTGGGGCAACTAAGCCCACATGACACAACTCGGGAAGCCTGAAAGTGAAAGTGAAGTCGCTCAGTCGTGTCCGACTCTTTGCGACCCCATGGACTGTAGCCTACCAGGCTCCTCGGTCCATGGGATTTTCCAGGCAAGAGTATTGGAGTGGGTTGCCATTTCCTTCTCCAGGGGATCTTCCCCACCCAGGGATCAAACCCAGGTCTCCTGCATTATAGGCAGACACTTTACCATCTGAGCCACCAGGGAAGTTAGGCACTGCAACTAGAGAAAGCTTTCATGCTGCAATGTTGAGCAACACCGCCCCCGCCCCCCGCCACCCCACCATGCACTGCAAGAAAAATCCAGTGTAGCCAAAAAAAATGAAAAGAGGGTGATGCAGTAATACGTCTCTGTTGAGACACTGACTAATTTGCATACACAGAAAATATTCTCAAACGCCACCCAAGAGGCGTAACCATTGAGAGCGGGACTCAGTGGTAAAGAACTTGCCTGCCACTACAGGAGACATAAGAGACGTGACTTCAGTCCTTGGGTCTGGAAGATCCCCTGGAGGCGGGCATAGCAACCCACTCCAGTATTCTTGCCTGGAGAATCCCTGTGGACAGAGGAGCCTGGCAGGCTACAGTCCATGGGGTTGCAAAGAGTCAGACACGACTACAGTGACTTAGCAAGAGGGATGTGGATGGCTTCATCTCGTGTCCTCTGTACTGTCTGAATTTTTATCACAAGAAGTTCTTCCTTGGATCTCACTAATTTGTTGTTGCTTAGTCACCCAGTCGTGTCCGACTCTTTACAACCCCATGAACTGCAGCACACCAGGCCTCCCTGTCCTTCACCATCTCCTGAAGTTTGCCCAAGTTCATGTCCGTTGCATCGCTGATGCCATCCAGCCATCTCATCCTCTGATGCCCTCTTCACCTTCTGCCCTCAATCTTTCCCAGTATCAGAGACTTTTCCAATGAGTTGGCTGTTGGCACCAGATAACCAAAACATTGGAGCTTCAGCTTCAGCATCAGTCCTTCCAACGAGTATTCAGGGCTGATTTCCCTTAAGATTGACAGGTCTGATCTCCTTGCTGTCCAAGGGACTCCCAAGGGTCTTCTCCAGGACCACAGTTCAGAGGCATCAATTCTTTGGTGCTCCACCTTCTTTATGGTCCAACTCTCACAGCCATATGTGACCACTGGGAAGACCACTAGTTTGTAAAATCAGCTTAAAAAATAAGCTCTCACTTCTTGCGGAAGTGATTGATTCCAAGGCTGCTGGTGGTGGGAGTGGAGGGGACACAAGATGGTCCTGGAGCAACTTGTGGAGCCAAAAAGTAAGAAAGAGCCCACAAAACGACAGGGACACTTTGAAAGGATGCGGGACCTGATCTGAAGAGCTCCCAGTGGCCAGAGTGAGAGCTTGTACACAGCAGCATCAGTAGCAGGAAAATTGGATTATAACCCACAGGAGGAAATAATTCCCCATGAGGCCACACTGGTGCAAACCCATAACTAACCAACCAACTAAATGGAGCAGAAGGGACAACCCTTCCTCACAGGAGGTTGCTAATTAATAAATCAGGGAGAAATGAGGGAAATCGACGATTCCCAGCCGAATGCCCCAGTGATCACTGTTGCAGGCAAGACCCACTGATGGATTCAAATATTAGTAAGTGGAGACCTCCCTGGTGGCCCAGTGGCTAAGACTCTGAGCTCCTGATGCAGGGATCCTGAGTTTGATCCCTGGTCGGGGAACTAGATTCACATGCTGCAACCAAGAGCTCAAATGCCGCAACTAAAAATTCCAAGAGCTGCAACTGAAAAAAAAAGAAAAAGAAAAAGAAAAGAAAGAGTCTATGTGCCACGATTGAGACCTGGCACAGGCAAACAAATTTAAAAAAGAAAACAGTGGGTGAAAGTCGGAGGAGAAACAACTTTCGCAGGGTCTAAAAGCATCTCCCCCAAGATGTTTATCTGCCAAAAAGGGATACACAGCAAGTTGATGGTGGAAGAACATCCTTACACAGGTGATTCAGAGAAACTCCTCCAGGAATGAGACACTGTGAGGGCCTGGACCCCTCGGTCCTGAGGACACAACCATCACTTGTGATTGTCTGGCCCCAAATGCGTAACCTGCATCTTGGCATGAGAAAGTATCAGACAAACCCAGATCCAGGGGCATTCAGGAAAAAGACCAAAAACAAACAACTGGCCAGAATGATGGAGGAATCGTCACAGATGGGAGGAGACTAAGGAGACACATGGAGGAGGAGATGGCAACCCATTCCAGTATCCTTGCCTGGAAAATTCCATTGACAGAGGAGCCCGGTGGGCTACCGTCCACGGGGTCACAAAGAGTTGGCTGCAACTGAGCACAAGGAGACACAATAACCAAATACAGTGGAGAATGAGCTGGTGCAATGTGGATAGAGGCTGGAGTCCAGTTACAAGGATAATAATAAGTCCTCTGTCCTCAATCCGACCAGCAGACCTGGGCAAGCACTCCCTGCCCCTGCCACTTACTGAACCTGTGACTTCGAAGGAGTATTTTACCCTTAGCTTCTGTTTCTGGGCATACTACTAGGTACATCGAACCCTCTAAGAGATGCCAGCCGTATAAAGCAGGAGGCACCCAAGCTGGCACAGGTGCCACCCTCAATAGATCAGAGGTCAAAGGCAACATCCCACCCCACCCCGCCCTGCTCACAGCGGATCCTGTGATGATGTGGACAGGGCCTCGAGGGTGGGTGTAGGGCATCTCTTGGCTGCCATTAAGTACCTGGAGAAGTGACAAGGTGGAGAGGGTGTGTCACACCAGCCAGGCCCCCGGGGATCTGACTGAGGGGTCCACTGACACCACCAGCTCCATGGGTCTCAGCCCTTCTAGGGGGCCTCCCTCACCTGGTAGTTGTAAATCGGCCACAGGCGTTCATATGAGTGCTCATGGGCCCACAGCTCCAGGTCGACCCCTGAGACAGAGCAAGAGGGGTTCAGGACTCCGAATTCAGGAGAGAAGGGAGGCGGGGCCTGGCAAGTCCTGGGGTGGAGGGGGGGTTACTCACCATATTTGTAAAAAAGATCCTCCAACCCATAGAATTTGCCACGGAGGCCTTTGCGAACCTAAGCAAGATAAGCAAGGAGGGGAGGCGTGACTCGGGCTCACCCCCGACCTGGATTTCGGCACCTTGTTCCCAGGGAGGGGGTGCTCACCTTGCTTTCATGCCAGGTACAGTCATCCAGGTCAGCATTGGAGCAGTACATGGGCCGGTGGCCCATGGTGATGATCCACGGCCGGACTGCCCGGTTCTTATTGGCTTTCTGCAGAGAAGGGTTCAGAGTGAGGGGCAGGGGGTGGAGGGCGGTGATGGAGGAGGGGGTGGGGGGGCACATCCCGGGGGGACATCCACAGGTTACCTGGAGGTCGCTCTCCAGCCAGTGAAACTGTCTCTCTACCAGGTGGCGGCCATAATGGAGGAAGAAATATACCTCGGTGGAGAAGGAGATGATGTGTGCGGGTCCCAGATCCCAGCTGGAAGGGTCAAAGGGCAGGGGTCAGAGGTTAGGGTCTCCTCTGCATCCCCTATCCTTCAGGGGAGGGAGGCCGGTGTTCCTGCTCTCCCCCAGATTACCTGTACCACAGGCCTTCGGTGTTCCCCGGCATGCTGAAGCGCGCTTTGTAGTTGGAGAAGTTGCTGGATAAAAGGAAGTAAAAGGGTAGGAGGGAGGGTCTGGGTGCCCACCCCCACCCCCCACCCCCCACTTCCCACCGTCAGGCCAAGCCTGGCTCCCAGCCCAGCCCTCATCTCCTCTCCTCTCATGTCCGTCAACAAGCTGCTGCAGTGTGAGAAACTAAGGTGAGACACTAGGAAGGACTGGTTTTGTCGGCCAGGCCCTCGCCCACCCCAAAGCCCTCGAGCCTCACTAGCGTTCCTCGTGATTCCCAGGGCAGGTCATGTAGGGCAGGCTGGCAGCCACGGGTTCGATGAGTTTCATGAACCTGTCCCCGACACGCGCATTGTCCTGATCCATGTTATAGGCGAAGTCTCCTGGGTGGGGGTGGGGAGGTGGGGGGTGGAGGAGAGGATGAAGACCCAGACCCAGCTCTGCTGTTGCCAGAACTGAGACCTGGTTGGTCAAGTCCTGGCTCCCCCTTCCACTCAGGCATCTTCAATCCCTACCTCACATCCAAGTGCATGAGCACTTGGAACCGTCTCCTTAGCCTCTGGTCTCTGTCATGCCTGCAGGACCCAGGATCTCGCTGGTCTCCTGTGCCCCAGCACCCCAGCCCCATCTCATCCCTTCCCAGAGTAATGACAACATTGAGACGGACATGGTCTGCTTTGGCACTGGTCTTGTACCCGGCAGTGTTCCAGATGCTTTGCTTGATCACCCAGATCTTCAAAACACCCTCTGAGGTGGATGTTATTATCATCCCCATTTTAGATGGGGAAACCGAGGTCCAGGGAGGTGGAGAGCTGACTCAAGGTCACAGAGCTGAGCTTAAGGATCCAGAAATCAAACCTCAGGAGTCTGATTCCAGCGTCTACTACAGCTTTGAATCATATCAGCCCGTTTCTATCTCCCATTTGGTTCCTGGCTCTCAGATCACAGCAGAAATGATCATGACAACCAACACTTATGTAGCACCTACAGCGTGCCAGGCAATGTCGACTTATTTCATCATGGCGCCTGTGTGCTAAGTCGCTTCAGTCGTGTCCGACCCTTTGTGACCCCGTGGACTGTAGCCCGCCAGGCTCCTCTGTCCATGGGATTCTCCAGGCGAGAACACTGGAATGGATTGCCATGCCCTCCTCCAGGGGAATCTTCCTGACCCAGGGATCGACCCCGCGTCTCTTACATCTCCTGCATTGGCAGGCAGGTTCTTTACCAGTAGCGCCCCCTGGGAAGCCCGTATCGTCATTACAACAGTCGGACGACTCTAACCTAGTCCCAGCTCTTACAACACTAATACAGAGGAGAAAACCAATGTACGTAGCTCTAAGAGCCAGACTGATTTTAAGCCGGGAGCCCGGTTAACCGCGACAGCATCTCCATGGCCAGTCTCCTCCCCCGTCCCTTTGGAACCACGCTGGCCCCGGCTCCCAGCCCCTCGCAGTCCTGGCGTCACCCCCACCCCATACCTAGCCGATGCCTCCTCACCCACATGAAGAACAGCGTCGTACATGCCCTGCTGGGTGTCCCGGCGCAGTCGGGGGAGGGCCCTCGGGTTGTCGGCCCCCAGATCCCCAAACACAGCTAGGCGCGGGCTCCAGTGGGGTCCGTTCTTCAAGGCCCGGAAGCGGAAGCGACGGCTCCAGCCCTGAGCACTGCCACAGCGGTAAACTGAGGGGAGAGGAAAAGGTCACAGTCTGCCGGGGCTGGGGGGGGGGGCAGGAGCACCTCAGGGTGTCTCCTTCACCCCCATCCATCCTCAACTGTGGGGGGACTGAATGGGTCTAAACCACGCCCCTTCTGACCACCTCACCCCAAGTCTCCAGCCTTCTGTTTTCATCCCAGGGTCTCATACAATAGGCTTGCAGGAAAGCAGAGAGGGTACCAGCCCGCCTGAGCCACCCGCCAGTAGTAGCTGTTAGCCCACATTCCACTCCTCCCATTCGCCCTGGGCGCCTCTCACCATACTGGACCCCTGGCAGCAGCCCCTGCAGGGAGACTCGGTGTATGTAGAGCTTCCGCCGGAGAATGCCCCCATCCACAAAGGGGCTGAAGGTGCCCCGAGCCTGGAAGGGCAGGGGCTCAGAAGGCTGCAGCCCATACTGCACTTCAGAGGGCACTGGGACCCATGTGGTCCAGGTTACAGTCATGGAGCCTGGCTCACCTGGAGAGAGAGGCAAAGGAGGTTCGGCAGTGAGGCCTGGGCAGAGGTGGGGAGGGATGTGCAGAGAGTGAGAGGCTGTTGAACATTCAGGAGTTAAGGACACAGGTTCTGGAGCTTCCCAAGTTCAATCCCTACTTCACCATTTCCAAGCTGTGATTTCCTTGGGCAAGTCACTGCAGCTCTCTGAGCCTCAGTTTCCTTGTCGGTAAAATGGAATGATAATAGTATCTTGCCTATAGGGTTCTTTGAGGCTTAGATGAATAAACAAGAGGAAAGCACTTGAAGCAGTGCCTGGTACAGTCAGGGTTACATGAGTGGATAGATATTATTATAAATGGTGTTACTGTGTGCAGGCTTGTGCCACATACTTTACACATGACACTGTTTAGGGGTTGTAAACTCAGATGTCTGGAGGCCAGTTAGGTCATATATATGGGAACAAGGGCCAGCTGTAAGGAGGAAGGCAGCAGGGAGGGGTGGAGTCTGTGGCCGAGCGTAGAGCCTGCCCTGTCTCAGAGCGGAAGCCACTGTTCAGCTCTAGGGATGGCCGCCGTGCAGGAAGCAGGCTTGGTACCAGCCAGTCTGTCAACTTATAGAGCAGATCTTTATACTGCTAAGTGCTACTGCTGCTAAGTCACTTCAGTCATGTCTGACTGTGAAACCCCATTGACGGCAGCCCACCAGGCTCCTCCGTCCTGGGATTCACCGGGCAAGAACCCTGAAGTGGGTTGCCATTTCCTTCAATGCATGAAAGTGAAAAGTGAAAGTGAAATCGCTCAGTCGTGTCTAACTCTTAGCGACCCCATGGACTGCAACCTACCAGGCTCCTCCATCCATGGGATTTTCCAGGCAAGAGTACTGGAGTGGGTTGCCATTGCCTTCTCCAAAATCTTTATACAGTGGTTTACGTATCCCAAGAGCACATACAAACTTTTAAGTAATAGCTTCTAATTCTTGAATGTCAGCAACCAGGGACTTCCCTCAAGGTCCAGTGGTTAAAACTCCCGCTTCCAATGCAGGGGGCCTGGGTTCGAGGGTTCAATCTCTGGTGAGGGAACTAAGATTTCTCATGCCACAAGGCATGACCAGAAAAGTCAATTTGCACACAAACAAACCCCATTAGCAACAAAATCAAGGTTTTAAAAATACCATGTGGTGTGTGTGCACGTGTGCTAAGTCGCTTCAGTCGTGTCTGACTCATTAAAACCCTACAGACTGTAGCCCACTGGGCTCCTCTGCCCATGGGGTTCTCCAGGCAAGAATGCTGGAGTGGGTTGCCATGCCCTCCTCCAGGGGATTTTCCCGACCCGGGGATTGAAATGGAGTCTCTCATGTCTCCTGCGATGGCAGGCGGGTTCTTTACCATTAGGGCCACCTGGGAAGCCCACCAGGTGATTCTTTTTCCTGCAACTTGTGTACAAAAGGCACGAGCACAGGTTATTCATGGCAGCACTGTTTGTAACTGCAAAATATCAGAAACCACAGACATGCCCCTACATAGGAGCGTGACCTAAGGAACTAGGTAACATCCGTACCAGGGAGCACTTCACAGCTGTCGGAAAGGAAGATGATGAACTCTAGGAACCAGTACAGAATGACGTCCAGGACACAACGTTAAAAGAAGCAATGTACGCGAGAGTGTCTGTAGTCAGCTACTCTTCATGGAAGAGGGTGTAAGAGAATACACAGGTGTCTGCTCATTTATTTGTACAAGAAAGGTACACCAGAAACTGAACAGCTGGATTACTTACATGGGCTGGAATGGGGAAGGGGTAGAAAAAAGAGGGAAGGGAATGGAGTAGTTAGTCGAGATGCAGGGGGTAGGATGCTTCTCGAATCTGTCTTTTTCTTAAAACCCTGAGTCCTAGAGCTATAGTCCTGTTTCATCTTTCCTTCACACACCCCAAGAAATGAACAATTAAAGCCTTCCTAGGTTGTAGGGGGGCTAGTGTTCCCTGCCAGTGCAGGAAACATAAGAGGTAAGGGTTCGATCCCTGGGTCAGGAAGATCCCCCTGGAGGAGGGCATGGCAACCCACCCCAGTATTCTTGTCTGAAAACTCCCATGGACAGAGGAGCCTGGCTGGCTACAGTCCATAGGGTTGCAGTGAGTCAGACACAATTGGAGTGACTTAGAACACACGTAGGTTGTAGGGGGAAGTCAATACGGAATAGAAACACTAACAAAGGGCTGTAAGTATATAAAAAAACAGGGACCTCCCTGGCGGTCCAGTGGTTGAGAATCTGCCTTGCAATGCAGGGAACTCAGGTTTCATCTCTGGTCAGGGGACTAAGACCCCACAGGCCACAGAGCAACCCCTTTATCCTGACTTTAGCACTGAACAAATAAGTAAGTCTACTGTAGATAGAGGGAGCTTGGTTTCTCAATGTTGGAAAAAGAAGTTGCAAATGAGGAAAGAAAGCTAAAGTACACCCTTGTTGGTGGACTGAAATACTGTTGGTATTAGTAAGATCTCATGGTATCTAAAATTAATACAAAATTTACAGTTTGAAGACCAAATATGGCAGACTCTTAAGCCAGCCTGCCTGGGTTCAAATCCCAGAGTGTGTGACCTGAGGTGAGACTCTTCATTGCTTTGGGCCTCAGTTTATCCTTTTGTAAAATGGAACTAACAATAGTACCTACAGCTTAAGGTCAATAAGAGGTTAAATGAGTTTTCCATCTGAATCACTTCTAAGAGTATATTTGTTATTATTATCATTCTTGTGTAGGCCAAACAAAGGACAGCTATGATCTCACTGGGTTTTCACAGCAGCCCTGTGAGATGAGTTTTATTTTTGTTCCCTTTAACAGAGGCCTCCAGGCAAAGTGCCTTGTCCGAGGTTACTTATCCAGCAAATGCCAAAGCCATTTCATTCACGAGGTTTCAGATTCTCAATGCAACTAATCTTTAAGAAACTACCTTAGGACTTCCTGGTGATCCAGGAGTTAAGAATCATCTGCCAACCAATGCAAGGGATGCAGGTTCGATCCCTGGTCCAGGAAGATTCCACATGCCACGGGGCAACTGACTGAGAGCCACAGCTTCTGAGCCCACGCCTGCCCTACAGCCCATGTTCTGAAATAAGAGAGTAGCCTCCTTGCTGCAACTGGAGAAAAGCCTGAGCAGCGGGGGAGACCTAGCACAGCCAAATAAATAAATAATGAAATAAATGAAACTACCCCAAAAGTGTCAAGGATCCAAAAACAGAAGAAAAGTCTGAGAAACTGTCACAGGCAGGAGAGGACATTAAAGAGACCACTGATTTCATAAGTCAATGCCAATTTCCTCACAATATTGCTTTTCTTTTTTAAAGTGTAGTTACTTTTCATGAAAAATGTCATTTACCTTACTACTGAATAGGTTTACTATTGTTCATTTTTAATGATTGAATCAATATTTTTAAATACCTCCATTTTAGTTTCTGATATGGCAACTATTATGGATATAACTCACATAAGCTAAAGCTCTCTGAGGTTCTCATACTGTTTTCAGCTGTGCCAAAGCGTCCTGAGACAGAAACACGTGAGAACCACTGCCACATTCCAAGTTCCCGTTTGCCACTTCACAGGTTAATATTTCACTTACTCTTCACTGAGAGGTCTCACTAATATTACCCCGCTGTCCAGATGAGGAGGCTGAGGCCAGAGAGGTTAAGTCACTCGCCCAAGGTCACACAGCAGATAAGCAACAAAGCTGGGGTTAGAACCCGGAAGTCTGGGTGCAGAGGGTCCAGAGTCCAGGGTTTTATTACCCCCTTGCACCTCCACCCCAAGATCAAGGACCAGGAGGTAGTTTTGTGACAACACGATGAGCAGTTACACAATGAATAAGGACAACTCCAATCCTCCAAGGAGAATGCTCACTATAGGCTGAGAACCAGAATCATTTCCCACACAGCCACATGCCCTACTGCTTACAATCCCCATTTAACAGTCCTCACTGGGAAATGCCCAGGGAGAGGCCACAGACACTTACCTGAGTAGGACAAGTGCACTTGCTCGGGGGCAGCGCTGGGAGGCTTTGGGGACCCCTGGACTTCCAGGGAGAAGAGGAGGAGCAGACAGCAGCAGGCCCAGCAGCGAGGAAAGGAACACATGGTAGAGGGGAGGTGGGGAGCAGGGGAAGGGGAAGGGTCCTGCAGGCATCAGCAGGAGGGGCTGAGAGGATGGGGGAAGGAGGAGGATCCCGGCAGAGAGGGAGCGAGGCAGCGGGGATGGCAGGGAGGGCTTCGCAGGGAGTGCTTATCCAGACGCTGGGGAGAAAACAAAAGCAAGCGTCGTCACTCACGACTGAGAGACAAATACCCTCTGAGCCTCACTGAGTGCTAAGCACTTTGCATAGATGAACTCGTGGGAGCCCGACAACATTCCTGCGTGTGGTGGCCTCTGTGATCATCAGCCCCGTATCACGGGTGAGGAAGTTGAGCAATGGAGTGATTCAGTGGCATGGCTCAAGTGTGAGGGAGCAGAGACTGGAACCCAGGGGTCCTGGCTGCAGAACCCTTGCTCTTATCCACCGTTCACTCCCAGTGCAAGAGGTTTGGGAATGGGATTGGGGGTGGGGCTCTCAGTGTAGGAGGTTGCCTTTGGCAACCCCAACGCCAGCATTCCACCCCCCCTCAGAGACCTCATGGTCCTCTCCTCCATCCTGCAACCTTCCATTTCCATCTTTGTGACCCCAATACCTCCACTCCATCCCCAGACCACCCAAGCATTTCATCCCACCTGGAGCAGCCCCATCCTCCCTGCCCCCATCTCAGCATCCGATCCTGCTGTTAGTGACCCCAGTTTCTCCCTATTTCCTGGCCTGCACTTGCAAACCCACCATCCTTCTCCCCAGCCCTTCCCCTCCCGCTTCACTTCGGATCTCCTGCTCCTGGAGGACCTGCCTGCCAGGGCAGAGGCAGGTGGGGACTGTCAATCCGGAACCGGGAGCTGGGGCTGGGGACTCCCTCCGGTCCCGGCTCACCCTCTGGGATGCCAGCTCCCAGCATGCGCGCGTCTCGGGCACCAATGCGACGGTGGTATTTATGGGCCATCCCACCGCCCACAGCTGTCCCAGTCCCGGAAGAGCCTGCCTTCTCCAGGTGGCAGCCTCCCCAGACAGCTGGGGCCCTGCGTCCCACTGGTCTGGCCGGTCCCAGGCGCCCCACGCCCACACGCCCCCCGCCAAGGGCGGAGCGAAGGAAGGGGGACCCAGGAAGGTTTGGTAAACCACCGCCGCCACCTCCAAGCTGACCACCATGTGAGCGCCCGGACCCGGAAGTCTGTGCTTGTCTCCAGGAGCCTCACCCTGCAGCTGCGGAGCCCCCAGGGCACTGACACTGGTCCCTATCTCTGGCCTTTCGGGATCCCGAGGTGCTCAGGTGTGCAGGCACCTTCCTCCGCGACCTGGGTTGGCGTGGGGAGTTTCCCCATCCCTTTCCCTCCTCGCAGGCTTTGTATTCTTGGCAGTTCCTTCCTCCTCTCCAAGCCTAGTTCACGTCCTTCGCAGCTGCCGCCCCGCCCCCCCGCATGCTGGAAACAAAATCGAGGTCCACCGAATGACAGTGCTGCTTCTGAGCTGTGCGAGCTCGGCTGGTTATTCAGCCTCACTGGGACTCGGTTTCTTCGCCTGTGAAATGAGGGTGATAACAGTTTGAACGCTGTGGGCTATCCTGAGGTTTAAACCAGTTGACACATGAAATTGCATGCTGAGAACAGGGCTTGGCCCAGAGTAAGGGCTGGATAAGAATCAGCTGTTATTTTTATCATTATTAACGTGTGAGTTCCAGAAACTGCCTTGGGATGTAGGTGGGACCCTGCTTCCCTAGTGGCTCAGACGTTAAAGAATCTACCTGCAGTGCAGGAGACCTGGGTTTGATCCCTGGGTGGAGAAGATCCCCTGGAGCAGGGCATGGCAACCCACTCCAGTATTCTTACCTGGCGAATCCCATGGGCAGAGGAGCCTGGTGGGCTACAGTCCAGGGGGGCGGACTAAGCACTAACTAACTAGGTGAGAGCCAGTGAGACTTCTGTCTGTAAAAGGTTTGTGACCTGTTTGAAGGTTGTAAGTGGTTTGCCATGATAGCCTTGGGTATTTTCCCAGAGCCTGGCTCGGACGGTAAAGAAGACCTGAGTACAATCCCAGGAGAAGGGCATGGCTACCCACTCCAGTATTCCTGCCTGGAGAATTCCATGGACAGAGGAGCTTGGCAGGCTACGGTCCATGCGGTCGCAAAGAGTCAGACACGACTGAGCGACTTTCATTCACTCATTTTGGCAGAGCAGCAGGAAAAGTCAGAGGGTCCAGGTTTTCTTTGCTTCTTCTTGTCTGACAAAATGACTCCACAATTTGGCTTTGTAAATTCAAGCAGAGCTGTGTCTGCTGACTGTGGACACCAGCTTCCGAGAACACTGGGGGCGTGGTTCAAGGTGGGCTTTTGCACTTCTTGGATTTTTCTCCATCTCCTGGAGTCTCCATTGCAGCTTAAAATGTTAAAAAAAAAAAAAAAAGCAGCCCTTTTAGTCAAACTCAAATAACCTCAAGACCCTGCTCACCCTCAGCAATTGTTTTTGCTTTTAATTTTTTGGCCGCTCAGCAGGGCCTGTGGGCCAACAGTTCCCCTATCCGGGGATTGAACCCTCTGCCTCTTCATTCGACGTGTGGAGTCCCACCCAGTAGACCACCAGGGAAATCCTACCCTCAGCAAGTTTAGCTTCCTCTTGTGTGTGTGCTGAGTCTTGTCTGACTGTTTGTGACTCCATGGACTGTAGCCCATCAGGCTTCTCAGTCTGTGGGATTTCCCAGGTGGAGAATACGGAAGCAGGTTGCAATTTCCTCCTCCACCAGATCTTCCCAACCCAGGGATCAAACCTGCGTCTCTTTCGTCTCCTGCATTGGTGGTTGGGTTCTTTGCTACCGGTGTTACCTGAGGTTTTTTTGCTAAAGTCACCTGCGGTAGGTTGGGGAAGGCCTTCCTCGAATCATGTTTTTACATGCATTAAGAAAAAAAAAAATAGCTTGCCTTTCACTTTCCTGAAAGTAAGCTTCTAAGAGAGGAGAAGAGAGAGAGAGAAGAAAAAACAGATCAACATTCACACACACAATAAAACCTGAAAACAGAAAAAAAGAAATACACAGGATACAAAGGAAATGGATGCTATTACACAGATGCAGGAAATTTTTTGTATATGTGATACCGTAATATATGTACTTCTTTATTAGTGCATTAAAAATAATAGTAATTTAGAAGCTTTGTTGAGTGTATTGATGGTGTTTGAGTCTTGTGATGACTACAATAGGGACGACTATAATAGGGTGTAAAAACATCTGTAATTTCTTCTCATGACAAAGCCAGAAATCTGCTGTGTCCTGGGGTTGGTCCTTCCAATCCCCCACCATGTTAGAAGCACCTGGTAAATTTCAATTACAGCAGCAGTTCGTAAACTACCCTCTTAAAAATTATTGAGGACCCCAAAGAGTTTTGTTGTATGTGGGGTTATTTCTATCAATATTTACCATGGAAGAAACCCTGAATATTTATTGGAAGGACTGATGCTGAAGCTCCAATACTTTGGCCACCTGATGGGAAGAGCTGACTCACGAGAAAAGACCCTGATGCTGGGAAAGATTGAAGGCAGGAGAAGAAGGGGACAACAGAGGATGAGATGGTTGGATGGCATCACTGACTCAGTGGACAGGAACATGATCAAACTCTGGGAGATGGTAAAGAAAAGGGAAGCCTGGCGTGCCGCAGTCCATGAAGTTGAAAAGAGTTGGAAATGACTGAGGGACTGAAGAAGAACAATGTAAGAAAATAAAATTGAGAATTTTTTTTTCTTTTCTTTCCTTTTTCTTTCTTTGGGCCATGTCTCAAGGATGGTGAGATCTTAGTTTCCCAAGCTGGGCTCTCTGTAGTGAAAGCACCGACTCCTAACCATTGGACCTCCAGGGATTCCCAGAACGAGGAAGTTTTTGAAACTCAAGAACACACATGCATACGTTTCATTAGCCATCACAGTGACGACGTCATCGCAGGTCAGGTAGCTTCTAAAGAGTGAAAATGACAAACACATCTTATGAAAATCGCTTTCTTCCCAAACCACATGCTGAGGATCATTGAGTTGAAGGGCTGTCAAAGCAAAGTTGTTTTTCCAGTCCAAGTGCACACGGCCCCTGAATTCTATCGCTGAGTCAGGTTAAAAAGCCCCGCTGGGGGTCTCTCTGGTGGCTCAGTGGTGAAGAGTCTGCTCAACCCATGCTCTGGGAAGATCCCACAGGCCACGGAGCCACTAAGCCCGTGAGCCCGTGCTCTGGAGCCCATGAACCACGACTCCTGAGCCTACTCGCTGCAACTGCTAAAGCCTGCGTACCCTCAGAGCCTGCGCTGCACAACAAGAGAAGCCACAATGAGAAACCCGCACACCACAACCAAGAGTAGCCCCTGCTCATCACAACCAAGACCCCAGCCAAAAAAGAAAGGAAAAAAAAGGAAAACCCACGGGGGACTTCCTTGGTAGTCCAAAGGTTAGGACTCTGCACTTTGACCACTGGGGGCCTCAGGTTCCATCCCTGGTCGGGGAAATGAGATCCCACAAGCTGAGCAGCCAGAAAAGAAAAAAGCCCTACTGGAATTGTACTTTTTGGTCCCTGATGTGGCTGATAAAGGGGTCATAGCTCACTTATGAACCCCTCTCCTCTGTCCTGATCATACGCAGGCCTCTTGCCCACTCAGGACAGCCATAGAATTATTTCTAGTTTCTCTTTTTAGATACTTTTGTGCTTTTGAGCAATAGACTCCAGTTTCCCTATTTCTTATTCTCTCCTTAGAATAATCTTGTGGTGGCGAACAGAACATCTACTCTGGTGTGAGTTGGCCTGTGTTTAGGTCTAGCATTGACCAGCTTAGGGAGATGATTGAACCGCACTGTGCCTCAATTTCTCCATCTGTTAAACAATGATACTAATTAGTGGCCATCTTAGAGGGTTATGTGACAATTAAATCAGGTAATAGATATAAACTACTTAGAACAATGCCCAGCACAGAGCCAGCGCCACACACAGTGCCTCCCAGTTATTTACCCTAGACTTCCAGTCCGCCCAGTTGGTAAGGTAAGGCTATGATGAACCTATTTTTCAAAGTCATTTTAAATTATTTATCCTTCACCCCCACCACCCAGGCTGCTGGGTGTGCCTGTGCTTGCTCAGTAGGAATGATGGACTTGGCTCTCGAGAGAATAGTCTGGATCTTTTCAGAGCAATCTGCAGGCTGGTACCCTCGGTGCCTGTTATAGGATGACTGTGGTGCTCCTCCCCGGGCCAGAGATCAGGGGAACAGCGAAACCCTCCACCTGTAGAGTCCTGCCATCCTAGATGTCAGTTCAGTGGCCCTGACCACAGGGTAGCCCGTCTCTGTCACTCACAGCCCCGCAGAAGTAGGTGAAGGGAAATGTTTACCTCCATCTCCTCCCCCGGCAGACAGCAGAAGTCGCTCAGTTAAAAAACCGCGTAAGTCTTCCGCACTGCAGCAGTGTGATCCGCAATCAAGTGAACAAATTTTAAAAATATATTTTGCAATCTTTTATTGCAAAATATGACATACATATAGAAAAGTACATGAAATATAAATGTTCTACTGAATGAATTATGACAAACACGCTTGTGTAACCACCGCCCAGGTGAGGAAACAGATCTTCCCAGGTTTCTACAAATTCCCTCCAGCCTCCTCCCAGGCACGGCTTCCTCCCTCCCCATGAAGGTAGCCACTTCACTGACCTCTACCCAATTTAGGTTACCGCACCTAAGTATGTCTCTTCATGCCTCCTTCATTTTGCCTGCACCCCACATGGCATAAACAGAACTATACACTGTGAGCTCCTGTGTCTCTCTTCTTTCTCTCAACGTTCAATTCAGTCGCTCAGTCGTGTCCGACTCTTTGTGACCCCATGACTGCAGTGCATCAAGCTTCCCTGTCCACCACCAACTCCCAAAGCTTGCTCAAATTCATGTCCATCGAGTCAGTGATGTCATCCAACCATCTCATCCTCTGTCGTCCCCTTCTCCTCCTGCCTTCAGTCTTTCCCAACATCCAGGTCTTTTACACTGAGTCAATTCTTCACATCAGGTGACCAAAGTATGGGAGTTTCAGCTTCACCATCAGTCCTTCCAACGAATATTCAGGACTGATCTCCTTTAGGATGGACTGGTTGGATCTCCTTGCAGGCCAAGGGACTCTAAAGAGTCTCCTCCAACACCACAGTTCAAAAGCATCAATTCTTCAGTGCTCAGTTTTCTTTATGGTCCAACACTCACATCCACACATGACTATTAGAAAAATCATTGCTTTGACTAGATGGACCTTTGTTGGCCAAAGTAATGTCTCTGCTTTTTAATATGCTCTCTAGGTTGGTCATAGCTTTTCTTCCAAGGAGCAAGTGTCTTTTAATCTCATGGCTGCAGTCACCATCTGCAGTGATTTTGGAGCTTAAGAAAATAAAGTCTCTCACTGTTTCCATTGTTTCCCTGTCTATTTGCCATGAAGTGATGGGACTGGATGCCACGATCTTAGTTTTCTGAATGTTGAGTTTTAAGCCAGCTCTCAACATTACAACTGCAGAATTTAGCCAGGTTGGGTCTATACATACAGTCCATTCCTTCTTGTGGTCAAGTAGCATTCCATCCTGTGAATACTCTACAGTTTATTTATTTACTGACTATAGATGGAAATTTGAGTTCTGTCCATTTTTTGTCTCTTACAAATGGTATTTGTTCTTAACATTCTAGTACATATTTTCTCTAGTACATTTACAGTATATTGTGAACATATGTACACATTTCTCTTGCGTATGAATCCAGGAGTAGACTAGCTGGCTCATGGGAGATAGAGATAGACAGACAGACAGACAGATACATAGATAATAGATAGATACTACCAAAGAGTTTTCCAAAGTGATTGTAATAATTTATTCTCCTCCCTCCAGCCATGTTGGAGCATTTCCATTGTTCCACATCCTCACCAACACTTGGCCATGTCAGGTGTTCTATTTTTAGCCATTCTGGTTGATCTGTAGTGGTAGCTCATAATAGTTTTAATTTGCATTTCCCTGATGAGCAATTAAAATTAACCATCTCTTCATTTGCATACTGGTCTTGTGGATATCCTTTATCTTGATGTGTTTGTTCATGTGTCTTGCACAATTTTCTATGGGTTGTTTATTTTTAAAATGAATTCGCTCTTTATATATTCTGAACACCAGCCATTTGTTAGTTATATGAACTATGAACATTCTCTACTTTGGCTTGTCTTTTTACACACAATCTCTCTCTCTCTTTTTTTTAATACATTTTCTTAATTAGGTTTTTTCTTTGCTGTTCTGGGTCTTAGTTGCGGCATGTGGGATCTAGCTCCTTGACCAGGGACTAAACCTGAGCCCACTGCATTTGGAACATGAAGTCTTAACCACTGGACCACCTGGGAAATCACATCTTTTTACTCTCTTAATGACATTTTTTAGATGCTTTTGAACTGTGGTGTTGGAGAAGACTCTTGAGAGTCCCTTGGACTGCAAGGAGATCCAACCAGTCCATCCTAAAGGAGATCAGTCCTGGGTATTCTTTGGAAGGAATGATGCTAAAGCTGAAACTCCAGTACTTTGGCCACCTCATGTGAAGAGTTGACTCATTGGAAAAGACTTTGATGCTGGGAGGGATTGGGGACAGGAGGAGAAGGGGATGACAGAGGATGAGATGGCTGGATGGCATCACTGACTCAACAGATGGCATCACTCAATTCAATGGGATTTGGTGATGGACAGGGAGGCCTGGCATGCTGCAATTCATGGGGTCGCAAAGAGTCACACACGACTGAGGGACTGAACTGAACTGAACTGAATGGACAGAAAGTCTTAACTTTAGCACCACTCAATTTCTCAACTTTTTCTTTATGGATTTTTTTTTTTATCCTATTAAAGCTATATCCCTGAAGTGTGCTCAGCAGCCCCGCGGATCTGTCTCTTGCTTCAACAGTGCTTGGATGGAACAGACCCAGGGAAGCCCCTTGCTCCAGCCTCCGACCACCCTCCAACCTTTTTTCCAGTTGCAACCTCCGAAGTCAGCCACTCAGCTGTCTGCCATCACCGGGACCAGCCACCATTTTTTAACTCATTATTACTTACCAATCATGAGCTCCCAGATTCGTCAGAATTATTCTACCGAGGTGGAGGCCACCGTCAACTGCCTGGTTAACATGTAACTGCTGGCCTCCTACACCTACCTCTCTCTGGGCTTCTATTTCGACCGCGACGATGTGGCCTTGGAGGGTGTGGGTCACTTTTTTCGCGAATTGGCCAAAGAGAAGCGCAAGGGCGTGGAGCGTCTCTTGAAACTGCAAAACCAGCGTGGCGGCCGCGCCCTCTTCCTGGACGTGCAGAAGCCATCTCAAGATGAGTGGGGTAAAACCCAGGACGCTATGGAAGCCGCCCTTCTCGTAGAGAAGAACCTGAATCAAGCCCTGTTGGATCTGCATGGCCTGGCTTCTGCCCGCGGAGACCCCCACATCTGTGACTTCCTGGAGAACCACTTCCTAGATGAGGAAGTGAAATTCATCAAGAAGATGGGTGACCACCTGACCAACCTCCTCAGGCTGGCTGGTCCCCAGGCTGGGTTGGGCGAGTATTTCTTCGAAAGGCTCACCCTTCAGACGACTAGGAACTTCTGGAGACCAGTGGCCATTGAAGAACCCACCTAACATCAGGGCTGCCTGAAGCCCCTCTCTGCAGCCACTAGGCAGCTTGTTAACACCCTGAAGCCCTCTCTCAAGCCTTGGACCAAATGGAAACAATAAAGCTTTTTGCAACATAAAAATAAATAAATAAATAAAGCTATATCCCCATGTCTCTGAATCATATTGATATTCTCTTGTTATTTTCCAAAAGTTTTATCATTTGCATTACATTTAGGTTGGCAATCTATCTGGAACTGATTTCTGTGTATGGTGTGAGGTGGGGTTGTTAATATTTTAAAACTAATACACATGGCTAATAAAATAAAGATAAATGAGTCTGCTTTCTTAAGGGGACTTCTTTCTAAAATATTCTTTCCTTTCGAAAGTAAATCATCTTATTACTGAAAAATAAGAAAGTAGAAAGAGCCAGAAAAGGATAACCAGCTCAAATTCAGCTGACAAACCTGGATTTGAATGCTGGTTTTGCCATTTCTTGGCTGGGTTAACCTTGGACTAGTTCCACTCTTCTCTTAGTCTCAGCATCCTAATCTCTAAAATGGGTTCAGCAATGGCTACTTCCTTTTTTTAAAAATTTTTTTTAATGCGGACCAGTTTTTAAATTTTTAATTTATTTTTAGTTGGAAGATAATTGCTTTACAATATTGTGTTGGTTTCTGCCATACATCAACATGAACCAGCCATAGGTATATACATGTCCTCTCCCCCTTGAGTTTCCTTCCCACCTTCCACCCCACCCGGCCCCCTATGTTGTCACAGAGCACCGGGTTTGAGCTCCCTGTGTCATACAGCAAATCCCCTCTGGCTGTCTATTTTACCTATGGCAATGGTTATGCTTCAGCACTGCTCTCCCAGTTCGTCCCATCTTCTCCTTCTCCCACTGTGTCCAAAGCCTGTTCACTGTGTCTGCGTTTCCATTGCTGCCCTGCGTATAGGCTCATTAGTACCATTTTTCTGGACTGCATGTTGTTGTTGTTCATTCCCTGAGTTCATTCCCTGAGTGACCAATTCTTTGCACCCCCATAGACTGCAGTATGCCAGGCCTCCCTGTCCCTTACCATCTCCCAAAGTTTGCCCAAGTTCGTGTCCATTGCATCGGTGATGCCATTCAGCCATCTCATCCTCTGACACCCTCTTCTCCTTCTGCCCTCAATCTTTCCCAGCATCAGTGACTTTTCCAATGAGCTGGCCGTTTGCATCAGACGGCCAAAATACTGGAGATTCAGCTTTAGCATCAGTCCTTCCAATGGGTATTCAGGACTGATTTCCCTAAAAATTGACTGGTTTGATCTTCTTGCTGTCCACGGGACTGTCAGCAGTCTAGATTCCATATATATGTATTAATATATGATAGTTGGTTTTCTCTTTCTGACTTACTTCACTTTGTGTAATAGACTCCAGGTGCATGATGTGGACCATTTTTAAAGTCTTTATTGAATGTGTTAGAACATTGCTTCTGTTTCATGGTGGTTGGGTTTTTTTTTTTTTTTTTTGGCCTTGAGCCACGTGGGGTCTTAGCTCCCCAAACAGGGATGGAACCACACCCCCGACATTGGAAGGCAAACTTTTAAGCACTGGACCATGAGAGAAGTGGTGCTTGGTGGTGCTTCATAAGTGCTTGGAAAGATACAGCATCTAAAGCCTATAATGAGCCTGAGTGAGGCACAAAGAAAAAACTCAATTAATAGTAGCTGTGATGATTAAAAAAGCATTTCATTTAATCACACAGTGTTCATTTACCCTTAAGCTACTGCTGGTAACAGCGGGTGTCCCTCGTTGGAGCCTTTTTTCTTAGACACTGGATCTGAGTTGAATCACGATCATCTGACATACCAATGTTATTTTACTGGACTCTTCTAAACATTCTTTTATAATGACTGTGTGATATTTCATTGTGTGGTGAAATTCACCTGTTCTTCAGAGAAAAGAAATGGCATTAATGGATGAAAAACCGGGTGTTTGGAGCCAGGTGGCCAGGGTTCAAATCCAACTTCCACATCCAGTAGCTCTAAGCCCTTTGGCTCTCTGTGCCTCAGTGTCCTCATCTGCAAAATGGGGATAACATACTGCATACTTGACATGCTTTTAGAGAATTGCTGAGAATTAGACCAGTGAGTGGCTGTAGTGAACTAAGTACAGTATCAAAAGTAGTGTTTGGTGTAAGCAGAGTCCTCAGAAATCCTAATAGAAATATTTTAGGATTTTGCAACTCATTATAAAAGATAAAGTAGACTGATGGAGATAGTTTGATGAATCAATAGATGTGCAATAAAGCAAGAGTAGTAAAATGTTAATGGTAGAATCTAGGTGATGAATATGTGGGTTTCTTATAAAATTCTTTTACATTTTTTGTATGTTTGAAATTTTTCATAATAAATTTTGGGAAAGTACTTGAGGGAGATCCATGTAGCTATTGCTATTGATGATCTTGGTGAAAACAGAGCAGCAATTGCTAGGAACACTGCTATGTGCCAGGTGCCCTGCTTAGGAAATAGCTCATGTGATGATCTGTAATGATTTGATCCTCTGTAATGCAGACTCTAGGAGGCCCATTTTATAGATAGGAAAACTGAGGTTTGGCAAAGCTCGGCAACTCACTGCGTGGCCTTCAGGTCACTGACTTGGTGGGAAGCAGAGGAGGCCTATGGGATCCAGAGGAGGTGATTGATGGAGGGACAGCTCCCTTCTAGGAGGGTGGCATACTCTTCAGGGACAGGGACCTGAGAAGACAGGTCTTGGGGTCCCACCTGGGGAAGGATCCTTATTATCACAGCTGCCATATATAAACGGAGCACTCCCCATGTGCAGGCATCACACTGAGTGCTTTGCATAAACAATCTCATTGATACTGAACCCTGGCTATTAACCTCATTTTAAAATTTTTAATTTTCACTTTGGCTGTGCTGGGTCTTCGGCTTAGTTGCTCTATGGCGTGTGGGATCTTAGTTCCCCAACCAAGGATCAAACCCGTATCCTCTGCATTGGAGGTGGATTCTTAACCATTGGACCACCAGGGAAGTCCTCTAGCCCCATTTTATAGGTGGAGAAACTGAGGCTAAGAGAGATTGAACAATTTACCCCACATCATACAGCCTGTATATAGTCAAGCTCGGACTAAAACCCTGATGCGTCTAATGTGAAAGCCTGGGATGTGAACGCTTTTAGGAGAGACTCTTCCCCAGTTAGGATATCCTCTATGGAGAAATACTGTCAATGCCACCCTCAGTTTTATCCAGGGTCTGCCCACTTCCCTCCCTTCCCCAGCAGCTCAGCTACCCATCAGCTCCTTCCTGGGCTGTCCTAGCAGCCCCATCTCTTGTCTCCATGCTTCCGTCCTGTCTCCACTGTCTTCCCCACATGCAACCACAGGGACCTTGTTAACCCCTGAGCCAGGCCACTGTCCTCCCCTGCCCAGAGTCCTCCCCGTGGCCGATCCCACACCATCTGCCCCAGTCACCATTCTGTCCTCATCTCCTGCTACTCAGCCCTGGCTCAGTCTCCTCCAGATACAGAGGCTTCTGTCCTGTTCCTTGAGCACAACAGACACATTCTTAGCTCAGGGCCTTTGCACCAGCTATTCTCTCTGCCTTGAACATTTTTTCCTGATGCCCACCTGCTGGAAAAGACTGTTGCGAGTCCCTTGGACAGCAAGGAGATCAAACCAGTCAATCCTAAAGGAAATCAACCCTGAATATTCATTGGAAGGACTGATGCTGAGGCTGAAGCTCCAATACTTTGGCCACCTGATGTGAAGAACTGACTCATTTGAAAAGACCCTGATGCTAGGAAAGATTGAAGGCAGCAGAAAAAGGGGATGACAGAGGATGAGATGGTTGGATGGCATCATTGACTCTATGGGCATGAGTCTGAGCCAACTCTGGGAGACAGTGAAGGACAGGCAAGCCTGGCGTGTTGCAGTCCCCGGGTCGCAAAGAGTCGGACAGGACTGAGAGACTGAACAACAACGTAACTCCCTCCCTCCCACCTCCAGACTTGACCCAAATGTCACCTTATCAGTGAGGTTCTCCTTGAGTTTCTGATGGAAAAAAACAGTCCACCTCCACACATCGTTCTGGATCCCCTAAGTCAGGAGTCTGAAGAATTTCGGTAAAGGTGGTTGTGGTTGTTGTTTAGTCGCTCACTCGTGTCCAACTCTATGGTGACCCCGTGCACTGTGACCCACCAGGCTCCTCTCTCCAGGGGGTTTCCCAGACAAGAATCCTGGAGTGGGCTGCCATTCCCTTCTCCAGGGGGTCTTCCTGACCCGGGGACAGAACCCGTGCCTCCTGCTTGGCAGGCAGATTCTTCACCAGTGGGCCACCTGGGAAGATGCTAGTTCAGGCTTCAGTAGAAATATGCTCTGCATCATAGCTTCTCAACTCTGGTTATAACACAAAAGCAATCACAGACGATATGTAACTGAATGATCATGGCCATGTTGCAATAGAATTTTATTCATGGACATTGAAATGTGAATTTCATGCAAATATTATATATCACAGGGACTTCCCTGGCGGGCCTGTGGTTAAGATTCCAGGCTTCCAATGCAGGGGGCGCAAGTTCAAACTCTGATTGGGGAACTAAGATTAAGATCCCACAAGCCGTGAGACACAACCAAAAAGAAAAACATTCTCTTTAAAAAAAAAAAAGGAGTGGATTATATTTGATTTAAGTGTTGTGACAAAATATTCTCTTGATTTCATTTTCCCAAACATTAGTAGTTGTATCGTTAGTCGTTCAGTCATTGCCATTTCCTTCTCCAGGGGATCTTCCCGACACAGGGATCAAACCCAGGTGTCCTGCATTGCAGGCAGATTCTTTACCTTTTGAGCCACATTAAAAAATATAAAAACCACCCTTAGCTTGGGAACTGTACAAAAGCAAATGACAGGCTAGATTGTACTTGGGTGCTACAGTTTGCTGACCCCTGTCCTAAGCCCACCCTGCCCAATGTTTTCACACGGCTTTCATCACCTTCTAACAGTCTGTAATATTTACTTATGTGTTATGTTTATTATCTAACTTCCTTGCTAGTCTGTCAGCTTCAAAAAGGCAGGGACTGGGGACTTTCCTGGTGTTCCAGTGGTTAAGAATCTGCCTTGCAATGCCGGGAATGCAATTTCCATCCAAGGTTGAGGAATTAAGGTCCCATGTGCCGCAGGCGCACTGCAACAAAGATTCAACACAGCTGAATAAATAAATATATCTATTTTTAAAAGACAGGAACTTTGTCTGGCTGGCACACGGTAGGTGCACAATAAAGATTGTTAAATGATTGACTCCTTGAATGAATCCTATTGATTACCAAAAGCATGAACTGAAGCTTTATTTCCACCACCTTCCTCACCTGGGGTCACCATGGCCAGTGACCGTCCAGGAGGAACCTGGCAAATGATGAGTCCGAGAATTAGAGACTGGAAGCAAGAGATGAGCAGGGAACCACTCCTCTCTCCCTGACCTTTGGCCGTCATGGTTTCATCCTGCCTGTGATGTCATGGGTCAGGCGACCTGAGAGCCATCAGAGGTGAAGGGCATGCCGAGGGCACAGCTCAGCTACTCGGAGATGCCACCCTGCCTCAGATTATCACAGGAAGGAAGAGTGACTCACCTCCTCAGATGTGGAAGCTTCTTGGGACAGAGCCAGGGCAACTCCCTGCCCTTCCCCGCCCGTCTTCTCTGTTAACCTTCCGTCTCCCGCCCACCTGGGGCTTCATCCTGGTAATTATGGCGACAGCCAGCTAGGAGCTCACTATGTGTCAGTTACCATGAGTGTGATTATGTGAATTTCACAGATCTCCTCATATCCCCATTTTCTTTTTTTTAATTAACTTTTAAATTTTATTTAGTGTTGACTGCCCTGAGTCTTCGTTTCTTTGGTGGGCTTTCTCTAGTTGCAGCGATTGGGGGGCTACCCTTCTCTGCAGTATGTGAGTGTCTCATTGCGGTGGCCTCTGCTGTTGCAGAGCGTGGGCTCTCGGCAAATGAGTTTCAGTACAGTTGTGGCTCTCGGGTTTAGTTGCCCCGTGGCATGTGAGATCTTCCCAGACCAGGGATCAAACCTGTGTCCCCTGCATTGGCAGGTGGGTTCCTATCATCAGGGAAGTAAGTCCCTATCCTCATTTTCTAGAAAAGTAAACTGAGGCTCAGAGAAGTAAGCTAACAACTTACTTAGAAAGGAGAAGAGCTGGGATTCATTCCCAGGGCCTTCTGCCTCCAGGGCCTTGACCACTGAACTCCACGGTCTCAAATTCATCCCTCTGCCTAAGACATGAGCTGTCATATCCTGGATTTCAGGTTTCAACTCTAGGCCAGTGGCACCTCCTCATACTGTCCCATCATGGGATGGGATCAATGGTGCCACAAGATCCAGAATTGAGGCCTGGGACGGAGAAAACTCTCCACAAATGTGAGCTCTCGCTAGTATTTGCCCAACAATTTATCCTCCTGTTGTTTGGCTATATTTTCCATTAGAGTCATTTTGAGGGAAAGGGAGGATTTTAAAGTCACTATATAAGAGCTGAAAGCATATGTTATTTAAAACTGGCTTTAAAAAAAACTCTCATATGTCTTATAAAAAACAAAACATTTCTGGAGCACTCGGCGGGTGTCAGGACAACATTCTAAGCACTTTACACATCCTTATAAAAAAGGGCTGTGAAATTTAGGACCTTGGGATTAACATGCACACATTACTATATATAAAATAGATAACCAACAAGGACCTACTGTATAGCACAGGAAACTCTACTTGATATTTTGTAATAACCTACATGGGAAAAGAATCTGAAAAAGAATGAATATATGTATATTATAACTGAATCACTTTGCTATCCACCTGAAACTAACACAACATTTTAAATCAGCTATGCTTCAGTAAATTTTTTTTTAAAGGCTGTTGAGGTAGGGATTTTATTATACCCATTTCAGCAATGGGGAGAGCCAAGCATAAATTTCCTGTCTCTGGGTAAGCCACCATAAAGACATTTTGTTTTTTTTGCAAACTTTGGAGTTGATCACTGAACAGTGATTTGAATAAAGCTCACCTTGAGGTTAAAACCTCTGACTAATGGGCTTCCCTGGTGGTCTAGTGGTTAAGAATCTGCCTTGCAATGCGAGGGACACCGGTTCGATCCCTGGCCCGGGAAGATTCCACGTGCCACAGAGCGACTAAGCTCGTGTTCCACATCTACTGAGTCCACACACTAGAGCCTGTGCTCCGCAACAAGAGAAGCCACTGCAATGAGAAGCCTGTGCACCGCAATGAAGAACAGCCTCCACTTGCCCCAACTAGAGAAAGCCTGGGTGTAGCAAAGACCCAGTGTAGCTAAAAATAAAATAAATACATCTTGAAAAAAAAAAAAGAAAAAAGAAAAAAACTCTGAATAATGACCGAAGGCCATCGAACAGAGTTAGCTTGAATTGAGGATTCACAGTATCTTACAAATCCTTATTATTATATATGAGGGTCATACTATGAGAAAGATGGTCATACTATGAGAAGGAGCAACAAACTTGTGAAACTCATGCTTATTGAGTGGAATAGCCTTTCGGGATTTGGCTCTGTTTTGGAAGGAAGGGTTTCTCCTGAGAACACAGAATTGAATGCCTGTGATGTGTGGGTTCCCCCTGACTAGGAGCGTTACGGGTGATAGTAGATTGCAGTCAGGTATTGTATTCTGTTGTGTTTCATAAAACATGCTGTGCTGTGCTCAGCTGCTTCAGTCGTGTCCGACACTCTGCGACCCCATGGACTGTAGCCCACCAGGCTCTTCTGTCCATGAGATTCTCCAGGCAAGAATACTGGAGTGGGTTGCCATTTCCTACTCCGTGGGATCTTCCCAACCCAGGGATCGAACCCTCATCTCCATCATCTCCTGCATTGGCAGGCAGATTCTCTACCACTAAGCCACCAAGGAAGCCCTTTATCACTTTCGATTTACAGAAAAGCTGCAAATAGGGTACAACAGTTCCCATATTCCGCTTTCCCAGTTTCCCCTCAATTAAATAAGGTTAGCATCTTATAAAACCATGGTACATTTGTCAAAAGTAAGACATTTCTTTTGGTGTAATATTATTAACGAGACTACAGACTTTAGTTGGATTTTACGCAATTTTCCCCACTGTATGTCTAATCTAAATTTTACACTGTATAGTTGAGTTTTTTAAAAAAACATTGAGAGAGCAAGGACCATTTGTCTATGTAAGGAAAGGGCAGACCGGCCCTTATAAGTGAAGAAGATGAGCGGAACTGTGTCCAGGTTGTAATCTGGTGTCAGCTTTCTGAGAGTCTATGAAAACCCATTCTGGAGAATTCAGTGGGTGAGGACATGGGTAAATCTTAGAAGGCACACAACTAACCATCAGTATGTGTAGCTGTTAGGGCTGACATGTGGTCAGCTCTGTGTCTTTGCCTTCCGAGAATGCCCCAGCCCTTCCACAAGCTCTCAGGTGTGGGAGCCTTGCAGTACATTTATCGGGGGAGGAATGAGAATTCTCAGTGGACCCAACATCCCATCACGGAGCGAGAGTAAGATAGCCATCATGATGGAACCAAGTCAAGTACAGACGAGCATGTGGTTTGCCTTCACCCAGCCATTCTCTCTTCAGGTTAAAAATCAGAGCAAACTACAGTGGCAATTGGCATACTGGTGGTGACAGTTCATCAGCACAAGTGTCCCTTGAGTCACATGGTTCTGTTCGGACTGGTAGATGTCTAACCGCGATACTCAGCTGCCATGTGGGGATTTCTGTCATCCTGGGAATTCTCCTCCCTGTGCCCTATATCAGGCTCCTTGTGTCTTGGATCCTGATTCTTCCTCCTTCCTGGTGATGTTCTCATTTTGGTGGAGCTCATCCTGAAGCTTCATGAGGAGTGTAAATTTTTGAGAGCTTGCACATGAGAAAATGTCTTCAACTTCCCATTTTAATTGACTGATATCGCCATCATCTCCATCACCATTTTCTGTCACCTTCCCACCCTTCCAAATCTTATTAAATCTTTCTGTCCTGAGTTCTGAAGTTTTGCTGTGACATATCCTGTCTTTCCCTAGTGCCTCGGTGGTAAAGAATCAGCCTGCTAATGCAGGAGATGCAGGTTCCTTCCCTGCTTCAGGAAGATCCCCTGGAGAAGGAAATGGCAATCTACTCCAGTATTCTTGCCTGGAGGATCCCATGGACAGAGGAGCCTGGTAAGCTACACAGCCCACGGGGTCATAAAGAGTGGGACATGATTGAAGTGACTTAGCATGCATGCATCCTGGGAAGGGCCTATTTATATTAACTCTGGTGGACACAAGGAGGGAGCAAGTAGAAGCAAGAAGACCCAGTGGGGAGGCTGTTGAGATGGTCCAGACAGAAGACAGGGGTGAATAAGACCAGGTTTCGGGGGCAGTGAAGGTGGAGAGATGTGCTCATATTTTGGATAGATTTTGAGAATAGAGCTGAGAGAATTTGATGTCAGATTGGATAGAGGATGAGACAGAAACCGAAGAATCAAGGACAACTCACTCCGAGGCTTTGGGGCTTGAGCAACTGCAAAGACAAGTTGCCTTTCACTGAGATAAGGAAGAGACAAAAGAACTGGGCAAGAAAATCAGGAAATGGTTTTTTAATGCGTTAATCTGGAGATGCCTCTTATTCCATTGGAGATGTTAAACAGGCAATTGGATAGAGACTTTGGAGTTCATGGGGAGAAAAATTTGGGAGCCAACAGCTCATCAATGATGCTTAAGGCCGTGAGACTGGCTGTGAACATCAACGGGAAGAGGTGAGAACCAGGACTGAGACTCGAGAGCCTGAGAGCCCACAGACACAGTGTCCTGGAAGCCAGAGGTAAAAGGAAGGATGAAGTGCTCAACCATGTCAAATGCTGCTGGCGGACCAAGGACTGAACTTTGGGTTTAGCAACATGAACATCATTGGTGGCCACGGCGAGCTACTGATAGATCCCTTTTTCATGCTTGCATGTCAATGCTGTTAGGAGTACGGTGACTTATTTAACCAATCCCCTACTGAGGGATATTTAGACTGTTCCTTACTCTTGCCTGGAAAATCCCATGGACGGAGGAGCCTGATAGGCTACAGTCCATGGGGTCGCAAAGAATCGGACACGACGGAGCGACTTCACTTTCACTTTATCTTTTGCCAGTCTTCCCTGGTGCCTCAGTGGTAAAGAATCCACCTGCCAATGCAGGAATGCGAGTTCGATCCCTGGGTCAAGAAGATTCCCTGGAGAAGGAAATGGCAATCCACTCCAGTATTCTTGCCAGGGAAATCGAATGAACAGAGGAGCCTGGCAGGCTATAGTCCATGGGGTCACAAAAAGGCAAGAGAGTTGGAACACGATTTAGCGACTAAACAACAGCTGCTTTTCTATTTCAAATGCATTGCAGTGGAGAAGCTAGTTATACATCTTTTTGTACCCTATACATGTGCCATTCTCCTGCACATGAATTTCTAGGGGAAAAATAGATGAGTTTCTAATTCTGACAGATGTTGAAAACTGTCCATCAAGAGATTATACCAATCAGCACTCCCACCGACAGCACATGCCCTTTCCCCTAGGGTCTCGTCAGTATTAGGTTTTGCCAATCTTTTTGTCCTTTACCAAGTTGCTTTATTTAAAAAGGATCTCAGTGTTGGGTTTTTTTTTTTTTAATTTTAAAAATTGAAGTATAGTTGATTTACAATGTTGCGCCAATCTCTGTTGTATAGCAAAGTGACAGTTACACACGTATAGACATTCTTTTTAAAAAATACTCTTTTCCATTACGGTTTATCACAGGATGTTGAACATAGTTCCCTGTGCTATGCAGTAGAACCTTGCTGTTTGCACATGCTACATATAATAGTTTACATCTGTTAATGCCACGCGCCCTGTCCTTCCCTCCCCTACCCCCTCCCCCTTGGCAACTACAAGTCTGTTCTCTGTGTCTGGGGGTCTGTTTCTGTTTTATGGATAAGCCCATTTGTGTTACATATTAGGCTCCGCATATAAGTGACGTCGTGAGGCATTGTCTCTCGGTCTTCACTTAGTGTGATGATCTGTAATCGCACTGTCTGTCGTTTCAGTCGGCATTAATTTTACTTCAAGTCATGTCTCATATGTCTACATATATTTTCTATTTTTTCTTCATCTTTTTAAAAATTGAAGTATAGTTGGTTTACAGTGCTGTGCCGATCTCTGCTGTACAGCAAAGTGGCTCAGTTATACATATATAAACATTTTTTAATATTCTTTTCCATTATGGTTTATCCTAGGAGATTGGATATAGTTCCCTGTGCTATACCATGGGATCTTGTTTATCCATTCTAAATGCAATATTGATAATTCGCATCTACCAACCCCAAACTACCAGCCCATCTCCTTTCCTCCCCCTCTCTCCTGGCAACCCCAAGTCTGATCTCTATGTCTGTGATTCTGTTTCTGTTTTGTGGACAGGTTTATTTGTGCCTTATTTTAGATTTCACATCGAAGTGATATCATACGGATTTGTCTTTCTGTGTCTGACTTAGTTTGATCGTCTCTAGTTGCGTCCAATTTGCTGTAATTGTCTCATATTTTTAAGAGCCATTTTTATTTCCTTTCCTAGATGCTATTTGTTCATATTCTCTGTGCATTTTCCCCACTATGGGACTACTCCTTTCCTGATTCATTTATGAGAAATCTAGATCTTCTGTGACTTATGATGGGGTTACATCCCAATAAACCCATCATAAACTGAAAATATCGTAAGTCAAAATTGCATTTAATATACCTAACCTAATAAACATCATAGCTTAAACTAGCCTACCTTAAAAGTGCTCAGAATACTTGCATTCGCCTATAGTTGAGCAGAATTATCTAACACAAAGCCTTTTTTTTTGGTTGCACTGCACAGCCTGCAGGATCTTAGTTCCCTGACCAAGGATCAAACCCGTGCCTCCTGCGGGGAAAGCTTAGAGTCCTAACCGCTGGAACACCAGGGAATTCCCACAAAGCCTATTTCATAATAAAGTGTTGAGTTTGTTGTTGTAGTTGTCTAGTCGCTAAGTCATGTCCGACTCTTTTGTGACCGCATGGACTGCAGCCTGTCAGGCTCTTCTTTTCCTAAGATTTCCCAGGCAAGAATACTGGAGTGGTTGCTGTTTCCTTCTCCAGGGCATCTTCCTGACTCAGAGACTGGACCTGCATTTCCTGCGTTGGCAGGCAGATTCTTAACTGCGGGGCCACCAGGGAAGCCCTAAGCGTTGAATATCTCATGTAATTTGTTGAATACTGTACGGAGAGTAGAAAACAGACTGGTTGTCTGGGGGCAGAATGGTTGTACCAGTCGTTTACCTTCAAGATCATGGGGACTGTGGCCACTGCCCCACCCAGCATCACCAGAAAGGGTCAAACTCCATATTACTAGCCTGGGAAACAAGCAAAATTCAAAATACAATTTCTACTTAATGAATGCACATCGCTTTCACATCATCTTAAAGCCAAGAAAATTGTAAGTTGGACCATGGTAAGTCAGGAATATTTGCACAATATTAGGAAAGTTTAGCCCTTCGTGTGTCATACAATATGTATTTTTCCTATTTTATTGGTGTGAATTCTGGATTGGTCAAATTTAGACATTAACTATTAACTCCTAGTTATGAAAGATAAAATTTTATATTTCTAACCTCATTGCCCGTTTCCCAACTTCCTTGTAATTTCCATGGTTAGAACTCACACTGCCACATTTAAGACTCTTGCAAACACCAGCTCCTGACCAGCGAGTTTCTTGGGTAACACCAGAATGATCTAATCACATGTGGTAAGGCTGCTGAAAACGAATCAGAAATGATCAAGAAAACGATGTGAAATGCAGATTTTCCTCCACCACCATCAGTGAAACCTTTGCCCTGAGTAGGTACTGTGCTGAAAGAAAGGCCATCCTTTTGAAAGTCCAGCTCCTGTTTTAGGGTGTGTTTTTCACACTTTTGTAATTACAATTCAGAATAAGCAATGTATTCACGTTTCATTGCAGGGCGTCCAGGTTTTAAATGCCTTTTTAAATGTCTTTTTAAAATGCCTGTCCAAATCCACTTGATGAATTTTGAGGCTTTAGCAGATCCAATGCCTCCCTTCTACAACAAATATATATTTATAATGTTTTCTGTACAAGGACTTCCCTGGTGGTTCAGTGGCTAAGACTTCATGCTCCTCATTGCAGGGGGTCCAGGTTCGATCCCTGATCAGGGAACTAGCTCCCACAAGCTGCAACTGAAAAAAGATCCCACATGCTGAGAGGAAGATCAAAGATCTTGCATACCAAAACTAAGACTTGGTGCAGCCAAATAAATAAATAAATATTTTTTTTAATGGAGAAAAAATTCTGTACAATGTCTAAATTTATGTTTTATCCAACTTGAGTGAGGTATAATTTACATAGCAATTGCAATGAAATGCGCCCACTTGAAGTGCATGGTTTGATGAGTTTTGACAATTGCATACCAGCCCAATTAAGGCAGAGAACATTTCCTTCACTCTAGAAAGTTCTTTCTTTCTCTTTACAGTTCTTTCTCTCACCATCCACCACCTACCTGCCCCACCCACTTTGGGTAAATGCTTTTCTGATCTTTTTATTATCATAGATTTGTGTTCTATTTTGGGATATTTTTTGGGTGGGGAGAAGCCGTGTGGATTTTAATTCCCCAACCAGAGATTGAATCCAGGTCCTCAGCAGTGAAAGCCAGGGAATTCCCTAAATTAGTGTTAAAAGAAATATTTTTATATGCTCCCTTTACTATCCTGAAGTGAAATTTTTGGATAATATAACCTACCCACGCAAAAAACTTTTTTAGAATAAAGATATCCTTATTGTAACATAAAGGCAGATTAAGAGGAAAGTGATCTGTAGTGCGATGCTGAAAGAGTCAGGCCTGATTAAGCTTCTAAAGATAACTATGCGGTTGTGTGTGTGCTTAGTTGCTCGGGCATGTCCAACTCTTTGCGACCCCATGGACTGTAGCCCACGAGGCTCCTTGGCCCATGGGGATTCTCCAGGTAAGAACACTGGAGTGACTTGCCATGCCCTCCTCCAGGGGATCTTCGTAACCCAGGGATTGAACTGGGGTCTCCCACACTGGAGGTGGATTCTTTACCATCTGAGCCACTAAGGAAGCCCAAGAATACTGGAGTGGGTAACCTATCCCTTCTCCAGGGGATCTTCTTGACCCAGGAATTGAGCTGGGATCTCCTGCATTGCAGGCAGATTCTTTACCAGCTGAGCTACCAGGGAAGCCCAATGATGCAGTTAGGGATCAGCATTAGGGGCAGAATTCTCAGGAATGCTGTCGGAATGAAGACAGACACAGGTGCACTCTATTTGCCATTTAAAGAACTCAACAGTACATCCACATTGCTGCAAATGGCATTATTTCACTCTGTTTTTTATGACTAAGTTGTAATCCATTGTATAAAACCATAATGGAAAAGAATATGAAAAAGACTGAAAAAAAATATGTGTAGGTGTAACTGAATCACTTTGCTATATAGCAGCAATTAACACAACATAGTAAATCAACTATACTTCAGTTTTAAAAGAGAGGGGAAAATGAAATTAAAACAAACAAGCAAACAAAAGCAACAACAATAAACAAGACAGTGAAGCAAGAACAAACTTCTGCTGTTTCGCTCGATCGTTGCATTCTTGGGAAATTTTTACCTTTGTTTATGAGTGAAACGGCGCTCAGAGCTGGACTTGGGTGTTTGTAACAGGTTCTTTACCTCCATGAATATCTCATGGAATGTAGCATGGGACACCTCCTGGGACACTTGGCATCCTGATCCCCTCCCAGGAAGTGCTTGTGGCACCCCCTAATCCCTATAACACAAACCTGCCTCCAGTTTCCTAAATACCTTTGGGAGAGCAATGGCCACTTGAGGGATGAGTTTCTATTGCCATTCCAAAAGCATTGCTTTAGAGAATGATCTGTCCCTCTCTCATACTTGGGGGCGGGGTGGCGGTGTCCTGGGTTCAAGTGTTGGGCTGCCTGTGCCTTATGGTTGGGGGAGGAGCAGGTGGAGGGTGTAAGCAGCTGGCTAACGTACCTGACACCCCTGATGTCTCTCCTTCCCATCCACCATCTGGCCCTGCCTTGCTTCTCCATTAGGCTCTGCCTGCAGGTTTGGGGCCAGGGACCCCCTCACCGTCCCTGGGTCAACAGCTTCCCATACAAATTCTGTCTTTGGGAAATTTTTGATATTTCTATCCATTTGTACGATTTTCTTTTCCGTTCCTTTGCTTTCCCGCTGCAGGGGGATTTCTCACCATTTTATTCCTTTACAGGCACTTCCAGAAGGAGAATCTTTAGATGTCCCAAGGATGCGGGATGCAGAGCCTTTGAGCCGAATCCAGCCCACCACTGTGTTTTCTCTGATCCAGAGAGTGGGCCCCTGTGGTGTGGCCAACTTGAAAGGGGACATTTGAAACAGTCGCACCAAGGACTTAAGAGCGCCATTCGTTATTAGCTGGGCTGCTTTAGGTACCTTTTTTTATTAGTAACCCCTCTGGACCTCCATTTACTCAAAGGAAAGACTGAGGATGGTGATCATACTTGCTCAGAAAAGAGTTTACTCAGCAGGCCCGAGTTGCTTAAATCCTGCACATTCCTGAAAAGGATCTGTTGTTGCGAATGAGCCTTGGTTGACACCAGGGAACTGAGCTCCTCGAAGGTTCTAGTAAGTGTTTTGTACTCTTTAGAGTCTTTTCTTTTTTTTTAAGAATCTTGAACGACACTGTACAGTTTATCTAGTTTGTTCAAATGATGGAATTTGTGGTTTAACAGCTGCTTTCCTTCTAGGGCTTCAATAACTATGGCCAGTCATTAAAGCATGTGTGTCTACATGCCTCCCACTCCCCCAGTAAAAACCCTGGAGTCCCAGGCTCAAGTGAGCATCCCAGGTACACAGCACTGCACACGCGTTGCCACATATCACAGGTGGGATTCCATGCATCCTGTGTGACCTCACTGGGAGAGGACGCTTGGAATCTTGCACCCAGGTTCCTCTGGATTTCTTCTCATGCACCTTGGCTTCACATCCTTTCACTGTAATGAACTATAACCCTGAGTACTACACGGCATAAGGACTATGGTCAATAATGTGGAAAAACTTTGTAGGGGGACAGATGGTTCTAGACTTACTGTGATCATTATTTCAGAATGTATTCAAATGTCAAAGCACCATAGAGTATATGCCTGCTGCTGTTGCTAAGTTGCTTCAGTCGTGTCCGCTCTGTGCAACCCCATAGACGGCAGCCCACCAGGCTCCCCCGTCCCTGGGATTCTCCAGGCAAGAACACTGGAGTGGGTTGCCATTTCCTTCTCCAATGCATGAAAGTGAAAAGTGAAAGTGAAGTTGCTAAGTTGTGTCTGACTCTTCATGACCCCATGGACTGCAGCCTACCAGGCTCCTCTGTCCGTGGGATTTTCCAGGCAAGAGTACTGGAGTGGGGTGCCATTGCCTTCTCCAAGAGTATTCCTGAAACTAATGTAATATTGTATGTCTACTGCATTTCAAGAAAAATAAAGAAATTAAAATAGGATGAAAAACTCTAAATATTATCACTTCTGAGTCCTATGAGTCCTTCCAGTGAATCACCAAACTCAAGGATGGTCTGAGCGACCCCCAACACAATACCTGAGATGCTTTGGGATATAGAAAAGAAAATGATTCCAAGAGACATTTTTGGTAGTCATTTGTTCTAGAATTCAAAAAAAAATTATTGCAGTATAATTGATTCACAATGTTGTGTTGGTTTCAGGTACACAGCAGAGTGAACCAGCCGTATACACACACACATACACTCTTTCTCAGATTCCCCTCTCATAGAGACCATCACTGAGTACCAAGCAGAGTTCCCTGTGCTATAACAGCAGGTCCCCATTGGCTATCTACTCTACGTACAGTAGTGTGTACACGTCAATCCCAGTCTTCCAATGTGTTCTTCCAGCCCCTACTCCCTGATTTCAAGAGACTTTGAAGATAAGGACATTTACTCTCCCTTATAACCACAGGGGTGGAGGCAGGGCCACACCTGAGTTAGTGCAGTTTCAGCAATGGCATCAGGAAGCCTCTCAGACCCTTTATCTCTTCTCTTCTTCAGTATGTTGGCATCCACCTCTGAGCCAGATGTCTTGTTGTCTTAAGACAGCCTCCAGGGCTTCCTGTAGGTTTGTGCCTTCATTCAAGCTCTACAGCAAAAGGAAAAGAAACATGTATATCAACACAAATACACACACACAACCACAGCATGCATACAATTAAATACAAAAATATACAACATAAATGAATTATTATAATGCAAATATCAACCATGTCAAGAAACAGAATATTGCCTCACCCTCAAGACCTCCTCTTCATGACCCTCCCAATCACAGCTCTCCCCAGTCCTACTGGAGTGGGTTCCCATTTCTTTCTCCAGGGGATCCTCCTAACCCAGGGATCAAACCCAGGTCTCCTGCATTGCAGGCAGACGCTTTACCCTCTGAGCCACCAGGGAATACTATACCTCCCCAATCCTAAGGGGTATGTAAAGAAAAGTGGAGAGAATAGTACAATAAACTAATATCTATTACCTCTGTCCAGATTTAACGATTGCTAATACTTTTCCATATTTGCTTTGCCAGGATTTTCTTTTCTGAACCATTTAAGAGTGAGTTGCAGACATAATGACTATTCATCCTAGTTTTAAATAGGAAGTAACAGGCCTCAAATGGAGTCACTTGTGCTAAGCCCCACGTCAACAAACCAAGACTTAATCACTAACTTAATTGCAGTTTTCATCTCCTCCAGAAATGCAGTCGTAACTGGTCAATCTGGAATCTCCTGGTCAGCACTGGTGAGGTAATCCACCTGATAGCCCCTTCCATACCTCAAAGAATGACAAGGTAATCTCTCTTTCCTGTCCCTGCCCACTTCTGCCTTTAAAAGCCTCCCATTTTGTTCAGCTCTTTAGAGCTCCTTTCTATTTGCTAGATAGGATGCTGCGCGATTCACAAATTGATGAATAAAACCAATTTGATTTTTAAATTTGCTCAGCTGAATTTTGTTTTGTTTTTTAACAATCTTAAATACTTAAGCCCATATGCTAAGATGCTTCAGTCATGTCCGACTCTGTGCGACCCTAGGGACCATAGCCCACCAGTCTCCTCTGTCCGTGGGATTCTCCAGCCATAAAAACTAGGTTGCCATGCCCTCCTCCAGAGGATCTTTCCAACCCAGGAACTGAACCCACGTCTCTTATGTCTCCTGCATTGGCAGGTGGGTTTTTTTTTTTTTTACCACTAGTGCCACTTGGGCCCGTATTGTTTAGCAATTGTTTAAAAAAATTATTTATTTTTGGCTGTACTGGGTCTTCGTTGCTATGTGAGGGCTTCCTCTAGTTGCAGCGAGCGGGGTCTATCTCTGTTGGCAGTGCTCGGACTCCTCATTCGGTGGCTTCTCTCGCTGTGGAGCACGGGCTCTAGGGCTCACAGTCTCAGCAGTCGTGGCTCACGGGCTTAGTTGCTCCATGGCATGTGGAATCTTCCCGGACCAGGGATCGAACCCATGTCCCCTGCACTGGCAGGGAGATTCTTAACCACTGGACCACTAGGGAAGTCCATCTTTTAACAATTTTAACAATCATGTCCTTCTGCTCAACCTCACTACCATTACCCCACCTAAATCCACAGTACTTTCTATTTGGCCCATCTCAGATTTCCCTACTAATCTCAAAATTATGTTTTCTCTCTTCCCTACCCTTTCTCCCTCCCTCCTTCCCTCCCTCCCTCCTTTCCTTCCTTCCCTTCTTCTCCTTTCTTTTTCCTTTCTTCAAATCTGGGGTAAATCAAGACCACACATAGGTGACTTCCCGGTGGTCCAATGGTTAAGAACCCTCCTTTCCAACATGGGTTTGCTCTGTGGTCCTGGAACTAAGATCCCACATGTGGAGGGGCACCTAAGCCATGTGCAAGACGAGAGAGAAGCCACGCACAGAAAGGAAAGATCCTGCATGCTGCAACTACGACCTGATGCAGACTAACAAACAAAAAGACTCACACCTGGCGTCTGATTGGCCCTTTCAGTTTCCCAGGTATATGTACTCTTCTCTTCTATGATATTGACTTTTTAAAAGAAGCATATATTTGGCTGTGCCAGATCTTAGTTGTAGCACTGAAATCTTCCATCTTCATTGTGGCATTCAGGATCTTTAGCTGTGGCATGTGGAATCTAGTCACCTGACCAGGGACAGAACCAGGGCCCTCTGCATTGGGAGTGCAGAGTCCTAGGTATTGGACCACCAGGCAAGTCGCTATGATACTGTCATTTTGAAGCAAGCCAGTGGTTGTTCTTTACAATGTCCCACATTCTGGACTTGTCTGATGACATCTTCATGGGATCATTGCATTTGTCTTCCTTGTTTTGAATACTTGAAGCATTTTGTATTCCTTATCTCATTTAGTTCTCGTAGTACAGGAAATAGTTTTCATTATTAATCATTTTACAGATGAGGAAACAAAAGTCAGAGAGATTAGGTAGCTTGTCCACATCCCGTGGCTAGTATGTGGTGAAGCCTGGACTTGAACCCAGGTCTTTCTCTTTCAAAAGCTTAGTCCAACAGTCCACAGCCCTGTCCCCACCCAAGCAGGGGCATTAAGAAACAGGAGTGTGACCATTATCTGTGCCACTTAAGTAGAGCTTTCCTACAGGTCTCAGCTGACTTTGAATCACTGTCAATATGATCTCCTTGTAACAGAGATATGGCTGTTTAGTGATAACCATCAACCTTCACCTTGGTGCTGGACATCCATGCATATGAAGGGAAGACCCAAGAAAGAAGGGTGAATCTCAAGCAAAAACCACACAAACGAGGGCCATCACCTGGCAGGGGGAAGCAGTGCTGGGTTTCTCTAAGGTCAAATTTCCCAAACCTCAGTGGCTCAAGTACCACTTGAGATTTTTAGCCATATTCAAGGACTACTTGAACTATTATTTACTTAGCAGGCATACATGCTCAGTCCCTCAGTCGTGTCTGACTCTGAAACCACATGGACTGTAGCCCGCCAGGCTCCACTGTCCATGGGATTTTTCTGGCAAGCATACTCGAGTGGGTTGCCATTCCCTCCTCCAGGGAATCTTTCTGACTCAGGGATCGAACCTGGTGCATCTCCAGCATTGGCAGGCAGATTCTTCACCATTGCGCCCTCTGGGAAAGGTAACTTTATATCACTATAAAGTGAAGGGAAAGTCAGTATCAGTGAATATTTTGTCAAAGACAGTATGGATCTAGTTAGATCACAAAGGTTCGTTTTGTGTCCACCTAAGATCTCACCAGCACGTCCCACTCAGATGCTGGTCTGAGATTAAATAAGTGACATTTTCCGGGGGATTGCTTTGTCAAGGGTGGGAAACTGGCCCAGTGATGTAGAAACGAAGTCAGGGATGATTGGCTGGGTGTCTGAGGGGAGGTAACAAGGCCAGGGTTGTTACCAGGGTTGGAGACAGAAGTATTTGCTACTGTGTCAGTGGTGTTAGGGAGATGAGGCATCCTTACCCCTTGTCCTTTAGGGGAGGGAGGCTGGAAATGGAGTTAATAATTAGTCTACACCAGGGAGCTTTATAAAATCCCCATAGCATGGTGTTTGGAGAGCTTCCAGGTTGGAAAGCAGGTGGAGGTGCTGGGGGGTGGTCCACCTGGAGAGAGCATGGATGCCCTGTGCCCTCTCCCCCTACCTTGCCCTGAGCATCTCTTCCACAGGCTATTCATCTGTATCCTTTTCTTCAATAAACTGGTAAGCGTAAGAGTTTCCCTGAGTTCTGTGAGCTGCTCTAGCAACTTAATTAAACCCAAGGAAAGGCTCTTTGAAACCTCTGATCTACACCCAGTTGGTCAGAAGCCCAGTGATAACTTGGGCTCTTGACTGACATCTGGGGACTTCCCAAGTGGTTTAGTGGTTAGCACACTGTGTTTCCTCTGCAGGGAGTATGAGTTTGATCCCTGGTCCAGGAGCTAAGATCCCACATACTGTGGGGACTTGCCAAAAGAAATGGACCAACACCTGAAGTGTGCATGTTGGGTAGGAGGTGGGCAGTCTCTTGGGACTAAGCCCTTAACCTGTGGGATCTTACACTATCTCTGGCTCAATAGCAAAAGAGTTAAGTTAAATTGCAGGACACACAGCTAGTGTCTCAGAGAATCACCCGGCTTGTGGATAACCCTACACATGTTTGGTGATTAGGAGTGTTCGTGTAGGTCATAAAAGAGACTCACAGCATAAAGATCCACATAGTAGAGAAAAACTGGGATTTTCCCTATTCAGGAGACTGAAAACTGAATTTTTCCTTTTCAGGAAGGGTTCCCTGAAAAAAACAGAGCAGGTTAAGGGGCTTAGAAAAGTTGATATTAAACATGGTGGTCAGGGGAGGTATAGCCGAAAAGGTGACACTCCAGCAAAGGTCAAAGTCAGAGGGACTTTCCTGGTGGTCCGGTGGTTAAGACTTAGCCCCCAGTGTAGGGGGTACGTGCTCAATTCCTGGTCAGGGAGCTAAGATTCCACATGCCGCACCACCCAAAAAAAAAACAAAACACAAAACAGAAACAATATTGTAACAAACAAATCCCTTAAAACTGTGGAAACATGTATATTATCATGGGTGAAATAGATCACCAGTCCAGGTTCGATGCATGAGACAGGGTACTCAGGGCTGGTGAACTGGGATGACTCTGAGGGATGGAATGGGGAGGGAGATGGGAGGGGGGTTTGGGATGGGGAACACAGGTACACCCATGGCTAATTCATGTTAATGTATGGCAAAAACCAGAACAATATTATAAAGTAATTAGCCTCCAATTAAAACAAATAAATTAATTTTAAAAATAATAAAACTGATCCACATTAAAAAAAAAAATCTTTAAAAAAATGAATCAAAGGAGGGGAGAGAAGGAGCCGCTGGGGATACCTGGGGAAGGGTGCTCCATGGGGAGGGAACGGCCAGTGAAAGGCCCTGAGGTAGAGTATGCTTGATGCGGTCACAGAATAGCAAAGAGGCCTGAGTGGCTGGGGCAAGGTGGGCAAGAGGGAGAACGGGGGGCCAGGGGCCAGAGAAGTTATGGAGCAGATCATGGGGTACTGTGAGGACTCTGACCTTTTCTCAGCGGGGGTGGGGCACCTTGGTGGGCAGGGAAACCCTAGTCCAGACAGGAGGTGAGGGTGGACAGGACCATGGTGGGGGCAGAAGTGACTGGGTTCTGGACAGATTTTCTAGAAATATTTATTTGGCTTCACCAGGGCTTAAGCTGTGGCATGTGGGGTCTAGTTCCCTGACCAGGGATTGAACCCTGGGTCCCCTGCACAGCAACTTCAGAATCTTAGCCACTGGACCCCAGGGAAGTCCCCGGCTCTGGAGAGATTTTATGAAGTGGAGCCTACAGCATTTGCTAAGAGGTTGGAAGTGGGCGAGGGAGACTCAAGAGTGGAACTCTTGGCCCGGGCGCCAGGCAGGCCGCAGGCAGTTCATGGTGAGGTCGCCCATTCTGGCACCTTGGGGACCACGCTTCCTGTGGGGGTGAACAATGGCTGATTCGGGGTTGCCCAAGCCGAGTGGTGCCTTACCCTGAGTGCCTCTCCCACGGGTCTTTGCATGAAGACCCCTGCAGGGTTGGTGGCACCTGGGCTGCTTGGGCCTGCGGCCAGCTGGGTGTGAACAATCCAAATGAAATAGCAGGAATTGGCCCCAGGCTCCCTGGGCGACAAGGGAGCCTTCCCTTCCTGAATGAAGAAACCTCAAGAAAAGCTGACCAAGGACAGAAAAACAGTAACGGTCCAATGAACCTGGACCCAAGGCTGACTGATCTCTGCCACCTCCTCCATCTGAGGCCACATGCAAGGTCTTTCTGAGCCCCACCTTGTTCCTCCTAACACAGGATCAGAATGTCCACTGTTGGGGAACTTTCCTGCTAGTCCAGTGGCTAAGACTCTGGGCTCCCAATGCAGGGAGTGCAATCCCTGGTCAGGGAATGAGGCCCCGCATGCCACAATGAAAAGATCCTGTAGGCTGCAACAATGGAAGAACCCGAGTACTACAAGTAAGACCTGGGCCCAGACAGATAAATAAATGAAATATTGGAAAAAAAAAAAAAGAATGTGCACTTTGGGAAGAGTATATGAGATCACTCGTGAAATGTGCAGTGCTAGGTCGGGTGCATCATAAATGCTTGGAAAATCGTACCTCGCAGGGAGTGTTCCCTAGGATCTAAGAGGCAAAACTGGGTTACATCTTTACTCTGTGCCTGTGCTTTTTGTTTTCCTATTTTTCCTTTTTGTTTGGCTGCACCTCTTGGCTTGCGGGATTTTAGTTCCCCAACCAGGGATCCAATTGTAACCCTAGCCCGGGCCGTTGGCAGTGAAAGCTCAGCGTCCTCACCACTGGACCGCCAGGGAATCCCCTCACTCTGGGCCTTTGGTCTTTCCTGAGCCTCCGTTTCCCTCATATTGAGTCCTGATTTTCTTACGCCTTTCCCCACCAGCTTTCTTCCCCATAACTTCCTGTCTCAATAAATAGCAGATAAATCTCTTCTGTTTTTGGACCAGTAACCTAGGAGTACACCTGGACTTTTCTGATTCTCGCACCCCATCAGGGGCATCCTTACACCAAGAAGTGGGGCCTTGGCCTTGGTAGCACTTTCCTGGAAATTCTCTAGGCTAGGGCTACAGGGTACCCTAAGCAAGTTTCTCTGACTTTGCTGGATTTTTAAAAACCATATTTTCTTGCCTGAGTTGCACAGCTTATGGGATCTTAGTTCCCCAACCAGGGATCGAACCTGTGCCCCTTGCAGTGGAAGTGCAGTCTTAACGACTGGATCACCAGCGTAGTCCCAAGGTACCCTGACTTTAGAACAGCACCTTTGTGGGTCCCATCCTGTTTCTTGTCCCTTTGGAGGGCTCTGCCTCTGCCCCTACCATCAACCCTGGTACATGGGGCGGGCTGGAAGTCCTGAGGCGCTCTAGGACTCTTGCCTAAATGGGGTCACCCTGGAGCCCTGTGGCTGGACCCCAGTGCAGTTGAGCAGCCTGGCAAGGGGCTGGCTCCCCCTGGCCGGCCGCCAGAACAGCGCTGGCATGCTGACTGGGGAGGCCTCACCCCCTCTCACCTGGACGCAGGGCAAGTTCAGGACTCTGTGTCAGGAACTGTGTCAGCGCCCTTTAGCTAAAGCCCAGCAGGTGGGTCTGTGCATCAGCTCTCACCATCCTTCGGCCTCCAGTCCACAGCACCAAAGCTGGCGTGTGGCCACCGCGGGTGTTTTTCACCTGTGCAGCCCGTCCTGTGGTCTCCCTGCTCTCCCTCTCCATTCCAGGTCAAAGGTAGTCTTTACTGTTTTTCGCCCAGGGCTTTTTTTTGTTTTAAACCACATAAAGGAGTATTGCATTTTATGGCTTAAGACAGAATCCCATGCAGTCTGTGAGATGATAGAAAATATATGCATTGGTCTCTACCCCTGGTTCTTGGCACAGAAATCCTGAAACCTTTGTAATTTCCTAAGTGATAAGAACACAAAGAGCGGACTTCCCTGGTGTCCAGTGATTGAGAATCAGCCTGCTGAAGCAGGGGACCCAGGCTGGATCCCTGGTCAGGGAGGATTCCACACGCTGTGAAGCAGCTAAGCGGGTGTACCACAACTACTGAGCCCGTGCGCCGCAGCAAGAGAAGTCACCGCGATGAGAAGCCCTCGCACGGCAGCAGGAGAGTAGCCTTTGCTCACAGCAACTAGAGAAAGCCCCAGCACAGCAGTGAAGACTCAGCGAAACCAAATAAACAAATGACTACAACTTTCAAAAAAGAGCACTAGGGGCATGTTTTGTTCTAACGATGGGACTCTGGGTGGGCTTCTGAATTGGGGTGGGGGGTGGCGGCACTGGTCACCAGAAAGACCGAGATAAGATTAGAAGCTTAGAATGTTTAGAAATCCCGCGCCTCCGCCCCCATCATCCTCATCCTCCAGACGGGGGAATCAGCTGACAATGGAGTTAGTAGCTGACTCTGCGTGCATGAGGGATTCTCCATACGAGGGCAATAGTAAAGTTGGCTTAAAGCTCAACATTCAGAAAATGAAGATCATGGCATCTGGTCCCATCACTTCATGGGAAATAGATGGGGAAACAGTGGAAACAGTGGCAGACTTTATTTTGGGGGGCTCCAAAAATCACTGCAGATGGTGACTGCAGCCATGAAATTAAAAGACGCTTACTCCTTGGAAGAAAAGTTATGACCAACCTAGATAGCATATTCGAAAGGAGAGATATTACTTTGCCAACAAAGGTCCATCTAGTCAAGGCTATGGTTTTTCCAGTGGTCAGGTATGGATGTGAGAGTTGGACTGTGAAGAAGGCTGAGCACCGAAGAATTGATGCTTTTGAACTGTGGTGCTGGAAAAGACTCTTGAGAGTCCCTTGGACTGCAAGGAGATTCAACCAATCCATCTTAAAGGAGACCAGTCCTGGGTGTTCATTGGAAGGACTGATGCTAAAGCTGAAACTCCAATACTTTGGCCACTAATGCAAAGAGGTGACTCATTGGAAAAGACTCTGATGCTGGGAGGGATTGGGAGCAGGAGGAGAAGGGGACGACAGAGGATGAGATGGCTGGATGGCATCACCGACTCAATGGACGTGAGTTTGAGTGAACTCCAGGAGTTGGTGATGGACAGGGAGACCTGGCGTGCTGTGATTCATGGGGTCGCAAAGAGTCAGACACGACTGAGCGACTGAACTGAACTGAACTGAACTGGGGAGCTTCCAAGTGGGTGAACACATGTACCCTGGGAGGGTGATGTACCCCAGCTCCAAGAGGACAGAAGCTCCTGCACTCAGGACCCCCTTGCACCTCGTCGTGTGCATCCATCTCTTCAGTGGGCTGTTCCCATGCATCCTTTATCGAATCTTTTAACAAAATGGTACATAAACCCTGAGTTCTGTGAGCCGCTCCGGCAAAGTAGTTGAGCCCAAGGAGAGAGTCTTTGGAACTTCTGATCTATAGGTAGTTGGTCAGACACACTGTTGATAACCTGGCCTTGTCATGGGGGAGGGGTGGCAGGGGCAGTCTTTTGGGACTGAACCCTTAACTTGCAAGATCTGACACTCTCTCCGGGTAGATAGTATCATGCGTGCATATTAGGTTGCTTCAGTCATCCGACTCTGTGCGACCACATGGACTGTAGCCCACCAGGCTCCTCTGTCCCAGGGATTCTCCAGGCGAGAATACTGGAGTGGGCTGCCATGCCCTCCTTCAGGGGGTCTTGCAGACCCAGGGATTGAACCTGGGTCTCTTATGTCTCCTGCATTAGCAGGCAGGTTCTTTACTGAGAGCGACACTTAGGAAACCCCAGTTAGAGTCAGAATCGAGTTAAATTGTAAGCCTTCCAGACTTCTAGCTGGTGGCACGGAGAAGTGTTTGTGGGGGTAACCTCCACATGGTTGGCGACCAGAGTATCAGAAGTGAAGGGTTGTGTGTGAGAAGTAAAGGATGTACATAGAGGAGAAACGCAACAGGGGAGAACTGGATTTTTCCCTACAGAGGAAAGAAAAATCTGGATTTTTCCTTTACACATCTAAACAAAAAATCACCAACATCTACCATATGCTTCCTGGTCAAAACAAAGATCATAATATCAGGATGTATTCTGGTTCTTCTGATCTAAATGGCCTACTTTCTGTGAATTATGCCTGTCCAAATATTCAAAAACTGAGTCCAATTATGTAGTTAATTTGAATTTACAAAAGGGCTCTAGCCCTTCAGAGAGGAGGGCTTCTTTCTCAGCTGTGTGAAGATCCCTTTATTTTCTTTCTTCACTTCTTCTGGGCTGTGCTGGGTCTTCGTTGCCATGCAGGCTTCTCTCTGGTTGCAGCGAGTGGGGGCCGCTCTGGTCGCGGTGCGCGGCCTTCTCACGGCGGCGGCTTCTCTTGCGCAGCACGGGCTCCAGGGCACGTGGGTTTCAGTAGTTTCGGCTCACGGGCTTCGTTGCTCCGAGGCATCTGGGATCTTCCCAGATCAGGGATTGAACCTGTGCCTCGTGCCCTGGCAGGCGGAGTCTTCACCACTGAGCCACCAGGGAAGCCCAGCCCCCTTTATTTCTACCATGGAAACTATTGTTGGAGTCCTCCAAGTCCTGCCGCCAGGAAGAGAGATCAGACTTTGAAAAGACTGGCCAGTACCTCCTCCACAGTCGGCAAATAGGAAGAGCTCTTTCTTCCCGGGGCTGTCAAGACACTGTGAGCCCTTCCAGGAGACGGGTGACAAGATGCTCCCTTAGGTAAGTCTTACTCGGTGTGGGGCAAATCCAAGACCACTCATTTTGCTTCATTTATCTTCACTGGAGGATGGTTTATGGAAGCAAAGGCACGGTCAAGGTTGAAAGACTCTAGGAATACAGGGATTCTTGCCTAAAGAGGGTAAGAAAGAGCTGGTTAGAAGAGGAATCCTACACCAATGCTATTAATCCCAAATATGACGTTTTACAAGACCAGAGAAATTCCTGCTCACAATTTTCTGCATTCTCTGATTAAGCATTGCATTTGTGGGACTTCCCTGGTAGTCCAGTGGTTAAGACTTCTTGCAATGCAAGGGACTAGAGTTCGATCCCTGGTCGGGGAACTAGGATCCCACATGCCTCAGGGCAACTGAGCCCTGGCACACCAACTAGAAAGTCCGTGCTATACAATTAGAAAATCTGTGTGCTGCAACGAAAGCTCTTGCATGCTGCACCTAAGACCAGACACAGCCAAATAGGTAACATAAACATTAAAAAAAAAATGTTAGGACTCATTAAAAAGAAAAGGAAAGGATTGCGTCTGTTGTTGTTTAGTGGCTAAGTTGTGTTCGACTCTTTGTGACCCCATGGACTGCAGCACACCAGTCTCCTCTGTCCTTCATTATCTCCTGGAGTTTGTTCAAATTCATGTCCATTGAGTTGGTGAGGCTATCCAACTGTCTTATCCTTAGCCGCCCCCTTCTCCTTTTGCCTTCAATCTTTTCTAGCTTTGGGGCCTTTTCAAATGAATCAGCACTTCATGTCAGGTGCCCAAAATATTGGAGCTTCAGCTTCAACATCAGTCCTTCCAATGAATATTCTGCATGGATTCCCCTTAGGATTGACTGGCTTGATTTCCTTGCAGTCCAAGAGATTCTCAAGAGTCTTCTTCAGCACCACAATTCAAAAGCATCGGTTCTTCAGTACTGAATCTTCTTTATGATCTAACTCTTTTGTCCATACATCCCTACTGGGAAAACCATGGCTTTGACCATATGGACCTTTGTCGGCAAAGTGATGTCTCTGCTTTTTAATACGCTGTCTAGGTTTGTCATAGCTTTCCTTCCAAGGAGCAAGCTTCTTTTAATTTCTTGGCTGCAGTCACCTCCCGCAGTGATTTTGGAGCCCAAGAAAATATAATCTGTCACTGTTTCCAATTCTTCCTCTTCTATTTGCCAAAAAGTGATGGGACTGGATGCTGTGATTTTTTTTTTTTAAGGTTAAGTTTCAAGTCAGCTTTTGCACTCTCCACTTTCACCCTCTGTACACTTATATGCAAAATGAATTGGGTTCTAGGCTTGGATTAACAGGCTTGCCTCCTGCAAGAAAACACCTGGGACACTGACTTAAAGCAGGAGGAATCCGGGATGGCTCTCCCCTAGGGGGCTCTGTCCCTTGCCTGGCTACCCAATGACACTCCTATTACTGTGATATCAAAATACACCTATAGCTTTCCCAAGAGACCCGTGGGGTGTTTTATACAGCCTTGTCTCCTAGGAGCCATTACTCTCTAATCATTAGCTTCCAGGCAGTAGACTCTTTTGGAACCCAATTATATTTGTTTTTCTTTTTAATCAGAGTACAGCATGGGGTGTAATTCCAGGAATTAATAGAGATTGTCTCTGGAGGAGGAAATTGAAGAATGAAAATGACTTGTCAGATTCTGGCCTTTTATCCTGCTTGAAGTTTTTAAACATTTTTCTAAAGCCATATTTTTGGACTCATAATTGGATTACAATCAATTTTCATAATCTCATTACCAAATAAGATTCCCTCAGCTTTTACATTACATTAAGAAATGATGTATTGCTGGGACTTCACTGGTGGTCCAGTGATTAAGAGTCCACCTTCCATTGCAGGGGGTGAAAGTTTAAACTCCGGTCAGGGAATTAAGACCTTGTGCGTCTCACTGCACCACAAAAATTAATAAATAAAAAAAAATTTTAATACAGTGTATTGCTATGGACTGTGAGTTCTAAGATTTGCTTCAAATTGTCTGGGGGAGCCAGTGGATGGGAGTAGAGATGAAAGCAAATTGGTCAGGAGTAACTGTTGGGGTTGACTGCTTCTTCCATTCTTCTTCCACTTCGGGACATGTTTGAAAACCTCAATAGCAAACAATTTTTTGACAGTGTATATACTGAAAATAAATTTTCCCCATATGATAGTCACCCCATCTCTTAGAATTCAGGGTCTCCCACCCAGATTGCTATGACCCCTTTTCCCCTTCCTCGCTCTATTTCGCATAGCACTGATCACCTTCCAACACGCGACGTCAATTACATGTCACATCCACAGCTCATCATGGCCCAGTGAATCACAGTACGTTTCATGCTTGTTCCATAATAAAATGGGGTCTTTTCTATAATTGTGAAGACAATATTGGGGGATTGGCAGATTCTTTTTTTAATGATTTTCCAAAAGTATCTAATTTGCTGACACTGTCTCCCGTTCGCCATGTCTCTTCTCCTAGAAGGTAAGTTCCCTGTCCATTTTACCAGCTGATTTGAAAAGCATGGGTAGCTTTTATTGATTTATTTATTTTTGGACGAAGTTGGTATAGAGGTTAAAAGCAAGAATTCTAGTGCCACCCTGGCTAGGTTCAAATATTAGCTCTGTCACCTACTATCTATGTGACCTTGGGCAGGTCACTTAGCCTATTTTCTTATCTTTGAAGTAGAGACATACTCACACCTACCCCAGGTTGCTAACCCGACTGGTAGCGAAAGGGTCCATGAACGCTGGCTGGATTATTCCTGGTTACAGCATTCATTTAGGAAATCAAATAGAAACGTATTTGATGCCTACTGGAGCCTGTTTTATCTCTTGTTAGTGGTGCTGGGGACTCCTCTGGCGGTCCAGTAGGTAAGACTCCACGCTTCCACTGCAGAGGGTGTGGGTTCCATCCCTGGTCAGGGAACTAAGATCCCACATGCTACCTGATGTGGCCAAAAATTGGAAAAAAGATACTGATGCCAGGCCCTTAATTGTTCTAGAAGCTAAGGGATATGAGGCCTCCCGCCCAGATGCCTGGCTGAATAACAGCAGCTGTTCAGCACCAAGGGCCTTGCAGCCTGGTGAGGGATGCTCCAAAGGACCAGTGGTGGGGATGACAGACAGACTCTGGGTCCCAGCATCTCCTGCTCCTCCCTCCACTGCGGCTTCTGCAATTTGGTCCCTTAATCACCCTGCAGGTTTGAACAGAGTCTGAAGGAAGGGAAGTTTGGAGAACAGGGCCTGGAGACAGGGCTGGGAGGGCATGGCAAGCGAGCCTGGGAGGAAGAGACAGGGAGAAGGGAGAGGAAGGCAGAAATGGCTAGTCATTGGGAGAATGGAGCCAGGGCGGGGTGGAGGGGAGGCGTGGGAGGGGAGGAGGGGTTGGGCGGGGGTCTGATATTGGATATTAAGGGAGGGGCGGGCGAATATAAAGGGCTGAGGTGGCGGTGGGAACAGGCGAGGCAAGGTGAAGGCCCACTGGTGAGGAGCGCTGGCTGAGATGCAGGGTGAGACTCGGGGCGCAGAGCGGGGTCGGCTGCGGGCGCTGGAGTGCGCGGGGCGGAGAGCGGCTGCGGTGGTCGGCTGGCAAGGACGGGCTGGGAGTCTGGGGACTTGAAAGGGCGGCTGCTCGGGTGTGGGGGCGACAGCCTTTGGGTGCGGGAAGCAGGGGCATCGCCTGCGGAGGCTCCAAGTCCCTGATGTCTGGACCCTGGCTCTCCAGCAGCCGCAGCCGCAGCCTCAGGGCCTGGCGAGGAGACCACGGGGGCCTCAGCCTCCCAGAGCCTGCCCGCCTGTGTTCCCGCTTCCGACCTCGAATCCGAGGAGGCGCCAGGCTTAAGCCAACTGCCCATCGAGATGCTCCTGGAAGTGCTGAGCTACCTTCCCACAAGCGTACTGCTCGGGCAATGCCGCCACGTGTGCTGGTACTGGCGCTACCTGGTGGACACCCGGGCCGTGTGGCTGAGCATCTTACCCTACAGCCACGCTAAGCTGTGGCCCGTCTTCCGATCCTGCCTCCCCCGAGACGACGACGACGACCCCAGGCCCTGCCTCCTAGGCCGCTTCTGCGAGCGTAGACCCTTAGGACGCAATCTCTACCCGAACCTCCACGGCATAGGTGGGGAGCCCAGGAAAAGAGGTCTCAAGGGTGCCCATGGGATGGTTTGGAGGTGCGGGGCAGAGAGGAGAGGCTCCAGGAAACCCCTGGGACTTACCCATGGGCTGGCAGGCAGGCCAGGAACTTGGGCACCAACATTTTTTCATTTAACAGATGCCTTCCTGCCTTGGAGGACAGTCAACTGTAGAAGCTGGAGAAAGGAGGAAAGCTGGAAGGCCGGCCGCAGGCTAGTTCCCTGGGACTCTTTCCAGCCTTTCTACAGGTGGTCGTCCCTCTTCCCCAAGGACTGGGGTGGGCGGTGGTGAGTTCTTGCCTGGTTCTCACTAACCCTTTCCCCTTTCTCCCAGGTGGTGTTACAAAAAGCAAGTGTTGGACCTGGAGGAGGAGGGTCTGTGGCCGGAACTCCTGGATAGTGGAAAGATTGAGATTTGTGTCTCTGCCCGGTGAGTGTGATGGCAAAAACAGCTTTAAAAACAGGGCTGACCTTGCCATGGGTGACAAGGTGTGTAGACCTCCCAACAACCCCTTAGATTAAGCAGGAAGGGAAATGACTTCACCACCATCAGAGCTTTACTACTTAGCTTTATCCACTCCCTGAACCCTCTCCTGACCCCCAAACAGACCTGGATGGGAAGATGCCAGGTTGGATCCTGTACAAAGGACTTGGTTTAGGAGGAGGCAAGATAGAGCTGGCTAAGAGGTCAGATTCTGGAGTCAGACTTCCCACACTCAAACCCTGGCTTCCCGGCTTTGTGGCCTTGGGCAAGTCACAGTGTGCCTCCGTTTCCCTGTCTTCATAAGTCAGGGTTCTATGTCAGCCACAGAGCTAGTACTTTGAAGTGTGACCTGTTTGAGCAGCCTTCATGATCCTTGATCCTGTGGGAAAGTGTGTTTTGAAACCTCGAATTGAGAAGTTCAGAGAGGTGAGGTCACTTGTTCAGGTGGCACAGCTGGGGCTTGGCAGGACCTGGCATTAGGCCCATACTTGTCTGACTCTGGAGCTTGTGCTCTGTTTGATGGTCTTGAAACCAGGATGCTCCATGAAGACCTTCCATGGGATACCTCACTCGGATTATTTTAAGGAAGGCAAGTTCCAAATCCTCTACCATTTTATGTACCCTCTTCTCAAATTACTCAGCTACAGATTACATCTATGATGAGGGCATTGTATAATTATGCTTTCCCAATTTCCTGTCTCTCAGCCCTTCAGTTTTATAGAAAAAGTCATTCACTAAGGTGTACGGTCCCTAGATGTAAAGGCCTCTGGGGAAACAGGCAAAGTGAGATTGAAATTTGAAAATTTGGTCTTACCACATTCACTTTCAGTCAAAACACCATAAACTTCCCCTCTTTGAAAACACATCTCTTTTAGAAATATATTTACAATGAAATTCTTCGACTTCATAATTTGTGCTAGTGGTAAAGAATCCACCTGCCAATGCAGGAGACACAAGAGACTTGCGTTCAATCCCTGGGTTGGGAAGATCCCTTGGAATAGGAAGTTGCACCCCCACTCCAGCATTCTTGCCTGAGAAATTCCATGGGCAGAAGAGCCTGGTGGGCTACTTTCCATGGGGGTCACAAAATGTCGGACACAACTGAGTGACTGAGTACACACACTCAGCCAATTAACAATGTTCTAATAGTTTCAGGAGAACAGCAAATGGACTCAGCTATACAGATACATATATCCATTCTCCCCCAGACTTCCCTCCCATCCAGGCTGCCACATAACATTGAACAGAGTTCCATGTGCTAGACAGGAGGTCCTTATTGGGATCCACTTTAAATATAGCTGTGTGTACATGTCCATGCCAAACTCCCTAACTATCCCTTCCCTCCGCCCTTCCCCACCCCCCAGCAACCATCAGTTTGTTCTCTAAGTCTGTGACTGTTCTGTAAGTTCATTTGCATCATTTTCTTTTTAGATTCCGCATATAAGGGATGACATAAGATATTTCTCCTTCACTCATATGACAAACTCTAGGTTCATCCATGACAAATCATATTTCATCTTTTTAATGGCTGAGTACTATTTCATTGTATATAGGGGTTTTTATCAATGTTTAATATCAGCCTCCAAATCAACTGATACTACACGAGGCATCCTTAGTCATATTGCTGGTTTTCCTGGAGTGGCTAGTCCCTATTATAGTCTATCTGTGTGGTTGTGGCTAGCCTCCACCAAATCATATTGGCAGGCTTATCCCAGACAGAGATACTCCTATCAGACATAAAATTGCAAGGATCCAGAGATTATCTCTCAGGGTCAGACGGCAACGAACATAGCTTTGAACCGGGCAAATTCCTTTCTACACAATATCTTTTCTGGAATCCATGCGATTCCAGTTTGCAGCAATGTCTGGCAGCCACTTGCAGGTAACAGTTCAGCCAAAAAGAAAAAAGTTTAGCACTTAGGAAATTTTAAATTTCTACTTAGATTCTTTGTGTGCATGTTGTTGGCACAGAGCAGTAGGAAAGGTGAATCACATGAACATAATCATATATTATTACTATATAAGGATAAAATCTGGAAGAGGTAGTGTGTACATGTACACCTAAGAAGTGATATTAATCTTGTTTTTACATTTGTGTTTTTGACACCAAAAAATGTACATAGCTTGGGTGTGCAAGTCAATGAATTATTACAAAGTGAACATATTCACTTAAATCAAGAACAGAAGGTTAAAAGAAAAAAACAGAATGTTGCCGGCAAACACCACCCTCAGCATCCCTCATGCCCCATTCCCATCACTTCCAATCCAGCGGTAGCGCCATCTTGAATTCTGTTCCCATAGGTCACTTTTGTCCGTTTTGGTGCTATGTATATATATGGAGTTATACCGTATATAGTGTGTAGCTGGCTTCTTTCAACCACATGTTTGTAAATTCACCCATAACCGTATGTAGCTGCAGTCTCCTTTCATGGCTTCATAATTCATTGTGTGAATATACCACGTGTGCATAGGTGCTCAAGCGTCTGAGCTGTGTCTTTGCGACCCCATGGACTGTAGCCTGCCAGGCTCCCCTGTCCATAGGATTTCCCAGGCAAGAATACTGGAGTGGGTTGCCATTTCCTACTCCAAGGATATCTTCCCAACCCAGGGTTCTTTACCACTACAGCCACCTGGGAAGTCCAATAATTCTCTTCTCCAGTGGCTCCTAGTAAGGAGAAACTCCTAAATGGAGGTGCCAGGGTTTGAACCAGGGACCCTGTGCAAGCCAAACATGTGCTCTACGACCAAGCTACACCCCCACTCAATCTATCCATTTACCAGGAGTGGACAATGGGTATTGTATCTTTGAATGTTACTTGATGTCCCATTTCCAAGTTACTTAGATTCCCTTGGATCCTTCTAAGTGACTAAGAAAATTGTATCTTAAACATCACCATTGAATACATTGGAAATGACATCTTTTGCCACCAGCAAAACATAGAAAGAAAGAATATGGTAGGAGGTATCTTTAAGAGCATGGCTCTAGGTCATTACTTCTGAAATGAATGTGCATGTAGACCGCTGGAGAGGGTGTTTAGGGCAGATGGATTCCTTGGGGAAGCAGAGGGGTCAAGCTCCCACGTGACCCTGCTGCTGCTAGTCCCAGGGACCACAGCGCCATTTTGGATTTTTAGACTTGGGAAGGCCATTCAGGTAGAGGAGGCAGATGCCCAATGAGGTGGGGTGGCAAATTCAACCTTCAAGACTTTCCTTCTCCCACAGGTGGGCAGACCAAGAAGCCTCGGTCTGTCTGTATGAGCTAATTGTCCAACTTCTAGATGCCAAGCAGGCCAAGCTACATCATTTCTCTCCTAGGCCAATCCATCAAGGTACAACCAGTATCCCTTTTAAGGTGAGTCTGACAGGGGCAAAGAGAAAGAATGGTATGGCCTATGATGATCTATTGCTAAAAAATAAATTTCCCCCAAATTTAGTGGTTTGATATCAACAGCACTCATTTTATCTCCTCTCATGATTTCTATAAGGAGGGCTCTGGTGAGAGTTTCTGACTCCAGTCTCTTATGAAGTTCCATTTCAGATACTGGCTGGAGCTAAAGGGCAGGGTGGGCTGTGAGTGTGTATACTCCAGCTGGTGGCCGGCCAGAGCTTGGCCTTGGGATCTCCCTGTTTGCTTTCTTTGGGGCTTCCTCACAGCATGGCAGCTTCGGGGCAGGCAGCTGCTTCCTGGTGGCTCAGGCTCCACCATGAGGCTGCTGGAGAAACCAGCAGAAGCTGCACTGCCTCTGTGACCCCGCCATGGAAGTCACTTGGTGAAAGTCACTCAGCATCACTCCCGCCACACTCTTGGTTACAATGAATCAACCCGCCCAGATTCAAGGGGGTGGGAATTAGACCCCACCCCTGGGTGGAGAGTGACATGATTCTAAAAGGTCATATGTAAATGGAAACATTGCCGCCATTTAGGGAAAATACCATCTGCCAGAAAGCCCTCAGCTCAGCTTTTGAGGGGAAGGCCATGGCACAGTGGGACTTAACCCCTTTTTCTGCCTACAGACCGACCACCTGTTCTGCAACCTCAAGAAGGGCGTCCGCTTTGTGTCTCTGGAACACTGGATTTGGGACATGGGGTTCCTGCCTGAGGACTATGGAATCATCGTGCCCAAGGCCAGTGTGATTGTACAGGTCCACCAACTCTAGTAGAGGACTGTCCTTGTTAAACAACCTGAGCGTGCCTTCCAGCACCATTGGCTGGGCCACCTCAATAATCAAGGGCTCGTAGTTCCTGGCATCCTAGGATCTCATGGGTCCAATCAAGGGTTCTACTGAGCCCTGTCTTTAAATTCTACGAGAAGCTATGAGAACATTTTTACATCAGGTCTACTGGCTGCTGCTGCTCTAATGCAGCCCCTGTTCTACAGAGTGGAGACACACAGGTGAACACGGGGAAACAGTGAGAGGGCTCCTCACCCTCCCCCCACACGCCAGGCCCCTCTGGTTCTGCCCCAGTACTCTCTGCCCTTCTGTTCCTGCTGCAGAGGCTTCATTGGTCACTTCTAAGAAGCCCTCTCCTCACCTCTGAACTAGAAGCTCAATCCCTGTGGCTGAGTAATTCTAGCACCTAAACTAAGATTTCAGACCTGGGACCAAGACTCAAGAGCTGAAAGTAAAACTAGCTCAAAAAATGTTTGGAGGCAGAGGGTTCTGCCCACCCTGTGAGCAATGAATCGGTCCCCTGTATACAACTGCTCTGAGTTGTATAGTATATAAAATTATTTTGTTACTTTGAAATTCTTTTTAAATATGGAGAGAGGAATGTATCTGTCGATCATAGGTAATAAAATTTTGCCAAACTGAATAGAAATACAGTGTTAACAGCTTGATGACTACTCAGTTCAGAGTAAGGTGTTGTTTCAGTTGAGAGAAAATTGTACAGAAGAAAACAACTGTAGAAGGCATTCTCCAGGCAAGAGAATGGAAGAGTCAGAACCCGATTTCCTAAGCTCTAAGGAAATCATGGGATTAGAGATGATCAGTCAGGGTTAGAAGTTTAGGCAGCTGGTGGACATGGGCACAGTGTCACAGTGACACCACATTTGAACATTCTGGTCATGAGGATAAGAGAGAACCTTGCAACGGTAGGATCCAGCTGTCCCCACCCCAGTCCAGGGGTCATGGCTGCCCCCTCCCTGCTGCAGGATCCCTAAGGAGCTCCAGGTCTCTGGATGGAAAGCAGATGAAGCCGCTGCTGCCTTTGATGTGTCCCCCATCCTGCAATAGAAGCTGGGACTCACCCCAAGGGGAGGGCGTTTTGTCAGTTTCATCCAAAGGGAAGTGTGACAGGTTGAAACTGGCCTGAGAGTCGTGCCCACATGTAGTGTGTGGTTCTGGAGCAGATATACTGGTTTGGACAGTGAAGCTCTGGAGGATATTTTTGGGTCAGCTGGAGGACTTTGAATAGAAGGAATATGAAACAAGCATTTACAGGAAGGGAAAGGTGGACACCATTGCCTGAAAAAAGAACCATATAATTTAATTTATATATATATATATACTGCAGTCTGGCGTGCTGCAGTTCATTGGGTCGCAAAGAGTTGGACATGACTTAGGGACGGAACAATATATACTTCTGTCTACACTGTGCATATATGCATTTATACACAGGTGTTTGTATATATGTATATATGCCACATTAAAATAGAATACGTATGTATCCTTGTATTTGTATTCTTGATTGCCTTCTGGATATATACAGAAGAACTAAGCACTGCAGGGTTACTGCGATGGTGATAGGTGCACAGTTGTGATTTTTGTAGTTACTGATTTTACTTTTCTAAATTTCTCATTTTCTATATGCTAATGTGTAGAAATACAGTGTTATACACAAATAAGTAATCTCCAGTGCAATTTCCCTTTCCATAAATAACCACATTTAGAAATAGTCTTTGCTGGCAAAGTTGTTTTGTGTGTGTATGTATGATTCTAATTCTTTTTTTTTTTTCCCCCAAAATTTAAACTTTATTTTGTTTTGGGGTGTAGCCAATTAACAACGCTGTGTTCATTTCAGATGAACAGCGAAGGGACTCAGCTGTGCATATACACATATCCGTCCTCCCGATTCTAATTCTTTGTGTTAGTGATGGCCCTTAGTGTGTGGAAGAGGACTCTGAGGTTCTCAGTGTTCTCATCTGTTTGAACACATGAAATAGAGTCCATGATGGCCACATCCTCCGTGGCCATTCTCACCTCAAGTGTTCACTTGGGCCGTGATCACATTAAAAGTGGTGCCACTTTTAAAGTGGCACACGGTTAACCAGGATGCACTGGTAAGGAGCCATAGCTTCTACAATGCCACTTGGCCAGCTTGGAAGAGTTCATTTCTTAGAGTTCTAACCGTTTGTGAAACACGGTTCACCCCGAAATTTCCTTTGGAAAATTTTCACCGCAGAAACAGCTGCCAGTTTTTTATTTATTTTCTACAGTTCCTGTCTGTCCCTCTTGCATGGTCATTACTGTGCGTGCCAAAGTATGTTTCCACTGAAGTGTGTTTCATTTTGTCCTTATATGTTGCTTACTTCTCTTGGGCTGGGACTTCTTTATCTTCCCAGGGACCAAGTAGCCCAAAGTCACTGCTTTTCTTATGACGACCATGATTAGCTATTGGATTATTCTATATAAAATTGAATTTTTCTCCTAGAAGTCACTGGAATCTTATATTATTCTTAAATATATGATTACTCTTTTGTATGTATTGTTTAGATTTATTTAAGACAAACTAATAAAGAATTTTTAAAAGTATATACATGTGTGTGTGGCTGACTCACTTTGCTGTACAGTAGACATTGACACAAGAGGCTCCCTGTCCATGGGGCATTTTCAGGCAAGAATACTGGAGTGGGTTGCCATTTCCTCCTCCAGGGGATCTTCCTGACCCAGAGTTTGAACCCTTGTCTCTTGTATCTCCTGAATCGTCAGGTGGATTCTTTACCATTGCGCCACCAGGGAAGCCCAAAAATTAACTCTACTTCAATAAAAAAAAAAAAAAGACTAATGATAACAATAAACAATTTGAAATAAATAGAATATATAAAAACTAAAGGAAACTGAAGTCATTCAGTCATGTCTGACTCTTTGCGATCCTGTGGACTGTAGCCTACCAGGCTCCTCCATCCATGGGATTCTCCAGACAAGAATACTAGAGTGGGTTGCCATTTCCTTCTCTAGGGGATCTTCCCCACCCAGGGATTGAACCCGGGTCTCCCGAATTGCAGGCAGGCATTTTATCCTCTGAGCCACCAGGGAAGCCCATAAAAAATATATACAAATGGCAATAAAAATAATGTAAAGCATCCATAGATGACCATTCTTAATATTTACATGTATATTTATATCCATTTAAAATGGATAGCCAACGAGTTCCATATAGCACATGAAACTCAGTGTTATGTGACAGCCTGGATGGAAGGGGAATTGGGGGGAGAATGGACGGAGTATATGTATGGTTGAGTCCCTTCAATGTTCACTTGAAACTATCACAACGTTGTTAATCAGCTACACCCCAATACAAAATAGAGGTTTTTAAAAAGGGTTACTTATTTTACTTATTTTGTTATGGGATTCCCTGGTGGCTCAGATGGTAAAGAGTCTGCCTGCAATGTGGGAGATCTGGATTTGATCCCTGGGTCAGGAAGATCCCCTGGAGGAAGAAATGGCAACCCACTCCAGTATTCTTGCCTGGGAAATCCCATGGCCAGAGGAGCCTGGAGGGCTACAGTCCATGGGATTGCAAAGAGTCAGACACAACCGAGCACCTTCACTTCACTTATTTTTTTAATAGAGAATTCTAAATACAAACATACGTAGAGAGAAGAGTATTTTTGTTATTCTTTTTAAACATATACTTCCTTTTTGGAGGGGCAGGGAAGGGCACAGTATGCAGGACCTTCTTTCCTGACCAGGGATGGAACCCAGACCCCCTGCAGTGGAAGCTCAGAGTCTTACCCACTTGACAGCTGGGGAAGCTCCTCTCTCTTTTTTAAAGAACCCACAGTACCAACGTCACACTGAAGGAATTACTCATGTCTTTTTCAATATATGGGATCACCTATTACTTACAGTTTCTAAATAGGCAGTTGCCAGTGAGTGATGCTACTGGGTAGGGTACATCTGAGATGCAGGCAGCCCTGCCTGAACCCTTCCGAGGAATGTTCACATGGCCTGTGATTTTGGATATTCTGGCTGGACAGTTCAGTGAGAAGCAAGTAGTGGATTCCTCTGGAATACCCCCCAGGCCCATCTCCCCCTCAGGCTGGATCCCTCCCCTCCGCAGACTTTCCACACCAGAGCTCTTACTCCAGGCCCTCCCTGGCTGCCCTCCTCCTTGCCCCGCCCAGGACTCTCTTCTCAAATCTTCCTAGGTGTGTTTCCCCTTCAAATAGATCTTGGATCTTTAAATCTTCTTATTTTGTTGTTGTGTTTTACCTAGGAAACTGGCTCCAGTCAAACTTTTCTCAAGGTCTTGGTTATTTTATTTCCAAGTGTAGCCTCAATAGGAAGAAGTGCTTCTTCAGAGTGAAAAGGTTTTGCAGCTCTTTTTTGCTCTTGACCCATGTCAATGAAAAATCAGTCGATTGAAGATAGAACTGAAAAATTTTATTCGAGCCAAATTTGACGATTATAAACTGGGAAGAGCATCTCAAAGAGTTCTGAGAACAGTTCTGTCCATTAGTGATCAAGACACAGTTTATATATAAGTTTTTTGAGACAGTAGACTATACATTAAATCATGTATTATTGACAGTTTACATGAGCCAGTTTGAAGTGCCCAGTGTTTGTACACATGACCCTTTACAAGGTCAAGAAGGAATGTTATCCTTGAAGGAGTTGTCTTGTTGATACTAAGAGAACGCTGTTTATGGTTGAGCAGGTATTGCTGGTGGGGAGGTTTGCTCAATGCATAACACTGATGCACAATGCATGGTGCTGGGAGAGGTGAGGGCAGAGAAGAATGTTTATGTTAAATTTTTCTTGTCTCGCCATAAATATGAATTTTATTTCACACCCTCTACAGACTTTTGGGTGGGGAGCTGAGAGGGTTTTACCTAAAATCTTCTCTCCAATTCCACATCCCCCAGCCCCACTCCAGGAGAATGGGCATATCAGGACTGAAACACCTTGAGGAAGGAGCTTGAACCCAACACCCAGGGCTGCCCCACTCAACCCTACCTCTAGGGAGTGAAAAGTGAAAGTGAAATCGCTCAGTTGTGTCCGACTCTGCGATCCCATGGACTGTAGTCTACCAGGCTATTCTGTCCATGGGATTTTCCAGGCAAGAGTACTGGAGTGGGGTGCCATTTCCTTCTCCAGGGGATCTTCCTGACCCCTCGATCAAACCCAGGTCTCCTGCATTGCAGGCAGACACTTTACCCTCTGAGCCACCAGGGAATATTATACCAGGGAATCTAGGGAGTGAAGCTCTCTTCAAATCCCTCCCACCCTCCCAAGAGAGATTTTATTAACTACTTATCTCCTTCTTCCTAAGATCCTTCCTACCCTCTATCCACACAAAAGGCCCATTCCCAGTCAGATTTCTTCCCTGGAATCAAAACACCTCCCAGCTCTACTCCTGTTAACAGGATAGGTGAACCAGGGCCAGGAAAACCAAGGTTGTGGAACTTCTAATGACCTTGGGATATTCCTGCAGCCTGCCTCCCAGTGCTCTGAGGTTCAGGAATTTTCTACTTCTGCAAACCAGACTTTCAGCGCTCCCCTCGCCCCCACACAGGACTCCCCACTTCCCAACACACCTTCAAAGATGTACCTGCATGCCCACTCAACACTTCCCTGGCCATTCTTGCGGCTTCACTGGATCAGAGCCGACTGCAACCTTCCTGCTTTTATGGAGAACAATTTCTCATGCAGCTTCTACCACCCTGAAATGAAATACTTGGGAATTTCCCTGGTGGCAGAGTGGATAAGAATCCGCATGCCAGTACAGGGGCCATGGTTTTGATCCCTGGGTCAAGAAGATCCCCTAGAGGAGGAAATGGCAACCCACTCCCGTATTCTTGCTTGGGAAATTCCGTGAACAGAGGAGCCTGGTGGGCCACAGTCCATTTGGTCCCAAAGAATCGGACATGGGTGAGTGACTAACACACACACATCATGTATCAAGCCCGCCTTTACCATCTTGGAATGAAATACTTAGATAACGAAACCTGTGTCCACAAAGAATTCTTCTATTGTTAATAAAATGCCCCAAATATAATGTATACAGGGTAAAGGTGAAATAAAAGGAGAGAAATTCATAATTATTTAAAAATTCCTCTTTTTTTCCTTTTTTTTTTTTTTTGCCACATGGCTTGCCAGGGAAAGCTTTGGATCTCCAAGAAATTCCTGAGAAATTCATAATTAAAAGAACATGTAGGGGGAGGAGAGGGTGGGACAAATTGAGAGAATAGCACTGATATATCCCTATATATACGCTACCATGTGTAGAATGGATAGCTGGTGGGAAGCTGCTCAATAGTACAGGAAGCTCAGCTCCCTGCTCTGTGATGACCGAGAGGGATGGAACTGGGGCTGGGGGAGGCTCAAAAGGAATCGGATATAAGTGTTAGTCACTCAGTGTGTCTGACTCTTTGCGACCCCATATATTATAGCCCATCCGGCTCCTCTGTCCATGGGATTCTCCAGGCAAGAATACTGGAGTGGGTTTGTTGTTCAGTCACTCTATCGTGTCTGACTCTGCGACCCCATGGACTGCAGCCCACCAGGCTTCCCTGTCCTTCACCATCTCCTGGAGTTTGCTCAAACTCATGTCCATTGAGTCAATGATGCCATCCTTGTCCTCTGCCATCCCCTTCTCCCCCTGCCTTCAATCTTTCCCAGCATCAGGGCCTTAATAGTGAGTCGGCTCTTCACATCAGGTGGCCAAATTACTGGAGCTGGGTAGCCATTCCCTTCCACAGGGCATTTTTCCAGCCCAAGGATCTCCTGCATTAAGGTGGATTCTTTACCATCTGAGCTATCAGGGAAGCACCTATGTATGCATAGAGCTGATTCAAGTTGTTGTACAGCAGAAACTAACACAACATTGTCCAATTAAAAATTAATAAATACAATAAAACAAAAAAAAAGAATATGTATTTCAATATGTAAATGATACTTGGGCTTGCTCCCAGTAAGACTGTATGGTCAGGCCACTCAAGATGGCTGTTCCCTTGCTCTCTGTACACACTTTGCCCTACCAGTGCCTGCTCCACACACGGGCACATGGCTGACACCTCCATACTTGCCCAGGCCCCATCTAGTGATTGTTCTTATTAAAGGGGCAGTGAGGACCTTGCCCTTCTGGCTTCCCTGGTACTACTGACCCCACGTGACATCAATTCCCCTGTAACTGGTAATCTTCCCCCCAACCCTGACCCCCACCCTGGGAGTAAAGACAGCCACCACATCCTGCCCCCGTGTTCTGCCCACCAACCTCTGCACACAGTGGGCTGTTGCTCCAGGACCTTGCTTCAGACGTGTAAGCTTCCCCACCCACTAAACTACTTATGTCTCTGTTGCTGACTTGGGGCTCTTTCTTTGGTCTTGAGGCTGGGCAAGCACAGGCTTTGTAGGCCTGTGAGGGGCAGCCCAACAAGATTTAGTTACTCAAAGTGTGGAGGGCAGTCATCAGCATCCTTTGGGGATTTGTTACAGACACAGATCTGATTCAGAACTTGGATTTTAAAACCTCCCCAGGGCATGTGAAAAATCCCCAGGGTGTTCAGACGTCTCTGTGGATGCCTAAGGCTCCATGAGACCCAGAGCTGGCACTGCCTACATGAGGAGATTTTGTGGTTTTCTGAATTGAAGCATAATAACTAGCAAAGTACCAACAAAGTCAAGGACACGCTTCCAATTGACAGAGTATTTGCATTCCTGGATTTCTCAGTGTCTATTTTTCTAAAATTATTGTTACTTTTTTATTATAGTCACTTTACAACCTTGTGGCTCAGCTGGTAAAGAATCCACCCGCCATGCAGGAGACCTGGGTTCGATCCCTGGGTTGGGAAGATCCTCTGGAATAGGGAAAGGCTACCCGCTCCAGTATTCTGGCCTGGAGAATTCCAGGGACTATACAGTCCATGGGGTTACAGAGAGTCAGACACGACTGAGCGGCTTTTGCTTTCACTTCACTACAACAATAATATAGTTGGCTTAAATATAGCTGGGTTAGTTTCTGCTGTAAGCAAGGGGAATCAGCTATACATATGCATGTATCCCCTCTTTGGGGGATTTCCTTCCCACTTAGGTCACCAAAGAGCACTGAGTAGAATTCCCTGGGCTATACAATATGCAAATGATACAAATGCAAATGATACTTGGGCTTGCTCCCAGTAAGACTGTATGGTCAGGCCACTCAAGATGGCTGTTCTCTTGCTCTCTGTACGCACTTTGCCCTACCAGTGCCTGCTCCACCTACACTCTATGCACATGGGCACACTGCTGACCAAAAGATTTGCATACCTTTTGTCCATCTGTATGTCTTCTTTGGAGAAAGATCTATTTAATCTCACACCCATTTTTTGATTGCATTTTTTCAAATTAAGCTGTAGGAACTGTTTGTATATTTTGGAGATTAATCCCTTGTCAGTTGCTTCATTTGCAAATATTTTATCCCATTTTGAGGGCTGTCTTTTGCTCTTGTTTCTGGTTTCCTTTACTATGCAAAAGCTTTTAAGAACAATTAAGCCCCATTTGTTTATTTATTATTATTTTTTAATTACTTTAGGAAAGTGAAGTCACTCAGTTGTGTCCAACTCTTTGCGACCTCATGGACTGTAGCCTGCCAGGCTCCTCTGTCCATGGGTTTTTTCAGGCAAGAATACTGGAGTACTTTGCCATTTCCTTCTTCAGGGGATCTTCCCAACCCAGGGATCAAACCCAGGTCTCCTGCGATGCAGGTAGATTCTTTACTTTCTGAGCCACCCAGGCTAAGTTCAAAACCCAGCTCTGTCACCTACTAGCTGTGTGACCTTGGGCAGGTCACTTGGCCTCAGTTTTCACAGCTGTGAAGTGGGGACATAGCCATACCTACCTCAGGGGGTTGCTAACCTGACTGGTGGTAAGAGGCTCCCTGAAGTTCGGCTGGATAATTACTGGTTACAGCACTCATTTAGGTGTCAAATAGAAATGCATTTGGTTCCAGCTGGAGCCTGTTTTCTCCTGTGCAAGGATCTCCGAGATAGTGATGCTGGATCCTTAGAGGTGATGGGAACTGTTCCATTAGCTAAGGGATATGAGGCCTCCCGCCCAGATGCCTGGCTGAATAACAGCAGCTGTTCAGCACCAAGGGCCTTACAGCCTGGTGAGGGATGCTCCAAAGGACCAGTGGTGGGGATGACAGACAAACTCTGGGTCCTGGCATCTCCTGCTCCTCCCTCCACTGTGGCTTCTGCGATTTGGTCCCTTAATTACCCTGCAGGTTTGAACAGAGTCTGAAGGAAGGGAAGTTTGGAGAACAGGGCCTGGAGACAGGGCTGGGAGGGCATGGCAAGCAAGCCTGGGAGAAACAGACAGGGAGAAGGGAGGGGCAGGCAGATATGGCTAGTCATTGGGAGAAGGAGGCCAGGGCGGGGGTGGGGTAGGGAGTAGGGGAGTAGGAGGGTGGGTGGGTGGGTGGTCTGGTTGCTGGGTATCAAGAAGGGAGGGGCGGGCGAATATAAAGGGCTGAGGTGGCGGTGGGAACAGGTGAGGCAAGGTGAAGGCCCACTGGTGAGGAGCACCGGCTGAGATGCAGGGTGAGACTCTGGGCGCAGAGCGGGTCGGCTGCGGGCGCTGGGATGCGCGGGGCGGAGAGCGGCTGCGGTGGTCGGCTGGCAAGGACGGGCTGGGAGTCTGGGGACTTGAAGGGGCGGCTGCTGGGGTGTGGGGGCGACAGCTTTTGGGTGCGGGAAGCAGGGGCGTCGCGTGCGGAGGCTCCAGGTCACTGATGTCTTACGCTGGCTCTCCAGCAGCAGCAGCCGCAGGGCCTGACGAGGAGACCACGGGGGCCTCAACCTCCTGGGGCCTGCCCGCCCGCGTCCCAGCCCCGCACCACGAACCACAGGAGGCTCCGAGCCTGAACCAACTGCCCATCGAGATGCTCCAGAAGGTGCTGAGCTACCTGCCTCCTAGCACGCTGCTCCGGCACTGCCGCCCAGTGTGCCGGCTCTGGCGAGACGTGGTGGACGGCTGGGGCCTGTGGCGGAGCATCCTGCCCTGGGAACACCCGGACCTGTGGCCCGTCATCCGCACCTGCCTGCCCCCTGCTGACGCCCCCGGGCCCTGCATCCTGGGCCGCTTCTGCGAGCGCAGACCCATAGGACGCAAGCTCACCGCGAACCCCCCGGGCAAAGGTAAGGACCCCAAGAAAGGCATGGATCCTCGTGCGGGTGGGTGGGAGGGAGTTTTTCTGCAGCTAAAACTTGGTGGCTGGGGCAGAGATGGAGCCTGTTGGGAGAAGCGGAGGGGCGAGGCCACCCGGCAAACCCTTGGGATTTAACATGGGCTGGAGGGCAGGCAAGGAACTTGATCACAAACCTTTTTCATGTAACAGAAGACCTCTGGGACTGTATGATGCTGAGCTGTAGCGATGGCTCGGAGGAAGAGGAAGACTTGGGGGTCAGGCTGAAGACTTCTGGGGAGATGAGCTACGGTCCTGCCTACAGGTGAATATCCCTAGTCCCCAGGGTCAGGGCGGTGATGAATTTTTGCTGGGTCTCATTGATCTTGCTCTCTTTCATAGGTGTTGGTACAAGGGAGAAATTTTGGACCTGGAGGAGGAGGGTCTGTGGCGGGAACTCCTGGATAGTGGAAAGATTTGGATTTCTGTCTGTCGCCGGTGAGTGTGAGGCTAAAAACAGCCCTTTTGTTCAGTGCTGACCTTGGCATGGATGATGTCATTTAAGCCTTAGCAACACCTTGGGCCTTCCCACGTCACTCAGTGGTGTAAGGAATCTGCCTGCCAATGCAGAAGATGTGGGTTCGATCCCTGGAAGGGAAAGATCCCCTGGAGAAGGGGATGGCAACCCACTCCAGTATTTTTGCCTGGGAAATCCCATAGACAGAGGAGCTTGGCGGGCCGCAGTCCATGGGGTTGCAAAAGAGTGGGACACGACTTAGCAGCTAAATAACAACCCCTTAGGATAAAGTAGGAAGGGAAATGACTGGGCCACCTTCATAGAACAAAAGTCCACTCCCTGAACCCTCTACTAACCCTCTAAAGGGACTTGGATTGGAAGATGCCTGATTGGATTCAATATAGAGGGCTTGGGCCCAACTAACTCTCATCTGTGAATGAATTTACAGGGTTTAGATGGGTTTAATTTCCTGGGTTTAGATGGAGGCAAGATGGAGTTGGCTAAGGGGTCAGATTCTGGAGCCAGAACCTCTCACGTTCAAACCGTGACTTGGTTTTGTGGCCTTGGGCAAGTCACAGTGTGCCTCTTAAAAATAGGGTTATATGTCAGGCACCAAGCCAGTGCTGTGGAGGTTGAGCTTTTTCAGCACTCTTCATGGTCCTTGATCCTGCGGGAATGTGTATTTTGAAACCTCAAACTGGGTAGTTCAGAAAGTAGAGGTGACTTCTAGTGGCATAGCTAGAGGCTTGGCCGGATCTGGCATTAGGCTCAGACTTGTTTGACTCTTAGAGTTTGTGCTCTGTATGACGGTCTTGAAATTGGGGTCCATGAAAGAACTTCCAAGGGATACCTGACCTGGATGATTTTAAGCGAGGTGCATCCCAAATCCTGTACACTTTTATGTTCTCTGCTGTAAAATTCCTCAGCTGCAGATCACACCTATGGTGGGAGCGTCATTATTTATGCTTCTCAATTCCTACCCCATAATGTTTCTCTTAATTCATCGGTGCCGTATCTTAGTTGCAGCTCTCTAGTTGTGGCACTTGGGCTTAGTTGCTCCAAGGCATGTGGGATCTTAATTCCCCAACTAGGGATCCAATCTGAGTCCCTTGCATTGAAGGGTGGATTCTTAACCACTGACTCCCAAGGCTCCAGTTTTATAGAAAAAGAAAACCCCTGAACTAAGTTCTTTTGGGGCCTGATATGGGTTTCACCTCAGCCTCTAGGTCATCCTAAGTCATGTTGGTCTTATGGAGTGGCTTGCCCCCACTTTACACTATGTGGACGTGGACAGCCTCCACCAAATTGCATTGTGGTCTGTCCGGTATGACCCAAAGTCCCCAGGTGAACAAAAGTACTCTGTACTTTGCGTTTCATGGTCACAGGAAAAGTTTTGAATAGGTATTTATAACTGTGTATGTGGTTGGCACAGAACAGTTTGAAAGGTAAGTCAAAAGAACATACATTAGTACTATGTTAGGGGAATAGTACTATATTGCGGAGAAGGCAATGGCAACCTGCTCCAGTACTCTTGCCTGGAAAATCCCATGGACAGAGGAGCCTGGTGGGCTGCAGTCCATGGGGCCGCTAAGAGTCGGACATGACTGAGCGACTTCACTTTCACTTTTCACTTTCATACATTGGAGAAGGAAATGGCAACCCACTCCAGTGTTTTTGCCTGGAGAATCCCAGGGACGGAAGAGCCTGATGGACTGCCGTCTATGGGGTCACAGAGTCGGACATGACTGAAGCAACTTAGCAGCAGCAGCAGCAGGATACTTTTGTGGAAGAAGTAGAATGTACATCTAAAGTGAAGTGATGCTAAGTCTCTGTAAAGGAAACTACCTCTTTGTGTATTTATAGTCCCTTACTCTTAAGTGACATGAAGAACAGAATGTTGCCAGCAAACCTACCCTTAGAATCCCTCACGCCCCATTCCCCATCACTTCCAATCTAAAGGCAGCACCATCCTGAATTCTATTGACATAGATCAGTTTTGCCATTTGGGTGCTTAATATATAGAGTCATGCAGAATATAGTTTGTATTTGGCCTCTTTCAATGAACATGTTTGTAAATTCACCCATAATTATAGGTAGCTGCAGTTTCATTTTAGACTGTGTAATATTGCATTATATGAATAGACCATAATTTGTGCATTTAGCATTGATGGACATTGGATGTTTCTTTGAAGGTTGCTGGTTATTCCATCACCAGTTTATCTAGATTTCCCCTGGATCCTTTTAAATGACTAAGAAAAACACATTGAAAATGACATCCTTTTCCACTAGTGAAAGAATGAGAAACAATATGGGGAAAAAAATAATATAGGAGAGGGTGCCTTGAACAGCACAGCTCCTGGTCATAGCATACAGACCAGCTAGGGAGCTCATTTAGTCCAAATGCATTCCTTGGGTATGCAGAGGTTCCAAGCTCCCATGTAACAAGCGCTGGCAGGTAATGATTGTACTTGTTGGGGGGACCACCGTTTTGGATTTCCACATAGGAAGGGCATTGAGGTAAAGCAGGCAGGCCCTCAGAGAAATGAGATGGCAAGTCAGTCTTAAAGATCTTCTCCTCTGGCAGCTGGACAGAGCAACAAGGCAGTGACCGGATGTATCAGCTAGTCGTCAAGCTCCTAGATGCCAACTATGCCACGTTGCATTATTTCTTCCATAAACGTTTTCCCGTCCGGCCACGGACAGGCAGTTTCTCCTTTCGGGTGAGTCTCTGGCAGGGGCGAGGGGAAAGAATGGTGGGGTCTGTAATGAATTACTGTTGCCTAACAAATTGGCCCAGATTTACAGGTTTAATATTAACAAGGCTCATCTTATCACCTCCTATGGTTTCTATGACTAGGTCTCAGCTGCGAGTTGCTGACTTTGTTCTCTCATGTAGTTCCATTTCAGACAGACATTGGCTAGAGCTGCAGGGCAGGGTGGGCTGTGAGTGTGTATACAGCTGGCTGAGCGGCTCTTGGTTTAATCTCAGAGCTTGGCCATGGGATCTCCCTGCTGGGAGTAGTTTGGGCTTCCTTACAACATGGCAGCTTCAAGGAAACCAGCTGCTTCCTGGTGGTTCCGGGTACCACACTCTTGGTTCCAGTGAAACCCTCCCTTCAAGGGGGTGGGGATTAGACCCCACCCCTGGGTGAGGAGTGGCATGATTCCAGAAGGACATGGGAAGTAGAGACATTGTTGCAGCCATCTATGGAAAATACCACCTGCCAGAAGGCCCCCAGCTCAGCTGTTGAGGGGAAGGCCATGGCACAATGGGACTTAACTTCTTTTTCTGCCTACAGATCATGCACGCATTCACCAACATCAAGAAGGGCGTGCGCTTTGTGTTGTTTGACCACAGTGTCGAGGGCTATGATTCGTGGCCTGAGCAGTGTGGAGTCTGCAGGCCCCAATCCAGTGTGATCGTACAGATCCGTCCCTAGGCTGTCCCTGTAAGACAACGTGACCGTGCCTTCCAGGAGCTGGGACCTTTGGCCAGACCACCTCAGTAATCGAAAGCGTGTAGCTCCTGGCATCATGGGATCTCTCCACTGAGCCCTGTCTTTAAATTCTATGAGAAACTGTGAGAAGAACATTCTTACATCAGGGTTACTGACTGAACGCAGCCCCTGTTCTATGGAGACGCACGGATGAAAACAAGGAAATGGTGAGAGGGCTCCTCACCACCGCCCCTGCCCCCGCCAGTGCCAGGCCCCTCTGGTTTGGCCCCCATGCCCTCTGCCCTAGTCTTCTGTTTCTGCTGCAGAGGCTTCATTGATCACTTCCAAGAAACCCTCTCCTCGTGTCTGAACCAGAAACTCATCCATCTGGCTGAGTAATTCCATTCTCTAACCTTCTGTGATTTCAAGACTGTGACCAGGACTCAGAGCTGAAAGCTGCTGCTAAGTCTGCTGCTAAGTTGCTTCAGTCATTTCCGACTCTGCGCGACCCCATAAATGGCAGCCCATCAGGCTCCACCGTCCCTGGGATTCTCCAGGCAAGAACACTGGAGTGGGTTGCCATTTCCTTCTCCAAAGCATGAAAGTGAAAAGTAAAAGTGAAGTCACCCAGTCGTGTCCGACTCTTAGCGACCCCATGGACTGCAGCCTACCAGGCTCCTCTGTCCATGGGATTTTCCAGGCAAGAGTACTGGCGTGGGGTGCCATTGCCTTCTCCGAATTAGCTCAAAAGATTGTTTAGAGGCAGAGGGTTCTGCCCACCCTGTGAACAATGAATTTGGTCCCCAGAGCCCAACCCTATTCTGGATTTTATGGTGGATAGAATTAGTTACTTTGAAATTCTTTTTGAATATGGAGATAATAAATCAGGAATGTATCTTCCAATCATAGTTAACAAGTATAATATTTGCCTAAAGTAGCTCAGCCTTTTTCAATAAAAATACAATGTTACTTGACTACTTTGTTGTTGTTCAGTCACTCAATTGTGTCTGAATCTTTGCAACCCCATGGACTGCAGCATGCCAGGTTTTCCTGTCCTTTACCACCTCCCGGAGAATGCTCAAACTGTCCATTGAGTCGGTAATGCCACCCAACCATCTTGTCCTCTGTCGTCCCCTTCTCCTCCTGCCTTCTATCTTTCTCAGCAGCAAGGTCTTTTCCGATGAGTCGGCTTTTCGAATCAGATGGCCAAAGTATTGGAGCTGCAGCTTCAGCATCAGTCCTTCCAATGAATATTCAGGGTTGGGTTTCCTTTAGGATTGACTGGTTTGATCTCCTTGCAGTCCAAGTGACTCTCAAGAGTCTTCAACACCGCAATTCTAAAGCATCAGATCTTCAGTGCTCAGCCTTCTTGATGGTCCAACTCTCACATCCATACATGACTACTGGAAAAGCTATAGCTTTGACTTGACGGACCTATGTCGGCAAAGTAATGTCTCTGCTTTTTAATATGCTGTCTAGGTTGGTCATAGCTTTTCTTCCAAGGAGCAAGGGTATAGTTATGTATTGATACATTTTCTAAACAAAGGGTCGTACCCCAAAATGACATAATATTTTATGTAACATTCACGAAGGATACATAGTCCAGGTAAGACTGTACAAAGCAAGCAACAAGTCAGCAAGACCCCAAGTGAGCTGGGAAAGAACATTGCTCTTTAGGAAGTGACACTGCTAACATCAGAAGAAAGAAAGGGAATGATCTTTACGATAGAGCAAATGCTGCTGTTTTTCAGGAGTTCTGGTGTGATGAAGTTTTACACTGCACATTAGACAGACACATAGGGAGAATTTTGTGTTTAATTTTCTCTTGTCCTGCCTCAAAATGTACATTTTATTTCATCACTCCCCAATCTCACTAACGCTGATTTATTCTGTTATTGTTTCGCTTTGTTACTGGTTTATTCTTGGGATTTTATTTTTTGCTTAGCCAGTTCTGATAGATGTGGAAAGTGAAAGTGAAGTCGCTCAGGCATGTCCGACTCTTTTGGACCCCATGGACTGTAGCCTACCAGGCTCCTCTGTCCATGGGATTTTCCAGGCAATAGCACTGGAGTGGATTGCCATTTCCTTCTCCAGAGGATCTTCCCAACCCAGGGATTGAACCCTGGTCTCCTGCATGGTAGACAGACGCTTTACTGTCTGAGCCACCAGGGAAGTCCTTGGTGTTCATTTGCATTTCCCTGTTGATTAAGGAGCTAGAGCACCTTTTCGTGTGTTTATTGCAATTTGTGGTCAATTTTATCTTAATCATTCTATTTATTTATTTCCCATTTTGCAAAATGGGAGGAGCCCTCTATGGAGGAGGTCACCCCTACACAATAGGTTAAGGCCAAGACCTGGTTCCATGGTGAATCTTCTAACCAGTCGAAACCAAAATTGTTCGTTCAAGAAAGAAGTGAGACCTAAACTGTGTGCCATGGGGCAATTGACTTCTTGTCTTTTGGATGCGGTTTCTTCATCCGCTAGCGTTGGAGGGTCTCCTGCAGAAGTGTGGCTCGCCGTGGGGATGGATGGGGGTCCTGGTAGCAGCAGTCATGGCAGGTGCCCCTTGGCCTGAGCGTGGTCAGTCTTTTGTAACACTCATTTTATTGAGGTAGAATTGATTTACACTATTGTTAATTTCTGCTGTACAGCAAAGTGATGGATTCAGTTATGCATATCTATTATACATTCATTTTCATAGTCTTTCCCCTACGGCTCATCACAGGATATTCAGTACAGTTCCCTGTGCTATACAGGAGGTTTTGCTGTTCATCCATTCTAGATACAATACTTTGCATCTCCTAATCCCAAAGTTGCAATCCATCCCTCCCCCAACACCGCCTCCTTGGCAACCACAAATCTGTTCTCAAGGTCTTTGAGTCTGTCTCTGCTTCATAGATAATTTCTTTTGTGTCACATTTTAGATTCCAAATAGAAGTGATATCATATGGTATTTTGGAGAAGGCAATGGCACCCCACTTCAGTACTCTTGCCTGGAAAATCCCATGGACAGGGGAGCCTGGTAGACAGCAGTCCATGAGGTCGCTAAGAGTCGGACACGACTGAGCAACTTCACTCTCACTTTTCTTTTTCATACATTGGAGAAGGAAATGGAAACCCACTCCAGTGTTCTTGCCTGGAGAATCCCAGGGATGGGGGAGCCTGGTGGGCAGCCGTCTATGGGGTCACACAGAGTTGGACACGACTGAAGGGACTTAGCAGCAGCAGCAGCAGCAGTGGCAGCATATGGTATTTATCTTTTTCTTTCTGATTCACTTCACTTAGTATGATAATCTCTAGGTCCATCCTTGTTGTTGAAAATAGCGTGATGTCATTTTTTGTAGCTGAGTAGTATTCGTTTGTGTTTATCTGTGTACCATATCTTTATCCTTTCATCTGGCAGTGGCCATTTAGATTGGTTCCATGTCTTGTCTTGAAGAAGGCAATGGCACTCCACTCCAGTACTCTTGCCTGGAAAATCCCATGGACAGAGGAGCCTGGTGGGCTGCAGTCCATGGGGTCGCGAAGAGTCGGACACGACTGAGCGACTTCACTTTCACTTTTCACTTTCTTGCATCGGAGAAGGAAATGGCAATCCACTCCAGTATTCTTGCCTGGAGAATTCCAGGGATGGGGGAGCTTGGTGGGCTGCCATCTATGGGATTGCACAGAGTGAGACACGACTGAAGCGACTTAGCAGTATTCCACTGTGTTTATCTGTGTACATATCTTTATCCTTTCATCTGGCAGTGGACATTTAGGTGGGTTCCATGTCTTGGCTATTGTAGACAGTGCTGCAGTGAACGCTGAGATGCATGTATGTTTTGGATTATATGCCGGGAAAAGGTATTGCAGGATCATACAGCAACTCTGTTTTTAGTTTTTGAGGAAACTCCATAGTGTTTTCCATATTGGCTGCACCAATTTATATTGGTGCAATTTAATTCCCACCAACAGTGAGGGAGGGTTCCCTTTTCTCCACATGGTCAGTCTTTCTTGGATCTATACTTCCATTCACCCTCCCACGGGACTTAATGCCTCCCAAACATCATACTCTTTCCTCCAACAACATTTCCATATAAATCTCTAAAAGATAGGATCTCTCTCCTGAAAAGAAAAACTGCAGTATTGGGACTTCCCTGGCAGTGCACTGAGGAAGACCCCGTGCTTCCGATACACGGGGCCGGGGTTCAATCGCTGGTCATGGAACTGGATCTAACATGCCACAACTAAGACCAAGTGCAGCGAAGCAAATTTTAAAAAATTGTTTTTAAAGAAGAAACTGCAATAGTCTAGCACACGTAAGGAATTATTAATGTCTTTTGGGGAATTCCGTGGTGGTCCAGTAGTGAGGACACAGTGCTTTCACTGCCGTGGGCCTGGGTTCAATCCCTGGTTGGGGAACTGAGACCCAAGTTGTGTGGCGTGTCCAAAAACAAACAATCAAAAAAAAAAAAAAAACACCCTAAAATACAAGAAACCACTTTTGGGGACTTCCTGGAGGTTCAACGGGTAAGAATCTGCGTTTTTGCTGCAAGAAGCATGGATTTGATCTCTGGCCCCTGGTCAGGGAACCCAGATCCCATGTGCCCCGTGGCATGGCCAAAAAATAAAAATAAAAATAAAAAAATGTCTTTTGAAATATATGGGATTACCTATTACTTATATTTTCTAAATGGGCAGTTACCTGCAAGCAGAAATGCTACCGGGTAGATGCAGGCAGCTCTGGCTGAACCTTTATTAGGAATGTTCCCATGGTCTGTGATTAGGGAGGTTCTGGCTGGACAGTTCCAAGGACATCCATTATGATGGATTCTTCTGGAAGAAGGCAGCCCCTCCACATGCCCCCGGCCCATCTTCCCCTAAGGCTGGAGCAATCCTCCTCCTCGCCCTCTGCCCCTTTGCAGACCTTCTATATCAGGGCTCTCCTTTCAGTCACCTGGCCTGTCCCACTCCTTGCCCCGCCCAGGATTCTCTTTTCAAATCCCCTTGGTGTGTTTCTCCTTCAAACAGGCCAATGTTTTGATCATTATTCTGTTGTAGAGATTAGAAAATTTAGCCCTAGGCAGAATTTTTCCTAATGTTTTGATTTTTTCATTTCTAGGTGTGGCTTCAGTAGAAGGAATTACTTCTTTAGGGCAAAGATGTTTTGTGAATTTTGTGGCTGTTTTCTGCTGTTGATCCCTACAGGCTGGGTTAGGTGGGGAGCTGAGAGGATTTTATCTGAAATCCTGTCTCCTCAGTTCAGTTCAGTCGCTCTGAACTCTTTGTGACCCCATGAACCGCAGCACGCCAGGCCTCCCTGTCCATCACCAACTCCCGGAGTTCACCCAAACTCATGTGCATCAAGTCGGTGATGCCATCCAGCCATCTCATCCTCTGTCACCCCCTTCTCCTCCTGCCCCCAGTCCCTCCCAGCATCAAGGTCTTTTTCAATGAGTCAACTCTTTGCATCAGGTGGTCAAAGTTTCAGCTTCAACATCAGTCCTTCCAGTGAACACCCAGGACTGGCCTCCTTTAGGGTGGACTGGTTGGATATTGATTATGCCAAAGCCTTTGACTGTGTGGATCACAATAAACTGTGGAAAATGTCCAAGGGACTCTCAAGAGTCTTCTCCAACACCGCAGTTCAAAAGCATCAATTCTTTGGCACTCAGCTTTCTTCACAGTCCAACTCTCACATCCATACATGACCACTGGAAAAACCATAGCCTTGACTAGATGGACCTTTGTTGGCAAAGTAATATCTCTGCTTTTTAATATGCTATCTAGGTTGGTTATAACTTTCCTTCCAAGGAGTAAGCTTGTTTTAATTTCCTGGCTGCAATCACCATCTGCAGTGATTTTGGAGCCCCCCAAAATAAAGTTTGACACTGTTTCCACTGTTTCCCCATCTATTTCCCATGAAGTGATGGGACCAGATGCCATGATCTTCATTTTCTGAATGTTGAGCTTTAAGCCAACTTTTTCACTCTCCTCTTTCACTTTCAACAAGGGACTTTTTAGTTCCTCTTCACTTTCTGCCATAAGGGTGGTATCATCTGTGTACCTGAGGTTATTGTTTATCTCCTGGCAATCTTGATTCCAGCTTGTGCTTTTTCCAGCCCAGCGTTTCTCATGATGTACTCTGCCTATAAGTTAAATAAGCAGGGTGACAGTATACAGCTTTGACATACTCCTTTTCCTATTTGGAACCAGTCTGTTGTTCCATGAAAAGTGAAAGTAAAGTCACTCAGTCGTGTCCGACTCTATGCGACCCCGTGGACTGTAGCCCACCAGGCTCCTCCGTCCATGGGATTCTCCAGGTAAGAATACTGAAGTGGGTTGCCATTTCCTTCTCCAATGTCCAGTTCTAACTGCTGCTTCCTGACCTGCATACAAGTTTCTCAAGAGGCAGGTCAGGTGGTCACAAAATATTACTTTGTGTTTCCCTCCAGGGCAGCACATCTCTTTCAGGATTTTCCACAGTTTATTGTGATCCACACAGTCAAAGGCTTTGGCATAATCAATAAAGCAGAAATAGATGTTCTTCTGGAACTCTCTTTCTTTTTCCATGATCCAGCAGATATTGGCAATTTGATCTCCTGTCTCAAGGCAAATTGGAAGTGGTCAAACAAGAGATGGCAAGGGTGAACGTTGACATTCTAGGAATCAGCAAACTAAAATGGACTGGAATGGGTGAATTTAACTCAGATGACCATTACACCTACTACTGCAGGCAGGAATCCCTCAGAAGAAATGGAGTAGCCATCATGGTCAACAAAAGAGTCTGAAATGCAGTACTTGGATGCAATCTCAAAAACGACAGAATGATCTCTGTTCGTCTCTAAGGCAAACCATTCAATGTCACAGTTATCCAAGTCTATGCCCTAACCAGTAATGCTGAAGAAACTGAAGTTGAACAGTTTTATGAAGACCTACAAGATCTTTTAGAACTAACACCCAAAAGAGATGTCCTTTTCATTACAGGGGACTGGAATGCAAAAGTAGGAAGTCAAGAAACACCTGGAGTAACAGGCAAATTTGGCCTTGGAATGCGGAATGAAGCAGGGCCACGACTAATAGAGTTTTGCCAAGAAAATGCACTGGTCATAGCAAACACCCTCTTCCAACAACACAAGAGAAGACTCTACACATGGACATCACCAGATGGTCAACACCGGAATCAGATTGATTATATTCTTTGCAGCCAAAGATGGAGAAGCTCTATACAGTCAACAGAAACAAGACTGGGAGCTGACTGTGGCTCAGATCATGAACTCCTTATTGCCAAATTCAGACTTAAATTGAAGAAATTAGGGAAAACTGCTAGACCATTCAGGTATGACCTAAATCAAATCCCTTATGATTATACAGTGGAAGTGAGAAATAGATTTAACGGTCTAGATCTGATAGATAGAGTGCCTGATGAACTATGGAATGAAGTTCGTGACATTGTACAGGAGACAGGGATCAAGACCATCCCCATGGAAAAGAAATGCAAAAAAGCAAAATGGCTGTCTGGGAAGGCCTTACAAATGGATGTGAAGAGAAGAGAGGCGAAAAGCAAAGGAGAAAAGGAAAGATATAAGCATCTGAATGCAGAGTTCCAAAGAATAGCAAGAAGAGATAAGAAAGCCTTCCTCAGCGATCAATGCAAAGAAATAGAGGAAAACAACAGAATGGGAAAGACTAAAGATCTCTTCAAGAAAATTAGAGATACCAAGGGAACATTTCATGCAAAGATGGGCTCGATAAAGGACAGAAATGGTCTGGACCTAACAGAAGCAGAAGATATTAAGAAGAGGTGGCAAGAATACACAGAAGAACTGTACAAAAAAGATCTTCACGACCCAGATAATCATGATGATGTGATCACTAATCTAGAGCCAGACATCTTGGAATGTGAAGTCAAGTGGGCCTTAGAAAGCATCACTACGAACAAAGCTAGTGGAGGTGATGGAAATCCAGTTGAGCTCTTTCAAATCCTGAATGATGATGCTGTGAAAGTGCTGCACTCAATATGCCAGCAAGTTTGGGAAACTCAGCAGTGGCCACAGGACTGGAAAAGGTCAGTTTTCATTCCAATTCCAAAGAAAGGCAATGCGAAAGAATGCTCAAACTACCGCACAACTGCACTCATCTCACATGCTAGTAAAGTAATGCTCAAAATTCTCCAGGCCAGGCTTCAGCAATACATGAACCGTGAACTCCCTGATGTTCAAGCTGGTTTTAGAAAAGGCAGAGGAACCAGAGATCAAATTGCCAACATCCGCTGGATCATGGAAAAAGCAAGAGTTCCAGAAAAACATCTATATCTGCTTTATTGACTATGCCAAAGCCTTTGACTGTGTGGATCACAATAAACTGTGGAAAATTCTGAAAGGGATGGGAATACCAGACCACCTAACCTCTTGAGTAATCTGTATGCAGGCCAGGAAGCAACAGTTAGAACTGGACATGGAACAACAGACTGGTTCCAAATAGGAAAAGGAGTACGTCAAGGCTGTATATTGTCACCCTGCTTATTTAACTTGTATGCAGAGTACATCATGAGAAACGCTGGGCTGGAGGAAGCACAAGCTGGAATCAAGATTGCCAGGAAAAATATCAATAGCCTCATATATGCAGATGACACAACCCTTATGGCAGAAAGTGAAGAAGAACTAAAAAGCCTCTTGATGAAAGCGAAAGAGCAGAGTGAAAAACTTGGCTTAAAGCTCAACGTTCAGAAAACGAAGATCATGGCATCTGGTCCCATCACTTCATGGGAAATAGATGGAGAAACAGTAGAAACAGTGTCAGACTTTATTTTTTTGGGCTGCAAAATCACTGCAGATGGTGACTGCAGCCATGAAATTAAAAGACGCTTACTCCTTGGAAGAAAAGTTATGTCCAACCTAGATAGTATATTCAAAAGCAGAGACATTACTTTACCAACTAAGGTCCGTCTAGTCAAGGCTATGGTTTTTCCTGTGGTTATGTATGGATATGAGAGTTGGACTGTGAAGAAGGCTGAGCACCGAAGAATTGATGCGTTTGAACTGTGGTGTTGGAGAAGACTCTTGAGAGTCCCTTGGACTGCAAGGATATCCAACCAGTCCATTCTGAAGGAGATCAGCCCTGGGATTTCTTTGGAAGGAATGATGCTAAAGCTGAAGCTCCAGTACTTTGGACACCTCATGTGAAGAATTGACTCATTTGAAAAGACTCTGATGCTGGGAGAGATTGGGGGCAGGAGGAGAAGGGGACGATAGAGGATGAGATGGCTGGATGGCATCACGGACTCAATGGACGTGAGTCTGAGTGAACTCTGGGAGTTGGTGATGGACAGGGAGGCCTGGAGTGCTGCAATTCATGGGGTCACAAAGAGTCGGACACGACTGAGCGACTGAACTGAACTCCTCAACCATATCTAATCCCTCACTCCAGGTGATATGAGCATATCAGGGCTGACTCACCTTAGGGAAGGAGCTGGCTTATCCACACCCTGGGCTGCCCCACTAAATCCTACACTTAAGGAGCTGTGTTCCTTATTAATCCCTCCCACTCATCTGAGAGAGGAGATTTTGTTAACTGTTTGCTGTTCAGCAGCTCAGTGGTGCTTAGGGACCCCATGGACTGCATGCCAGGCTTCCCCGTCCTTCACCATCTACTGGAGCTTGCTCAGACTCATGTCCATTGAATCGGTGATGCTATCCCACCGTTTCATCTTCTGTTGTCCTCTGTAGTTAACTATTAGGTTGGTGCAAATGTAATTGCAGTTTCTGACCATTAATTTTCAGTCATCATAACTAAGCTCAAATACATCTTTATTAAAACAAAAAAAATAGGAACCATAACAATCAACACAGTTTTGCCAACGAGAAATAAATTTGCTTATTCCTGTAGCTTAAAACTCCATGCCTTAGGATTTGAGGAACTCTTGGAAAGCATTCTCTGCCTTCTGGTTGTGGAAACATTTTCCCTACAAAATGTTGCTGAGATACTTGAAGAAGTGATAGTTGATTGGCAAGAGTTCAGGTGAATATGGAGGATGAGGCAAAATTTCATAGCCCAACTCTTTCAGCTTCTGAAGCGTTGGTTGTGTGATGTGTGGTTGAGCATTGTCATGGAGAACAATTGGGCCCCTTCTGTTGACCAATGGCAACCCACTCCAGTATTCTTGCCTAGAGACTTCCATGGGCAGAGGAACCTGGTGGGTCCCAAGGGGTCCCAAAGAGTCAGACGTGACTGAGTGACTAACAGCCATGTTGACCGATGCTGGCTGCAGGCACTGGAGTTTCGGGTGCATCTCATCGATTTGCTGAGCATGCTTCTCAGATAATGGTTGGGATTCAGACAGCTGTAGTGGATCAGTCGGGCAGCAGACCACCATCAGTGACCATGATCATGAACCTGGCTAGGTTCAAATCCCAGCTGTCTCACCTACTAGCTGTGTGACCTTGGGCAGGTCCCTTGGACCCAGTTTTCTCAGCTGTGAAGTGGGGATATAGTCAGACCTGCTTCAGAGGTTGCTAATCTGATCACTAGTAAAAGTTTCCATGAAGTTTGGCTGGATTATGACTGGTTGCAACACTCATTTAGGGAGTCAAATAGTAATGCATTTGGCTCCTCCTGGAGCCTATTTTCTCCTGTGCAAGGATCTCCAAGTTAGTGATTATGCTGGATCCTTAAGCGTGATGGGAATTCTTCTTGGAAGTAAAGAATATAAGACCTCCTGCCTGGATACCTGAGTGAGTGACAGCAGGTGTTCAATACCAAGGTCCTTACTTAGACCCTGGTTAGGGACTCTCCTTTGGACCAGTGGTGGTCTGTCTAAGAGCGACAGACTCTGGATCTTGGTGACCCTCCCCCGCTTCCTCTTCTGCGGATTCTGTTTGGTGATTAATTCACAATCTGAATACAGCCAGAAGGAGAGGGTGTCTGGAGAATACCGGAGGCGTGGATGGGAGGAGCTGGCTTGTCAGTTGCGGGGGGGGGCGGGGGGGGGGGCGGGGGGTCGAAGCAGTGGGGAGGAGGGGGCGGGACAGTGAGAAGGGAGGGACGGCGAGACCACGGAGTCAGAAAGAGCAAATGAGGGCCGGTGGGTGGTTCTGGGTTTTAAGAAGGGAAGGCAAGAGTATGAAAAAGGCGGAGGAAGCAATCAGGGCATGTGGAGCAAGGTGATGGCCTGCTGGGGTGGAGCAACATGCCGAGATGCGGACTCAGCCAGGGCTCTGCGCGCCCCAGAGGGGACTGGCTGCCTGGGACTGTGGGGCAAGTAGGGGAGAGTGGAGGGGATGGGAGGAATCTGGGAACTTGAGGATAGGGCTGGGAGGCGGCTGGTGGGGTTAAGGGGGTGGGGGGATGACAGTCTTGAGGTGTGGCTGGCAGGGGCGGGGCTGGTGGAGGCTGGAGGTCATGGACACTCTGACATCTTGACACTAGATCTCCAGCAGCAGCAGCCTGGCCTGGCGAGGACGACCTGTGGGCCTCTGGGGGCCTGCCCGCCAGAGTCCCCGCTCGGGACCGCGAACCCAAGGAGGCGCTGGACCTGAGCCGACTGCCTAACGAGCTGCTCCAGGAGGTGCTGAGCTACCTGCCCCTACGCACGCTGCTCCGGCACTGCCGCCCGGTGTGCCGGCGCTGGCGAGACGTGGTGGACGGCTGGGGCCTCTGGCGGAGCATCCTGCCCTGGAAACACCCCGACCTGTGGCCCGTCATCCGCACCTGCCTGCCCCCTGCTGACGCCCCCGGGCCCTGCATCCTGGGCCGCTTCTGCGAGCGCAGACCCATAGGACGCAACCTCCTCCGGAACTCTCAGAACCCTCGTGGCCTAGGTGGGAGCCCAGGAAAGGGGTCCTCGTGGGAGTGGGAGAGAGGGTGTGGTAGCCTTATATTTGGTGGGGCGTGGCAGGGTTCCATAGGGGAGACCCATGGGACTTTAACTGAGCTCACAAGTGGATGACGAACCTTTTACACAAGTCTTTTTTACTTAACACGTGGCTTTCAAAAACATAGCTTAGTGATGCTCTGCATGATGGAGGGAACCTATAGAGGCATTTCTGAAGTCTTTCCTCATTTCTGCCACAGTCCTGGTAACAAGTAAATGTCCCTCCCTATTCCCCAAGGACCAGGGCAGTAGTGAGAACTTGCCTCTTCTTGACTTTTCTCCTTCTTTCTTAGGTGGTTTCTAAAGAAGGAAGTATTGGACCTAGAGGAAGAGGGCCTATGGCCAGAACTCCTGGATAGTGGAAAGATTGAGATTTCTGTCTCTGTCCGGTGAGCGTGATTATAAAAACAGCTTTTAACTAAGTGCTGACCTTGACATGGGTGATGTCATTTAGGCCTCCTAACAATCCCTTGGGCTTCCCAGGTGACTCAGTGGTAAAGAATCTGCCTGCAATGCAGGAGACCTGGGTTCGATCCCTGAGTCAGGAAGATCCCCTGGAGAAGAAAAAGTAAAGTGTTAGTTGCTCAGTTGTGTCTGACTCCGTGTGACACCATGGACTGTACCCTGTCCATGGAATTCTCCAGGCAAGAATACGGTAGTGGGTTGTCATGCCCTTCTCCAGGGGATCTTCCTGCCCCAGGGATTAAACCTGGGTCTCCTGCATTGGTGTCAGGTTCTTTACCATCTGAGGCACATGGAAAGCCCATGTGGAGAAGGAAATGACACCCCAGTCCATTATTCTTTCCTGGGAAATCCCATGGACAGAGGAGCCTGGCGGGCTACAGTCCATGGTGTTGCAAAAGAATCGGACAGAACTTCAGTGACTAAACAACAACCTCTTAAGATGAAGGAATAGTAATGACTTTACCACTCTCATAGCCTTAGTACTTAGCAAGTTCAGTCTCTGAACCCTCCCTTAACCCCCAAAGGAAACTGGGCTGGAAAATGCCCGGTTGGATTCAACACATTCACTTAAGTCAAGGACAGAATGTTAAAAAGAAGAACAGAAAGTTGCCAGCAAACACCACCCTCAGCACCCCTCATGCCCCATTCCCAACACTTCCAACCCAAAGGTAGCACCATCCTGAATTCTGTTACCATAGATGAGTTTTACCCATTGTGATACTATATGTGTACATATATATTAATATATATTAATACATTATATATGGTGTCATACATAGTGTGGATCTGGCTTCTTTCAGTAACATATTTGTAAATTCATCCACAATTGTCTATCCAGTACTTTGGCCACCTCATGCAAAGAGTTGACTCATTGGAAAAGACTCTGATGCTGGGAGGAGTTGGGGGCAGGAGGAGAAGGGGACGACAGAGAATGAGATGGCTGGATGGCATCACTGACTCGATGGACGTGAGTCTGAGTGAACTCCGGGAGTTGGTGTTGGACAGGGAGGCCTGGCGTGCTGCGATTCATGGGGTTGCAAAGAGTGGGACACGACTGAGCGACTAAACTGAACTGAACTGAACAATTAGTTTACTTTCATGACTGTATAATATCTCATTGAATATACTATAATGTATCCATTTACCACTGATGGACATTAGACGTTGTTTTCTTTGAATGTTGCTGGGTATCTCTTCATCTGTTTATCTAGATTCTCCTGGATGCTTTTAAAACACTAAGAAAATTATACCTTAAATCATTACCACTGTTCAGTTCAGTTCAGTTGCTCAGTTGTGTCTGACTCTTTGCAACCCCATAAACCGCAGCACACCAGGCCTCCCTGTCCATCACCAACTCCCGGAGTTTACCCAAACTCATGTCCATCGAGTCGGTGATGCCATCCAGCCATCTCATCCTCTGTCGTCCCCTTCTCCTCCAACCTTCAATTTTTCCCAGCATCAGGGTCCTTTCAAATGAGTCAGCTCTTCGCATCAGGTGGCCAAAGTATTAGAGTTTCAGCTTCAATATCAGTCCTTCCGATAAACACCCAGGACTGATCTCCTTTAGGATGGACTGATTGGATCTCCTTGCAGTCCAAGGGACTCACAAGAGTCTTCTCCAACACCACAGTTCAAAAGCATCAGTTCTTCGGCGCTCAGGTTTCTTTATAGTTCAACTCTCACATCCATACATGACTACTGGAAAAACCATAGCTAGATGACTAGCTAGATGGTTGACCTGATGGACCTTTGTTGACAAAGTAATGTCTCTGCTTTTGAATATACTGTTTAGGTTGGTCATAACTTTCTTTGCAAGGAGTAAGGGTCTTTTAATTTCATGGCTGCAATCACCATCTGCAGTGATTTTGGAGCCCCCCAAAACAAAGTCTGACACTGTTTCCCCATCTAGTTGCCATGAAGTGATGGGATCAGACGCCATGATCTCAGTTTTCTGCATGTTGAGCTTTAAGCCAATTTTTTCACTCTCCTCTTTCATTTTCATCAAGGGGCTCTTTAGTTCTTCTTCACTTTCTGCCATAAGGGTGGTGTCATCTGCATATCTGAGGTTATTGATATTTCTCCAGGCAATCTTGATACCAGCTTGTGCTTCATCCAGCCCAGCGTTTCTCATGATGTACTCTGCATATGAGTTAAATAAGCAGGGTGACAATATACAGCCTTGATGTACTCCTTTTCCTGTTTGGAACCAGTCTGTTGTTCCATGTCCAGTTCTAACCGTTGCTTCTTGACCTGCATACAGGTTTCTCAACAGGCAGTTCAGGTGGTCTAGTATTCCCATCTCTTTCAGAATTTTCCACAGTTTATTGTGATCCACACAGTCAAAGGCTTTGGCATAGTCAAGAAAGCAGAAATAGATGTTTTTCTGGAACTCTCTTGGTTTTTCAATGATCATCTGGAAATTCACGGTTCACATATTGTTGAAGCCTGGCTTGGAGAATTTTGAGCATTTCTTTACTAGCATGTGAGATGAGTGCAACTGTGTGGTAGTTTGAGCATTCTTGGCATTGCCTTTCTTTGGGATTGGAATGAAAACTGACCTTTTCCCATCCTGTGGCCGCTGCTGAGTTTTCCCAATTTGCTGACATATTGAGTGCAGCACTTTCACAGCATCATCTTTTAGGATTTGAAATAGCTCAACATCTTTGCCACCAATGAAACATAGAAGAAATAATGTGGGAGGAGGTACCTTGAAGAGCATGGCTCTGGGTCATTACTTCTTTTTTTTAATTTTTATTTATTTTTAATTGAAGGATAATTGCTTTACAATGTTGTGCTGGTTTCTCCATATATAAATCAGCTACAGCTATACATATGTCCCCTCCTTCCTGAACCTCCCTCCCATCTCCCACCCCCAGGTCGTTACTTCTAAAATGAATATACATGCAGACCAGCTGGTGACTGAGCTTAGTGCAGATGGATTCATTGCAGAGGCAGAGGGATCAGGCTTCCAAAGGACACGGATGGTGCTGGTCCTGGGGATCACAGCACCATTTTGGATTTGTAGACATGGGAAGGCCTCTCTGGCGGAGGAGGCAAACGCCCAAAGAGATGGGATGACAAGTCTAGCCTTTAAGGTCTTCCTTTCCCCCCAGGTGGTTCGAAGGAAGAAGCAATAACACCTGTATATCAGCTAATTGCCCAAATTCTAGATGTCACCAAGACTATCCTGGATCAGTTCTCTAAGAGTAGCTTTCACATTGGGTGGTGCAGAAGGAGAGAGCCCTTTGAAGGTCAGTCTGTGTGGGGAAGAGGGTGAAGGGAAATGTTGGTGGGGCCTATGTTAATCTACTACTGTATAACATACAAACAGCCCAAAGCATTAGTAGCTTAATATCAACAGCAGTCATTCTATCTCCTCTCATGGTTTCTGTTACGAGCTGCTAGGAGCTTCTGACTTCAGTCTCTCATGAAGATCCATTTCAGATACTGTCTGGAGCTAAAGGGCAGGGTGGGCTGTGAGTGTGTACACAGCAACTGGTGGCTGGCCAGCCAGCTCTTGGTTTAGTCTCAGAGCTTGGCCATGGGATCCCTCTGCATGGACTAATTTGGTCTAATTCCTCACAGCATGATGGCTTTGGGGCAGGCAGCTGCTTCCTGGTGGCTCAGGGCTCCATGAGGCTGCTGGAGAAACCAGCAGAAGCTGCATTGCCTCTGTGATCCTGCTGTGGAAGTCACTTGGTGAAAGTCACTCAGCATCACTCCCACCAGTCTTGGTTACAATGAAACCTGCCCAGATTCAAGGGGGTGGGCATTAGACTCCACCCCTGGGTGAGGAGTGGCATGATTCTAGAAGGATGTGTGGAAGTGGAGACACTGTTGCAGCCATCTAGGGAAAATACCACCTGCCAGAAGGCCCCCAACTCAGGGTGTGAAGGCGCAATGGAGCTTACCTCTTTTTCTTCCTGAATGTCAATCATGTGTTCTCCAGCCTTGAGAAGGGTGTTCGCTTTGTGTCTGTAAAACAGTGGATCTTAGTCATGGATCTCAAGAATGAGCCAAGTGGAGTCGATCTTACCAACACCAGTTTGCTCAACTCCAGTTTGATTGTGGAGGTTGCCTATCCTCGTCAAGAGCTATCCTTGGAGAACAACCACCCCATGGATGTCAGGAACTTTGCGTGCAGGGACATTATTTCTCTAAGGACTTGTAGCTCCTGGCCATCCTGGGATCTCTTGGGTCCAGTCAAGGGTCCTACTAGAAGAAAATTCCTGCTACTTCTGTAGGGCAGGCCCTATTCTTCTGATTGGAAACCCATGGGTGAGCACAGGGAAAGGCTGGGTCATGAAAGGGCTCCTCACCGGTGACCCTCTGGTTCAGCCCCCCTGCCCTCTGCCCTTGTCTCCTCTCAGTCCTGCTGTAGAGGCTTCATTGGTCCTTTGCAGGAAGCCCTCTCCTCTTGTCTGAACTGGAAGCTCATTCCTATGACTGAGAAAATTCCAGCCCCCATGGGTGATGAATTTCATTTTGTGGGGTTCTAAGACCAGGACCAAGACTCACAGTGGAGAGTGAACCAACTCAAAAAATGTTTGGAGACAGAGGGTTCTGCTCACCCTGTGAACTATGATGTGGTCCCCTGAGCCCAACACTCTCCTGGATCTCATGATGTATAAAATTTTACATTTGGAAATTCTTTTAAATATAGAGAGAATAAATCAGGAATGTCTCTGCCAATTATAGGTAATAAATGTAGTATTATTTTGCCAAAAGTGTCTCAGCTCTTTTTAAATAGAAATTCAATGTTACAGCCTTGGTGACTACTGGGTTCAGAGTAAGGAACTGTTTCAGTTGAAAAATTGTACAGAAGGAAACACCAAGAGACGGTGTTCTCCAGCAAAGAGAATGGAAGAGTCAGAACACTATTTCCCAAGCCCTAAGGAAATCAGAAGGAAATGGCAACCCACTCCAGTTCTTGCCTGGAGAATCCCAGGGACGGCGGAGCCTGGTGGGCTGCCATCTGTGGGGTCGCACAGAGTCGGACACAACTGAAGCGACTTAGCAGCAGCAGCAGCAAGGAAATCATGGAATCAAGAGTTATCAATCAGGGTTAAAAGCCTTGGGCAGGCGGTGGATGTGGGCACAGTGTCACAGTGACACCACGTTTGTGACATTCTGGTCAAGAGGGTGAGAGAGAACCTTGCAACGGCAGGATCCAGCTGTCCCCACCCCAGTCCAGGGGTCATGGCTGCCCCCTCCCTGCTGCAGGATCCCTAAGGAGCTCCAGGTCTCCAGATGGAAAGCAGATGAAGCGGCTGCTGCCTTTGATGTGTCCACCCTGAAGTGTCCCCCCACCTGCAGTAGAAGCTGGGACACACCCCAAGGGGAGGGTTTTTTGTCAGTTTCATGTAAAGGGGAGTGTGACAGGTTGACAGGTTGAAACAGACCTGAGAGTTGTGGGGACCCAAGAGTAGTGACCACATGTAGTGTCTGCTTCTGGAGTCGATACTGGTTTGGACAATTAAGCTCTGAAGGATATTTTTGGGTCAACTGAAGGAATTTAGATAGGAGGAATGAGATAGGAATTGATAGATTTATAGGAAGGGAAAGATGGAGACCATTGCCTGGGGAAAAAGCAAGCACAGAATTATACTCCTTAAAGAGTCCCAGATGGCGCTAGTGGTAAAGAATCCACCTACCAATACAGGAGACCCAGGTTTCATCCCTGGGTTGGGAAGAGCCCTTAAAGGAGGGGATGGCAACCCATACCAGTATTAGATTTGGACACAACTGAAGCAACGTAGTGTAGCATAGCATATATACTCTTATATGTTATGTAGAACGTATGTGCATATATGGACATATGCATCTGTGCTAAAATAAATTAATGTATATTTACATAGCCTTGTGTTTGTATTCTAGACCATCTTCTGGATATGTGTATATAGAATAAGAATATGAGCTAAAGTGTTACAGGGTTTACTGCAGTGGTGAACAGTGAATAGAGGTGAGTTTTGTACTTACTGATTTTGCTTATCTGAATTTCTTACTTTCTACCTGTGTGTCTAGAAATATCATGCTCTAGACAAATGTAAAGCATCCCCCAAATGCAATTTCTCTTCCTTTCCAGAAATACCAATGCTTATTTACGTATTTATTGGTTTTTAAATTTGCCTGAGCTGCACCGCTTGCCTGGATCTTAGTTCCCTGACCAGATATTGAACCCATGCCCTCAGAAGTGAAAGTGCAGAATCTTAACCACTGGACTGCAAGGGCATTCCCCAGATATCACCACATTTAGAAGACATCTTTTTTTTTTCCTAAGTGAGTTAATTTTTTTTAAGACTATTTTTGGTTGCACTGGGTCTTCCTTGCTGCACTCAGGCTTTCTCTAGTTGGAGCCATCTGAGTCTACCCTTCATTGTGGTGCGTGGGCTTCTCCCTGCGGTGGCTTCTTGCTGGGGGCAACAGGCTCTAGGTGAGCAGGCTTCAGTAGCTGTGGCACAGTGGCTTAGTTTCTCCGTGTCATGTGAAATCTTCCCAGACCAGAGATCGAACCCATGCATTGGTAAGCAGATCCTTATCCACTGTACCACCGGGGAAGTCCTAGAAGACAGCCTTGCTGACTCAATTTTTTGCTTTGTTATAGAGAATTCTAAATTATAAGAGAATGTAGAGAGAAGAGTATTATAACTTCCGCACATCTATTAGCCAGAAACATGTATCGACTTATGCCCAGTCTTCAATCAACAGCACTATCAGTTCTCCTTATTTATATATATATTTTTTTTTTTTTGAAAGAATCTCAAACTTAAAGAGATATTGTAGTTATGGCACATAAACATTTTTTCCCCTGTGAAACATTTAGTAAATTTCCAACTTGATGCACCACCAACATCACTACAAAATCTTTTTGTGTGTATTTTCTGCAAATACAGACATACTTCTACATAACTACAATACAACCATTGGAATAATGAAGCTCATGTTGAATAAATAACAGAAAGTCTTAACATAGCTTCTCTCTCTTTTTGGAAATACCTGTTTGCAAGGTGAGCCCTGGCTGGCAGCTGGAAACTTGAATTTTGGAAGTGTTCCCACTGTTTCCTAACTGATAAGAAGGTTCATTATACTTAGACTGTGCAACCAAGATGGTTTCTGCTTGACCCCTGCTTTCATTTGGGGAGTCCATAATTCTGTTACATGCCAGAAAGGGGGTCCTCCATGTCCAGGTCCTAGTGACACCCCAGGGTGCTGGGTCTCTCCTGAGCTTCCCAGGACATCGCTCATGTGTGACTGCATTTTTGTTGCTGGGGGAAGAGTTCACTCGGCATGACCCCCGCAAGGGAAGGGGGGAGGACAGAGAGAAGAGGCACATGGATTCTCCCAGTCTCTGCTTTAGTGTTTTCCCCTGAGGATCTGGCTGTGCATCCTTTCTGCACTCCTGTAGTACATTTCAGGAGTGAGTCTGAGACAGACCTGGGACCTGGGGTCCTTCACTGCAGCGCTGCAATGTCAAACCTGGACATACCTCTCCTCAAACTTGCATGCGTGCTAAGTGGCTTCAGTCATGTCCAGCTCTTTGCAACTCCATGGACTGTAGCCCACCAGGCTCCTCTGGCCATGGGATTTCCCAGGCAAGGATACTGGCTTGGGATGCCATTTCTTCTTTCAGGAGATCTTCCTGACCCAGGGATCGAACCTACATCTCCTGCATTGGCAGGTGGATTCTTTACCGCTGAGCCACCAAGGAAGCCTGAGCCGCAGTTTACTCTTTTGTAAGTGGGAGGAGCCACAGTATCCACAGCTTAAGATCCAGTAAGAAGTTAAATGATCTTTCCATTTGATCACTTTGTTATTGTTATTATTATTATTATTGTGTAGGTCAAACAAAGGACAGTTGTGAGTGTGAGACTGACTTTGGGAGTGGTCCCTCCACTTCAATCTTTTGGAAGCGTTTGAGAGGGATCAGCGTACGTTCTACTTTGAATGTTTGCTAGAATTTCCCAGTGAAGCCATCTGGTCCTGGAGTTTTGTTTGTAGGGAGTGTTTATTTTCTTAAGATTTATTTATTTATGCTGTGGACTCTGTAGTTGTGGTGCAAAGGCATGGTTACTCCACAGCCTGTGGGATCTTCCCGGACCAGGGATTGAACCCGAGTCTCCTGCATTGACAGGCAGAATCTTAACCACTGGACCTCCAGGGAAGCCCCTGTAGGGAGTTTTTAAATTACAGAGTCTATTTCACTTCTAGACATAGGTTTGTTAGAAAAAAAAAAAAAAAAACTTTCTTCATGATACAGTTTTTTTTTTTTAAGATTTATTTATGTATTTAATTTTGTCTGCACACAGACTCTCTAGTCGTGTCCTGCAGGCTCGAGAGCTCAGTAGCGGTGGCACAGAGGCTTAGTTGTTCCCAGACATGTGGGGTCTTAGTTCCCGGACCAGGGATCAAACCCACATCCCCTGTATTGCACTGCACCGCCAGGGAAGTCCCCCACACAAGGAATTATTAATGTCTTTTAAAATGATGAGATCACCCATTACTGATATTTTCTAAATGAGCAATTGCCAGCATGGAATAACATGACCAGGCAGGGTACATCAAAGATGCAGGCAACTTTGGCTGAACCCTTATTAGGAATGTTCACATAGTCTGCGATTTTGGATATTCCAGCTAGACAGTTTGATGAGAAGCAAGTAGTGGATTCTTCTGGAAGGAGGGAGCCCCTCCACACCCACCAGGCCCATCGCCCCTTCAGGCTGGAGCCCTCCTCCCCCTCCTTCTCTTCCTCTGCAAACCTTCCATAACAGACTCTCCCTCCAGACCCTCCTGTCCCACTCCTTGCCCCCACACAGCTCTTTCTTTTCAAAACCCCCAAGGTGCCCGTGTCCTCTCCAGATAGGTTGGTGCTTTGATCTTTTTTTTTTTTTTTCCCCCTTTGGCTGCACAGTGAGGCTTGTGGGATCTTAGTTCTCCAACCAGGGATCCGGGTCCCCAGCACTGAGAGCTTAGAATCCTAACTCCTGGACCGCCAGGGAATTCCCGGTGCTTTGATCTTTAAAGCCTCTTATTTTATTGTAAAGCCTATAAAATTGCCTCTGGCCTGAACTTTTCTTAAGGCTTTGATTACTTCATTTCCAAGCGTGGCTTCAGTGGAAGGAATTACTTCTTGAGGCAGAAGAAGTTATATGGATTCTGTGGCCCTTTTCTGCTCTCAACATTCCCCCTGCCACGATTCTGGGTTGGACAGGGAGCCGAGAAGCCTTTGCCAGAAATCCCATCTCCAAACCCACATTCCCCAGACCACTCCTCCAGGAGACATGCGCACGTCAGGGCTGAACCACCTTGGGCAAAGGGCTTGAACCCAACACCCAGGGCTGCCCCACTCAACCCTACCTCTAGGGAGTTCTTTTCTAATCCCTCCCACTCTCCAGAGAGAGGAGATTTTGTTAACTACTTACCCCCTTTCTCCTAGGATCCCTGGGACCCTCCATCCACACAAAGGGCCCATTCCCAGTCCAGTTCCTTCCCTGGAATCAAAATACCTCCCAGCTCGCCACTCTATTCCTATTAACAAGATAGGAGAACCAGGGCCAGGGAAGCCAAGGTGATGGAGGTTTTAATGCCTTCATTATATTCCCGTAGCATGCCTGCTGGTGCTCCCCCAAGGTTCAGGAATTTTCTACTTCTGCAAACCAGACTGGCAGGTCCCCACCTCCCACTTCCCAAGCACACCTCCAGAGATGCACCTCGGTCCCTACTCAACACTTCCCTGCCCATCCTCATGGCTTCACTGGGTCAGAGCCCACCAGAACCTCGCTGCATTTATGGCAAATAGCTTCTCATGCAGCCTTTATCACCTTGAGATGAAATACTTAGGGACTTCCCTGGTGGCACAGTGGATAAGAATTCACCTACCAGTGCAGGGGCCATGGGTTCAATCCCTGGCCTGAGAAGATTCCACATGCCGCTGAGTAACTAAGCCCGTGGACCACTACTGAGCCCATGTGCTGCAATTACTGAAGCCTGCGTGCCCAGAACCCATGCTCCTCTACAAGAGAAGCCACAGCAATGAGAAGCCCAAGCACCGCAGTGAAGACTAGCCCCAGCTTGCCACAACTGGAGAAAGCCAGAGTACAGCAATGAAGACCCAAAGCAATAAAAACAATTAATTTTTTTTAAATAGAAATGAAATACCTAGATAATGAAACCTACCTCCACTGAGAATTCTTTAAATGTTAATAAAATGTCCCAAAGTATATATGTATAGTGGAAAGCTGAAATAAAAGGAGAGAAATTCGTGACTAAAAGAATACATATTTCAATATGCAAATAATACCTGAACTTGATTCCAGTAAGATTCAGCTACTCAAAGTGCGGTCCATGGAGGACAGCCATCAGCAGCCCTTGGGAATTTGTTACAAATGCAGACCTCACTCAGAGTCAGATTTTAAAACCTCCGCAGGGTATGTGAAAAATCCCCAGGGTATACAGACTTCTTGTGTGGGCGTGCTCAGTTGCTCAGTCACGTCCAGCTCTTTGTGACCCCATGGACTGTAGCCCACAAGGCTCCTCTGTCCACGGGGATTCTCCAGGCAAGAATACTGGAGTGGGCTCCATAACCTGCACTTGCCAAGTGACGCTAGTGGTAAAGAACCTGCCTGCCAATGCAGGAGATGTAAAAGACATGGGTTCGATCCCTGAGTGAGGAAGATCCCCTGGAGGAAGAAATGGCAACCTACTCCAGTGTTCTTGCCTGGAGAATCTGGTAAGAAGCCCATAGACAGAGGAGCCTGGAGAGCTACAGTCCACAGGGTCCCAAAGAGTTGGACATGACTGAAGCAGCTGAGCACACAGGGCAGGCAAGGCTTCATAACACCCACAGCTGGCACTACCTAGATGAAGAGATTTTGCCCTTTTCTGAACTGGAGCATAATAACTAGTAAAGTGCTAACAATGCCAAGAATATTCTTCCATTTGACCCAGTAGCTGAACTCCTGGACCTTTCAGGATCAATTTACACTCCCTACATTTACAGACAAACTGGAATTAGGTTCTAGGCTCAGCTTAACAGGCTTTCCTCCTATAAGAAAACACCCAGGACATTGACTAAAAGGAGGAAGAATCCAGGGCAGTTCTCCCTTAAGGGGTGCTGGCCTGTATTGCGACACCAAAATGCACCCATAATTTCCCCAAAGGCCCCTGGGGTGCTGTGTACACCCTCTTCTCCTGGGAGTTATTATGCTCTGATCTTTACCTTCCAGGCAGCAGGCTCCTGGAATCCAATTATTTTTTTTCTTTTTAACTGGAGTACATCATGGAGTGTAATTCCAGGAATTAACAGAGATGATGTCTGAGGAAGAAGCTGAAGAATGAAAACAGACTTGTCAGTTTCTGCCCTTTTATGCTACTTGAAACTTTTAGACTGTTTTTCAAACCACTTTTTGAACTCATGTGTGCACATGTGCTAAGTTGCTGCGACCCTCTGGACAATAGCCCACCAGGCTCCTCTGTCCATGGGATTCTCCAGGCAAGAATACTGGAGTGGGTTGCTGAGCCCTCCTCCAAGGGATCTTCCCGACCCAGGGATCAAACCCACAACTCTTAAGTCTCCTGCATTGGCAGGCGGATTCTTTACCACCTGGGAAGCCCAAACTCATGATTGGGTCCCAATTGATTTTCATAATCTCATTATCAAACAGAGTCCCACAGTTTAAACATTACATCAAAAAATAATGTATTGCTATGGGCAGAAGGGTGTGATTTCTAAGATTTGCTTCAAATTGCCTGGGAGAGCGAGTGGGTGGGAGTAGAGATGAAACGGGATTAGTTAGGAGTTAACTGTTAGAGCTGGGTGTTCCTTCCACTCTTCCACTTTGGGAAAAACTGCATTGAGAAATGTACACATTGAGAAGATATGTGCCCTGCATTACAGTCAGTCCACCTCTTGAAATTCAAGGTCTCTCTGCGCAGACTGCTATGGCCCCCTTTCCCTTTCCTACTCTATTTCCCACGGCATGGATCACCTTCCAACACAGACGTCATTCACATTTCACGGCTACTGCTCATCACGGCCCATGTGAATCGCAGTCTGACTTAACGGTTACTCCATAATGAGACAGTTTTTCTACAATTGTGAAGATCTTGGGGAGCTGACAGGAGATTTCCCGAAAGTATCTAATTTGCTTATTCGATCTCCTGCTCACCACATCGCTCTCCCTTAGAAGCTAAGTTCAAGTGGGCAAAAATCCATGATGGTTTTACTTGCTGATACTTAAAATTAAATATGTAGCTTGCATTTCATTTTTCTTGGATAGAGTTGGTACAGAGGTTAAAAGCAAGAATTCTAGAGCCTGCCAAGCTAGGTTCAAATCCCAGCTCTGTCACTTACTAGCTGTGTGACCTTGGTCAGGTCACTTGGCCTCCGTTCAGCCTGTGAAGTGAGACATAGCCCCTATCTTAGTGGGTTGCTCCTGTTGTCGTTCAGTAGCTAAGTCGTGTCCAGCTCTTTGCAGCCCCATGAACTGCAGCACGATGGGCTTCCCTGTCCTTCACCGTCTCCAGGAATTTGCTCAAACTCGTGTCCATTGAGTCAGTGATGCTCCTCTGACTGGTAGTAAAAGGCTCTGTGAAGGTTGGCTGGGTTTATTACAGGTTGCAGCACTCTGTTAGGGAGTCAAATAGAAGTGCACTTGGGAGACTTCCCTGGTGGTCCAGTGGCTAAGATTCCACACTCCTGACACAGGGGGCCTGGGTCTGATCCTTGGTCAGGGAACTAAATCCCACATGCCACAACTACAGATTCCCCAATAAAGGCTGAAGACTTGGAGTGCTGCAACTAAGACCTAGCACAGCCTAATACATAAATAAATATTAAAAATTAAAAAGGAAAAAAGAGCATTTGGCTCCTGTTGCAGCCTGTTTTCTCCTGTGCAGTGATCTCTGGAATAGTGATGTTGGATCCTTTAAGGTGATGATAATTGTTACAGGAGCTAAAGGATATGAGGCCTCCCACCCAGATGGCTGACTGAATAACAGCAAGTGTTCAGCACAAACTGAACTCAGAGCCTGGTTAGGGACACTCCAAGAGGTCACTGATGAGGATGGCTGGTGACAAGACTGAATACTTCCACCAACCTCTCCCTCTTCTGAGGTTTTGGCTCAATTGAGTAGCTACCTCCAAGGTCCCAATACAGCCCAAAATAGAGAGGGTTTCTGGAGATCACTGGAGGTGGAGATGGGAGGGAAGGGCTAGTAAGTCGAGGCAGAGGGAGGAGGAGCAGGCCAGTGAGAAGGGAAGGGTGGGCAGAGATTATGAAGTAGGGAAGAGAGTGGGGTTGTGCTGGGTATTAAGAAGGGAGGGCCTGGGGAATAAAAAGTGGGCGCCTGAAGCTAGGTGAAAGCTTGCAGAGCAATGCCTGAGATGCAAGGTAGGACTCGGGGGGGGGGGGGGGGGCGGGGGGGGCTGCAGAGTCCTAAGGGGTTGGCTGCGGGGGCTGTGCTGCACGCGGAGGAGAGGGACAGCAGGGGTCTGCTGGCGAGGGCGGATGCAAAGTCCGGGGTCTTGAGGACGGGGCTGGGGGTGGTGAGGATGGAGAAACAGCTGATGGGATTTAGGGGCTGACAGTCTCGGGGTATGGCTGACAGGGGTGGGGCTGGCGGAGGTTTCAGGCCCCCGAAACACTGAAGTATGACCCTGGTTTTCCCGCAGTGGTAGCCCAGCCTGGTAAAACGAAAATGGATAGCTCGGCCTCCGGGGGGGTGCCACCCCGCCTGGGTCTCGCCTCCAGATCCCAAACCCGGTGAGGCAGCGGATGTGGACCAACTGCCAAACGAGCTGCTCCAGGAGGTGCTGAGCTACCTGCCCCCAAGCACGCTGCTCCGGCAATCCCGCCAGGTGTGCCGGCGCTGGCGAGACGTGGTGGACGGCTGGGACCTGTGGCGGAGCATCCTGCCCTGGAAACACCCCGACCCGTGACCCGTCATCCGCACTTGCCTGCCCCCTGCTGACGACCCCGGGCCCTGCATCCTGGGCCGCTTCTGCGAGCGCAGACCCATAGGACGCAAGCTCCTCCGGCCAGAACCCTCGTGGCCTAGGTGGGGAGCCCAGGAAAGGGGTCCTCAAGGATGCGGATGGGAGGGTCTTGAGAGGTGTAGCCTCATGGGAAACCTATGGGACTTCTCCGTGGGCTGGACGGCTGGTTGGGAACTTGGTCACAGATCTCTCTTTTTTTTTTTTTTTAACTTTTTTTATTTTGTAGGTATAGCCGATTAACAATGTTGTTGATAGTTTCAGGGGAACAGCGAAGGGACTAAGCCATACATATCCGTGTATCCATCCCCCTGCCAAACCCCCTCCCATCCAGGCTGCGCGTACTGAGCAGAGTTCCATACAATCTGTCCTTGTTGGTTATCCATTTTAAATATAGCAGTGTATACATGCCCACCCCAAACTCCCGAACTATCTCTTCCCGCCACCCCCCCATCACACACCTTTTTTATTTTACGCAAGACCTCCAGAAATCCATGGTTCAGCAAAGTTGGGACCCCCTGGCAATAGAGGGTCATGCCTAGGGCCCCATCACAGATGGGTGCCTACCAGTGAATATCCCCATTCCCCAAGGGCCAGGACAATGGTGAGTTCTTGTTATGGGTTCTCATTGATTTACCTTCTGCTTTCTTAGGTGGTGTCATAAAAAGAAGCAAGTGTTGGACCTGGAGGAGGAGGGTCTGTGGCCGGAACTCCTGGATAGTGGATAGATTGAGATTTGTGTCTCTGACTGATGAGTGTGACAAAAACAGCTTTAAAAACAAGGCTGACCTTGGCATGGGTGACAAGGCGTGTAGGCCTCCCGACAACCCCTTAGATTAAGCAGGAAGGGAAATGACTTCACCACCATCAGACCTTTACTACTTAGCCGTGTCCACTCCCTGAACCCTTGCCTAATCCCCAAAACAGACCTGGATGGGAAGATGCCCAATTGGATCCTATACAGAGGACTTGGTTTAGGAGGAGGCAAGACAGAGTTGGCTAAGAGATCAGATTCTGGAGCTAGACCTCCCACACTCAAACAGTGGCTTCCTGGCTTTGTGGCCTTGGGCAAGTCGCAGGGTGCAAGACAGGGTTCCATGTCAGCCACAGAGCCAGCGCTTTGAAGTGTGACCTGTTTCATCACCCTTCATGATCCTTGATCCTGTGGGTTAATGTGTGTTTTGAAATCTCAAATTGAGTAGTTCAGAAAGGGGAGATGACTTCCCCTAGTGGCAAAGCAGAACCTGGCATTAGGCTCATGCTTGTCTGACTCCAGAGCTTGTGCTCTGTATGGTGGTTTTGAAACCATGATGGTCCATGAGCACCTCCCATGGGATACCTGACTCAGACAGTTTCAAGGGAGGCAAATTCCAAACCTCTACACCTTTGTTCTCTGTTTTAAACAACTCAGCTACAGATCACATCTATGGTGGGAGCATCATATAGTTATTCTTCGCAATTGCTATCTCATAATCCTCCAGTTTTACAGAAAAAGAAAGCCCCTTATTGTCTTATATGGTCCCCAGATGTAAAGACTACTTGAGAGACAGGCAGAGTGACCAGCTGAAATTTTGGCCTTACCAAATTTCCTTTTTTTTTTAATTGTCCATTCTGTGCACAGCTGGATGATGAAGGTTGGGGATTTAAGAAACTCAAGGGCTTTTGTTTTTTTGCCTGCACGGGGTCTTAGTTTCCAGCATGTGGGATCTTTGACCTTGCAATATGTGAACCCTCAGGTATGACACGTGGGATCTGGTTCCCTGATCAGGGATTGAACCCCAGGCCCCTACATTGGGAGTGCAGAGTCTTAGCCACTGGACCACCAGGGAAGTCCTGGGCTTATTTCATTTGTTCACTTTTTAAGTTTTTTGGCCGTGCTGCACCAAAATATAAATACCTTAGTTCCCCAACCAGGGATGGAATCTATGCCCCCTGCAGTGGAATCATGGAGTCCTAACCACAAGACCACCAGGGAAGTCCCCCAAACTTACTTTCAATCAAGGCACCATAAACTGCCCCCTCTGCAAATCCATCTCATTAGAAGATGTATTTACAGTCAACTTCTGTTTTTAATTCTTTATCAAACTATTATAGCATATTTGTATGGCTTTGAGCAGTGGTGTACCAGTTGATTGTGATAATCAGTAACTCCTTCGGAGAAGGCAATGGCAACCCACTCCAGCACTCTTGCCTGGAAAATCCCATGGGTGGAGGAGCCTGGTGGGCTGCAGTCCATGGGGTCGCTAAGAGTCGGACACAACGGAGCAACTTCACTTTCACTTTGCACTTTCATGCATTGGAGAAGGAAATGGGAACCCACTCCAGTGTTCTTGCCTGGAGAATCCCAGGGACGGGGGAGCCTGGTGGGCTGCCATCTCTGGGGTCGCACAGAGTCGGACATGACTGAAGCGACTTAGCAGTAGAAGCCTCAGTTTTGCCATACATCACCCAGAAACCCTGAAAACTCCCAATGCCTGGGTCACAATCCATATCAAGTAAACAGGAGTGTCTAGGATGAGAGAGCCAGGTGTCAAGATCTTTGAAGTTTAGAGCCTACTACAAGGTTAGAGGTCACAATGTCAAGAGCACTTCTCAACTGCCAGGTAGGGGGATTCTCATAGCCACTCTCAGCCTCAGTAATTGACTAGAAAGACATAGACTTGAATGAAAACTCTATACCATTAGCTTATTAAAGGGAAAAAAGTACAGATAAAATTAGCCAAGGGGACAATCACAGGGCAGCATCCAGGAGAAGTATCCAACACCAAACTTCCATTGCCCTCTCCTGCCCGTGGAGTCAGGATGTACAATTGCCCTGGCCTCCGTGGGTGACAGTATACAGAGAGTAATGCCAACCAGGGAAGCTCGCCTGAGTTTATAGGGGCTTTATGATATGTTTAATCTCAGCCTCCAGGTCAACTTATATTGCCTGAAGCATCTAAGTCACATTGCTGGTCTTCCTGGAGTGACCAGCCCCCATTATAGACTATCCATGTGGACATGGCCAGCACTCGACAATGACATTGGCAGGCTGTCCCCAGGCAAACAAGGTTACTCCTGTCAGACGTAAAATCCCAAGGGTCCAGAGATTACATCCCAGAAGCAGAGAGCAAAGACCATACGTTGGGACCTGCCTATGGGAGGAGGTGCTTCCCAGGTGGCTCAGTGGTAGAGAATCCGCCTGCTGATGCCAGAGATTCAGGTCATCCCTGTGTCAGGAAGATCCCCTGGAAAAGGGGATGGCAACCCACTCCAGTATTCTTGCCTGAGAAATCCCATGGACAGAGGAGCCTGGCGGGCTATAGTCCATGAGGTCGCAAAAAAGAGTCAAGACATGACTTAGCCACTAAACAACAAAAGTGGGTGGAGGTGCCTTGAAGCCCATGACTCCAATTCATTACTTGAAATGAATGTTCGTGAAGACCAGCTGGCTGCTATTTTTTTTTTTTTTTTAATGGGCTCACTGTGGGATCTTAGTTCCCTCTTCAGGGATCAAACCCATTCCTGTTGAATTGGGAGCATGGGGTCTGGATTGCCAGGAAAGTCCCTGGGGAACTTATTTAATGCAGTTCATTGGGATTTGTTAGGTATAGGCAAGATCCAAGCTGCCAAGGAACCCTGATGGTGCTTGGCCTGGGGACCACATTTTGGATTTGCATACATGCAGAGGCCATATACATGACATCCAAAAAGATGAAGCAGCAAGTCCAGCCTTCAAGGTCTCCCTTCTTGCATAGGTGGACCAGGCGACGTGGCTCTGACAATTTCTATCATCTCATTGTCCAACTTCTAAATGCCAACCAGTCCATCCTGGGTAATTTCTATTTTATGCCTGTTCCCATCAGCAGTGGACAGTGTCTCCTAGGTGGTGAGTCTCTGACAGGGGTGAGGGGAAAGGATGGTGGAGTTTCTGATGAACTAATGTTGCATAACAAATTGCCCCCAAATTTAGTGGCTCAGTATCAACAGCAGTCAGTTTTATCTCCTCTCACAGTTTCTATGAGGAGGGCTCTGCTGAGAGTTTCTGGCTCTGGTCCCTCATGTAGTTCCCTTCAGACACTGGCTGGAGCTAAAGGGCAGGGTGGGCTGTGAGTGTGTACACAGCAGCTGGTGGCTGGCCAAGCAGCTCTTGGTTTAGTCTCAGAGCTTGGCCTTGGGCTCTCCCTGTTTGCTCTAGTTGAGGCTTCCTCACAGCATGGCGGCTTCGGGGCAGGCAGCTGCTTCCTGGCGGCTCAGGGCTCCACCATGAGGCTGCTGGAGAAAGCAGCAGAAGCTGCACTGCCTCTGTGACCCCCACCATGGAAGTCACTTGGTGAAAGTCACTCAGCATCACTCCCGCCACACTCTTGGTTACAATGAATCAACCCGCCCAGATTCAAGGGGGTGGGAATTAGACCCCACCCCTGGGTAAGGAGTGGCATGATTCTAGAAGGATGCAGAACTGGAGACATTGTGGCAGCCATCTGTGGAATATATCGCCTGCCAGAAGGCCCACAGCTCAGCTTCTGAAGGCTCAAGAATTATTTCTTCCTTTCTGTAGGTCAGCCATGTGCTCTCCAACTTCGGTGTGTGCCTTGATTGAAGGGGGACTTCCCTGGGGTCCACTGGTTAGGACTCCATGATTTCACTCCAGTGTCACGAGGCAGGTCCATCTGCCCTATTCTAGCACTGACCTTGAAGACTACCCTACCTGACTGTACCTTCCAGGCGCTGGGACCACAGGCCGGGCCATCTCAGTAATGAGTCACTTGTAGCTCCCTGGCCTTCTGGGAGCTCCTGGGTCCATTCGAGGGTCTGGATTCTTCTGCATGTGCTGAATGGTGACAGTTATGAGCGGAATGTCTGATCCAGCAGTGACTAGGATGGGAGTGGAGGCAGGTGTCGAAGTCCCTGACCCTTCTGCACCAGCCATCCATGAATTTGGCGTAGAGCCTAGAGGAATCGTTAGCATCACTTCTGAAGCCAAGACTGTGCTTAGCCTCTCAGTCATGTCCAACTCTTTGCGACCCCATGGACTGTAGCCCACCAGGCTCCTCTGTCCATGGGGATTCTCCAGGCAAGAATGCTGGAGTGGGTTGCCATGCCCTCCTCCAGGGGATCTTCCCAACCTGGGGATCAAACCCAGGTCTCCTGCATTGCAAGTGGATTCTTTTCCATCTGAGCCACCAGGGAAGACAAGACTGCCAGGTTTCAAATTCCAACTGTGACAAACTGGATACTCCATATCTGCCCCATCCCTCCAGCCCCACTTCCCATTTCCAACTACTATCCTGGGAAGGTACACACTTTGGGTTACTTTCTCCTTTTTCAACCTATGCTTGTCCCACAATTATCATACAGCATTGTTCTGTTTTTAAGTCACGTGGAAATATTGTACTCACCAACCCACAACTTCATGTTTACCCTGAGGACCTGCTTTTGAATTAGTCCATATTATTACCTAGAGATCTTGCCCTTTTGTGTGTCAGTATTTAACTCTTTTTTCAGTGCCCTTCAATAATGTTTCATACATTTTTTAATAGAATATTGCATATCTTTTGTTAGATTTTTTCTGAGCTACTTCAGGCTTTTGTAAATGGACTTTAAAATTTTTACTTGTCTATATTTATTCTTGGTTGTGCTGGACCTTCATTGCCGCGCACAGGTTTTCTCTACTTGGGGCGAGCAGAGATGCTCAGTGCTCGGTCTTCTCTCTGTGGCGGCTTCTCTTGTTGCAGATCACAAGCTCTGCAGCACTTGGGCTTCGGTAGTTGTGAAACATGGGCTTTGTTGCACCGAGGCATGTGGGATCTTCCCAGACATGGGATAGAACCCGTGTCCCCTGCATTGGCAAGTGGATTCTTAACCACTGGACTACCAGGGAAGTCCCTAAAATTTGTTCAACAAAATAATTCTTAATTATCAAAACTACCATCTTTACCTTTTCTACATTCAGTAATATTAAGTATGGGCTTCCCACAGGGTTGCACAGAGTCAGACACGACTGAAGCAACTTAGCATGCACGAAATGTTAAGTATATTCGCACTGTGGTGGGGCCAATTTCCAGAACACTTTTCATCTTGTAAAACTGAAACTTTTTACCCATTAATCAACAATTCTCCATTCTCTCACCTCACATCCCAGCAACCACCATTCCACTTGGTCTCTATGAATTTCCCTACTCCAGGGACCTTGTCTAAGTGGCATCATACATTTTTTTGTCTTTTTGTGTCTGGCTTATTTCTCTAGAGTAATGTCCTCAAAGTTCATGTAGTAGCATGTATCAGAATTTCTTTTTTAAGGCTGAATAACATTCAAGCCTTAAAAATACCACATTCTGCTTATCCAGTCATCTGTCAAGGGACATGTGGGTTACTTCCACCTATGGCTGTTATGAATATTTCTATAAACATGGGTATACAAATATCTCTTCAAGACTCTGCTTTCAGTTCTTTTGGGTATTTATCCAGAAGTGGAATTGCTGGATCATTTATGGAATTAATTTTTTTTTTTAACTTTGAGCTTTCACACACACACACAAAAGGAGAGAACATAGCATAATAAAACCTCATATCCTCATCACCCGGATTCAACAGTTATCAAGCTCACTTCTTGTTTCATGTTTTAAGTTTGTATTGAAATTATAAGGTATGCACAAAAAAGTGCAGTCTAAGCCCATCTGTAACCAGCTAATAACTAAGAAATAGACACGGCCTCTTGTGCCTCCAGAGTTGAGTCACATTTTAGTTGCAGCTTGTGGGATCCTTGCTGGGTCATGCTGGATCTTTCTTTGCACCTCTCAAGCTGCAGTGTGCAGGCTCCAGAGCTCATGGGCTCTGGAGCTGTGATGCAGGCTTAGTTGCGCCTCAGCATGTGGGGGTCTTAGTTCCCTAACCAGGGATAAAATCCAGGTTCCCTGGATTGCAAGGCAGATTCTTAACCAGTGGACCACCAGGGAAGTCCCTTATGCTTAATTTTTTTCCCTTCCTGTTTCAAATATAAATTTTATTTCATCATTTTCCTCTTTCAAATATTATTTCAATAGAAAGCATTAGGTGATCAAATATCTGGCCCCTGATGCCAGGGTGGTTGCTCACCTACCCTGAATTCATCATGTTCTTTGATGCCACTCCTAAGAGCCCAGTTTTTCCTTTCCTTTTAGGGGGTTAAGCTAGAGAATATTTCACAAGGACTGATAGTCGATTCTAGGTTGTCCGATAGGACTTATGCCAATTTCACCCTGTATGTGCCTTAGGCATGGCCTTTATAGAGAACAGTAGATAAAATCAATAGTTTCAGGTCAATTAGACATCCTTATCTAACTGGAGTTTTGAATATACACTGCAGTGTGCAAGACTTTATTACTCTATAAATGATATAGAATAAAATCAACAGAGCCAACAACAATAACAGAATCAGACGCAGTATTTAAGCCAGCTGAACCGTTTACCAAAGATTTCATTTAGACTAAAAAGTGCGTCCTTTGAAGGACTTTTTACTTTGTATGTGAGTCATTAGATGTTTATATTAGAGGACTCATCTGGTGTGAAAATACAACATTGTCTGAATTATCGCACAAGTTTCTCCCTGCAAAGTAGTTTTAAAAATCAAGAGCCATTTGGCTTTGCAGCATCAGCTTTTCATCATAGAAACTTCAGAATTGTATAAATTAATTGAATGTAGTAAACAAACATGGGGCTATACACTAATGGGAATACTTTAATAGCTTATAGGAGCAGCTGAAAAGTCAGTGATGAGAATTACAAGGGGCTTCTATTAGCCTTACTGATTGATGAATTTGATGACAAAATCCAGTGATTGGTTAAATTGCCCCCCAGTAGTTATTGCCCTCAGTAGTGATAATGTTACTAAAGAGTTTAATAACTTTTAATTTTGATTGCAAGACAGACATTTGGTAACAGAACATTTGGTAACAGAGACAATGTGTCTCTCAGGTGTGGCCCAGACTCTTCAGTCAGCTGTCTGCTACTGTTGTCATTTTCTTCTCTTCTGAGCTTGGTGATGCTTGTCTTCAGTTCAGTTCAGTTCAGTCACTCAGTCGTGTCCGACTCCTTGTGACCTCATGAATCACAGCACGCCAGGCCTCCCTGTCCATCACCATCTCCCAGAGTTCACTCAAATTCACGTCCATCGAGTCGGTGATGCCATCCAGCCATCTCATCCTCTGTCGTCCCCTTCTCCTGCCCCCAATCCCTCCCAGCATCAGAGTCTTTTCCAATGAGTCAACTCTTTGCATGAGATGGCCAAAGTACTGGAGTTTCAGTTTTAGCATCATTCCTTCCAAAGAACACCCAGGGCTGATCTCCTTTAAAATGGACTGGTTGGATCTCCCTGCAGTCCAAGGGACTCTCAAGAGTCTTCTCCAACACCACAGTTCAAAAGCATCAATTCTTTGGCGCTGAGCCTTCTTCACAGTCCAACTCTCACATCCATACATGACCACAGGAAAAACCATAGCCTTGACTAGACAGACCTTTGTTGGCAAAGTAATGTCTTTGCTTTTCAATATGCTCTCTAGGTTGGTCATAACTTTTCTTCCAAGGAGTAAGCGTCTTTTAATTTCATGGCTGCAATAGTTTAAATTAAATGCTAGATATAGCCATCAGAGTCCATTCAGGTGGAGAATGAGAGATGTGAATCCATGAATTAATGTCTCTCAGTTTGTCAGTGCATGGGGTAGGTAATAATATCTGATAAGTTTCTTTCCATGGTGGCTGCAAAGAATCATTTTTTAATGTCCTTTCCAATAAGCAAAATCTCTGGATTGTAATCTATGATCCTCCCCATCTCCTGGAAGCTCTTTGTAAAAGTAGTTCCCAATTTTTTTAAAGTATCTCAATAATGTAATGTGTTTCCTTTGAGCCATCTTGGGTGAAAATTTTCAAAACATTGTTTTCCCCATAAAACTACTTTCTCAGATGTCCAATGTACATGATGAAATATCAGCAATTGGGTTTCAATAGACACTAATGTTTGGTTTGGTTTGGTTTTATTAGAGCTAAACCATACTTGTGTGCTGGGGTCAAAATTTCTCCTTTTTGTTGCTGTGTCTGTTCCTCTTCATTAGTAGCAATTTCTTGAACCCATAGGAAAAAACCTTTTATTGGGTTAGCAGGGTTAATGGAGAAAAGTGGACATTTTCACAGCTGGACAGAATAAATATTTAAAGCTGCCTGTTTGGCTGCAGCATCAGCAAGTGATTCCTTTTAGCTTCCATAGTGTCAGATTTGGAATGCCCTGGTGTTTTAATAATTGATAGCTGCTTTGGCAATTGTAAAGTAGCTATATAGCAATTAATAACTTGTCAGTCAGTTTTCTAATTTTTTTTGCAGGTTGCCCTGAAGATGTTAAAAACTTTATTGTTGGGATTTCTCTGGTGATCCAGTGGCTAAGACTCCACATGCTGGGTTCGACCCCTGGTCAGGGAACTAGATCCCATATACAGCAATGAAGATCGAAAATCCCAATTGTCAAAACCTAGATTAGTCAGTCAGTCAGTTCAGTTGCTCAGTCATGTCCGACTCCTTGCGACCCCATGAATCGCAGCACGCCAGGCCTCCCTGTCCATCACCATCTCCCAGAGTTCACCCAAACTCACGTCCATCAAGTTGGTGATGCCATCCAGCCATCTCATCCTCTGTCGTCTTCTTTTCCTCCTGTCCCCAGTCCCTCCCAGCATCAGAGTCTTTTCCAATGAGTCAATTCTTTGCATGAGGTGGCTAAAGTACTGGAGCTTCAGCTTCAGCATCATTCCTTCGAAAGAAATCCCAGGGCTGATCTCCTTCAGAATGGACTGGTTGGATCTCCCTGCAGTCCAAGGGACTCTCAAGAGTCTTCTCCAACACCACAGTTCAAAAGCATCAATTCTTTGGCGCTCAGCTTTCTTCACAGTCCAACTCTCACATCCATACATGACCACTGGAAAAACCATAGCCTTGACTAGATGGACTTTATTGGTAAAGTAATGTCTCTGCTTTTGAATATGCTCTCTAGGTTGGTCATAACTTTTCTTCCAAGGAGTAAGCGTCTTTTAATTTCATGGCTGCAGTCACCATCTGCAGTGATTTTGCAGCCCAAAAAAATAAAGTCTGACACTGTTTCCACTGTTTCCCCATCTATTTGCCAGGAAGTGATGAGACCAGATGCCATGATCTTCGTTTTCTGAATGCTGAGCTTTAAGCCAACTTTTTCACTCTCCTCTTTCACTTTCATCAAGAGGCTTTTTCGTTCCTCTTCACTTTCTGCCATAAGGGTGGTGTCATCTGCATATCTGAGGTTATTGATATTTCTCCCTGAAATCTGGATTCCAGCTTGTGCTTCTTCCAGTCCAGAGTTTCTCATGATGTACTCTGCGAATAAGTTAAATAAGCAGGGTGACAATATACAGCCTTGACGTACTCCTTTTCCTATTTGGAACCAGTCTATTGTTCCATGTCCACAATCAAATAAATACATATTTTTAAGTACTCATTGTTTTCATGGCATTCCATAGTTGTCAGTATAAATATTTGCTACCTGGTCTTTAATTGACAAGCTAAAAAATTACGGCAATTAATTTGGCATGTTGTGCTACTTTTGTTTCTGGTAAATAAGAGCTTTCAAATTATGTCTACTGTGAGTGTCATTGCATTTCCAGCTCAATAATGTCCCTGCTCATCATTTATGTAGGACACATCCATAAAACTAATTATATCAGTATTATCAATAGCGGTTTCTTGTGTTAATAGGTCATTCCTGGGAGCAAGCAGTTAATCCAATCTGTTCACAAAATGCAATCTTTTTTTTTCTTGTTGTGATGCTGGAAGTTGCAAGACTAGAGTAGATCAAGCCAGAGTAGTATTGGGAATTCCCTGGCCACCCAGTGGTTAGGACTTGGTGCTTTCACTGTGGGGCATCCAGGTCTGACCCCTGGTCAGAGAACTAAGATCCTGTAAACTATACCACCTGGCCAAAAGGACAAAACAAAACAAACCCACAAAAACCAAGGTATTAAAGCAACAATATTTCACAAGAAGTCTGTTGGCTTGTAGAATTGTGTGGCGTGTTTTGAAAGTATAAGAGAGACTCGATTGACTGTGAGACATAAAGGAGACCCCATTACTACTTCTTCAGTAGCCTTCCATAAGAGAGTCGTTTCTGAAATAATCACCACACAAAGTGAAAGTCCCTTTGCTACCAAGTCTAATTTAGTTTTGTAGCATAAGAGCAAGTCATCGACAAGCTTTTTTGTAAAAGCGTTGGACTAAGACAATGACTGTCTACGAGGGCAAAAGACGTACGCATGGTTAAAGACCTGATAACAATGCAATCGTCAAAGAAATTTGGCAATTTCTGTGACATACAAATTTTAAGATATTAATAATAGCTAGAAGGGAGAAGGCAATGGCAACCCACTCCAGTACTCTTGCCTGGAAACTCCCATGGACGGAGGAGCCTGGTAGGCTGCAGTCCATGGGATCGCTAAGGGTCGGGCACGACTGAGCGACTTCACTTTCACTTTCATGCACTGGAGAAGGAAATGGCAACTCACTCTAGTGTTGTGCCTGGAGAATTCCAGGGACGGCGGAGCCTGGTGGTCTGCCATCCATGGGGTTGCACAGAGTCGGACACGACTGGAGCGACTTAGCAGCAGCAGCAGCAGCAGCAGCAATAGTTAGAAGCATGGCTGCATCTTGGAATACTTAAAATTTGGGGAGCTTCTAGAACATCTGTATTAATAAATATCCGAAAACACTGTCCATGTCACATTTGGCTCCATATTAACTCCCCTAGTCTGAGTACAACCTGATGAAGGGCTTCTGGAGACTATAAGGGGCGGGGCCAGAGGGGCTGACTAGTAAATTGGTTCAAGGCCGAGGGAGGAGGGGGCCTAACAGTGAGAAGGGAGCGGAGGGGTAGAGATTGGATAGTCAGTGGGAAGGTGGGGCAGGGGGCGGGGCCTGGTGGGCGGTGCTAGTATCAGGGAGGAGGCGGCCTATAAAAAGGGCAGACTTGGCGCTGGAGGCGCAGAAAACAAGGTGACCCGCCAGCCCACCAGGAGCACTGGCTGAGATGCAGGGTATGATTCTGGGGTCTGCGAGGCCACGGGTGGGCTGGATGGGGGTCGGCTGCGCTGTACTGTGCTGCCTATGGAGGAGAGGGTCTGCAGTAGTCAGCTGGCAAAGCATGGGTTGAGAGTTTGGGGACTTGAGGATGGGCCTGGTGGGGATGGTGAGGATGGAGAGGCAGCTGGCAGGGTTTGGAAATGGCACTCTTGGAGTGCAGCTGGTGGGGGCTGGCTGTCGGAGCTGCAGGTCCCTGACGTTTGGACATTGACTCTCCCGCAGCGGCAACCAAACCTGGAGAGGAGACCATGTGTACCTCAGCCTCCACAAACTGGCCAGTCGGTGTTTGCTCTCTGAAGCCCGAACCCAAGGAGACCCCGGGCCCGAACCAACTGCCCATCGAGATGCTTCAGGAGGTGCTGAGCTACCTGCCCCCACGCACGCTGCTCCGGCACTGCCGCCTGGTGTGCCGGCGCTGGCGAGACGTGGTGGACGGCTGGGGCCTCTGGCGGAGCATCCTGCCCTGGAAACACCCCGACCTGTGGCCCGTCATCCGCACCTGCCTGCCCCCTGCTGACGCCCCCGGGCCCTGCATCCTGGGCCGCTTCTGCGAGCGCAGACCCATAGGACGCAACCTCCTCCGGAACCCTCGTGGCCTAGGTGGGAGTCCAGGAAAGAGGTCTTACTCCAGGGAGAAGGTGGGAGGGGCCAGACGCATGAGGCGCTCGGACTCCGTGAACCGGGTGGAACTGGATCCCAAGAGAAGAGCGGGAGTTTCCCCAAAGGAAACCCCCAGGTGGGTTGGCAAGGAACTTGGGCACTAACTGTTTTCATTTAACAGGAGGCTTCCAGAAATGGACCGTGCTGAGCCGTGAAGATGACTGGACGGAGAAGGAAAACTTGGAGGTCATGCCTAGGGCCTATATGCAAACCAGCTTCCTGTCTTCCTACAGGTGAACGTCCCTCTTCCCCAAGGGCCAGGGCGGTTGTTGAGTACTTGCCCGGTTCTCATTGACCTTTCCCCCTCTTTCCTAGGCGGTATCACAAGAAGCAGGTGTTGGACCTGGAGAAGGAGGGTCTGTGGCGCGAACTCCTGGATAGTGGAAACATTGAGATCTGTGTCTCTGACTGGTGAGTGTCATGACGAAAACGGCCCTTCGGCTGATCACTGATCTTGGCTTCCGTGGCTGGGGAGCTTCTTTAGTGTAGACTGGTTCACTGGGGATGCAGAGGGGCCAAGCTCCAACGTGGCACTGGTAGAGGTCCTGAGGACCGCAGAACTCTTTTGCCCTTTCGTGCATGAGAAGGCCATTCAGATGAAGCAGGTAGATCCCCAGCGAGATGGGAGGGCAAATTTAACCTTCAGGTTTTCCCTTCTCCCACAGGCGGAACGACCGACAAGGAATTGACTGCATATATCAGCTAACTGTCCATCTTCTAGATGCCAGCCAGGCCATCCTGGACCATTTCTCTCCACTGCCTTTTCCCATCCGGCGTAGTCGAAACAGTGTCTCTTCTCGGGTGAGTCTCTGCAGGGGTGTGGGAAAGGACAGTGGGGCTTATGATGACCTATGGCTGTATAACAGATTGCCCTCAAATATAGTGACCTAACAACAGCACTCATTTCATCACACTTCACGGTTTCTATGAAGAGGGCTCTGCTGAGAGTTTCTGGCTCTGGTCTCTCGTGTAGTTCCCTTCAGACACGGCTGGAGCTAAAGGGCAGGGTGGGCTGTGAGTGTGTACACAGCAGCTGGTGGCTGGCCAGGCAGCTCTTGGTTTAGTCTCAGAGCTTGGCCTTGGGCTCTCCCTGTTTGCTCTAGCTGGGGGTTTCTCACAGCATGGCGGCTTTGGGGCAGTCAGCTGCTTCCTGGCGGCTCAGGGCTCCATGAGTCTGCTGGAGAAACCAGCAGAAGCTGCACTGCCTCTGACCCCGCAGTGGAAGTCACTCAGCATCACTCCCACCCACTCTTGGTTACAGTGAAACCCTCCCAGATTCAAGGGGGTGGAAATTAGACTCCACCCCTGGGTGAGGAGTGGCATGATTCTAGAAGGACAGGTGGAAGTGGAGACATTGTTGCAGCCATCTAGGGAAAATACCACCTGCCAGAAGCTCTAACTCAGCTTTTGAAGGCACACTGAGAATTAACCTCTTTTTCTGTCTACAGGCCAGCCACGTGTTCTCCAACATCAAGAAGGGTGTTCGCTTTGTGTCTTTTGAACGCCACATCTGGGACTTGGAGTTCAGAAATGAGCAGTATGGAGTCTCTCTGATGAACTCCAGTGTCATCGTGCGGGTCTGTCGACCCTAATCAAGGGCTGTCCTTGAAGACTATCTGACCTTCCTTCCAGGAGCTGGGACCATTGGCTGAGCCATCTCAGTACTTGGGGACTTGTAGCTGCCTGGCCTCTGAGAACCTCATGAATCCAGTCAAAGGTTCTACTGAGCCCTGTCTTTAAATTCCGGAAGCTACAGAAAGAAAGCTCTTCCATCAGATTTATTGGCTGCTGCTACTCTAAGACAATTCCTGTTCTACCGAGTGGAGGTCCACGGTAAACCCATGAAATGCTGTAGCAAGACAAGGCTCCTCAACCTCCCCCGACGCCAGGCACCTCTGGTTCAACACACATGCCTTCTGCCCTTGTCTCCTCCTGGTTCTGCATCAGAAGTTTTATTGGTCCCATGTAGGAAGCCCTCTCCTTATGTCTGAACTAGAAGTTCATCCCCATGGCTGAGAAAATTCCAGCCCCCATTGGTGGTGAGCTTAACCTCAGTGGGGTTTCAAGACTGGGACCAGGACTCGGAGCAGAAAGTCAAACTACCTCAAAAACTTTGGACACAGAGGGTTCTGCCTACTCTGTGAACAATGAAGTCATCCCCCTGAGCCCAACCCTAGCCTGGATTGTATTGTATGTAAAATTACTTTGTAATTTTGAAATTCTTTTCAAATATGGAGAGGATAATTAAGGAACATCTTTCTAATCATAGGTAATACATATAATTTTGCCAAAAGTGTCTCAGCTCTTTTTTAATAGAAATACATTGTTACTGCCTTGGTGACTACTTGGTTCAGAGTAAGGAGTTGTTTCATTTGAGGAAAAATTGTGCAGAGGAAAGTATCAAGAGAAAGTGTTCTCCAGCAGAGAGTATGGAAGAGTCAGAATCCTATTTCCCAAGCCCTAAGGAAATCATGGGGTCAAAGGTTATCAAGCAGCATTAGACTTAGGGCAGGTGGTGGACCTGGGCACCGTGTCACAGTGACACCACATTTGTGACATTCTGGCCACAAGGGTGAGAACCATGCAACGGCAGGATCCGTCTGTCCCCACCTCAGTCCAGGGGTCATGGCTGCCCCCTCCCTGCTGCAGGATCCCTAAGGAGCTCCAGGTCTCCGGACGGAAAGCAGATAAAGCCGCTGCTGCCTTTGTGTCCACCCTGAACTGTCCCACCCACCTGCAGTAGAAGATGGGACACACCCTGAGGGGAGGGTATTTTATCAGTTTCATTCTAAGGGGAGTTGACAAGTTGAAACAGACCTAAGTGTTGTGACCACATGTAATGTGGGTCCTGAAGGAACCTGTGTGGTCCTTCCTCCTGATCTAATGAGCACTATTGCCCTGGCATGGGTCATAGTTAGGACAATCTAGCTCTGGAGAATATTTTGGGGTCAACTGGAGGAATTTGGATATGAGGAATATGAGTCAGGCATTTACAGAAAATTAAAGGTGGAGACAATTGCCCTAAAGAAAAAGCAATCACTGGTCTAGTGGTTAAGAGTCTGCCTACCAATTCAGGGGACGTGGGTTCAATCCCTGCTCCAGGAAGATTCCAGATGCAGAGAAGCAACTAAGTCCGTGGGCCACAGCTACTGAGCACCTCCTCTAGAACCTGTGCTCCACAGAGAAGCCACCATAATGAGAAGCCCGTGCACCGCAGCTGCTGAAAACCCGCACATAGCCACAAAGACCCAGTACAGGCAAAACCAACTAACAAGAGGAGGGAAAGGCAACCGCATAATTTAATTTGGACATGTATTACACCTCTATTTTTATTGTACATATATGCACATGTATAACTATGTACGGGCTTCCCAGGTGGCACTAGTGGGAAAGAACCCACTTGCCAATGCAAGAGTCATAAGACTCAGGTCCAGTCCCTGGGTCTGGAAGATCACCTGCAGGATGGCATGGCAACTTATTCCAGTATTCTTGCCCGGAGAATCCCATGGACAGAGGAGCCATTTCGGCTACAGTCCATTGGCTACTCAGAGTCAGACACAACTGAAGTGACTTAGCACACGCCCATGTATGTAGATATGTGTGTGTGTGTATATATATATATACACACATATACCTTTTTAGGCCACAACACCATGAAACTAGAAAACTACAGAAAAAATAATTATTCCATGGAAGCTGAACAACATGCTAGCAAGAAAAAACAATGGGTCAATGATGAAATCAAAGAGGACATTTAAAACTATCTTGAGACAATGACATTGAAAACATAACCATGCCAAGTCTGTGAGATGCAGCAAAAGCAGTTCTAAGAGGAGCGTTCACAGTGACACAGGCTTTCCCAAAAAACAAGCAAGCCCCGACGTAAACAACCTGACCCACCACCCAAAGAACTAAGAAAAAAGAAGAAAGAAAGCCTAAAGTCAGCAGAAGGCAAGAAAGAATAAAGCTCAGAGAGGAAATAAATAACATACACTTTTCCAAAGAATAAAAATAATAAAATCAAGAGCTAGTTTTTTGAAAGGGTAAACAAAATAGACAAAGCTCTGGCCTGCTCTCCAAGGAGAAAAGCGAGAGGAGCCAAATAAATAATATGAGAATTCAACAAGAAGAAATGGGAAAAAATGGGAATTCCCTCATGGTCCAGCGGTTAGAACTCTGTGCTTTCATTGCAGGGGCACCAGTTCAATTCCTGGTCCAGGTACTAAGATCCCACATGCTGGACTTCCCTGGTGATCCAGTGGTTAAGAATCCATCTGCTAATGCAGAGAACATAGATTCAACCCCTGGTCCAGGAAGATCCCACATGCCACGGAGCGCCCAAGCCTACGAACCTCAACTGCTAGCCCATGTGCTGCAACTACTAAAGCTCCTGGCCTAGCGCCCACGCCCCGCAACAGGAGAAGCCACTGTGAGAAGTCCATGCACCACACAGAAGAGGAGCTCCTGCCCTCCACAACCAGACACAGCCCGGGCACAGCAGCTGGGACCCGGCACAGCCAAAAAGAAATAAAGGGAATAAACTTGCCAACAAAGAGGAGAAATAGCAACGGATATTACAGACTTTTTTTAAAAATTAAGAGAATACTAGGAACAATTATATATGCCAACAGATTAGACAACCAGATAGACAAGTTTCTAGAAACATACAGCCCATACAACAAAACTGAATCAGGAAGAAATAGATAATTTGAATAAACCTATCACTAGAAGCGAAATAGATTTTGCAATTTTAAAACTCCTTGCAAATGAAAGTCCAGGACTGATGGCTTCACTGGGGAACTCTAACAAATGTAAAGAGTACTTTCACTGATTGCTCTGACACTCTTCCAAAAGACTGAAGAAGAGAACACTCAAAGTCATTCTATGAGCCACCATCACCCTGATACCAAAACCAGATAAAACCACTCCGAAAAGGAAAACTACAGACCAATATCTTTGATGAATATAGATGCAAAAATTCTCAACAAAATACTAGTAAACCAAATCCAACAAAGAGCATGCACCATTATCAAGCTGGATTCATCCCAGCATCACAACGATGATTCAACATATGCAAGTCAATCCATGTGATACACCACATCGACAAAGGACAAAAACCACCTGATCATCTCAACAGATGCAGAAAAAGCATTTGATAAAATCCAACATCCACCCACAATAAAAACTCGTGTCAAAGTGAGTATAGAGGGATCACATCTCAACGTAATTATAGCTACTTATGACAAATCTACAGTCAACATAAAGCACAACAGTGAAAAGCTGAAAGCCTTCCCACTAACCTGAAACAGGACATAGAGGCCCGCTCCCACCACTGCTATACTACATTATATTGGGACAACCAGGATGAGACAAGAAAGGAAATAAAAGATATCCAAATTGGAAGAGAAGAGGTGAAGCTGCCATAAATGCAGATGACATGCTACTATATAGAGAAAGCATTAAAGACTTTACGCAAAAAAAAAACTGGAACTGACAATCGAATTCAGTGAGGTAGCAGAATACAAGATTAACATACAGAAATCTGTTGCATTTCTTTATCCTGACAATGAAATATCAGAAAGTGGAAAAAAAAAAGCCCTTTTAAAATGTCAACATGGACATCCCACGTGATCCAGTGGTTAAGAATTCACCTTGCAATGCAGGGGACAAGGGTCTGATCCCTGGTCAGGGAACTAAGATCCCACATACCTCAGAGCAACTAAGCCCACACACAAGTACTGAGCCCACACACAAGTACTGAGCCCACACACAAGTACTGAGCCCTCACACTCCAGGCTTGTGAGCCACAACTAGAAATCTACAGCAGAGATTCTGCATGCCACAACTAAGACCCAACACAGCCAAACACATAAATATTTAAACAAACAAAAAATTCCATCAAAAGATAAATACCTTAGAAATAAATTTGACAAAGGAGGTGAAAATCTTATATGCTGAGAACTATAAAATATTGATAAAGGAAATTGAAGGTGATTTAAAGAAATGGAAAGATATCCCATACTTTTAGATGGGAAAAATGAATATTGTTAACAATATTAATGTTGTAATATTTTGATAGCACCATCCAGAGATAAGGACATATATTTTTAATGTACACACAGACATTGGGCTTCCTGGTGGCTCAGACGGTAAAAAATCTGCCTGACAATGCAGGAGACCTGGGTTCAATCCCTGGGTTAGGAAGATCCCCTGGAGAAAGGCATGGCAACCCTCTCCAGTATTCTTGCCTGGAGAATCCCATGCACAGAGGAGCCTGGTGGGCTAAATCCAGGAGGTCAAAAAGAGTCAGATACGACTGAGCGACTAATACTTTCACTTTTCACACAGACATACATACATCTAGATAGGCACAGACAGAGATCTCATACCTTCCCTGCTTAAGTTTCAGAAAGCCTCTGTCCCTCTCCCACTTTTTTCTCTCCCTTTCTGTTTTAAACTCTACTAATTAAACAGTGGAAACAGTGTCAGACTTTATTTTGGGGGGCTCCAAAATCACTGCAGATGGTGACTGCAGCCATGAAATTAAAAGACGCTTACTCCTTGGAAGGAAAGTTATGACCAACTTAGCATATTCAAAAGCAGAGACATTACTTTGCCAACAAAGGTACGTCTAGTCAAGGCTATGGTTTTTCCAGTAGTCATGTATGGGTGTGAGAGTTGGACTGTGAAGAAGGCTGAGCGCCTAAGAATTGATGCTTTTCAACTGTGGTGTTGGAGAAGGCTCTTGAGAGTCCCTTGGACTGCAAGGAGATCCAACCAGTCCATTCTGAAGGAGATCAGCCCTGGGATTTCTTTCGAAGGAATGATGCTGAAGCTGAAACTCCAGTACTTTGGCCACCTCATGCGAAGAGTTGACTCATTGGAAAAGACTCTGATGCTGGGAGGGATTGGAGGCAGGAGGAAAAGGGGATGACAGGGTGAGATGGCTGGATGGCATCACGGACTCGATGGACGTGAGTCTGAGTGAACTCCGGAGTTGGTGATGGACAGGGAGGCCTGGCGTGCTGCGATTCATGGGGTTGCAAAGAGTCGGACACGACTGAGCAACTGAACTGAAATAAATTGAGCTAAGGCTGTAGTCTCAGATGATGTGGGCTGTTTTACCTTTCAAGGACTTACCAAGAGTCATAACTTTAAGGTTTCTCCTAGGAAATCGTTTATTCTCTCAGGGTCAGAATTTTGAAAAGGTGTTTTATCAAGCTGACTTTCTCTAAATGTCAAAAGAGCTCCCTCCTGGCCATTTATGAGTTAAGATAAGTGTTCACGAGCACTGGCTCTGTTCCAAATGTACATGAAGCCAGATGGAGTTGGAGCGAGTGACTGCCCATCTGGGAGCTTTCTCCTTCAGGAAAGCACGCACATTGACCAGAAGGAGGAATCCAGGACGGCTCTCCCCTAGGGGGCGCCGTCCAGTGCACGGCTTCCGAAAAGCACTCCCATTACTGTGACCCCCAAAATGGAGCCCTAACTTTCTCAAAAGGCCCCTGGGGTGCCTTATACACCTTCCCCTCCTGGAAGCCATTACTCTCAAATCATTATCTTCTAGGTGGAAAGCCCTTTTGGAACCCAATTATATTTGTTTTTCTTCTTAATCAGCATACTCCATGGGATATGATTCCAAATGTTAACTGTGATTGTCTCTCAGGAGGAAATTGAAGAATGGAGACGCAAACTTGCCTGTCAGTATTTTCCCTTTGAGCTTTACTTGAAGATTTTTTTACCTATTTTTTAAACCACTTTTTAAACCCCTGATTGGATCCAATCAATTTTCATAATCTCATTAGCAAACAGATTACATCAAAAAAATAATGTATTGCTATGACAGAAGGGTGTGGTTTCTGAAGTGTGAAAGAGTGAGTTGTTTGGCTGTGTCCAACTCTTTGCAACCCCGGGGACTGAGGTGGTTTCTAAGATTTGCTTCAAATTGCTCAGGGGGAGCAAGTGAGAGGGTGTAGAGATGAAAACAGATTGGCCAGGAGTGAACTGTTGGAGCAGGGCGCTCCTCCCGTTCTTCCAATTTGGGACATGTTAGAAAACCTCGACAGTAAAAATCGCATTGAAAATGTGCACATTGAAAAGAAATTTGTCCTGTTTAAGAGTCAATCCATGTCTCAGAATTCAGGGTCTCCCACCCAGACTGCTGATGGCCTCCTTTCCCCTTTCCTCCTCGATTTCCCATAGCACTGACCACCTTCCAATGCATGAGGTTATTTCCATGTTAAGTCTATGTTCATGATGGCCAATGTGAATCACAGTCTGATTTCATGCTTATTTCATTTGTTAAAAATGTTTTATTCTCTTCTACATTTGTGGAGAGGATTGGAGTGGAAGGGTGGCAGGGGGATTTTTTTTTTTTCTTGGCCACAATCCTTGGCATTCAGGGATCTTAGTTCCCTGACCAGGGATCAATCTCACCCCTGCTATAGCAGAAGCTCAGAGTCTTAATCTCTGGACTGCCAGGGAAATCCCAAGGGATTTTATTTTTTACTGGTTTCCCAATAGTATCTAATTTGCTTATCATGCCTCCTATTCACCATGTCTCTCCCCCTAGAAGGTAAGTTCCATGTGGGCAAGAACCCAGGCCCAGTTTTACTTGCTAATATTGAAAATTATATATGTAACTCCCCTTTTATTTTTATTGGATAGTCAGTATACAGATTAAAACCAAAGATTCTTGAGCCAGCCTGAGTGAAAGGCACTCAGTCGTGTCTGACTCCTTGTGACTCCATGGACTATACGGTCCATGGAATTCTCCAGGCAAGAATACTGGAGCCATTCCCTTCTCCAGGAGATGCTCCCAACCCAGGGATTGAACCCAGGTGTCCTGCATTGCGGGTGGATTCTTTTACCAGCTGAGCCACCATGGAAACCCAAGAATACTGGAGTGGGTAGCCTATCCCTTCTCCAGCAGATCCTCCTGACCCAGGAATCGAACCAAAGTCTACTGCATTGCAGGCAGATTCTTTACCAGCTGAGCTACCAGGGAAGTCCTCTGAGGGAGGTTCAAATCCCCACTCTGCCACCTACTAGCCGTGTGACCTTGGGCAGGTCACTTGGCCTCAGTTCTCTGAGCTGTGAAGTGGGGACATAGCCATATCTACTATTACCCTGATTGGTAATAACAGACTCCATGAAGGTTGGCTGGGGCTTCCTCAGTGGCTTAGTGGTAAAGAATCCACGTGCCAACCAGGAGACATAGGTTCCATTCCTCGGTCGAGAAGATTCTCCTGGAGCAGGGAATGGCAGCCCACTTCAGTATACTTGCCTGGGAAATCCCATGGACAGAGGAACCTGGCAGGCTGTAGTCCATGAGGTCACAGAAGAGTCGGATACGACTTACAACATGACTAAACAACCACAACAGCACTTATTTAGGGAGTCAAATAGAAATGCATTTGCTTCCTGCTGGAGCCTGTTTTCTCCTGTGCAATGGGATCTCTGAGTTAGTGATGTCGGATACTTAAAGGTGATAAGAATTTTATGCAACCTAATGAATAGGAAGCCTCCAACTCAGATGTCTGACCCAAATAACAGCAATTGCTCAGCACCAAAGGTCTTTTTTTTTTCTTTTTAATGGCAAAGACCCAGAAGCAGAAGAGATTAAGAAGAGATGGCAAGAATACACAGAAGAATGGTACCAAAAAGCTCTTAATGACTCAGATAACCATGATGATGTGGTCCCTCACCTAAAGCCAGACATCCTGAAGTGTGAAGTAAAGTGGGCCTTAGAAAGCATTACTATGAACAAAGCTAGTGGAGGTGATGGAATTCCAGCTGAGCTATTTCAAATCCTAAAAGATGATGCTGTTAAAGTGCTGCACTCATTATGTCAGCAAAGTTGGAAAACTCAGCTGTGGCCACAGGACTGGAAAAGGTCAGCTTTCATTCCAATCCCAAAGAAAGGCAATGCCAAAGAATGCTTAAATTACCATACAGTTGCACATGCCAGCAAGATTATGCTCAAGTCCTTCAAACTAAGCTTCAGCAGTACATGAACCAAGAACTTCCAAATGTACAAAATGTATTTAGAAAAGGCAGAGGAATCAGAGATCAAGTTGCCAACATACACTGGATAGAGTTGATATACAGATTAAAAGCAAAGATTCAAACTCAAGGAGATAGTGAAGGACAGGGAAGCCTGGCAGTTCACGGGGTCACAAAGAGTTGGACACAACTGAACAAAAACAATTTATTTATTTTTGGCGGTGCTGGTTCTTCACTGCTGCGCATGGGCTTTCTCTAGTTTCCATTTGCCAGCTAGCTTCCTCATTGCGGTGATTTCTTGCAGAGACATTACTTTGCTGACTAAGGTCAGTCTAGTCAAGGCTATGGTTTTTCCAGTGGTTATGTATGGATGTGAGAGTTGGACTGTGAAGAAGGCTGAGCGCCTAAGAATTGATGCTTTTCAACTGTGGTGTTGGAGAAGATTCTTGAGAGTCCCTTGGACTGCAAGGAGATCCAACCAGTCCATTCTGAAGGAGATCAGCCCTGGGATTTCTTTGGAAGGAATGATGCTAAAGCTGAAACTCCAGTACTTTGGCCACCTCATGCAAAGAGTTGACTCATTGGAAAAGACTCTGAGGCTCGGAGATATTGGGGGCAGGAGGAGAAGGGAATGAGAGGATGAGATGGCTGGATGGCATCACAGACTTGATGGACGTGAGTCTGAGTGAACTCCAGGAGTTGGTGATGGACAGGGAGGCCTGGCGTGCTGCAATTCATGGGGTCGCAAAGAGTCGGACACGACTGAGCGACTGAACTGAACTGAACTGTGGGCTCTAAGGCACACGCAGACTTCAGTAGTTACTACTACATGGGCTTAGTAGTAGTGGCACTCAGGCTTAGTTGCGCTTAGGCGTTTGGGATCTTTCTAGACCAGGGATCAAACCGGTGTCCCCTGCATTGGTAGGTGTGCTTATAACCACTGGACCACTGGGGAAGCCCAGCACCAAGGGTCCTGCAGCCTGGTTAGGGATACTCCAAGCAGTCACTGGTGGGGATGACAATGACGAGGCTGACTACTTCGGCCAACCCCTCCCTCCTCCAAGGCTTTTCTTCAGTTGAGTAGCTACCCTGAGGTCCCAATACAGCCCAATGGAGGGATTTTCTGGAGATCACTCAGGGAGGAAAGGGAGGGGCAGGCTTGTAAGTACAGGCAGAGGGAGGAGGGGCAGGACAGTGAGAAGGGAGTGGCAGGCAGAAAATGTGGAATCAGAAAGGGAGTGGGAGTGGTGGAGGGTGGTGCTGGGTAGGAAGAAAGGAGGGGCCAGAGAATAAAAAGGGCAGATGTAGAGATGGGGGTACCTGAAGCTTGGTTGCCTGCAAGGAGCAATGAGTGAGATGCAGGGTAGGGCTCCGGGGCTGCACGGCCCCAGAGGGGACTGGTTGGGGGGCTGTGGGCGCACGGTGGAGAGTGGAGGGGATGGGAGCCTGGCAAGGACAGCTTGGGAGTTTGGGGACTCAAGGACGGGGCTGGGGGTGATGAAGATAGGGAGGCAGCTGATGGCGTTTGGGGGAGTGACAGCCTTGGGGTGTGGCTGGTAGGGGCGGGGCTGGTGGAGGCTGGAGGTCATGGACACTCTGACATCTTGACACGGGGTCTCCAGCAGCGGCAGCCTGGCCAGGCGAGGACGACCTGTGGGCCTCTGGGGGCCTGCCCGCCAGTGTTGCTACTCCAGACACGGAACCCAAGGAGGTGCTGGACCTGAGCCGACTGCCTAACGAGCTGCTCCAGGAGGTGCTGAGCTACCTGCCCCCACGCACGCTGCTCCGGCACTGCCGCCCGGTGTGCCGGCGCTGGCGAGACGTGGTGGACGGCTGGGGCCTGTGGCGGAGCATCCTGCCCTGGAAACACCCCGACCTGTGGCCCGTCATCCGCACCTGCCTGCCCCCTGCTGACGCCCCCGGGCCCTGCATCCTGGGCCGCTTCTGCGAGCGCAGACCCATAGGACGCAACCTCCTCCGGAACTCTCAGAGCTCTCATGGCCTAGGTGGGAGCCCAGGAAAGGGTCCTCGTGGAAGCACGTGGGAGGAGGCGAAAGGGGCAGGCATGGGAAAGAGGAGAGGCCTGTACCTGGGCGAGTGGGCTGGCGGGGAACTTGGTCACCAACCTTTTTTTTGTTGTTTAATGGAAGGATTCTTGAACCAGACAGTGCCGACCGCAGGGGCTGCCCGGGGTGCAGAGGAAAACGAGAGGGTGGGCCCGCTGATGGCCTATAGACAGAGATGGCTCCTCTCTTCCTACAGGTGATGGTTCCCAAGGGTCAGGGTGGTTGTCGAGTACTTGTTTGGTTCTCATTGGCCTTGCTCCCTCTTTCCTAGGTGGTGTCAACAGAAGCAGGTGTTGGACCTGGAGAAGGAGGGTCTGTGGCGGGAACTCCTGGATAGTGGAAACATTGAGATCCGTGTCTCCGACTGGTGAGTGTGATGACAAAAACAGCCCTTTAGCTGAGCATTGGCCTTGGTTTGGGTGACTTCATGTAGATCTCCTAACAGCCCCTTAGATAAGCAGGAAGGAAAATGACTTCATCACCACCAGAGCTTTAGTACTTAGCAACATCCTTTCTCTGAACCCTCTCTCAGCCCCCAAAGGGACTTGGATTGGAAGATGCCTGGTTGGATTCTAGCAGAGGACTTGGGTCCAACTAAGTCTTGTCTGTGAATGAGATGCTCCTTGGTTCAGGAGGGGACAAGATAGGAGAGTTGTCTAAGAGGTCAGATTCTAGAACCAGACCTCTCACACTCAAATCCCAGTTTCCTGGCTTTGTGGCCTTGGACAAGTCACAGTGTGCCTCCATTTCCCTATCTTCAGAAGACAGGGTTATATATTAGCCAGTTGTTTCAGTGGAGAAAAAGCTGTACAGAAGAATGAGTTTTTAAAAAATATTTATTTGCTTTACTGTGCTGGGTCTTAATTCCAGCATGAGGGGCTGGCATGTAAGATCTAGTTCCCTGACCAGGGATCAAACCCGCCCGCCCCCACTGAAGAATCCAGAGTCTTAGCCAATGGACCACCAGAGAAGTCCCCGAGTCCTTATTTTACTGTATTATTTACTTATTTATAGGGTGTGCCGGGTCTTTGCTGCTGAGACTTACCTAGCTGTGGCGAGCAGGGGCTGCTCTCTAGCCGCAGCGTGCAGGCTTCTCACTGTGGTGGGTTTCTCTTGTTGCAGGGCACGGGGTCTAGAGCTCAGGCTCAGTAGTGGTGGTGCACAGGCTTAGTTCCTCCTAAGTGGCGTGTGGGCTCTTCCTGGATCAGGGGGCAAGCCCCTGTCTTCTGCATTGGCAGGCTGGTTCCTTACGCATGGAACCACCAGGAAAGCCCTCAACCAAGTTTTTACTAGGGTTTTATCATGTTAACCTCCAGGTCAATTCATACTCCGTACTTCATCCTGAGTCACATGGTTGATCTGGAGTGACTGGCCTCCATTATGTGACTACAACAGAGGATGTGGTCAGCCCCAACCATTTCATATTGACAGGCCATTTGTGTGTGTGTGTGTGTGTGTGTGTGTGTGTGTGTGTGTGTGTGTGACTGACGCAGAACAGTGTGAAAGGTAAGTCAGTTCAGTTCCGTCGCTCAGTCGTGTCTGACTCTTTGCGACCCCATGAATTGCAGCATGCCAGGCCTCCCTGTCCATCACCATCTCCCGGAGTTCACTCAGACTCACATCCGTCAAGTCAGTAATGCCATCCAGCCATCTCATCCTCGGTCGTCCCCATCTCCTCCTGCCCCCAATCCCTCCCAGCATCAGAGTCTTTTCCAATGAGTCAACTCTTTGAATCAGGTGGCCAAAGTACTGGAGTTTCAGCTTTAGCATCAGTCCTTCCAAAGAAGTCCCAGGGCTGATCTCCTTTAGAATGGACTGGTTGGATCTCCTTGCAGTCCAGAAGAACACAAAAATATATTAATACAGAATTAGGACAAAATACTACGGGAAGAAGTAGAATGGACATCTGTTTCTAAGAAGTGGAGTGATATGAAGTCTCTGTGAAAGAGTTGTTTGTGTGTTTGTACAGCCTATTACTCTTAATTCTTTCAATTTTAATTTCTCACATCATAACATAGCTGTCTATTTGGAGGTCGTTTCTTTGAATGTTGCTGGATAGCCCATCACCACTGTGTTTAGGTGCCCCTGGACTGATAAAAAAACTGATAAAAAAACTTACACGACTGATAAAAAAAATTGTACCTTAAAACATCACCATTGTATACATTGGAAATGACATCTTGGCCACCACTGAAATATATTATAGGATGAGAAGTAAGACAATGAAGGAGGTACCCTGAGGCTTCCCAGATGGCACCAGTGGTAAAGAACCTGCCTGCCAATGCAGGAGATATGAGACATGGGTTTGATCCCTGGATCAGGATGGTCCCCTGGAGGAGGGCATGGCGACCCACTCCTGTGTTCTCGTGTGGAGAATCCCATGGGCAGAGGAGCCTGGAGGGCTACAGCCTACAGGGTCACAAAGAGTCGGACACAACTGAGCGACTTAGCATGCACATGCACCTTTAAGCCTGGGATTCTAGGTCATTCCTCCTGAAATGAATGTGCAGACCAGCTGGGGGGCGTGTTTAGTGCAGATGGATTCAGTTAGATATGCATTGGGGTCAGGCTCCCCCATGACACTGACGTGCCAGTTCCCATGACAACATTTGGTACTCGTATGCATGGCAAGCCCTTTCAGGTGAAGGCAGGCAAACCCCCAAAGAGATGGGGTGACCAGTTCAGGCTTCACAGTCTCCCTTCTGCCATAGGTGGTTCGATGACCGAGACGCTGACTGTTTATACCGGCTAATTGTTCAACTTTTAGATGCCAACCAGGCCGTCCTGCATCACTTCTCTCCTTTGCCTTTTCCCAGCAATCAGCTGGGCAACGATTTCTTCTTTGAGGTGAGTCTCTGAGAGGGCTATGGGAAAGGACAGTGGAACCTATGATGACCTATGGCTGCATTAACAAATTGCCCCGGAATTTAGTCGCTTAATATCAACAGCAGTCATTTTATCTCCTCTCATAGTTTCTATGAGGATGATTTTGCTGGGAGTTTCTGGCTCTGGTCTTATTCAGACACTGGCTGGAGCTAAAGGGCAGGGTGGGCTGTGAGTGTGTACACAGCAACTGGTGGCTGGCCAAGCAGCTCTTGGTTTAGTCTCAGAGCTTGGCCATGGGATCCCCCTGCATGGTCTAGTTGGGGCTTCCCCACAGCGTGGCGGCTTTGGGGCAGGCAGCTGCTTCCTGGTAGCTCAGGGCTCCATGAGGCTGCTGGAGAAACCAGCAGAAGATGCATTGCCTCTGTGATCCTGCTGTGGAAGTCACTTGGAGAAAGTCACTCAGCATCACTCCCACCACACTCTTGGTTACAATGAAACCCACCCAGATTCAAGGTGGGTGGGAATTAGACCCCACCCCTGGGTGAGGAGTGGCGTGATTCTAGAAGGATGTGTGGAAGCAGAGACCTTGTTGCAGCCATCTATAGGTAATACCACCTGCCAGAAGGCCCCCAACTCAGCTTTTGAGGGGAAGGCACAGTGGGACTTAATCTCTTTTTCTGTCTACAGGTCAACCACGTGTTCTCCAACCTCAAGAAAGGTGTCCGCTTTGTGTCTTTTGAACACTGGGTCCGGGACTTTGAGTTCTCACGTGAGCAGCACGGAAACTATCCATTACACTCGAGCATGACCGTGCGGGTCCGTCAGGCACTACCCGATCATGCCTTTCAGGCTCTGGGACCCCCGGCTGAGCCATCTCAGTATTAGGGACTTGCAGCTCCTGGCCTCTGGGGATCTCATGAATCCAGTTGAAGTTTCTAATGGGCCCTGTCGTCAGGTTCTGGAAGCTATAGGAAGAACGTTCGTACATCAGATTTACTGGTTGCCACGGCTCTAAGGCAGGCACTGTTCTAGTAAGTGGAGACGAACGGGTGAAGACAGACAGACGGTGAGAAGGCTCCTCCCCCTCCCCCCACACCAGGCCCTCTGGTTCAGCCCCTGTGCCCTGTGCCCTTGTTTCCTTCTGGTTCTGCTGCAGAGGCTTCTTCGGTCTTGTGCAGAAAGCCCTCTCCTCATATCTGCACTAGAAGCTCATCCCTATGGCTAAGAAAATCCCAGCCCCCATTGGTGATTAACTTAACCTCATGGGGTTTCAAGACTGGGACCAGGACTCAGAGCAGGAAGTCAAACTGCCTCAAAAACTCGAGACAGAGGGTTCTGCCCACGCTGTGAACAATGAGGTGGTCCCCTGAGCCCAACCCTACCCTGGATCCTACGGTGTATAAAATTATTTTGTTACATTTTGAAATTCTTTTCAAATATGGAGAGAATAAATCAAGAACATATCTGCCAATCATAGGTAATAAATGTAATATGATCGTGCCAAAGTGTCTCAGCGGTTTTTAATAGCAATACAATGTTACAGCCTGGGTGACTACTGGATTCAGAGTAAGGAGCTGTTTCAGTTGAGGAAAAACTATACAGAAGGAAACATCTGGAGAAGGTGTTCTCCAGTGGAGAGAATGGAGGAGTCAGAACCTTATTTCCCAAGTCCTGACAGATGCTAAAGCTGAAGCTCCAGTACTTTGGCTACCTCATGCGAAGAGTTGACTCATTGGGAAAGACTCTGATGCTGGGAGGGATTGGGGGCAGGAGGAGAAGGGGACGACAGAGGATGAGATGGCTGGATGGCATCACCGATTCGATGGACATGAGTTTGAGTGAACTCCAGGAGTTGGTGATGGACAGGGAGGCCTGGCATGCTGCGATTCATGGGGTCGCAAAGATTCAGACATGACTGAGCGACTGAACTGAACTGAACGAAATCATGGGGTCACAGGTTATCTACCAGGGTTAGAAGCCTTAGGCAGGCAGTGGATATGGGCACAGTGTCACAGTGACACCACATTTGTGACATTCCGGTCACAAGGATAAGAGAGAACCTTGCAACGGCAGGATCCCGCTGTCCCCACCCCAGTCCAGGGGTCATGGCTGCCCCTCCCTGCTGCAGGATCCCTAAGGAGCTCCAGGTCTCCGGGTGGAAAGCAGATGAAGCTGCTGCTGCCTTTGATGTGTCCACCCTGAAGTGTCCCCCCACCTGCAGTAGAATCTGGAACACACTCCGAAGGGAGGGTGTTTGGTCAGTTTCATCCAAAGGGGAATTGACAGGTTGAAACAGATCTGAGAGTCAGGACCACATGCAGTGTGTGGTCTTGGAATAGATACTGGTTCAGACTCAACTCTGGAGGATATTTTTGGTTCCACCCGAGGACTTTGGATAGAAGGAATATGAGACAGGAGTTTACAGGAAGGGAAAGATGGAAACCATTGCCTGAAAAATAAACATATTATTTAACTTTCACATATATACTCCTAAGTGTTGTGTTATACCTATATGCATATTTGTAGGTGTGTATCTATATGCCAAATTTAATATGTGTGTATGTGAGTGCTAAGTCATTTCAGTCATGTCCAACTCTGTGTGACCCCATGAACTGTAGCCCGCCAGGCTTCTCTTTTCATGAGATTCTCCAGGCAAGAATACTGGAGTGGGTTGCCATGCCCTCCTCCAGGGGATCTTCCCAACCCAGGCACTGGACTAGCATCTCTTAGGTCTCCTGCATTGGCACGTGGGTTCTTTACCACTAGTGCCGCCTGGAAAGCCTCAATTAAACTTATACACACGCTTATTTAAATACATTTCCTTGTATTTGTATTATGGATTACCTTCTGCATATCCTGAAGAAGGAAATGGCAACCGACTCCAGTACTCTTGCCTGGAAAATTCCATGGATGGAGGAGCCTGATAGGCTACAGTCCAAGGGGCCACAAAGAGTTGGACATGACTGAGCCACTTCACTTCACTTTTGGATGGAGCTATTCATAACAAGAATATGAACCAAAGCATTACAGGCTTACCACAGTGGTGAACAGTGGATAGAAGTTACTTCTGTACTTGCTCATTTTGCATATCCGAATTTCTCATTTTCTGTATGTGTGTGTAGGAATACTATGTTACAGACAAATATGAAGCATCCTCTAATGCAATTTCCCTTCACTTTCAGATATAACCACTTTTAGAAGACATTTTTGCTGACAGGGTTTTAAAATGTTTTTGGAGAATTCTGTATACAAGCAAATGTAGAGAGAAGAGTATTATTATTTCCATGTCACTTTCTATTACCAGAAACAGTTTCAACTTAGGGCCAGTCCTCAATTCACACCCTTCTCTTTATATTTTTAATGTATATTTTAATATTTTATTTTATTTATTTTTTAATTAGAGGAAAATTGCTTTACAATGTTGTGTTGGTTTCCACCATGCAACAATGCAAATCAGCCATAATTATACATATATCTCCTCCCTCTTGAGCCTCTCTCTCCTCCCCCATCCCACCCCTCTAGGTCATCACAGAGCGCCAGGCTGGGCTCCCTGTGGTATACAGCAGCTTCTCACCAGCTATCTATGTTACACATGGCTGTGTATATATGTCAATGTTATTTTTTCCATTTGTCCCACTCTTTCCTTCCCCTACTGTGTGCTCAATTCTGTTCTATCTGCATCTCCACTCCTTCTCTGCAAATAGGATCATTAATACCATTTTTATAGATACTGTTGATATATATATATGCATCACTATACAATACTTGCTTTTCTCTTTCTAATGTACTTCACTCTATATACAGATTCTAGGTTCATCCACTCCACCAAAACTGCCTCAATTTTGTTTTATATATATATACAGACCATTTTTTAAGTCTTTATTGAATTTGTTATAATATTGTTTTTGTTCTGTGTTTTGAGTTTTTGGCCACGAGGCATGTGGGACCTTAATTCCCTGACCAGGGATCAAACCCTCACCCTCTGCATTGAAAGGCGAAGTCTTAACCACTGGACCATCAGGGAGGTCCAAATTAAATTTTTTTTGGCAGGGGGGGCACAATTTCAACCTTAAAGAGAAGTTGTAGTTACCGAAGAGGATTTTTCCACCCAAAATATTCAGCACATTTACAACTGGATGCACTATCACCACCTTTAGTGTGTCTTTCCTGCAACCATTAGACTGAAGAGGTCGCGTTGATTAAATAGCTGTCTGATGAAATAACAGAAAAGGGTTAACATAGCTTGGCCTCTCCTTCTAAAGGAGTGTGTCTCAGGAGTGAGTCCAACTGTATGCTGAGACCCCCAAGTCCTTCTGGCGAATATGCAGCCATGGGGGTGGTCTTGGGGACACACAAACACATGCACAGTGGTGGCAGGGGTGGCATTGCCAGAAAGATCCTGGCTACCTAAACTATGGCCTATCTGTTACAGGGAGGCGGCGGCGGGGAGGGGGGTGGAATGGGGAAACCCCAGTGCCTAGTGGCCGTGGAGTTGCTCATGGTTTGAAACAGCTGAGCTGCTCTGTTTGATCTGAGTCCCTGTAAAACCGAGTTCCCCTAACAAGTCTATGATTGACCTCTCTATCCAAAACTTGATTTCTTTTCTTGTCCCATAGTGTTCCCCCCAAGACTGAGGGGTGTCAGAGAAAAGGGGGGAATGAAATGGAGTAGGATCCTCCTGGGTACAAAAGCCTTTCCAAGACCCCCATTTCTTATTTGTAGGAAACAGGCTTCAGCCTCCTAGACTGTCCCTGAGTTCCAATGAAAGAAATTTAACATATTTCCATCTAGGGAAGACATTCTGGCTTATATATGATGCAAGTGAGACTTGAACCCAGCCAAAACCCAGTTTGCATCCATGGTCTTTTAACAGATCATACCTGGTCTCAGGAGTTAATGAAGGTCAGGTCCTTGATATCTCATTGCAGAAAGAATTCAGTCAGAAACTAAGTAATAGGTAAGAAGCAGATTTATTTCGGAGAAGGCAATGGCACCCCACTCCAGTACTCTTGCCTGGAAAATCCCATGGGCGGAGAAGCCTGGTAGGCTGCAGTCCATGGGGTTGCGAAGAGTCGGATACGACTGAGCGACTTCACTTTCACTTTTCACTTTCATGCATTGGAGAAGGAAATGGCAACCCACTCCAGTGTTCTTGCCTGGAGAATCCCAGGGACGGAGGAGCCGGGTGGGCTGCCATCTATGGGGTCGCACAGAGTCGAACACAACTGAAGCGACTTAGCAGCAGCAGCAGCAGCAGATTTATTTAGAGAGAAACACATTTCGCAGACAGAACATGGGTCATCTTAGAAGCGGAGAGGCCTCAAAATATGGTGTGGTTAGATTTTATGGACTGGGTAATTTCATAGGCTGATGGATGGGAGATTATTTGGGGGGAAGGGGTGGAGATTTCCAGGAACTAGACTGCCACTCACTTTTTGACCTTTTATGGTTGGCCTCAGAACTATCCGGCCTTCTCTGCTGACTCGGACAGTAAAGAATCCGCTTGCAATGCAGGAGACCCGCGTTTGATCCCTCGGTTAGGAAGATTCCCTGCAGGAGAGCATGGCAACCCGCTCCAGTATTCTTGCCTGGAGAATCCCCATGGACAGAGGACCCTGGCAGGCTACAGTCCATGGGGTTGCAAAGAGGCGGACATGACTGAGCAACTAAGCTCAGCACACACAGAAGAGAATAGCTTTACTGCTTTGCTGGGCAAGGAGGGGGCCACAGCAGGCTCTGCTGTGCTTAGTCACTCAGTCATATCCGACTCTTTGTGACCCCATGGACTGTAGCCCACCAGACTCCTCTGTCCATGAGATCTCCAGGCAAGAATACTGGAGCGGGTTGCCATGCACTCCTTCAGGGGATCTTCCCCACCCAGGAATCAAACCCAGGTCAAATCATGCTGATGGCCTATTTCAAATTATTTACCCTGCCCTGCCTTTCAGTTCAGTTCAGTTGCTCAGTCGTGTCCGACTCTGCGACCCCATGAACTGCAGCATGCCAGGCCCCCCTGTCTATCACCATCTCTCAGAGTTCACTCAAACTCATGTCCATCCAGTTAATGATGCCATCCAGCCATCTCATCCTCTGTCGTCCCCTTCTCCTCCTGCCCCCAATCCCTCCTAGCATCAGAGTCTTTTCCAATGAGTCAACTCTTCGAATCAGGTGGCCAAAATATTGGAGTTTCAGCTTCAGCATAAGTCCTTCCAAAGAACACCCAGGACTGATGTCCTTTAGAATGGACTGGTTGGATCTCCTTGCGGTCCAAGGGACTCTCAAGAGTCTTCTCCAACACCACAGTTCAAAAGTGTCAATTCTTCGGCACTCAGCTTTCTTCACAGTCCAACTCTCACATCCATACATAACCAATGGAAAAACCATAGCCTTGACTAGACAGACCTATGTTGGCAAAGTAATATCTCTGCTTTTGAATATGCTATCTAGGTTGGTCATAACTTTTCTTCCAAGGAGTAAGCGTCTTTTAATTTCATGGCTGCAATCACCATCTGCAGTGATTTTGGAGCCCCCAAAAATAAAGTCTGACACTGTTTCCACTGTTTCCCCATCTATTTCCCATGAAGTGATGGGACCAGATGCCATGATCTTCATTTTCTGAATGTTGAGCTTTAAGCCAACTTTTTCATTCTCCTCTTTCATTTTCAACAAGAGGCTTTTTTGTTCCTCCTCACTTTCTGCCATAAGGATGGTGTCATCTGCATATCTGAGGTTATTGATATTTCTCCCGGAAATCTTGATTCCAGCTTGTGCTTCTTCCAGCCCAGCATGTCTCATGATGTACTCTGCATATAAGTTAAATAAGCAGGGTGACAATATGCAGCCTTGACGGACTCCTTTTCCTGTTTGGAACCAGTCTGTTGTTCCATGTCCAGTTCTAACTGTTACTTCCTGACCTGCATACAGGTTTCTCCAGAGGCAGGTCAGGTGGTCTGGTATTCCCATCTCTTCCAGAATTTTCCACAGTTTATTGTGATCCACACAGTCAAAGGCTTTGGCATAGTCAAGAAAGCAGAAATAGATGTTTTTCTGGAACTTTCTCACTTTTTCCATGATCCAGCAGATGTTAGCAATTTGATCTCTGGTTCCTCTGCCTTTTCTAAAACCAGCTTGAACATCTGGAAGTTCACGGTTCACGTATTGCTGAAGTCTGGCTTTGAGAATTTTGAGCATTACTTTACTAGCGTGTGAAATGAGTGCAATTGTGTGGTAGTTTGAGCATTCTTTGGCATTGCCTTTCTTTGGGATTGGAATGAAAACTGACCTTTTCCAGTCCTGTGGCCACTGCTGAGATTTCCAAATTTGTTGGCACTTTCACAGCATCATCTTTCAGGATTTGAAAGAACTCAACTGGAATTCCATCACCTCCACTAGCTTTGTTTGTAGTGATGCTTTCTAAGGCCCACTTGACTTCACATTCCAGGATGTCTGGCTCTACGTGAGTGATCACACCATTGTGATTATGTGGGTTGTGAAGATCTTTTTTGTATCGTTCTTCTGTGTATTCTTGCCACCTCTTCTTAATATCTTCTGCTTCTGTTAGGTCCATACCATTTCTGTCCTTTATCGAGCCCATCTTTGCATGAAATGTTCCCTTGGTATCTCTAATTTTCTTGAAGAGATCTCTAGTTTTTCCCATTCTGTTGTTTTCCTCTATTTCTTTACATTGATTGCTGAGGAAGGCTTTCTTCCATCCAAGGAGTGGTGGCTGCGCAGGCGCAGGAGGGCTGAGAGGAACTACTCCACGTTCAAGGTCAGGAGGAGCGGCCATGAGGAGATACCCCTCGTCCAAGGTAAGGAGCAGCGGCTGCACTTTGCTGGAGCAGCCGTGAAGAGAAACCCCACGTCCAAGGTAAGAGAAACCCAAATAAGACGGTAGGTGTTGTGAGAGGCATCAGAAGGCTGACACACTGAAACCATAATCACAGAAAACTGGTCAGTCTAATCGCACGGACCACAGCCTTGTCTAACTCAATGAAACTAAGCCCTGCCTTTACTGTATTCTTAGTCACTCAGTCTTGTGTTTCACTCTGCAACCCCATGCAATCTGCAACTCCTCTGGTTCCATGGGATTTTCCAGGAAAGGATCCTGGTATGGGTTGCCATTTCCTCCCCCAGGGGATCCTCCTAACCCAAGGATCAAACCTGTGTTTCTTGTGTCTCCTGCATTGCAGGCGGATTCTTTACCTGCTGAGCCATCAGGGGAGCCCGTCTTTCCTGAGGAAACTCCAGTAAAGGTCATGATCTAAGCCTTTCCCTGGGTCCTATCTCCGATCCCTTGACCACGCGGTGTCCTTCGCAAGCGGCCCTGTGTGACACACCTCCGGTTTCTAGGACCTGTGAGTGCAATGAACTTGCTTTTCCTGAGCCTCTCCTCTGTCTCCTCTTGTGGCTTCAGTGGACTGGCCATCTCCTGAAAGGACACAGAACAATAAAATACCGTTAGGCAGTTAGAATAGGAAACAGGAGTCCAAAATGTGGTGGCTAAAAGACAAGGAAGGGAAGAGCCCACGAAAATAGAACAAAGGAAAGTCAAAGGAAGGTCGGAGGACGAGAGTGAGGACCTCAGGTAGAGCAAACAGCACTCCTGGCTGAGCCCAATTTGCACAGGGCAGGCCCAGGGGGAGGGAAACATGAAAAAGCGGAGCCAAAGGGCTCTCTCTCTCTCTCTCTCTCTTTCTCTCTCTTCCTCTCTCTTCGGTGCGCTGGCGCACTCCCCCACTCTCTTCTCTTCGTGTCCTTGGGTCGGCATGCCCTCACGCCTGGAGGATGGATTCTCCTGCTATTTTCTAAATAAAATAGAGCTGTAACACGGAGCTGTAACACTGAATTGTCTAACAGCTATAACACGGTCTGTCCAAGACCTGAGAGCTGTGATGCACCAAGGGCTTTAACGCCCGTCACTCCAAATCTTTATTGTGATGAGACAGAACCGAGGAGAATACACTCGCCTGACAATACCATAGGCTTGTAATGTATACTAAAGAACCCTTCTGGATCAAGGAAAACAGCAAAAACAAGTGTGTGGTGGGGGTGGTGTAGAGGGGGCGGCAGAGGGGAGGAGGGGGACTTCCCCGGTGGTCCAGTGGTTAAGAATTCGCCTTCCAATGCAGAGGACATGGATTCAATCCCTAGTAGCAGAACTAAGATCCCACAGGCCACCCCGTGGGCCACAAAAGCTAGAGACGCCCACCGGCCACAATTAAGACCAGTGCAGCCAAATCAAAATTTGTGTGACACTCCCTTGTTTTTGTCACTAACAGAAGGATTGAAATTTAAACTGTTTGAGTATCTCTATAAACAATTATTTTTGCTATGCGTGTAGGCTAAGTCACTTCAGTTGTGCCCGACTCTTTTCAACCCCATGGACTATAGCCCGCCAGGTTACTCTGTCCATGGGATTCTCCAGGCAAGAATACTGGAGTGGGTTGCCGTGCCCTCTTCCAGGGAATCTTGCCACCCCGGGATCAAACCCACATCTCTCATGTCTCCTGCTTTGACAGGCAGGTTTTTCACCACGAGCGCCACCTGGGAAGCCCCAAAGTGCCTTCAAATACTGCCAAATGTCTCCTGGGAGGACGAAGTCACCCCAGTTGAGAACTATTGTCCTGGGTGAACCACTTAACTTCCAAGAACTTCCTCCTCTACATAACATTGCCAGTAACAGTATTTACCTGGTATATCTTCACTATGTACCATATCTACCCACATAACAGCATGCACCTGCATGTTAAACTGTGGTTAACATGTGTGTTATGCTTGGAATAAGGCCTGGTATAGAGGGACAGCTGTCAGATGATTGTAATTAGTATCATTATGTTGTTATTATATGTAATTAGAGGCACACCCTTAGTGCTTAGAAGCTACTTTAACACCTCTCAGCCATCTTGAATAAGTTCCTGTCTCCTAGCCTGTTTCCTTATGTGCAAGACTCTGTTCTGCTTTCTTGAGCATCCCCAGGGATTTCCCTCATAGCTCAGTGGATGAAGAATCCATCTGCAATGCAGGAGACCTGGGTTCGATCCCTGGATCGGAAAGATCCCCTGGAGAAGAGAATTGCCACCCACTCCAGTATTCTTGCCTGGGGAATCCCATGGACAGAGGAGCCTGGTGGGCTACAGTTCATGGGGTCACATACAGTCAGACACGACCTACCTCTGTTAGTCAAATGGATTGTTTAAATATTAAAATATTCCACCCAGGTTGGTGAATATTGACTGCCAAGCCCCCTCCTCTCTTCTGCTCCTTCTCAAGACTTCCTCACCACCTCCCGTAATCAAAGGGATACACAGGGTGCTTCTGAGGCCCCGCTCCAGTGCTCAGCAATGACTGGGCTGCTATTAGAAAATGCAGATGTCATCTTAGTCCTGCTGTGGGAGCCTTGTTATTTGCCAATCATCCCCTTTCCTCGCTAACAGAACCACACACACACACTGTATACATAATTTTTATTTTTTATTTATTTATTTTTGGCTGCGCTGGGTCTTCGTTGCTGTGCTCCGGCTTTCTCTAGTCACGGCGAATAGGGTCTACTCTCAAGGCACAGTGCACCACAGTGACTTATCTTGTTGTGCAGCCCGGGCTCTGGGGTGTGCAGGTTTCCCTAGTTGCTGCTCGTCGGCTTACTGGGATTTTTCTGCACGTGGGATTTTCCTAGATCAGGGCTCAAACTGATGCCCCCTGTATTGCAAGGCAGATTCTTTTAACCAGTGAACCACCAGGGAAGCCCAGAACTGCAATTTTTAAAAATACTTATTTTTATTTCTTTGACTGCACCTGGTCTCAGTTGTGGCGTGGAGGATCTTCGATCTTTGTAGCAGTATGCAGGATCTTTAGTTGGGGCATGAGAACTCTTAGTTGCACCCTGTGGGATCTAGTTTCCCAACCAGGGATGGAACCTGGGCCCCCTGCACTGGGAGAGCAGGATCTTAGCCCCCTGGACCACCAGGAAAGTCCCCACGATATTTTTTTAGATGCAGCCACGAGCCAGCCTCAGGAGGCAGACATATTTCTCTTTGTTGGATGCTGGCTCCTGCAGGAAGGTGGCCATGTGGCCCCATTCTCTGCAGGGGACGCCCTCCATTCCCGTTCCTTCCTGGTTCCGTGCCTAGTTATAGCACCTGCAACTGAGGCCACCACCTTGAAGGATAAAAGCCAATGTACTGAGGATGGTGAGGGGGAAGGAGAGACAGCCAGGCTCCTTGGGGACATAATTAAATTACTGCACCCACCCTGGGGCTGGTGAGAGCAGGGGGCAGGCACTCACTGGCAGCAAGCAGCAGAGCGGTCCCAGAAGCTGGATCGGAGGGGCTGTTCTCCTGCAGGTGGCATTTCCACGGTGCCTCAGATCCCGGCCATCCTCTGCATGAGTAGAGGCCACCCAGCAGCCTATTTGCCCCTGCTCCATGCTCGAATACCCTGGCTGCCCTCAGTGCCTGTCCCTGCCAGTTTTCCATGCTGGGTCAGCAGACTTGAACTTTTCCCTAACCCAGCATAGCCATCCCTGGAGGGATCCCCAGGGGTCCCACCTCCCCATGGTCTCCCCAGTCATGAGCATCTCCCCCGCTCCAGTCACCTGAGCCATCTCTGACTGCCCCGTGGTCAGCCCAGCCCGAGCCCCCCGACTTCTCCAGGGCAGTAATAAGCCCAAAACAAGTTTCAAAGAGGTAGAACCCAGAATAGTGGTTTACAAATTTCTGGCCATGACTTACTGACAAGTCATAATTAGCACTTTGTTTTTAAATGGAATACAATAAAAAATTGATTTTTCCGGAGTACACAACATATTTCTTGTTGTTCAGGCACCAAGTCATGTTTGACTTGGCATATAGTAAGCGTAAATAGCTGCAAGAAATTCTGTGTACTGATTGCTATGGAAAATGTATTTCATACTCAGATTGTGGTTACAACATTTGGAAGGACATTGTGCCTTGAAGTCCACAGCACATGCTTGGAAAGAATTAATATCAGGCCCCTCTAAACCTTTTGCTCAGGCCATTCTCAGGAAAAGTTCCTTTTGTTTAACTAGACACTCAAATCAGAGACCCTGGCCTCGTTCTGGATTCTTCTCTCTCTTGTCTCTCCACCCAGCCCAACAGAAAATCCTGTTTCTTCCCTTCAAAATACATGTAGAGTAGAAACTAGTATTATTTTGTAAAGCAAGTATATTCCAATAAAATTTTTAATAATAGTAATAAATACATACATTTAATTATTTATTACCATTTAAATTGATGTTTTCAAACTGTGGTACTGGAGAAGACTCTTGAGAGTTCTTTGGACAGCAAGGAGATCAAACCAGTCAATTCTAAAGGAAATCAACCCTGAATATTCACTGGAAGAACTAATGCTGAAGCTGAAGCTCCAACACTTTGGCCACCTGATGTGATGAGCCGACCCATTAGAAAAGATCCTGATGCTGGAAAAGATTGAGGGTAGGAGGAGAAGGGGACAACAGAGGATGAGATGGTTGGATGGCATGACCAACTCAATGGACATGAGTCTGAACAAACTCTGGGGAATAGTGAAGGACAGATAAGCCTGGCAAGCTACATTACATGGGGTCACAAAGGGTCAGACACGACTTAGCGACAGAACAACAACCATCTCAAACACACTTGAGATGATTAATTTTAAAAAATAAATATGCAGAGTCACCCCACCTCTGCCACCACCTTGCTCTAGTCCTGGGCAGGATTGCCTCTTTCCTTGATTATGATTCATCTAGTTTGGAGAGAGCAAGATCCAGGAAGGCACTCTGCACATAGTGGGTGCTGCATGCTGGAGATGCTCGTGTCTGGGCTGACTGAACCACCCCCTCTCCCCTACTCAGTGAGGGTGGAAGGAGCAGGGCTGGGCTCTGAGGTTGCTTGGCCAGCATCCTTCCACTGTCCCCCTCCACCATCACCCCCCACAAGAGCCTGTTCTCTGATTTTCCTCCCTGTTGGCCCTTTGCATCCCCCTCTGATTTGAGCCCAGAGAATTCCTTGGCAGTCCGGCGGTTAGGACTCAGCACTTTCACTGGCCATCGCCCAGACTCAGTCCCTGGTCCCAGAGTTAAGATTCTGCAAGCCGCGTGGCATGACCAGAAAAAAAGAACACATAGAAAAAAGAATCTGAGTCCAGCTGCTCCCTGCACACCCAGGCTGGATAATTCCAGGTTGGTTGCACCCTCCCCACATTCCCATCCTATAGACAGGACAGTTGATCTATCCCAGGGATAGTCTCCAAATTCCTGATCCCCGATCCCTGGGGAAACTTAAGACATCCTTGTTCATCTCTGCGTCACAACCCAGACTTCAGCCTGGCCAAGAGCGGAGCCAGGAAAAGGGATGCTGAGTGATTCCATTAACACACTGGACATCATTTAACTCCCTCCAGGGGCCGTGGCCAGGCCTGACAGCAAGACTCAGGAAAGAATGCAGAATAGACAGCTGGGCGGTAGACAGACCAGCTGATGCCAATCCAAGCTGTAAGCAACCCTGGGTAGCCTTGCAGACTTCCTCTGATTTCACTGGCTGTGAACTGGTACTCATGCGAGGGAACAGTACACCCTGACCTGGGACACAAGCCAGGGGACCAGAACTTGGGAGCCTGTGAAGCCGCTTTGTTTTGGTAACTATTTGAAAAGGACCCTGTGGATTTTTTCATAACCAATAAGTCAGAGCTCTTGTTCTTGTTCCAGCCCCAAATTTCTGGCTACGAATCAATCTCACCACACTAATAAAATTTTCCTTAAGAATGTTTTTTAATGCCCGGTTGTAAGAAGGCTTACAATTACATACAGAAGGCCAATGGAACCCACAGAATTAATACTTTCACGTTATGCTTAAGAATCATCTGGGATATTTCAGTATTTAATATATTTGAAATGTTTAAGAGAATTTGGCATAAAAATGGGACAAACGTGTCCTGTAAATGTCAGTCTTCCAACGTAACATGTATTATTGAGTAATTCATTATTTTAGACTTGTAATTTTTCACTGAAATGTGAAAGGGCATTTTTCACTGAAATGTGAAAGGGCATTTTTCAAAGTGAGTAAATGGTACTAGAATATTTAAAAGATCTTGATATGCTTGTAATTTATTATATGAGTTAAGAACCTGAGGAGGTTGTGCTTTTCAGAAGCTTCTGTTGAGTGGTCAAAGAAAATTGAGATGTGTTAAAATGCGTGAAAGCAGAGCACTTAAGGAAATTTAATTAACTCAAATTCTAAATAGGATGTGAAGCTGTTGTAACTGGACTTGATTGAACATTAATCAAAGACCTCCCTCAAAGTGCCTGTTAAAATGATTGGATTTAAATAAAGACCTACCGTAGAGCCCGGGGACCTCTGTTCAATACTCTGTAAATACCTATGTGGGAAAAGAATCCTAAACAAGAGTGGATATATGTATATGTATAACTGATTCACTTTGCTGTATACCTGTAACTAACACAACATTGTAAATCAACTATACTCCAAAAAAAAATGTTTAAATAAATAAAAAATAAAGTTTAATGCATTTATAAATAGAGTAATATTTGGAAGTAAAAGTTTGAAGCTAAGGAGGACTATATTTTTCATTGGTAGCGTTAATGTATTGAAGATTAACTTAAAACATGAAGTAATTGATCTTTTCCATCCACAAACGTCTTCCCAGTGACACCAGAACACTTCTGGACCCTCTGTCCTCTGCTGGTAAGAGCCCACCCCACCTCACTGGTTGTTGTTGTTTTCGTTGCTTGGTCATGTCTGACTCTGTGACCCCATAGGCTGTAGCCCACCAGGCTCTTCTGTCCATGGGATTTCCAGGGCAAGAATACTGGGAGTGGGTTGCCATTTCCTTCTACACGGCCCCTCACTGGTGTAAGTTACTAATTTTCACTTAGAGAAATGGTGCAAGACACAGCTACTTTGTCCCCCAATCCACCTCCCTTTGGTCCACAGGAAGCCCCTGAGATGACCTCCAGTGACCCCCAGCTCCACGTGTTTATCCTCTTGCACAGTCCCCCTCCTCTGGGCGTGTGCACTGGATGTAAGTGGCTCGCTTCGTACAAACAGAAAATGGCCAAAGTAGTGAGATGTCACTTCTGAGATCAGGCTACAAAAGGGCTGTGACTTTTCTCTTGCTTGCCCTCTCTGCCTCTCTCACTTGCTTTCTTTCTTTTTAATTAATTAATTTTTACTTTTGGCTTCAGTGCGTCTTCACTGCTACACATGCAGGCTTTCTCTGCTTGCAGAGAGCAGAGGCTACTGTCTAGTTGCCGTATGCAAGCTCCTCATGGCAGTTTCTCCCGTTGCAGAGCATGGGTTCTAGGTTTCCAGGCCACAGTATTTGTGTGAGCTCAGTAATTGCAGCACACAGGCTTAGTTGTTCAATGGCATGAGTGATCCTTCCAGACTAGGGATCAAACCCGTGTCTCCTGCATTGGCAGGGAGATTTTTAGTCACCAGACCACCAGTGAAGTCTCTCTCACTCACTCTCATGCTCAGAGGGAAGCCACACTCTGAGCCACCCTGCAGAGAGGCCCGGATGGCAAGGAACTGACCGATAACCAGTGAGGACCTGGGACCTGCCAACAAGCATGCCAGAAAACTCGGAAAACTGTCTTTCCCCTGTTGCTTTGAAATGACTATAGCCTTGGCCAACACCTTACTTGTAGTTTGGGAAGAGACTCTGACCCAGAGGGACTGATTCCTGACCTTCGACAACATAAGATAAAAAGTGTTCATTGTTTGAAATCACTAAGTGTTTAGGGGTCTTCACAGATGGCTCTGGTGGTAAAGAACCCGTCTGCCAGTGCAGGAGACAAAAGAGACTCAGCTTCAATTCCTGGGTCGGGAAGATGCCCTGGAGGAGGGCATGGCAACCCACTCCAGTGTTCTTGCCTGGAGAATCCCGTGGACAGAGAGGAGCCTGGTGGGCTACTGTCCACAGGGTTGCAAAGAGTCGGACACGACTGGACTGAAGTGACAGCACGCATGCATAAGTGTTGTAGGGGAGTGATTTGTTATACAGCAATGGCTAACTAATACCATAGTAATAGTATCTTACTGGGCATAAGATCCTGCAGATAGAAAACCTACATTTCCCATCCTCCCATGCAGCCAGGCATGGTCTTGTGTGGTATGCTAGTCGTGATAAGCCATCTGACCACAAAGACAAGATCAGCACCTACGAGGAACCAAGATCCCTGAACAACTTCATGCAGCAGAGGTGTTTTATCAACCTGGAGAGAAAGAGGAAGAGAAAAATAAACTTCGAACTTGGATCTCTGTTTGACAGATAAATCTCAGCTTTCCCCAAACCCCCTTTTAATCAACATTCTCTCTCTTATCAGCCTCATTTTCATCAATGATGAAATGAAGACCTTATAGTTTGGCATGCTTTGTATGAGTTTTCAGTGTTTTCCCCAAAACATTACAATTGTTAATAAATACATATTTTTTTCATGTAAGTCATAAGGCAACCCCCTACCAGCCCATGTGCCATCAATCATGTAAGTCCTGCTCTTCTGCTTCTTTGCCCCAGGGAAGTATTGCTTGCAAAGGCTGTAGTCATACATTTCTTTTCAAAATCTCTTCTCCTGCACCAGCAATCCTCTGGCAACCCATGGTCTCCTGGTGGCTCAGCTGGCCAGCTTGACAAAAACTACAGGCTGTCTTTCTTCCTAAGCATGGATCTTCAAAGGTGATCCCGATTACAGACACTGGATACTTGGCAAACACTGCCTTAGAGAAAATCACATGCAGTGATTCCCAGCAAGTCTGACTTGTGTAGGCGTACCTGAGCCTGAGGCTTTCAGAGATTCCCCATCGTGCACCTGGCACCGACAGGTGACCCCACAGTCCTTAGATCTCTGAGTCAGCAGGGCTTCTCCTGCTGAGTGGGCCAGCTTCATAAAATAATGGCAGGAGGAGTTTGTGAAGAGGCCAACACATGAAGAACAAGGTATAAAATTCAGTGTGTGAAGCCCTAGGAAACCTCTGTCCAGGGAAGGGGGCGCCTGGGGTAGCCGCGGTTCTCACTCTCTCGGGTGGATCAGCCCAGGATGACGGTGGTGGGCTCCGGGGTCAGAGCTCTTCTCATCCCTTCCCTGTGTTGTCTTTGCCTGCATCTTCAGGACAGCAGTGGTACCTGCCTCCGAGGGTTGCTGGAAGGATTAGATGAGATAACATACCTAAAGCACTTAGCCCAGCACCTGGTATGTAAGAGCCATCACTACAGAACATTACTGTGTAATATCTATTAGGATGATGACTTCTTGTTTAGTCGCTAAGTCATGTCTGACTTTTTGTGACCCCGTGGACTGTAGCCCACCAGGCCTCTCTGTCCAGGGGATTTTCCTAGGCAAGAATACTAGAGAGGGTTGCTATTTCCTTCTCTAGGAGATCTCCCCAACCCAGGGATCGAACCTGTGTCTCCTACATCGGTAGGTGGTATCCTCACTGCTAAGCCATCAGGGAAGTCCAGATGATGACGACTCTTGAAATAAAAAGAACCATGGTTGGTAGTCTGCATTTCCACTGCTGCAGGGCACAAGGGTTTGATCCCTGGTCAGGGAACTAAGACCCTGCATGCACTGAGGCACAGTCAAAAAAGAAGAAAATAGAACCGTGGGTGAAGCCGAGCCACAGTGTTTTGCATCAAGAGCCTGAATCCGAAGCTGGACCCTGCAGAGAAGATGCGCAAGGTTGTGATCTCCTCCACACGTAACTTCCTCATCCACGTGGCCCTACCGAGAGTCACTCCTTGTATCTTAGAGAAACCGGACAGCCTAAGAAGAGCAAGCATCACCTGTCAGTGCACGAAGTGAAAACCCTGGTCATAGTTTCTATTCCTGTCTGCAAATGAATAGGCCCAGAGAGATGTCAGAGACTCTTTGAATGGACACAAAAATTCTACTTATTAAGAACAAGTTTGGCTCAGGTAACTGACCTTTATAGCTGAAAGAAAAGACTATTTGAAAAGTATGAAAAGATTTTTTGAGATCTGAGTACACTGTCATGCCTGTGATATTCAGCCTTGGAATGGTGGTATAATTGTAGATAATGTTCAAGTCCTTTTTGTAGCAAGTATTAATTGTAAGAGAATTATGCCTGTGAAAAAAAATTATTTAATAAAGTTAAATAAATAAAAGAACCATGGTTCGTGGTCGGTTGAATTTGGCCCCCAAATGACCTAGGTCCTCACCCCTGGAACATGTAAATACTCCCTCATATTGCCAAAGAGACTTTACATGGTTTTAAAATTTTTTATTTATTTGGCTGCACTGGGTCTTAGTTGTAGCAGGCGAACTCTTAGTTGCAGCATATGAGACCTAGTTCAAACTTGGGCCCCCGGCATTGGGAGCTTAGAGTCTTGGCCACTGAACCATTAGGGAAGTCCCTACAGGGTCCCGAGATGGGAGATTCTCCTAGATTATGCAAGTGGGACTGAGCAGGTAAAACTCACAGCAGAGCGATTAGGAATCTTCTTTTCCTCCCATTGTCTTCCCAAAGGCCATGCTCTTTTCCTCCAGGTCAGGGTGAGGGGTTGGGGATGGCAGGGGTGGGGGGGAATGGGAGGTGGGGTGCGTACACCTCTCACATGATGATTTTATGACCTACTTCAGGGAAGAAGGGCAAAGAAAGGAGGAGGTCAGAGTGATTTCCCTACTTCTGCCATTTTCAAACTCCCCCAGCTTAAAATAGTCAGAGTGCCAATGTGCCGCATTTGAGGGCTGTGTGTCCTGAACCGCATCATCTGCAACTTGCCTTTTCATTCAGAGGTTTTCCTCAATCTGAGTGTGTTTTCTCTGGAACTCCCTGCCCTCCAACTCTGCACATCATCACTGAGCAGATGTGCTTCTAGTTTATTAGCTGGTGCCATAACCACCATCAATCACTAAGATGAGACTGGCCAGCTCTGTTTTTGAAATTGCTTTCCTATCTAACTGTTTTGAATTTTCTGCAGGGCCAAGCCCTGGACTGAGTGCTTTGAAAGGATTATCCCAAGAGCTGCCACCACAAATGCCCACAGGGCCAGGCAGGTAATGTGACAGGTGACAGGCCCAGGCATATCAGAATGTGAGTGGGGGATGGTGAAGCCTACAGAGCAGCCTCTCTTCCAGTCACTCCCTGCCATGCGAGTGTGCGGGCCAGGGCACTTCCAAAAGAAGCTGGAAAATTAGATTTTATGTGATGTCACCCCTGGAGCTTTCAGTGTTTGTAGCCAATGCTTCATTTTAAAAACACAGCATATGACCAGTAACTGCAGAAAAGTGGGAAAAGGTTGATGAACAGAAAATCATGGAAAAGAAACACGAGCAATTCTTAAAAAGAAGAAAAGAAGATCCTCTTCCTCACCAGAAGAGAAATGCAAAGTAAGACTGGGCGAGTTACCATTTGTCATGTCTTAGGAAAAGATTGAAAACATTTGATAAGACACCAAACTAGAAAACGTGTAGCAGCTTGTCGCTTCAGGTCTTGATGGTTGATGAGGATAAAAGCTGGGGTTAGGGACCTTCCTGGCAGTCCAGTGGTTAAGATTCCCCGCTTATAAAGCAGGGGGAAGGGGTTTGATCCCTGCTTGGGGAACTGAGATCCCACATGCCTGCCATGCAATGTAGCAGAAAAAATAAAATCTGAGGTTGTATAACACTGTCTGACTACTAGGATGGCCATAATAATGGTGAAAATGGAGGATAAGTGCTGGCGAGGACGTGGTGAAATTGGAACCCTCATACACTGCTAGTGGGAATGTGAAATGGAGCAGATGCCATGGGAAACTGTCCGGCTGGTTATCAAACAGTGAAACAGAATTGCCGTAATCACATGTGCAATTCCTCTCCTAGGTATATACCCATAAAGAACTGGAAACAGGAACTCAAGCAGAGACCTGTAGGTGAATGTTCATAGCAGCTTTATCTACAGTAGCTGAAGGGCAGGCACAAACCAAACATCTCTGACGAAGGGATAAATAAAATGCAGAACATCCACGCAGAGGAATACTCTTCAGCCATCAAAAGGAATGAGGCTCAGATGTATGCTACCACGTGCATGAACCTTGGAAGCATTATGCAAAGTGAAGTAAGCCAGACACGAAAGAAAAAATACCATATGATTCCACTAATATGAAGTATCTAGAACTGGCAGTTCATAGAGAAAGTAAATTAGATGTTAGCAGGGGCTGAAGGGAGGAAGGAATAGGAATTATTGCTTAATGGATACAGAGTTTCTGTTTGAAGTGATGAAATATTTGGGAAATAGAGAAAGGTGATGTTTGCAAGATACTATGAAGGCAACCAGTGCTGCAGCAGCATACTCTTAAAAAGGACTAAATTGGCACATTTTCTGTTATATATATTTTTACCTCAGTTAAAAAAAATAGCTGGAGTTTTATTAAACCATACTGACTTTGGATTTAACTGGGTAGAAACAAATCCTGCTCAGGGACTGCCCTGGTGGTCCAGTGGCTGAGACTCCGCATTCCCAGCGCAGGGAGCCCGGGTTTGATCCCTGATCAGGAAACTAGATCCTACATGCAGCAACTAAGAGTTTGCATGCCGAAGCTAAAGATCCCCCACACTGCAAGAAGATTGACAATCCTGCATGCCACCACCAACACCCAATGCAGTCAAATAAATATTTTTAAAAGAAACAGGTCCGGCTCAGAACAAAAAGTGCCAGCCTATACGATATGAGAAGATGCTCAGAACATATATGATGGGAGGGGGCAGGGATCATGCCCACTGGCCTCGTAAATAAAGCCTTTCGACGTGTTCAGAGCTGATCCCATGGACAGTTCCTGGGGAACGACCACATTGGTGGGCTGCTGTGATGGGTGCTCCCCCATCTCATCACTGATCCTGAATCGCTGACTAGCTCCAAACTGGCTCCACCTCCACCCAAAAGCTTGGCAACTCTGAGCCAGTAACCCTGACTCTTCCCATTGGGCAAATAAAATCATAACTTCCAACAGGAAAGAAGCATACACATTGGAACAGCCATCGTAAAGAAACAACAAATTCAGACCCGCGGTGTCAGCACATCGGTGACATGAGTCAGTTTCATAATCATTATCATATCACACGATTGCCTCCTCTATCCATTAAGGTACTTACAACATTTACAAAGATCTGATATTAGATTTGTGAAGGGTTTAAGTGATAGCATTTGGAAGGACTGTTTAATGGGTTAGGGAAATCTGATATAGAAAAATAACTGCTTAGTGATTTTATCACAGAACAAAGATTAGTTAATATTCCTATTCACACACAAGCCCCATGGCTGTTGGCAAATCCAGCAGCGTGGAAAAATGGTTGCTTGCATACATTACTGAGCAACGGGTAATTCTGCAGTAACTAAGAAAATTTTATGCATGTACCATTTTATAAAGCATTGCATTTTTTATTGAGATAGAATTCACATAACAAAACAATTTATCATATTAAATTGTGTGACTCTGTGTTTTCTAGTATGTACACAATACTGTTCAACCATCACCCATTATCTGATTCGAGAACCTTAACATCTCTCCTTTCTCTGCAGTTCCCTCGGGGCGGTATGTGTGTATTGCTTCAGTCATGTCCGACTCTTTGCAACCCCATGGACTGTAGCCCACCAGGCATTCTTTGCAATCCCATGGACTGTAGCTCACCAGGCTCCTCTTTCCACAGGACTCTCTAGGCAAGAATACTGGAGAGGGTTGCCACTTCCTACTCCAGGGGGTCTTCCCAACCCAGGGATCGAACCCACGTCTCTTACGTCTCCTGCATTGGCAGGCAGATTCTTTACCACTAGTGCCACCTGGGAGACCCACCTTGGCAACCACTCGTCTACTTTGTGCCTCTGTAGATTTGCCTGTTCTGGTCATTCCTAAATAAATGGGATCAGTACAGCATGTGGGTTTCTGTCCTGGGTCCTTTAACTTATCATAATTATTTTAAGTTTCATCCTGGTGGTAACATGTATTCGTACTTCATTTCTTTTTCTGGCTCAATAACCCTGTTTCAAGAATTTCATTGCAGGACTTCCCTGGTGGTCCAGTGGTTAAGACTCAGCATTCCCAATGCAGGGGGCGCAGGTTCAATCCCTGGTCAGGGAACTAACATCCTGCATGCTGCACAGAGAGGCCAATAAAAGTAATAATATAATCCCATTGCATCGAAATATCACATTATGTTAATCCATTCATTCGTTAATGGACACTTGGGTTGTTTCTGTCTTTTGGCTGTTATGAATATTCTTGCTATGAACACTTGTGCACAGGTATTTGTGTGGACATATGTTTTCCTTTCTCTATGGTGTAGACCTCAGAGTGGAACTGAGGGTTATATGAGAAGTCTATGTTCAACTTTTTGAGGACCTTTTCCAGACTGGTATAGTTCAAAGCAGCCACACCATTTTCCATTTTCACCAGCAGCAGTGTATGAGGGTTCCAATTTGCCCACACACTCAGCAACACTTACCATTGTTCCTTTTAAAAATTACAACCAAGGGACTTCCCTGGCAGTCCAGAGGTTAAGACTTCAAGCTTCCACTACAGGAGGTGCCACAGGTTCCATCCCAGGTACCTGGGATCCCACCACATGGCACAGCCAAAAAATAAAAATAAATTTTAAAAATTTTAAAATAAAATCACAACCATGCACATCTTGTGACTGAGTCACTTTTAAAAATATATACTATGATGACACACATTGTACATGGCAGCACTATTAGAAATACTCTTTTTTTTTTCTATCAGTAAAGGACAAGAGAAAAGCATCAAGTACCTTCACATAAAAATAAATAAATAAGGATGGGAATTCTCCAGTGGTCCAGTAGTTAGGACTCTGACTTTCACTGCCAAGGGTGCAGGCCTCATCTTTGGCTGGGGAATTAAGCTCTCACAAGCCAAATGGCCAATTAAAAAAAATTTTTTTAAGGAAATTCTCTATGTAATGATACGGAAAGATAATAAAAAGTAGACTAAATGAGAGGAGGTGGGGAAAAGGGATACATTGGGAGTTTGGGACTAGCAGATGCAAACTGTACATAGAATGGATAGATAACAAGGTCCTATTTTGATAGCACAGGGAATTTTATTCAAAATCCTATAATAAACCATATTAGAAAAGAACTGTTAAAATACATATGATAAAAGCAAAGTGTCAAACAGGGAGCATATGGTATGTTATTGTTCATTTGATGAGAGAGTGTGTGTGAGTGTGTGTTTGTGTGTGTGTGTGTGTATGCAATTCCTTGTCCATGTATAGAAAAATCTGCAAGAACATATCTGAATTAAGTGGATAACTGGGATGGCTGAAGGGAATGGTAGAAGAGAGATTAGCGCTGGAAACATTTTTGTATTTTTAAATTCTTATACCATGTAAATATATTATCCTATTCAAAAAAAAATAATAAAAAAAAAAAAAAAAAAAAAAAAAATAAAAAAAAAAAAAAAAAAAAAAAAAAAAATAAAAAAAAAAAAAAAAAAATAAAAAAAAAAAAAAAAAAAAAAAAAAAAAAAAAAAAAAAAAAAAAAGATGATTAAGAACTACTAAAAACATCATGTATAAATATAACAAAAAAAAAAAAAAAAAATATTCACCTATAACAAAATAAATAACAAAGCAACTGCCGTCATCAGAACACATTCACAAAACAAAGCGACCAAACTACCTCTAGCACCTAGATATGAACACTCCACGGCAAGAACAGAACAAAAAAAATGCTGAATGACAAAGAACATTTTTCTTTTGTTTAATAAATACATAAACCAATGTAACAAGAAAATTATCCTTTCACATTCAATAAGTAAAATCATTAGGTGATAGCGGGGCTCAGGGCTGTTTGCTTTAGAAGATTCTGAGTGGGAGACTATGTCCTTGCCTTTTTCAGCTTCCAGTTGGCTTGTGGCCCCTTCCTCCACCTTCAAAGCCCATCACTAGCATCTCTGCTTCTGTTATCACATTGCCCTCCCTCTGACTGACTCCTCCTGTCTCCTTTCTATCAAGAATATCGAAGTTGTATTCAGGCTGGTCTCAGCATCCCAAGATCCTTAACTCAGTCACATCACATAATATTTTTTGCTGTGTTAGGCAACATTCATTTTGCCAACAAAAGTCAGTCTAGTCAAAGCTATGGTTTTTCCAGTGGTCATGAACGGATGTTGAGAGTTGGACCATAAAGGAGGCTGAGAGCTGAAAAATTGATGATTTTGAACTATGGTACTGGAGAAGACTCTTGAGAGTTCCTTGGACAGCAAGGAGATCAAGCCAGTAAGTCCTAAAGGAAATCAACCCTGAATATTGATTGGAAGTGTTACTGAAAGGTATGCGTGGGCCAATACTCTGGCCACCTGATGCAAAGAGTCGACTTATTGGAAAAGACCCTGATGCTGGGAAAGCTTGAAGGCAAAAGGAGAAGGGGGCGACAGAGGATGAGATGGTTAGATAGCATCATCAACTCAATGAGCATGAATTTGAGGATTCATGCTAGGAGATAGTGAAGGACAAGGAAGCCTGGTGTGTTGCAGTTCGTGGGATCACAAAGAGTTGGACACGACTTAGCAACTGACCAACAGAAGGGCAACATTCACAGATTCCGAGAATTAGGGCACAGATATCTTGGTGGGGAGGCGGGGGGGCTTTCTTCAGCCTAGCGCAACTGTGTAACTCAGATTGCAACTTGACTCCATGACCTTTTAACCAAGATCACACATCTGGTCTCGGGACTTAATGAAGCTCAGGGTTTTGATGTCTCTTTGCAGATTCCGTGAGAGACAAGTGATGATGTGGATAGTTTTTATGGGCTGGGTAACTTCATAGGCTAATGAGTGGAAGGATTATTCCAACTATTCGGGGGAGTTCAGCTCAGTCGCTCAGTCATGTCCAACTCTTTGTGACCCCCTGGTGTAGCACACCAGGCTTTCCTGTCCATCACCAACTCCCGGAGTGTGCTCAAACTCATGTGCATCGAGTCGGTGATGCCATCCAACCATCTCATCCTCTGTCATCCCCTTCTCCTCCTGCCTTCAGTCTTTCCCAGCATCAGGGTCTTTTCCAATGAGTCACTTCTTCCCATCAGGTGGCCAAAGTATTAGAGTTTCAGCTTCAGCATCAATCCTTCCAGTGAATATTCAGGACTGATTTCCTTTATGATTGACTTGACAGGTTTGATCTCCTTGCAGTCCAAGGGACTCTCAAGAGGCTTCTCCAACACCACAGTTCAAAAGCATCAATTCTTTGGCACTCAGCTTTCTTTATAGTCCATCTCTCACAGTGAACTAAAATGGACTGGAATGGGCGAATTTAATTCAGATGACCATTATATCTACGACTGTGGGCAAGAATCCCTTAGAAGAAAATCTCAAAAATGACAGGATGATCTCTGTTCATTTCCAAGGCAAACCATTCAGTGTCACAGTAATCCAAGTCTATGCCCCAACCAGCAATGCTGGAGAAGCTGAAGTTGAACGGTTCTATGAAGACCTACAAGACCTTCTAGAACTAACACCCAAAAAAGATGCCCTTTTCACCATAGGGGACTGGAATGCAAAGGTAGGAAGTCAAGAAATTTGGGGGAAGGGGGTGGAGATTTCCAGGGATTAGGCCACTGCCCACTTTTTGGTCTTTGATGCTCAGCCTTGGAACTGTCAAGGCACTGTTGGGTGCGTCACTTAGCATATGCAAATGTGTTACGAATGAGCGTATATTGAGGCTCAAGGTCTGGTGGAAATCACCCTGCCCACCATCGTGCACCTATTTGGTTCTAATCAGCTCATGTCGTGTCCCTGGGCTCTGTCATTCTTTCAAAGGTTGTGCCCTGCCTCTTTCCCTCAGGTTTCACTGCCACAAACACCACCACTTGGGAGAAGTTCCAAATTCCACACATTTCTGGTAAGACAAACAAGGTAGAGGCTTGGGGACATGAATCAGAGTAAAGAGGTCAGTGCACTCAAGACAGGACTGCAGCAAAGAGTGAGCCCGACAGGACCTGGGCTGCAGTGCGTGGGCAGGAATGAGAAAATGCAGCCAAGGAAGGCTCCTGTGACGGTTTCTCCAAGCTTCCTGCCTTCCCCAGGGCACAAGCCACCCCGCATTCATGGGCAGGAAAACAACAACCGAAGGGCGGTTCCCTAAAGAGACCCAGCTCTCTGCCAGCCTGAGGCGGTCACTAGGCTAGGTGGTGGCTTCTGGAAAAAGCCCGTCCTGTTCTGGCACTTGCAGGGGAGGGGAGGGCAGCTGGAAGTGGGACTCCTGGTCTCTTACCACCCACGCGGGAGGCCAGCCCGGCGGCAAGTCCCACACCCAGACACAAAGCCCGCATTCATGCCGTGACCTGGCAGGAAAAGAGTCAACATTTATAACAGAAAGCACAGCCCATCACCTACAGACAGCAGCCTTGTGCCTGTGTTGAGAACGGCAAGAAACAAGCGACACCATCAGACAGGAAAAGAAAACCAGCCCCGAGCAAGACAGAACCCAGAGGAAATCACCAATTCAAGCCCCAGCCAAGCTGCACAAACTGACTCTGGTTCTTGTCTCTTTAGTCTCTTTTTCAGCTTTTCCTGTTGACTTTTTTGAAAAGTTCTGGACAGTTGTTTTTTGGCAGGGGCCAGTTATATTATGTTCAATACTGATTGCTTTCACATTATTCAATGTCGGTTTAGGGCTTCCCTGGTGACCCAGGGCTGCCACTACAGGAGACACGGGTTCGATCACCAGTCCAGGAAGATCCCACAGGCCACAGAGCAACTAGGCCCGTGTGCCACAACTACTGAGCCTGTGCTGTGGAGGCCACGAGCTACAACTAGTGGAGCCTGTACACCCTAGAGCTAGTTGCTCGGCAACAAGAGCAGCCACGGCAATGAGAAGCCCAAGCACCACGACTAGAGGGCAGCCGCCACGCACCGCACCTGGAGACCAGCCCCCCAGCGAGGAAGGCCCTGCTTAGCCAAAAATAAATACATAAAATTATTTAAAAAAATAAATCGAGATTACAATTTTTTTAACTAGCATTCTGCTTAGGCAATGTTGTACACTTCCTATAATGTCACATCAAGAGACCCTTGAGGTCATGCTGTCCCACTACTGAGGATATCATTTGAGTCTGTCTGCCAACACCTACCATCCCTCACTTGGTAGGTATATTTTTCCCCCTCTCTAATGAATAAGTCATCTGATGGGTAATAATTCTGGACTATTCTCCAACAGCCTTTTACCAATGGTTTTAACACCTTCTGATAATCCATTTTGAGGGGGGGATACCCTGTGCTTTTCTCCATTTTATCTGTAATAAGCCAGCATTATCTGTTGAAATAAATTGTTTAGTGCCTATAAATCTATATAACCTGAAGTCTGCAAAGCAGTTGCTTAATAATGGTATTAATTTAAAAAAAAAAAACTAAAAACCATTGCTACAGTCTCTTACCCGCAAACTTTCTTCATAAATTAGGCCCCAAAGTCTTCAAGCAATAAGACCTGACAGAACTGACATCACGTATTTATAACTGTTCCACTAAAAGTGTACTTCTCTCTACACATGCTTTCATGTAGAATTATCACGTGATCATGGACGGCTGTCCTGACCCTTCTGGGAATGCTGCAGAATGCTGTATATGCCTCACATACATTCTGAAAGTGAAGGTCACTCAGTCGTGTCCAATTCTTTGGGACTCCATGGACTATACAGCCCATGGAATTCTCCAGGCCAGAATACTGGAGTGGGTAGCCTTTCCCTTCTCCAGGGGATCTTCCCAACCCACTGACTTCTAAAAAAAAAAAAAAAAAAAACCTCCGGAATCCATACTATCTAGTCCTAGATCTTTCAGATAAGGAACTGTGTGTGGACCTACGCTAAAAACATTATTAATAATACAAAAATTTTACAACCTGTATCAGAAAATGCTTTGAAAGGTGGATGGTACGAAATAATGAGAGGTAGTGTTTACTGCGGAGAAGGCAATGGCACCCCACTCCAGTACTTTTGCCTGGAAAATCCCGTGGACGGAGGAGCCTGGTGGGCTGCAGTCCATGAGGTCGCTAAGAGTCGGACACGACTGAGCGACTTCACTTTCACTTTTCTGCACTGGAGAAGGAAATGGCAACCCACTCCAGTGTTCTCGCCTGGAGAATCCCAGGGACGGGGGAGCCCGGTGAGCCGCCGTCTATGGGGTCGCACAGAGTTGGACATGACTGAAGCGACTCAGCAGCAGCAGCAGCAGCAGCGTTTAATGGGTGGTAGTGTTGTTGTTCAGTCGCTAAGTTGAGTCTGACTCTTTGCAACCCCATGGACTATAGCACACCAGGCTTCCCTGAGTTTGCTCAAACTCATGTCCTTTGAGTTGGTGATGCCATCCAACCATCTCATCCTCTGTCGTCCCTTTCTCCTCCCACATTCAATCTTTCCCAGCATCAGGGTCTTTTCCAGTGAGTCGGCTTTCACTTCAGGTGGCCAAATATTGGCACTTTAGCTTCAGCATCAGTCCTTCCAATGAATATTCTTGGTTGATTTCCTTTAGGATTGACTGATTTGATCTCCTTGCTGTCCAAGAGACTCTTAAGAGTCTTCTCCAGCACCACAGTTCAAAAGCATCAATTCAAAAAAAAAAAAAAAAATCAATTCTTTGGCACTCAGCCTTCTTTATGGTCCAAATCTCACATCTGTACATGACTACTGAAAAAAACCATAGTTTTGACTATATGGATCTTTGCTGGCAAAGTGATGTTTGCTTTTTCATATGTTCTCTAGATTTGTCATAGCTACTTTTTCCTTTCAAGGAGAAGTGTCTTTTAATTTCATGGCTGCTACAGGCGCAGATCTTACACTGTCCTCATGGTAGCGCTGTGGTGCCTTTCCCAGGCTTCCAGCGGAGGGGACCTGGGGAGAAGAGGCTTAAACCCCTTTTTGTGTGACCAAGCAAGTGACTTACACCTCATGCAGAGCCTACCCATCTCTGGGCCTCAGTTTCTCAGGAGAGGAGGCAGCTGTAGAGAACTGCATATAAAGCATTTAGCCTAGTTGGTAGAAACAGAGTAAAAGGACAAAGTAGGTGATTAATATTTCATCCCACTCTGTGTGTGTGTGTGCTTAGACTCTCAGTCATGCCTGACTCTTTGTGACCCCATGAACTGTAGCCTGCCAGGCTCCTTTGTCCATGGGGATTCTCCAGGCAAGAACACTGGAGTGGATTGCCATGCCCTCCTCCAGGGGATCCTCCCAACCCAGGTCTCCCGCATTGCAGGCAGATTCTTTACCGTCTGAGTCACCAGGGAAGCCCTTCCTCCCACTGGGGGATTGTAAGTAGAGAAAAAAAGTATGGAAGACCCATGTAAGTCAGTGATCATTCGTGAAAGCAGGTTTGAGACTTCCCTGGTGGTCGGGAGGCCCATAGGACTGCACGGGACTGCACAGGGAACCCCATGAAGGGGGCCCAGGTTCCATCCCTGATCAGGGAACTAAGATCTCACATGCCAAAACTAAGACCCAGTGGGGCCAAATAAATATTTTAAAAAAAGAAGAAGAAAGCAGGTTTGCTTAAGCACAAAGCCAAGCAGACTTGCTTAGCAACAAAACCACGCAACAGAAGCCTGAGGCATGCCCCCAAATGGTAAAAATGATGGTGAAATGAGACCCACATCCTGTCCAGTGAGCTCAGTATGTTAATAATACCTAGGAAATGCTCCTCTGGGCACACCAAAACTAAAAATATAAGGAAAGGGTGACATTATACTGAAACCTGAGATGATTTACTATTCTTAGCGTATGTTACCTCCTCTTTGCTCATTTCCATTGTGCCAGAACAGGGCTGGCTTGACCAGGTAGGGACATGAAAATTCCACCTGACATGAAGGAGGAGCTGATGATGGAAGTTTGACATCTACTCAAGAAGGGAGGAAAAAGGTGGTTTTCTCCCCCTCCCCACTTTTTCTTTGATTATAAAACTGCAGCCCACTAAATTCTCAGGGTGCAGCACTCAAGCCTCCTATACTAATAAACTCTTTCCTTACCTGTCACTCTGCCTCTCACTGAATTCTTTCTGCCCCAAGACAGAAGCACCGACACTGTACTAAGTACAGAGACACATTCTATCAGTTCCATAGTGCCTGCGATGACTGAGCACTGGGGTAACTGGGATTGCTGATGATTTCCTAGTAGCCTCCCAGGTGGCGCTAGTGGTAAAGAACCCGCCTACCAATGCAGCAGACGCAAGAGACGCAAGCTCAATTCCTGGGTCAGAAAGATCCCCTGGAGGAGCGCATGGCGACGCACTGCGGTATCCCTGCCTGGAGAATCCTATGGATAGAGGAGCCTGGTGGGCTACAGTCCATGGTGTTGCAAAGAGTCGTACACGACTGAAGCAACTTAGCAAGCATGCACGGGAGGCCTGGCGTTCAGAAGGCTGCCTCTAGGACGTGTATATTCAAAAGCAGAGACATTACTTTGCCGACTAAGGTCTGTCTAGTCAAGGCTATGGTTTTTCCAGTAGTCATGTATGGATGTGAGAGTTGGACTGTGAAGAAGGCTGAGTGCCAAAGAATTGATGCTTTTGAACTGTGGTGTTGGAGAAGACTCCTGAGAGTCCCTTGGATTGCAAGGAGATCCAACCAGTCCATTCTGAAGGAGATCACTCCTGGGTGTTCTTTGGAAGGAATGATGCTAAAGCTGAAACTCCAGTACTTTGGCCACATCATGTGAAGAGTTGACTCATTGGAAAAGACTTTGATGTTGGGAGGGATTGGGGGCAGGAGAAGAAGGGGACGACAGAGGATGAGATGGCTGAATGGCATCACTGACTCGATGGACGTGAGTCTGAGTGAACTCCGGGAGTTGGTGATGGACAGGGAGGCCTGGCGTACTGGGATTCATGGGGTAGCAAAGAGTTGGACACGACTGAGCGACTGAACTGAACTGAGGATGTGTAAGGTCAGTCCTTGAGTGCACACCATCTAGAGCAATCAGGAAAAAAAAAATGTGAAGGGCAATGGCAGAGGTCAAGAGAGAAACGGGTCTTGGTCCCATCCTTATTGTGATTAATTCCCTTGCCTGCAGTTTAGGGGAGGGGCAGGTTTCTAATGTAGCATTACCCTGGTCTTTGCCCCAGGAGTTTGTGTGACAGAGATGTTCAACTTAAGAACAAGCCTGGGCTTCTGAGACACTACCCTGGGGACACAACATAAATTCCAGAGAATTCCTGCAGACAGAAGCTTCAGTCCAAGTGTTTTTCACCAGGCCCAGGGTTGGAGTCACAGCTCAGCCATTTACTAGGAGTAAACAGATGGTGAAAGAGATGAGAATGCTGGAGGCAGCTGGAGGCAGGTGGCTGTGAGGAGAAGATAGATGGACCCAGTCTGAACAGCCAGAGTTTGTCCCCTGTGGGCAGGTTCTCGAAGATGAGAAGCCAGAGAAGCGCTGGGCCCTGCCCAGATAAGAAATAAAAGACCCCATGTTCCTCATTCTTGAAGACAAGGAGACATTCTCAACCACACATGCGCAGAAAGGCTCCTTCGAGGTCAAAAGGCAGGGGGGCGTCACCTCATGGTAAGTGATGTCAACCTACTGTAGGCCTCTTCGATGGAATCCATCTTGGCTCAGAGAAGCTGAGGCGCAGATAGGGGTGTTAGTTGCTCAGTCCTGTCTGACCCTCTGTGGTCCCATGGACTGTAGGCTGCCAGGCTCCTCTGTCCATGGACTTCTTCAGGCAAGAATATTGCAGTGGGTTGCCATATTCTTCTCCAGGGGATCTTCCCCAGTCAGGGATCGAACCCAGGTCTCCTGCATTGCAGGCAGATTCTTTACCGTCTGAGCCACCAGGCAAGCCCCTGCAGACGGGAGGACCGTGAAATAAACCAAATACAGACTCAGAACCAGGCAAAGCAAGACTGGCCAAAGGAAACCCGGAAGAAATGCCCCCCTGGCCCTCCCATGTGTCTATCCCTTTTTCTTCCAAAAAATACTTTCCGTCTCTATGTGGAAACTCATTTCTATACAGTTGATGGTCCAAGGCCTGGTCACTGGCCACTGTGCCTGGTGGTCTAGTGGTTAGGATTCAGCGCTTTCACTGCCACCGCTAGACCTCAGTCTCTAGCCGGAACCTGCTTCAAGCCATTCAAGATCAGCTGGAATAAGAAGGAAAGAGGGGAATTTGGGGAGTGGGGGCAGACGGGACAACTCCCACCGCGGGAGGCTCGGGGCGGGGACGGGGGCGGGGGGGGGGAGGGAGGCAGAACTCTCCCATTGGAGATGCCTGCGGTGAATGTCCTCCCCCCACCACGCCACCCCGCCTCCACCGACCCACCCCAGTCTTAGATCGCGAGGCGCCTGGGCAGCAGGTAACCACGTGGAGAAAGTATAGACTTTCCAAAGGAGCGATGAGCAGGCCCCAAAATCCGGGACCGCAGGGATTAGGTCTCCTCCCCGCCAGCCTCGCGGCAGCTGAGCCCTCCCCCGCCGCCTGCAGCCTCCCAGACCCCGCCCTTCCCTCGCTCCGGCTCAGCGCAGCCGCCCTCCTGCCCGCCGGACTTCACAGTCTCCAGCCCCCGGCTCCAGACTTCAGCCGCCGCCACCAACCCCCCACCCTCCTAGAGGACTCCCTGGGCGGGGCCGATCGCGAGGAGCAACCCCCCGGACTGCCTCTCAGAGCAGGGTGGGGAAGGGGATCGTAGTCCGCCGCCACCTCCGAGCAGGCCTCCAGGTGAGCGCCGGGACAGGTAGGGACCGAGGTCGGGACCGGTGTCCGTCCACACTCACTGGGGCGCCCCGGGTAGGATTTCCGTCCCAGGCCCGGCCCGGAGTGGCGGTGTCCCTGGAGTCCTGCGCCCCATCACCCCTTCCCCGGCTTCTGCCCCTTTAAGTCCAGAGTTACACGAACGCACGTTTGAAAGCCCCAGATCGTAGGAAAAGGGCTTGGCTATAAAACCGGTCCGCTCAAGCCCTCGCCTCTCCGCCCGCCTGCTGGTCTGAAGAGGCCACTATTAAGCACCACCCCCACCCACCACGTACTCGACCAACACGTGTTCAACAGCAGCTGGTGAAAGGGCGGACCACTTTTTACCAATTCTGTTTTTTGTGTCCTCTGGCTGGCAGGAAAATCTACAAGTCGGAAGATCTTAGAGCACCGTTTCTTGCTTTAGCAACTTGGGCAGTTTGTTTTTAGCTGCTGCCGCTCTACCCAATTTAAACTTTGTTCTAAGTTAACTTTTGCAGTGACCGGTCATATTTCTTAACGTTCCGTGTCTTGATCTTTCAACTTTAGACGGCAGCTGTTTACCGCTATTTTGAAAGACTATAGTATTACCAATCTACTTTTAAAATAGACAATAACATTTTTTTACTGTCCCAGTAACACAAGTACAAAAGACAAAGGTTTGCATGCAATATCAATCCTTTAAACAAGCGCAGTCTCCTCCGCAGCCAGTTTTTAAATTTTGTAATTAAATTACTTTTCAGAAATGGCAGGAGTAACTTGTGATCCGTAGTGTGCCGTTTTAAACCTTTTTTGCTCTTTATTCCTCTGGTAGTTCCTTCCAAATCTTTAAAGCAAATTCTTCCATTGTTATTTGCTAGTTTATCAACTTTTACACAATGTCTGTAATCTTTTGCTAAAAATAGATGGGGACAGAAGCTTATCATCTCCAGGGTTTCTCTCCTCCCTGTATAATCACAACATTCCTTTTAGCTTCTCTAAAGAAATAATTTTTTGTGAACTTTTGTTTCTTTTTTTTAAGCATATCTATATATATTTGCATAGTCTATATACATATATAGAATCTGTTGATTCTCCTTTTAAGAAAGTTTTCATATTTATTTAAATGCTAATTTTTCAATCCAATCAAGATATACATATGGTTCACAAATCAAATATAAATGAGATTGCCTTGTTTTTTCCCTATGATAAAAGTAATATAATCTGTTTAACAAAAATGGAAAAGGCCAGGGCAGTGTTTTTTGTTTTTGTTTCGTTTTGGTGATACTAGCTCCCAGACCAGGTATCCAAAAAAAACCCGGCCCTTGGCAGTGAGATTTTGGAGTCCTAACCACTGGACTGCTAGGTAATTCCCAGGGGCAGTCTTTTAGATTAAAAGAGATTAGGGAGAAATGAGCACCCCCAGCAGTGTGTGAGTCCCATCTTTGTTTGGAAGATACAATTCCAGAAGACCTTGGAACAATGAGAGAAAGTGTTCACAGACTGAGTATTAGATAGTAGATTGAATTTCTCTTAGTGGGTTGAGAGATAATAGACCTATAGAGGGTTCTTATTCTTTCTTAGGAGATGCATATTCAGGTATTTAATATTTGATCAAAAGAGAGAGAGAAAGCAAATATGGCAAAATATGGAACAGAGATATCCATGTTAATTGTATTTTCAGCTTTTCTGTGGTCACATTTTTATGGTGAAATCTAGGGAAGATAACGGAGAAGGCAATGGCACCCCACTCCAGTACTCTTGCCTGGAAAATCCCATGGACGGAGGAGCCTGGGAGGCTGCGGTCCATGAGGTCGCTAAGAGTCGGACACTACTGAGCGACTTCACTTTCACTTTTCACTTTCACGCATTGGAGAGGGAAATGGCAACCCACTCTGGTGTTCTTGCCTGGAGAGTCCCAGGGATGGGAGAGCCTGGTGGGCTGCCATCTATGGGTTCGTACAGAGTCAGACATGACTGAAGCGGCTAAAGACGATTTATCAGCAGAAACTAACACAACATTGTAAAGCATCTATACTCCAATAAAAATAAATAAATAAAATGCATTGAGACAGAAAAATAAACAAATATAAAAAATAAAGTAAGATGAAAGTTTAGAAACTCAGAGATGAATACATGCACAGTGGCACAACCCTGGAGTCCTCCACCCCAATCTGCCCCTTGCTTGTTGGGTGACCTCGGGTTGATTGCTTCCCTCCTCCAAGCCTCAGTTTCCCCAGCTGAAAAATAGCACCGGGCTCATGGGGCTGTTGGTGAGACTTCTGTGAGATCTTGGAAAGCACTTTCCACGTGCCTGGAGGATTTAGTGTTCAGTTAACAGTAGCTGTTAGTATTTTGTGAAGGGTTTTTCTTAACAACCATGGTCAGCTCACCTGTGAATAATTATGCGTAACATCATAACTGCGCTTGGGGCTCAATAATTGCAGCGCACAGGCTTAGCTGCCCCTGAAGCATATGGCCTCCTAGTTTTCCGACCAGGGATGAACCTGCGTCCCCTGCACTGGGAGGCAGATTCTTAGCCACTGAACCACTAGGACGGTCCATCTTTTGCCTGTTTTTAAATTCACCAGATGGCTCTGATCTTGCCATTGGTGCAGTTCTGTGTCCTGCTGTATTTTGCTCCTTCCTAGGCACAAATCCTCTAAACCTACATCCCTCCAGGCGTGGTTTCAGTGACTGCACGATTCTGACATAAGGAGGTGCAGCCCCAGACTCCAGTCGCATAGCTGGCCTTGATCTTGTTTAATTTCCCCATCACCATGGGAAGTGAGAGTTACTACAAGGCCACAGCGTGTTAGCCAAAACTTTTGCTATTCAGTGCATTTGGGAACTGAATATGAGGCAGGTCACAAAGAACCATCCTGTGTATTACATATGATCCTTATTGGGGTAGACTTCCCTGATGGTCCAGTGGTTGGGGATCAGCTTGCTAATGCAAGAGACACAGGTTAGATCCTGGGCCGGGAGGATTCCACATGAGAAGGGGCAACTAAGCCTGTGCATCACAGCTACTGAATCCACACTCTAGAGCCCACAAGCCCACAACTACTGGAGCCCCACGCCTAAGACAAGGCGTGGAGCTCGTCCATGACAAGAGAAACTCCCACTATTAAGAGCCCGCCCACGGAAACCAGAGAGCAACTCCTGCTCTCCGCAAACAGAGAATCCTGCGTGCAGCAACGAAGCCATAGGGCAGCCAAAAATAAATAATTACTTACAATTTTTTCCAAAAAAAATCCCTAGCAGGACTGGGGAGTAATCAAACACATGGATAATTCTTCAGTGAAATGCATGTTCGTATCATAAATAAAACCTTCCATCAGTTCCAGGCAGGTCTGCCACCAAGTGGGTCTGTGAAAGACTTGGTTTTCAGAGCTTTCGCATTTAGGGATTGTGGAGTGTGGTGGTGGTTTAGTCACTTAGTCTAAATGGACTAAGTCCCATGGACTCTAACCCACCAGGCTCCTCTGTCCATGGGATTTCCCAGGCAAGAATACAGGAGTGACTTGCCGTTTCCTCCTCCAGGGGATCTTCCCAACCTAGGGATCAAACCCAGGTCTCCTGCACTACAGGCAGATTCTTTACTGGCTGAGCCACCAGGAAAGCCTGGAGAAGACATGTGGCCATTCACGTCCCATTTTCCAGAGGAGAAATCTACGCTGAGAGAGGGAAACCCATTTGCCCAAGTTCATGAAAAAGTTTGAGTTTGGGCTGAGGCTAACCTGGGGCTGCAACTGACAAAGTTTCACCTCTACCCAGTGCCACCTCCTCTGCAGGCTGTCACCAGCAGTTCCCAAAACCAGTGTCCCTGGCTGGCCCTGTGATGCCCCAGAAATGTCAATGCTGCCTCCAGGGAATGAGATGATGCACATAAAGAATTTCCCAGGGTGCCTCACACCAAGAAAGCATCGACCAATGTGAACTGTTAATATGTACTAAGATGCAATTCGAGTGTTCCCTTCTTTGACTTAAATAATCATGGTGTTCATTGATAGCATTAATAATTTTTTTAATTGTAAAATATAACACTCATTCAGAAAAGTACATGAAATATATAACAAAGTATATAACCAGCACCCAGGCCAATAAGGAGAACATTGCCAGCCCCCTAGATGTTTCTCTGGTTAGTAAGTAGCCTTCTCCTTCCCCACAGAGGGAACCAGCATCCTGACTTTCATAATGCTCATTTCCCTGCTTGGTTATTTTGTTTCATGTTGTGGGTTTTTAAAAATATTTAGTATTTGTTCATTTGGCTGCACTGGGTCTTAGTTGTGGCACACAGGATCTTCAGTCTTTGTTGTGGCATATGGGATCTAGTTCCCCAAGCAGGGGTTGAACCCAAGCCCCCTGGTGGCTCAGATGGTAAAGAATCTGCCTGCGATGCAGGAGATCTGGGTTCGATCTCTGGGTCAGGAAGATCCCCTGGAGAAGGGAATGGCTACCCATTCCAGTATTCTTGTCTGGAGAATCCCATGGACGGGGAACCTGGCAGGCTATGGTCCATGGGGGTCGCAGAGAGTCGACTGAGTGGCTAACCCTTTCCCCTGCATTAGGAGCATGGAGTCTTAGCCACTAGATCACCAGGGAAGTTTCTGCTTGTTTTATATATATGTACCTACAGGCGGGAGGAGAAGGGGACGACAGAGGATGAGATGGTTGGATGGCATCACCGACACAATGGACATTATTTTGGGCAAGTGCCAGTGATGGTGATGGACAGGGAAGCCTGGTGTGCTGCAGTCCATGGGGTCACAAAGAGTCAGATACAATTGAGCAACTGAACTGATATATGTGTATATATATATATATATATACACATATGATTTTAGTACCTGTATGTACATTTGTAAATAGCATTTATTAGTTTAGCCTGTTTGTAAACTTTCTAAAAATCACTGGTGTGAGAATATAATTTTATCATCCAATTTTCAAACCAGGTAATTTTGGAAGTGGTAGGGGTCACTGATATTTACCCTAATTACCCTGGGACACTGCGTGTAAATCAGGACTGCCCCAGGCCACCCCGACTGTCTGGTTGTCCTGGGACTCACACTCTGGATGACTTGTGTCTCTGGTAAATTTCACCCCAAATTATGCTTTTGAGGTCCATTTGTGCTGTCGTGTTTGCTTATTGTTATTGCTACTGAGTCTTCCGTTCTATGACTGCCTTAATTCATTTTTACACCCTATGTGGGTACCTGGATCATTTCCAGATTGGAGCTATGAGGGTCAATGCTGTCGCGAATATCCTAGTATATGTTTCCTGGCTTTAGGGTCAAACTGCCAGCTTGCTGGAAAGGCACTTTTCTAACTTCAGTTAAAAAAACAAACAAACAAACAAAAAAAAACCCCAACTAGTTTCCAAAGTGGTTGCATCAATTTTTACTCTCATCAGGTGTATGGGAGTTCTCACTGATTATAAGGAAATTATGGTAACATTGTGTTATTGGTTGGTTGTTTTTTTTTTCTTATAAAAGCATAGTCTTTAATACACATGATGTCCATGACGTTTAAACTAGAATATACCAAAATCCAAAGTAACTTTGCCTCTCATCTCACCCATGCTGTGGTTCAGAAGGCAGTTGGATAACTGAGAAGGTGATGACAGTGAAAATGACCGAGAAATAGAGGAATTCAAAATCGTCTATTACCGTCAGCTATGAAAGATGGTATTTAGCTCAGTGTGTATTCACTCCACTAATTTTTAACACTTGTACTTTTCGAAGATCATTTCTTATTTGCCTTTGAGACTTTACGTTGTATGCTTTACTTGTATTTTTTTATCCTGGCAAGTTTTGATTCCCGAGATACTCAGTGAGTGAGAGGAGTGTCTTGGCGTCTCCTCCCCCACCTTTCCTTTCCCGTCTTGTCGGTAATGCACTTGCTTTCACACCATCAAGGCTGATCACATCTATATTCTGTTCTGTTACCCTATTTAAGTCTTACACGCTGTAACTGTAAAGTGTGCAGGGTTTGGGTTTTTTTTTTTTTTTTTTTGACAGCTTTATTGAAGTAATTTACATACCATAAAATTCAGCCCTGTTGAGTGTACGATTCAGTGATTCAGTGAGTTTTCTGAGTTTGGCAGCCAGCACTACAGTTTTTAGAGCATTTCTATCACCTCCAAAATATCCATTGTGCCTAGTTGTGGTCACTCCTTGTTCCCACGCCCAGGCACAGCAACTCATCTTTCCCTGTATTTAGATAGGTCTTTTCTGGACCTTTCATATAGATCCGTCATACAATATGTAGCCTTTTGTATCCAGCACCTTCACTTAGCCTGCTGTCTTAGGGTTCATTCTCACTGTATCTTGTACCATTACTCCATTCGTTTCATTGTTTCATTTTGTTTCGACTTTTGGCTGCACTGGGTCTTCCTTGCTGTGCGTGGTCTTTCTCTAGCTGCCATTAAGCAGGGGCTCTAGGGTGCTGGGCCTTCAGTGGTTGCAGCACGAGGTCTCCGTAGTTGACCCGCAGTTTGTGGAATCTTCCCCGACTAGGGGTCAGACCAGTGTCCCCTGCAGGAGGGTTCTTTTTTTTTTTTTTTTTTTGCGGGCAGATTCTTAAACACTGCACCACCAGGGGGGTCCTCATTCCTTTCACTGTTGAGCAGCATTCCACTGTATGGACAGACCACATATTGCTTATCCATTCACCAGCTGATAGACACCTGGGTTGTTTTCAAATATATAACGCTGCTGTGCACTTTGGCAGTCAAGTCAGTCTTTGCGTGACATACCTTTTCATTTCTCTTGGGTAGATAGCCTAGTAGTAGAATTGCTGTGTTTCAAACTTCCAGTGGTTAAGACTCCAAGCTTCCAATGTAGGGGGCACAAGTTTGATCCCTGGTTGAAGAACTAGGATCCCATATTCCTTGAAGCCAAAATAAATAAATACATAATTTAAAAAAAAAAGAATTGTTGGATTTCATGGTAAATTTATATTTCACTTCCTTTTTTTTAATGTTTAACTTTTATAGAAACTGTTTTCCAAAGAGGCTTTACCATTTTACATTCCCACCAGCAGTGTATAAGGGTCCTGGGCTCTCCCTGTCCTCACCAATCTTTTGGACAGCAGCCATTCTAGACAGCATGAAGTGGCATCTCACTGTGATTTTAATTTGCATTTCCTTCTTGACTCATGATGTTGAGCATCTTCTCACATGCTTATTGCTGTGCTAAGTCGCTTCAGTTATGCTGACTCTTTGTGATCCTATGGACTGCTAGCCAGCCAGGCTCCTCTGTCCATGAGATTCTCCAGACAAGGGTACTAGAGTGGGTTGCCATGGCCTTCTCCAGGGGATTTTCCCAACCCAGGGATCAACCCGTGTCTCTTGCATTAGCAGGTGGGTTCTTTATGACTAGTGCCAGCTGGGAAGCCCACATTTGCTTATTAGTCCTTTGTATTTCTTCTTTGGTGAAATGTCTATTCAAATCTTTTGTCAGTTTTTAAACTGACTTGTCATTTAATTGAATTTTAAGTGTTCTTTATAGATTCTAGATTCAAGTATTTTATCAAGTGTGTGATATACAAATATTTTCTGCCAACCTGTAGCTTGTCTTTCATTTTCTTAATAATGTCTTTTGAAGTGCAAAGGTTTAAAATTTTGATAATGTTTAATTAATCCATTTTTTTCTTTTATAAATCATACTTTTGGTATTATATCCAAGAAATCTTTTCTTTTTAATATGTGTATATTTGGCTGCATCAGGTCTTAGTTACAACATGTGGGATCTCTAGTTGTGGCCCATAGGCTTAGTTGCTCTCAGGCATGTGAAATCCTAGTTCCCCGACTAGGGGTTGAACTCATGTACCCTGCATTGCAAGGTGGATTCTTCGCTTCTGGGCCACCAGGGGAGTCCGTGCCACTCCCCTTCTGACTGCTGAGGACATCATTTCACCTCACTGGGCCTCAGTTTCCTCATGTCGTGACAATCAATGGGAATAATACGGAAGCCGCGAAAGATCATCCCAGTCAGTTCCTGGGTTTGAAGGTCTGTCTCTTCTGGCTTACACTGTGCTATAATAATTTTTTTTCCTTAAATGCACTGCTAACATTTAAAAATCGGGTGATTTCACATAAATACAGGGATTTCCAGTCTCTTGACAAACTGGAAGATGTGGCCAAACTAGGCCCACCTTCCTACTGGGCAGTAAGTCAGCCAGAGTGAGTGCTGGCACGGCCTCCACGCTGGGCTCTTCTCTCCGGACTGACAGAGGCTCCACCACTCCCTGCTGGCTTAAACCCAGTCCACCTCACTTGGAGACAGAACCCCAGGTGGTGTTAGTGGTAAAGAACCTGCCTGCCAATGCAGGAGACATGAGACCTGGGTTCCATACCTGGGTCGGGAAGTTCCCCTGGAGGAGAGCATGGCAACCCACACTGTATTCTTGCCTGGAGAATCCCATGGATGGAGGAACCTGGTGGGTTATAGTCCATAGGGTCACAAAGTGGTTTGGATGTGACTTAGCACGCACGCAGCACAGGACCAGCTGTTGTAATTATGAGGCCAGCCAGGGGCAGTGGTATGAGTGGGGGCTCAAATCCATGCCTTGCTCCAGTCACCAGGTCATGCTACCCCAGGCTTGCCTTCACCCAGAAGAGGTGCCTTAAAAAAAAAAAAAATCTACCTAAAGATTCTTACAGGCCAGTGCAGGCCCTGATTAGTTATAGCTCAGTCTTCCTTCTTGAAGGAGAAGGCACGCCAAATCTTTGTACATGCAAATAATTCTAAAGAGCGAGAAATTTTCAGTCTTGTTTTTGGGGGTTTTTCTGTTTGTTTGACTATAATCTCCTGTGCTGTACGATGTACCCTTTTGCTCATATATTTCATTTGTTTTTAATTTTTTATTTATTTGGCTGCATGCATGTTGCTTCAGTTGTGTCCCGCTCTTGGCAAACCTATGGACTGCTGCCTGCCAGGTTCCTTTATCCATGGGATTCTCCAGGCAAGAATACTGGAGTGGGTTGCCATGCCCTCTTCCAGGGGATCTTCCCAACCCAGGGATCAAACCTGCCTCTCTACATTGGCAGGTGGGCTCTTTACCACTAACACCACCTGGAAAGCCCTTATTTGCCTTCACCAGGTTCCAGTTGCGGGAGCATGTAAACTCTTAGTTGGGGCATATGGGGTCTAGTTCCCTGACCAGGAATTGAGCCCGGGCCCCCTGCATTGGGAGCTCAGGGTCTTAGCCACTGGACCACAAGTGAGGTCTCAATCTTGTTTCTTGATGATATTTCTGTAACCATTTGTTGTAGGTTAGGAACAACACTGGCAGGACTTCCCTCCGTGACAGGCCAGTGATTAGGACTGGGCGCTTTCCCAGCTGAGGGCTCGGGTTCAATCCCAGGTTGGGGAACTAAGATCCTGCAAGTAGCACAGTGTGACCAAAAAATAAAATAAAATAGAGACAGCACCACCGTTCAAGAGTAAAGTGTTAAAATTGATAAGGGAGAATGTCAGGTAGAGGGAAATCTCTCCAAGGCATGAAATGGAAGCCATTCTGCCTAAAATTGAAAAGATTGACCCTACAAGGTGCTAGCAAGTGCAGCCGTCATACATGTTAATGGGTGTGCACAGTCATGCTGAAAAAAATGATTGGGTGTGTTCTCGTGAAGAACATGTGATCCAAGAATTCCACTCCTACGTATTTACTCATGAGAAATGAAAACGTATGTCCAGACAACCACTTGAATGTGAATGTTCATAGAAGCTTTATTCATAACAGCCTCAAGCTGGAAACAATCCAAATGTCCATCATGCCGAGTGAGTAAACAGATTGTGGTTTATCTGTTCAATGGAGTACTACTCAGTGATAAACAGGAGTGAGCTGGCGATTAATACAGCAACGATGTGACTGAATCACACAGTATTCTGCTGAAGGAAAGAAGACGCAAAGGTGCATCCTATGGTTATTACTCAGGGTCCAATCCAGAGACTGAAACCACACAGTAATTTGAAGGGAGAATGTTTAATATACAGATTTATCCATCATAGCAGGGGATTAGAGTTAGAAGGAGTAGCTACTGAGAAAGAAAGAGAATGGTAAAGAATATAAATACAGGGAGCAGCCTCTACCCCTTAGATCTAAGATAGAGAGCTTGAGAAAGGTGTCAGCTCCAGACTGTCCTTGGCAGTCCCAGAAACCCTCGCGCTTTGGGGGTTTTGTTTTTGTGTAACATCTATTTTTATTTATTTGGCTACGCCAGGTCTTAGCTGTGGCATGCAGGATCTAGTTCCCTGACCAGGGATTGAACCCTAGCTCCCTGCATTGGGAGCACGGAGACTTAAACCACTGGACCACCAGGGAGGTCCCCAGACCTTGACGCTTTGGGAGAACACTTGGACATGGCTCACTAAAGGGCAAAGGAGTCCCTTTGGTGCTCCGGCTGTGAAACTTGCCTCTGGAACTTGCCAGAAGTCAGTCCTTTAAGGATGCTAGGGAAAACAGTTCACAAGAAGTGTCTCACCAGAGGCACTCAGCCAAGAAACCAGCTGAGGTGGGTGCCAGGGCAAGATGCTGGCTGAGGGGTGCTCCTCACTGCCACGCACTGGAGAAGCCTACACCCTTGTGAAGGAGGCAGGAAAAGCTACCTGCCTTTGGGGAACCGCGTCTGGAAGCTAGAAGCAAAACTCTTTCCTCCTGCAACACCTCTCTGGCTCCCTCTACTGGAAAACTGTAGCATGGCAGCCGGAGAAGGAAGAAGATTTAAAGGCCTAAACTCCAGTTTCTCAACTTGGAGCTGTAAGGCAGTAAATTGGTAACTGGCACACCATATGATTCCATTTATATGAAACTCTAGAAAAGAAAACTTCTAGTGACAAAAAGCAAATTAGTGGTTGGGGTGGACGTGGGAAAGGGTAAACAGTCTAGAGTAACAGAAATGTCTCACCTCTTATTTATGAGGATGGTTGTACCTTTGCATACAGCTGTTAGAACACAGACTGTACGCTTGAAATGTTTGCATTTTATTGGATGTAAATTAGACACCCGTGAATGTATTTTTTTAATTTTTAAAAGTTTCTGGGAAATAGGACTCTTGGGCAAATATAAATGGAATATATGCATGCATGCACACACCGCAGAAAGTGAAAGTCGCTCAGACGTGCCCGACTGTTTACAACCTCATGGACTATACAGTCCATGGAATTCTCCAGGCAGAATACTGAAGTGGATAGCCATTTGCTTCTCCAGGGGATCTTCCCAAATCAGGGGTCGAACCCAGGCTCGCTCATTGCGGGCGGATTCTTCACCAGCTGAGCCACCAGGGAAGAACCGCAGAAATGTGCCCCAAATCCCACCACTGAGATTCCCTCGCTTACCACGGTGCGTACACTGTATCTCCGTGAAGTGTTACTGGAGGTAGTTCCTGGCTTTGGCTTGGTGGCTTGTTCATGCATTCTCCCCGAGGTGTTCAAGTTCAACATGGGTGCCCTGGTAGTTGGCAAGAGTTTTGAAAGGGAGATGAGTTGGACATGTGCCCACCCGCCTCTCCCATTTCCCTTCTCCCCAAGGGACATCCACAAAGGGCATCTCACTAGGTTCAGATTACCAAATCTTCATCCAAAGAGTGAAATCCGATTAGTTCTCGTATGACATTGGGTCTTACTTATTCCTTGAGTCCCAGGCATGACTTAAGGATATTTCTCCTTCACTGCTCACATCCAGCCCTTGAGATAGAACAGTTATTCATATGTCACATGTTACAGATGAGAAAACTGAGGCTCAGAGGCCAGCAACATGCAAAAGTGATGGCCCGCCCGAGAAAAGGCAGAACCAGATTTTTTTTTTTTTGTCTGGCTGTGCTGAGTCTTTGTTGCTGGTCTGGTTTTTCTCTCTGCAACAAGCAGGGGCTACTCTCTAGTTGAGACATTCGGGCTTCTCCTTGCAGAGCGCGGGCTCTAGAGCACAGACTCGTTATTGTGGAGCGTGGGCTTCGTTGCTCCAAGGCATCTGGGATCTTCCCTAATCAGGGACTGAACCCATGTCTCCTGCCTTGGCAGGTGGATTCTTTACCCTTGAGCCACCAGGGAAGCCCAGCACCAGGATTTGAACCTGGCTTGTCTGCCTCCATAGTGGGAGCTCCTGACCACCAGCCGTCCTGCAGGGAGCAGCAGCCTAGACTCCTGGAAACCCTCAGCCACTCCCTGCCCCCAGCAGAGGGTCCTAATGGGATTTACTGATACTGAATCTTTGCAGTCGAGTCTCTTCTACCCCCATGATTAAATTCTGAAAAAATTCAGGCATACAGAAACACTCAAATAATTATACAGTGACTCCTAAGATAGGGAGACAAAGACAAAGCCTGTGTATTTTTTTAGACTGATACTGAAACATTACCATTCACAGCAACTGTTTGCTCAGTATTCCAAATTCATAAAACAAAAGTTAGTGACAGGACACTTCAAGTACAAAAATGTATAAATACCGCAGCAAGTACACTCATATATTTATAAATATACAAAGGTTGGGACTTCTCTGGTGGTTCAGCAGTTAAGACCCTGCGGTCTCACTGCAGGGGGCAAGGGTTTGATCCCTAGTCAGGGAACTAAAGATCTTGCATGCCGCATGGCCCAGCCAAAAAAAATTTAAAAATAATAAATAAGCAATGGTTGCACCTAAGTTATTCCAATATATTATTAGCTGATCAAATCATAAAAGTAATCTCAAAATCAATAGAAGTATACTTGGTAAATTAATAAAGATAAAATTAACAAAGTTAAGGAAGAAAATTAACCAAGTAAAAATAACACTATAGGGCTTCCCAGGTGGCGTGATGGTAAAGAATCCGCCTGCCAATGTAGGAGACACAGATTCGATTCCTGATCCGAGAAGATTCCAGATGCCTCAAGACAGCTAAGCCTGTGCATCACAACTATGGAGCCTGTGCTCTAGAGCCTGGGAGCCACAACTAGAGCTACTGAAACCCTAGAGCTACTGAAAAAAAGAAACTAGAGCTACTGAAAAACTAGAGCTTCTGAAACCCTCGCGCCCTAGAGCACTCTGCAACTAGAGAAAAGCCGAGCAGCAATGAAGACCCAGCATGGCCAAAAATAAGAATAATAAATAAAATTACTTTCAAAAACGCTATATGAAATGAAGACAGTTTAATGAATCATGAGCTGTGACAATGAAATGATATTATTGGATCTTCATCAAGAGTAACTACTCTGGGAAAAGTGTGCAGCTAGCAGGGGACACCACACGGAGATGGGGATCTGCCTGGGGAATTCCCAGCCAGAGAGTCCCCAGGTCCAGCGCTCAGCGGAGGCATGACGAACTTTCAGAAGATGACTGAGTGCCATGCTCTGCCTGAGGCCCACGGCACAAGAGCCCCTGAGAACCATGTGACTGAGCCCAGGTAGTCCCCAGGACCATCAGAAATAATCATAAAATAATGCTTATTATACCATGGCAATGGTTTTACCACTGAATCATGGGGGTATTTTTGTGCGAAATTTTCCAGTCACTCTGAAAAGGCCCTACACGATTCGAGGAACCACCGAGGAAAGAGAAAAGCTACCTCTTAATAGTTTCAAGGGTTCTTGAATTTAAAAACAATCCTTTTGTGGTCGCTTTGGGCAGCGCATATATACTAAAATTGGAACGATACAGAGAAGACTAGCATGACCCCTGGGCAAGGATGACTCATGTGTTTGTGAAACAGCTTCCCTTGTGGCTCAGATGGTAAAGAATCTGCCTGCAATGCAGGAGACCCAGGTTCCATCCCTGGATGGGGAAGATCCCTCAGAGAAGGGAATGGCACCCAGTCCAGTATTCTTGCCTGGAGAATTCCATGGACGGAGGAGCCTGGCAGGCTACACAGTTCATGGAGTTGCAAAAAGTCGGACATGACTGAGCAACTAACACTTTCACTTTTTAAAATCATCATCGTCGTCCTCATCCTATTTTCTGTTTGATAACTTTGCGGAGAGCCTTTTGGATATCTTTTGATTCCTTTCCATGGACTACCATCTCTGTTTTTATTGTTATTATTGTTGCCAGTAAACCTTTTCTAGAAACAAACTGTATAGCCTGATGAATTTTCACAAATGAACACACGTGTAACCTGACTTTAGATCAAGAAACAGGAAGAAAAAAAACAACTTTCAAATGAGTACCTCTGCCCAGATGGAACTTTTTAAAAAACTTATTTTATTGAAATATAGTTGATTTAGGAAAAAAATTAAAGCAAAAAAGAGAATATAGGTGATTTACAATGTTGGGTTAATTTCTGCTGTACAGCAAAGTGGTTCAGTTATACATACATAGACCTTCTTTTTTCATATTCCTTTCCATTATGGCTTACCCCAGGATACTGAACATAGTTTTCTGTGCTACACATTAGAACCTTGGTCTTTTTTTTAATAATGTTTTTAAATTATGGATTATTTATTTGGCTGCACTGGGTCTTAGTTGCAGCATGTGGGATCTAGTTCCCTGACCAGGAATCGAACTCAGGCCCCCTGCATTGGGAGCACAGAGACAGTCAATGGACCCCCAGGGAAACCCCAGGATCTTGTTTATCCATTCTACTTATAATAGTTTGCATCTGCTAATCCCAAACTCTCAGTCCCTCCTTCCCTCATTCCCCTCCCTCTTGGGAACCGCAAGTCTGTTCTCTATGTCTGTGAGTCTGTTTCTGTTTTATAGATAAGTTCATTGAGTTATAGTTTAGATTCCATGTATAAGTGATATTACATGCCATTTGTCTCTTACTTCACTTTGGTCAACACCGAAATCAGATTGATTATATTCTTTGCAGCCAAAGATGGAGAAGCTCTATACAGTCAGCAAAAACAAGACCGGGAGCTGACTGTGGCTCAGATCATGAAATCCTTATTGCCAAATTCAGACTTAAATTGAAGAAAGTAGGGAAAACCACTAGACCATTCAGGTATGACCTAAATCAAATCCCTTATGATTATACAGTGGAAGTGAGAAATAGATTTAAGGGACTAGGTCTGATAGATAGAGTGCCTGATGAACTATGGAATGAGGTTCGTGACATTGTACAGGAGACAGGGATCAAGACCATCCCCATGGAAAAGAAATGCAAAAAAGCAAAATGGCTGTCTGGGGAGGCCTTACAAATAGCTGTGAAAAGAAGAGAGGCGAAAAGCAAAGGAGAAAAGGAAAGATATAAGCATCTGAATACAGAGTTCCAAAGAATAGCAAGAAGAGATAAGAAAGCCTTCCTCAGCGATCAATGCAAAGAAATAGAGGTAAACAACAGAATGGGAAAGACTAGAGATCTCTTCAAGAAAATTAGAGATACCAAGGGAACATTTCATGCAAAGATGGGCTCGATAAAGGACAGAAATGATATGGACCTAACAGAAACAGAAGATATTAAGAAGAGGTGGCAAGAATACACAGAAGAACTGTACAAAAAAGATCTTCACAACCAAGATAATCACGATGGTGTGATCACTCACCTAGAGCCAGATATCCTGGAATGCGAAGTCAAGTGGGCCTTAGAAAGCATCACTATGAACAAAGCTAGTGGAGGTGATGGAATTCCAGTAGAGCTATTTCAAATCCTGAAAGATGATGGTGTGGAAGTACAGCACTCAATATGCCAGCAAACTTGGAAAACTCAGCAGTGGCCACAGGACTGGAAAAGGTCAGTTTTCATTCCAATCCCAAAGAAAGGCAATGAGAAAGAATGCTCAAACTACCGCACAATTGCACTCATCTCACATGCTAGTAAAGTAATGCTCAAAATTCTCCAAGCCAGGCTTCAGCAATATGTGAACCATGAACTTCCAGATGTTCAAGCTGATTTTGGAAAAGGCAGAGGAACCAGAGATCAAATTGCCAGCATCTGCTGGATCATCGAAAGAGCAAGAGAGTTCCAAAAAAACATCTATTTCTGCTTTATTGACTATGCCAAAGCCTTTCACTGTGTGGATCACAATAAACTGTGGAAAATTCTGAAAGAGATGGGAATACCAGACCACCTGACCTGCCTCTGGAGAAACCTGTATGCAGGTCAGGAAGCAACAGTTAGAACTGGACATGGAACAACAGACTGGTTCCAAATAGGAAAAGGAGTCCGTCAAGGCTGTATATTGTCACCCTGCTTATTTAACTTGTATGCAGAGTACATCATGAGAAACGCTGGGCTGGAAGAAGCACAAGCTGGAATCAAGATTGCCGGGAGAAATATCAATAACCTCAGATATGCAGATGACACCACCCTTATGGCAGAAAGTGAAGAGGAACTAAAAAGCCTCTTGATGAAAGTGAAAGAGGACAGTGAAAACGTTGGCTTAAAGCTCAACATTCAGAAACCTAAGATATTGGCATCTGATCCCATCACTTCATGGGAAATAGATGGGGAAACAGTGGAAACGTGTCAGACTTTATTTTTGGGGGCTCCAAAATCACTGCACATGGTGATTGCAGCCATAAAATTAAAAGACACTTACTGCTTAGAAGAAAAGTTATGACCAACTTAGATAGCATATTCAAAAGCAGAGACGTTACTCTGCCAACATAGGTCCATCTAGTCAAGGCTATGGTTTTTCCATTGGTCATGTATGGATGTGAGAGTTGGATTGTGAAGAAAGCTGAGCGCTGAAGAATTGATGCTTTTGAACTGTGGTGTTGGAGAAGACTCTTGAGAGTCCCTTGGACTGCAAGGAGATCCAACTAGTCTTTTCTAAAGGAGATCAGCCCTGGGTGTTTTTTGGAAGGAATGATGCTAAAGCTGAAACTCCAATACTTTGGCCACCTCATGCGAAGAGTTGACTCACTGGAAAAGACTCTGATGCTGGGAGGGATTGGGGGCAGGAGGAAAAGGGGATGATAGAGGATGAGATGGCTGGATGGCATCACCAACTCGATGGACGTGAGTTTGAGTGAACTCCGGGAGTTGGTGATGGACAGGGAAGCCTGGTGTGCTGCGATTCATGGGGTCACAAAGAGTCGGATACGACTGAGCGACTGAACTGAACTCACTTAATATAATCATCTCTAGGTCTACCTATGTTGCTGCAAATGACATTATTTCATTCTTTTTTATGACTGAGTAGTATTCTGTTATATATACGGACCACATCTTTATCCATTCCAAATGGAACTTTTAATCCTGCCTGGGATTCTCTCGGCCTTCCTCTGTGAGTAGTACCTGTCCCCTGCAATACAAGTCACTGACCATCGTTACATTTGGCAAGTGCTGCATAAGAGACCACTCAAAATGCGGTGACTTAAAACAATACCCATTCCTTTATTATTCTGATGGCTCTGGGACTGACTGGGCTCAGCTAAGCAATTCTCAGGGGCTGCTGTGCAGGTCCCAGCAGTCGGTTATTGGGGCTGGGTCATCTGAGGGCTCATTAACTTCCCTGTCTAGCACCTGGGACGTCGTTGGTGTTGTTCAGTTGCTAAGTCGTGTCCAACTCTTTTTCGACCCCCAGTAGCCCAGCTGGCTCCTCTGTCCATGGAATTCTCCAGGCAAGAAAACTGGAGTGGTTGCCATGCCCTCCTCCAGGGGAACTTCCTCACCCAGGGATCAAACCTGGATTCTTTACCACTGAGCCATGAGCACCTAGGATGGGAAGACCCAAACAGCTGAGGCTCCCCAAGCATATATATATATCTTCCTGTGGTCTCTCCACTGTGATGACTTCAGGACAGCCAGACTCACATGGTGACTCAGGCGGTGGTGTGCTGGAACTGGTTCACACCAGATCCGGGGAGCACATTGTGGACGGTGCTTTCCAACCCCAAAGTTCAGAGACATCATCTTGGTAGCTTGCCATCAGCCATGGACAGTATAGTCACACCACAGAAATCAGCAGATGCTACAATCCCCAAATCCAAAAGCTCTGAAAAACATGTCTTTCATGGATCCCCCAACCGGGGATCGAACCTGCACACCCTGGATTGGAAGACAAAGCCTCAATCACAGGACCCCAGGGAAGTCCAAGAGCCCGTTGTTAAACATTTAGGAGCACACCACTGGACTCACGGCTCCCCAGGCATGCATCCCCAGACAACACAACCTCCACAACCCCTTAGCAACGTCACTTCTGTGATGCTCTGAAAAGGTGAAGCGGTCCCAAAGGCCTGCCCATGTCAAGGGGAGAGGTGTGAATGGAGAATGATCTAGTGGTGGAAAAGAGCGACTCAGATTGGATACGTTGTTATAGCCTTTTGGAGAAGATGTCTGCTGTGCGTCACAGGTCCCTGGAAACTGAATACCAGTATCATCCTGCAGTCAGTGTGACAACCAGTACAATTATCCTCCCCACCAAACACACACAGACACACACACACATCCAAACACCCTGGCAGCAGGCAGTGACCTGCCATTCTAACCCAGCCAGTAGCTGGCATTCAGCTGGGCTGGACATGGTGGCTGCAAGGCACCTCATGGTCCTCAGGAGAGGATCACAGATAAGCATTTTGAATACCCAGGGCTCATACACTACATCACTTGAAAGTCCATGCTCCCCAGTGAAATCTGGCTGCCCTCGTGGTGTGAGGGGACCACTCTCAGGTCCAGAAATCCCCTACTCACCAGCAATCGGCACATTCCTAAGGAGAGCTGAGCCAGGGAACTAGGCTCTGGTGAGTTTCATGTCCATGCCTGGCAAGCTGGTGGACTCACTTGTAAATTTCAGCTAATTATTAATGCAACCTGGGGGCAAAATACACTCTAGTCTCTAAAGCCTGTCTCCACAACTTCAGTTCTCTGTTGTGCGGGCAAAGCGGAGTCAGGCTTTGTGCCATGTCCACAGACTGCTTGCCTGATACAGGCTTAATTCTTAACAAGATCTTAATCAATTTATTTCAAAATAGTAACAGCTGACATGAATCGAGCACTTACTGGCACTAGATGATATAACAAGCATTAGATCATTGAAGGCTCTTATCCCAGGGCAATCTCCGAGGATCGTTTTGGCCATTAAAACACCATGATGGAATTCAGCGCAATGATGCGTCTTAAATGCTCAGCACAGTGGTTTAGGAAGGGCCCAATAAATGTCACCAGATGGAAATATAGCTAAATGGTTGCTCGTCATCTTTTTATGGTGTATAATAATAATAGCAACTAACATAATTTAGTGTCTAATATATTAATATCACTTTTATTTATGAGATACCGGAGGTTATTTCTTGAGTGCTTTACCAATATTAATTCATTTCATTCTCACAACAACCCTATGAGGGAAGTATGGTTAACACCCTCATTTTCAGAAGAAGAAAGTGAGGCACAAAAAGATGAAGAGATATGCCCTTGAGGCAAGAGGCTTAGCTGGGAGTCAACCCAGGCTGGTTGTACTCAGGAATCAGCATGTTTTAAATAAAGGTGTTTCGTTTTGTTATGCCTCAGTTTCCTCATCTGTGAAGTGGGTTTCTGATGTGACAGTTCATTCATTCAGTGACTTAATATCTCTTTATTAAACACTTATTATGTGTCACACACTGGTGTGGACACTGGTGTGCAGTGTGCGAAATCAGCAGCAATTCTGCCCTCATAGTGATTATTACAATGTGGCCAGGGGAACAGACAATACGGTTAAATTATATCAATATATGGGCTTCCCTGGTGGCTCAGACGGTAAAGAATCCACCTATACTTATGTGTGAGGTGTGATAGGAGTGTTAGAAAAGAATAAAGTAAGGAAAAGGGAAGGAGAAGTAGGTGATGGTCATGAGGCCCTGAAATTGTCAATATGGAGGCGAGAGACAGTCTCGTGGAGAAGCTGAGCCAAGGTTTGAAGGAAGTGTGGTGAGCAAAGAAGTACTCTGGATCTAGGTGATGAAAATGGCCTGTGCAAAGGCTCTGAGGTGTGGAGGCTGGTACGGCTGGGGCAGCGTGAGTAAGGGGAAATGAGGGCAGGGAGATGACGAGTGCTGATCACATGGGGCTTGTGAGCCACAGTGAGCACCTTTCCCTGACCCTGATGCGGTGGAGCCCAGCAGGGCTCTGAGCAGGCAGGGACTGGACCCAGACTCAGGTGTTCACACCTGTCCTGACTGCTTGTGGGAAACAGGCTGTTGGGGAAAGGAGCAGGGAGACAGCAATGGTCCAGGTGAGAGGTGATGAGAGTGGATGAGATCCCCAAGGGAGTGAGTACTGATGGAGAAGAGAGGAGGTTCAAAGACTAATCAGAGGAAGGAGGAAGAAACAGCCGAGGAGACTGACTGGGAGCCACCAGGTAGCCGGAAGGGGTCCAGAGGGATGTGGGGGCTCAGAGGAGTGAAGTGAAGAGTGAAGAGAGCGACTCCTGTGTCGGGTGCTGTGAACAGGTCAAGCAATGTGGACACTGAGCAAACAGCAACTATTGGTTCCGCACCAGGGGAGGTCACTGGGGGGTGACCTTGACATTTCAGGGTAGAGAAGGAAGGGCTTTCCTGGTGGCTCAGGGAATTTGCCTGCAATGCTGCAGACCCAGGTTCAGTCCCTGGGTCAGGTAGATCCCCTGGAGAAGGGAATGGCTACCCACTCCGGTATTCTTGCCTGGAGAATTCCATGGACAGAGGAGCCCGGCAGGCTACAGCCCATGGGGTCACGAAGAGTCGGACACAACTGAGCGATTAACATTTTAAGGAGGGCAAAGCCTGATTAGAGAAGGTTTGAGTAAGAATAGCAGTAGGCCATATGGAGGCAGTGAGTGTGACAACTTTTTGGAGAAGTTTTACTATAAAGAGGACCAAAGAAATGGGGTCATAGCTGGAAAGGGAGCTGGAATCAAGAGAATTTTCATTCATTTTCATATGAGATGACTCTGTGGGCTGATGAGAATGACCCAGTTCAGAGAGGGAAGCTGAAGGTGCAGCAGAGAGAGAGGAGAACTATGAGACAGTGGCCTGGAAGAGGCACAGTTATGGTGGGAAAGCAGAGGGCAGGGAGGGTCTATGGGGCAGTGGGGGTCTGTGGACATTCACTTTCTATCGATTTTTTTTTTCTGCAAAATAAGAAGCAAGGCGGGACTTTCATGGTGGTCCAGAGGTTAGGACTCTGGAACTGGTTGGATCCCTGGTTAGGGGGAACTAAGTAAGAACCTGCATGCCACACCACATGGCCAAAAATAAATAAGAAGAAGCAAGAAAAGAGTGAAAAGGTGGAAGGAAGTGTGATGTGTTGGAGGTCAGGGGAGAAGGTGTGAAATAACTATGTATAGAGAGGAAGAGCTAGTGGGTAAGAGAACTGTAATTTCATTGCCAGACAGCGCTGCAGGCCCGCTTGAGCGTCAAGTTCACAAACTTGAAGTGGAGCTGGCCAGTGGAGTTGTGTGTTGTTCTTCAGCTGCTTTAAACCGTGTGAGTACAGGCACAGGTAAGTGGAGGCCTTGGATTTAACCAGGTCATGTGTGAGAGGAAGCCAGAGGAGGCCAGGGTGTCTGCAAAAAATGTTTTTAATGACTAACCAGGGAACTTAAGCTGGATAAAGAAGAACTGAGAATTGATGGTGTGGGGGGCAATGAAAAAGAGGTAGGGACAAAGGATGGGAGATCCAGTGGGTTGGCAGGACTGTGGAGAGTGGAGGGCACTGAAGGGACAGAGCTGGAAAGAGAGGAGGTGACGACTGGAGAGTGAGAAGCCTAAGAAAGTGGCTCTGAAGAGGCCGTTGAGACAAGGCGTAGGTGCAGCCACAGGAAAGAGGGGCTAGGAGGACAGCTGGTCAGGGAACAAGAGAGACCTGGATGGTAGAAGGTAGGATCATCAACCTGGATCTGGAAATCACCCGGAATGTTGATAAGAGCGACCTGAGTGGCAGTGAGCCTAGAGCTAAAATCACGGAGAAGTGATGAGTAGTCTTCTGGGTCACCAGATGATGCTGATGAGGTGACAAACGATCAACCCTGATGAGCTGGGGCGTTTGAGGGAGAGAGAATGATCTGAAAACAGTAGCAAGGAGCAAGATGTACCCACTCGGAAGGGTCACAGGACAGCTGGGTTCTGGTTAGAGCAAGAAGGTGACAAGAATGTTCAGCGAAGAGACGGAGGAAATGGATTTTGCTAGAGGACAGGTCATGGATTCCAAAGGCCAGAGAGTTGGGACACCTGGGGAATGGTTTCCCTCTCGGTGGGTTTTTCTCATAGGTCTTCAGTGAGCGTATGGTCATATGTAAAGTGCTCAGCCTGACAGGAGGGCACTGGCCAGAGCAGGAAGCCGTGGTTAGCAGCCCTCCTGGGGTCATGATCAGGCTTAGGAGTTTGTTGCTCAAGGGGGAAAGGTGGGGGAGAAACCGGTCGCGGTCTGCAGCCAAGTGGCAGGAACCAGATGCTGAATTTCTAGGAGCTGGCAGCCTCCCTGTCGCCCGTGTACCTGGTGAGGTCACGGTTAAGCTCTTCTCGCGTCCTGGAAAGAGAGCTGGAGGGAGGCCAGGCTGTCCTAACCCGCCGACCCCTCTCTGTCTGCAGGACTCTGGCGGCCGGAGATGGGCGCCCGGCCCTCGCGGCGGCGGCAGCTGCCCGCGGACCCGCCCATAGCCTTGGACGCGCTGCCCCCGGAGCTGCTCGTGCAGGTGCTGAGCCACGTGCCCCCGCGCGCGTTAGTGATGCGCTGCCGCCCGGTGTGCCGCGCCTGGCGCGACGTGGTGGACGGGCCCACCGTCTGGCTGCTGCAGCTGGCCCGCGACCGCAGCGCGGAGGGCCGCGCCCTCTATTCGGTGGCCCAGCGCTGCCCGCCCAACAGCGAGGATGAGGAGGAGTTCCCGCTCTGCGCTCTGGCGCGCTACTGCCTGAGAGCGCCCCTAGGCCGCAACCTCATCTTCAACTCCTGCGGAGAGCGTGGGTGCCGGGGGTGGGGCCGAGGGGCGGGGCCGATGGGCGGGGCGGGGCGGGGCCAGGGGTGGGACCGAAGAGACGCCAGGGATGGCTGGGCGGGGCCAGGAGCCAAGGGACACGGTCCTTGAGAAACTGGGTGGGCGAGGCCAGGGAGGAGCTGGGGAAGAGACAGCCTGAGTGGGAGGAGCCAGGGACTGTGGGCAGTGTTGTTCAATTGCTCGCTCCTGTCCAACTGTTTGCGGTCCCATGGACTGCAGGACGTCAGGCCTCCCTGTCCTTCATCATCTCCGGAGCTTGCTCTAACTCACGTCCACTGAGTCAGTGATGCCATCCAAACATCTCGTTTTACGTCATCCCCTTCTCCTCCTACCTTCAATCTTTCCCAGCATCAGGGTCTTTTCCAATGCGTCGGCTTTCGCATCAGGTGGCCAAAGTATTGGAGCTTCAGTGGAGGGAGTACAAATTGGTTGGCAAGACAGAGGAGGAGGCGCCAAGGTGCGGAGCCGTGGCAGAGGTGACGCTCTGCTGAAACTGTAGACTCAGTTGTTCAGTCACTAAGTCATGTCCAACTCATTGCGACCCCATGGACTGCAGCACACCAGGCGTCCCTGACCTTCACCATCGCCTGGAATTTGCTCAGACTCATCCACTGAGTCAGTGACGCTATCCAACCATCTCATCCACTGTCTTCCCCTTCTTCTCCTGCCCTCAAGCTTTCCCCAGCATCAGGGTTTTTCCCAGTGAGTTGGCTCTTCCCATTAAGTGGCCGAAGTATTGGAGCTTCAGCATCAGTCCTTCCAATGAATATTCAGGGTTGATTTCCTTTAGGATTGACTGGTTTGATCTTCTTGCAGTCCAAGGGACTCTCGAGAGTCTTCTTCCCTTGCTTTTTCTATGATCTAGTGGGTGTTGGCAATTTGATCTCTGGTTCCTCTATCTTTTCTAAATTCAGCTTGTATGTCTGAAAAGTTTTGGTTCACATACTGTTGAAGCCTAGCTTGAGGGATTTTGAGCATTACCTTGATAGCTTGTGAGTTGATTGGATTGTGTGGGACAATTGTGCGGTAGTTTGAACATTAACTTTGGCAATGCTCTTCTTTGGGATTGGAATGAAAACTGACCTTTTCTAGTCCTGTGGCCACTGCTGAGTTTTCCAAATTTGCTGGCATAATGAGTGCAGCACTTTAACAGCATCATCTTTTAGGATTTGAAGTAGCTCAGCTGGAATTCCATCACCTCCACTAGCTTTGTTCATAGTAATGCTTCCTAAGACCCATTTGACTTCACACTCCAGATGTCTGGCTCTGAGTGACCACACCATTGTGGTTTTCCCTGTCATTAAGACCTTTTTTTGTATAGTTCTTCTGTGTATTCTTACCACCTCCTTTTAATCTCTTTTGCTTCAATTAGTCCCTTATGGTTTCTGTCCCATCCCTTGAATGAAATGTGCCCTTGGTATCCAAATTTCTTGAAGAGATCTCTAGTCTTTCCCATTCTATTGTTTCCCTCTATTTCTTTGCATTCTTCACTTAAAAGGCTTTCTTACCTTTCCTTGCTGTTCTTTCAGTTCAGTTCAGTCAATCAGTCGTGTCCAACTCTTTGCAACCCCATGAGCTGCAGCACGCCAGGCCTCCCTGTCCATCACCAACTCCTGGAGTTCACTTAAACTCATGTCCATCATCCAACCATCTCATCCTCTGTCGCCCCCTTCTCCTCCTGCCCCCAATCCCTCCCAGTATCAGAGTCTTTTCCAGTGAGTCAACTCTTCGCATGAGGTGGCCAAAGTATTGGAGTTTCAGCTTCAGCATCAGTCCTTCCAAAGAACACCCAGGACTGATCTCCTTTAGAAAGGACTGGTTGGATCTCCTTGCGGTCCAAGGGACTCTCCAGAGTCTTCTCCAACACCACAGCTCAAAAGCATCAATTCTTTGGCACTCAGCTTTCTTCACAGTCCAACTCTCCCATCCATACATGACCAATGGAAAAACCATAGCCTTGACTAGATGGATCTTCGTTGGCAAAGTAATGTCTCTGCTTTTGAATATGCTATCTAGGTTGGTCATAACTTTTCTTCCAAGGAGTAAGCGTCTTTTAATTTCATGGCTGCAGTCACCATCTGCAGTGATTTTGGAGCTCCCCAAAAATAAAGTCTGACACTGCTTCCACTGTTTCCCCATCTACTTCCCATGAAGTGATGGGACCAGATGCCATGATCTTCGTTTTCTGAATGTTGAGCTTTAAGCCAACATTTTCACTTTCCTCTTTCACTTTCATCAAGAGGCTCTTTAGCTCCTCTTCACTTTCTGCCATAAGGGTGGTGTCATCTGCATATCTGAGGTTACTGATATTTCTCCCGGCAATCTTGATTCCAGCTTGTGCTTCTTCCAGCCCAGCGTTTCTCATGATGTACTCTGCATACAAGTTAAATAAGCAGGGTGACAATATACAGCCTTGACGGACTCCTTTTCCTATTTGGAACCAGTCTGTTGTTCCATGTCCAGTTCTAACTGTTGCTTCCTGACCTGCATATAAGTTTCTCCAGAGGCAGTTCAGGTGGTCTGGTATTCCCATCTCTTTCAGAGTTTTCCACAGTTTATTGTGATCCACACAGTCAAAGGCTTTGGCATAGTCAATAAAGCAGAAATAGATGTTTTTTTGGAACTCTCTTGCTCTTTCGATGATCCAGCTGATATTGGCAAGTTCCTCTGCCTTTTCTAAAACCAGCTTGAACATCTGGAAGTTCACGGTTCACATATTGCTGAAGCCTTGCTGTTCTTTGGTACTCTGCATTCAAATGGGTATCTTTCCCTTTCTCCTTTGCGTTTCGCTTCTCGTCTCCTCTCAGCTCAGACAACCACTTTGCCTTCTTGCATTTCTTTTTCTTTGGGATGTTTACCATCACTGCCTCCTGTACAATATTACAAACCTCCGTCCGTAGTTATCTGTCTACCAGATCTAATCCCTTGAATCTATTCATTACCTCCACTGTATAATCATAAGGGATTTGATTTAGGTCATGCCTGCATGGTCTAGTGGTTTTGCTTACTTTCTTCAATTTTGCAATAAGGAGCTGATGATCTGAGCTACAGTCAGCTCCAGGTCTTGTTTTTGCTGATTGTCAAAAGCTTCTTCATCTTCTGCTGCAAAGAATATAATCAGTCTGATTTCGGTATTGACCATCTTGTGATGTCCATGTGTAGAGTCTTCTCTTGTGTTGTTGGAAGAGGGTGTTTGCCGCTGGACCACTGGGGAAGTCCCCTCAACTCAGTGGGCAGTGGTTAAAGGGGGAGGCGCCAGGGGAGGGCTGGGAAGAAACCCATTGGGCTATGACAGGGGGCGGAGCTTGCATAGAACTATCAGGCTGTTTTGAGAGGCTGTGGGAAGGGGAACTGAGTAAATGGGCGGGGTCAAGGCTAGAGAATCCCAGAGGTAGCACCCCAGGGCGGGGCCAAAATTAAAGTCCAGTGATTCAAGAGATTTAAGAGAGGCGGGGCAGGGGACTAGGCCGAGGGAGGCTGAGAAGAAGCTGAGTGGATGCACTGAGCTGAGTGAGGCGGTCGGGGGGTGGGTCCACAAATGCTGCCTGCTGGGAGGGAGGGGCCGGTGGGCCGGGCACATGGGCACATTAGGTAGTGGCGGGCTCTCTCCTGGGCAAGCTGGAGCGCGAATCCCTCGTGTTTAACCCTATTATATCCCACAGAGGGCTTCAGAGGCTGGGAGGTGGAGCACGGCGGGAATGGCTGGGCCGTGGAAAAGAACCTCATAATGATGCCGGGAGCTCCTTCCCAGACCTGCTTCGTGACTTCGTTCGAGTGAGTGGACCTTGATCACTGGGGCGAGGGAGGGGGAACCCCACCCTACGATCCTCATCCTCACCCTCACCCTCTTTCACACTCTCCTTCCCACATGCATGTATTCAGTCATTCGACTAATAATTGTTAGCCTTGTGAATTCCCTCTTTTGTCAGTTACCTGTTCCTATTTTTAATACTTACTTTATTTATTTGGCTGCATCAGGTCTTAGTTGCGGCATACAAACTCTCAGTTGCAGCCTGTGGGATCTAGTTCCCTGACCAGGGATCGAGCCCAGGCCCCCTGCACTGGGAGCATGGAGTCTTAGCCACTGGACCACCAGGGAAGTCCCTGCCTGTTCGTATTTTTATTAAGGTTGATGTCTTATTCTCGTTGATATACAAAAATTTCTGTATATTCTAGTTGTCAGTTCTTTGTCCATCCTGGACATTACAGAAATCTCCCACTCTACCATATGAATTGTGTCCATGGTATTCTTTGTCATTTTCATATGATCAAACTCATCTTTTTGCTTTAGAATTTGTTTTTGAAATTTTGTTTAAAAAAATCCTTCCCTCCCCTTAGATCCTAACAGTATTCACTTCTACTCTTTTCTAGTAACCTCATAGTTTTATCTTTTACATTTGGATCTTTAATCCACCTTTGAATGTGATGTTCGGTAAGGATCCAGTTTTTTTGTTTTTCCCTCTATATACTGAGCCAGTTTTCCCAAGACCATGTACTAAAGAATCCTTCCTTTCACCATGGAATGTCAGCGCCACGTCCATCATTTATAAAGTTCCCATACATAGCTAGGTGTGTCCTTGAGCACTCTGTTCTGGTCAATCAGTTCTCATGATAAATCACTATTTCTGTTATTACAGCACATTGCAATTCAAGAAGGACTATTTACAAAGGTACAGGCAGAACACAAGAGATACCGCAGGACCCTAGGCTGGGGGAAGGGACATTATCACCCCTAGGCCTGGCAGGGTTAAGGGAGGAAACAGTTATCGAAACATGATGTCAGAGAAAGCTGGGAGGAGAGGGCACTGTGGAGAGGGTCCTTTCTTGGAGAGACACAAAGTCCCACTATGATCCCTTGGGAGGGAGCCAGGAGGATAAATACCCTGATTCCACTCTCTTCTCCCTTCTATCTGCTGCTAAACTTCCCATTGACTGACCCAAGTGGAAGCAGAGGGGAAGGGAGACCCTTCCATACAGGCAACACAATCTTAGGCAGGGGGCCTCTTGGATCGTGAGGAGACCTCAGAACTCTCGCTCAGATGTCTACTATGGTGTGCCTCTATTTACATTCATGTTCTGATCCCCACAAATATAAGGGGCAAGTCTGCATACGGTCCAGCCTCCTGGCACCACAGCGGAGTGAATGATGGAGGGGAATCTGAGAGGCCAACAGGGATGCCCACAGCCCTAAGGGGCTGCTTCAGACAGGGTAGTCAGGGGAGGTTTCCAGGAGGAGGTGATTTCTGGGCTGTGATTTGAATGATGGAACTCTTGGCCCTCCACCCCGCATTATCCCCCTCTTCCTAGATGGTGCTTTAAGAGGCAGCTTGTGGACTTGGTGATGGAAGGGGTGTGGCAGGAGCTGCTCGACAGCGCCCAAATCGAGATCTGTGTGGCCGACTGGTGAGTGAAGAGTAGCAACCGGCCCGCACCGCCACCCTGGTGGATGTGGCAGTTCTACAGAAGAGGCTCATTTCACACCGAGTCACCTCCACGGGCTGGCACTGCTACTGTGTCCACTTCATAGTGAGGGTGAAAGAAGGGAAGCTATGCTCTCATAGTAGAGCCAGGGAGGGACGGACCTTTGGCGAGCCCAGGCTCTGGCTCCACCCTAGGAACATCCAGACTCCTCCCCCGGCTCTGGCTCCACCCCAAGAACACCCAGGCTCCTCCCTTAGGCTCTGGCCCCACCTCAAAACACCCAGCCCCCCCCCCCCCCCCGCCAAGTTCTGGCTCCACCCCAGGAACACCCAGGCTCCTCCCCCAAGCTCTGGCCCCACCCCAGGAACACCCAGGTTCGATCTCCAGGCTCTGGCTCCACCTCAGGGGCACCTAGGCTCCTCCCCCTAGGTTCCTAGGCCTGGCATCATCAAAGTTCCTGGAGGCCAGAGACCTAAGTGGGTAGCGGAGACCTGAAGGCTCATCACCACCTGGCAGGTGGGGTGCCCGGGAGAACTGCGGCTGCATCTACCGGCTTCGGGTCCGCCTCCTGGACGTGTATGAAAATGAAGTGGTCAAGTTCTCGGCCTCACCCAACCCGGTCCTTCAGTGGACTGAGAGAGGCTGCCGACAGGTGGGTCCAGACCGCCTTCCACACCACCCTTGACCTGTCCAAAGGCACACCCACTTCTCACCCTGCTCAAATTCGGTTCTCAGCTCTCAGCACCACCATCTGTATCTATAATAACAACAGCTAACAATTATTAAGCCCTTATTACAGGCCTGTCCAAAAGTTTTACCCATTAATTCATTTCATTAGCACAATGGCCTAGTTATTCAATCGACATTTATTGAGCACCTAATGTGTACTGGTCACTGCTGTAGTTGCTCAGAATGCAGTGGTGAACCAAAATCCTTGCTGGAATGCATGTGGTGAACCAAAATCCTTGCTCCATCCCCATTCTAGAGTTGGGGAAACTGAGGGATGGAAGAGACACCCAAACTCACCCTAAAGCATGCAGGGCTTGATTCAAAGCCACAGTGGCTCCTGAGCCTCAGCTGTCACGGTCATCATACCTCACTTATCAGAGTAACCTTTGGTCTTCTGGTTCAGTTCCTGATCTCCTCCCTCCAACCCCAACCCAACACTCAGACTCAGCATCTACAAAGTGAAGGGACGTCGCTCAGTCGTATCTGACTCTTTGCGATCCCATGGACTGTAGTCTACCAGGCTTCTCTGTCCATTGGATTTTCCAGGCAAGAGTACTGGAGTGGATTGCCATTTCCTTCTCCAGGGGATCCTCCTGACCCAGGGATCGAACCCAGGTCTCCTGCATTGCAGGCAGACGCTTTACCCTCTGAGCCACCTTAAAAAGTGAATTAAAAGAAAAAAAAAGTGAGTCAGACCACGGATTTCACCTGCCTGTAACCCTCCCACGGCTACATCTCAGAACAAAAGCCAATATCCTAACATGCAGTTATAAAAAGGAGTGAAGTACAGATTCACACCTCAACATGGGTGAGCCATGGAAACATTGTGCTAAATGAAAGAGGTCAGACACAAAGGCCATATATTGTATGATAGCATTTATATGAAATTTCAAGAATAAGCAAACCCTAGAGACACATGCAAAGAGCCGATTCACTGGAAAAGACTGATGCTGGGAAAGACTGAGGGCAGGAGAAAGGGGTGACAAAGGATGAAAGGGTTGGATGGTATCACCAAGTCAATGGACATGAGTTCAACAAACTCCAGGAGATAGCTAAGGACAGGAAAGCCTGACATGCTGCAATCCATGGAGTTGCAAAGAGTCAGACATGACTTAGTGACTGAACAACACAGAGACAAAAAGCAGATAGATTAGTGGTTGCCAGAGGACAGAGGGAGGGAGGAATTGGAAATGACAGCTAATGGATTTGAGGTTTTTTCCTAGGGTGATGAAATGTTCCAGATTTAGATAGTGGTGATGGTTGCATAACATTACAAATATGCCAAAAAAAACACACAAAACACTGAATTGTAGTCTTAAATGGTACATTAGGTGAATTTGAATTTCAGCTCAATTTAAAAAATTACAAAAAAAGCCAGAAGCAAGGGATTCCCTGTGGTTAAGACTCTGCTTCCACTACAGGAGATATAAGTTCCATCCCTGGTGGGGGAACTAAGATCCCACAAGCCAAGTGGCATGGCCCCCAAAAATTGAAAGCCAGAAGCCAAAGTCCTTCTGGGGCCCATCTCAAATGCCCCATGCGATCTGCCCACTGCCTCCTTGACCCTCTTTCCTACTTCTCTCACTCTGCTCGAGGCACGCTGCCACCTCAGGGCTTTTGCACTGTTCCTCTGTCTGGATCACTCTTCCCCCAGATCCCCACCTCCACCAGGTTTCTGCTCAAATGGCATCTCAGTGCAGCCCTTGCTTACTCAAATTACAACCCCACCCACTTGCAGAATTTCCTCTGCCCTTTCCCTCCTCTGTCTTCAGCGTCAGAGTCCAGACTCTCAGCTTCACCAGGAGATTTATTTATTTATTTTTGGCAGCAATGGGTCTTCATTGCTGCACAAAGGCTGTTCTCTAGTTGCAGCGAGCGGGGGTTACTCTCCAGTTACAGTGCATAGACTTCTCACAGCAGGGGCTTCTTTTGCTTCAGAGCATAGGCCCTAGGGTTTGTGGGTTCAGCAGCAGCAGCACACGGGCGTAGTTGCTCCAGGGCATGTGGGATCTTCCCAGACCTGGGCTCGAACCCGTGTCCCCTGCCTTGGCAGGCAGATTCTTAACCACTGGACTAGAAGGAAGTCCCGGATGAGCTCTTTGGGCTGCTTTCTGCATTGTGATATCCCAGTGCCTGGAGTAGGTCAGGTGATGGTGACGATGTGTCAAGGAGGCAGAGGAAGATGAGCCCCTGGAGCCTCACTCCCTCCCTCCTCTTCTCTGCGCAGGTCTCCCACGTCTTTACCAACTTTGGCAAGGGTATCCGCTACGTGTCTTTTGAGCAGTATGGAAGAGACACGCGTTCCTGGGTGGGGCACTACGGCACCCTTATGACCCACTCCAGTGTGAGGGTCAGGATCCGCCTGTCCTAGCCAACCAGCCTGACCTAGCCTTCCTGGACAGACCTCCATCTGCCGGACACTAACATCAATCAAGGGCGGCTTTTGCAGCCAGGAGCCAGAGAATGCCTGAGGAAGGGTTTGGGGAGGTCCTGTGTGGCCTGTTCCCGGCACTCTTCCAGTGAACCCCATTTGCTGCTACTTCAGCCAAGGAACCAGGGATCCAACCAGGCTGGTCACTTGCTTCCCCAGGGCAGTGTCAAAGAGTAACTCAGAGACCTGTATTGTACTTGTAAACTTCTTTTTCACACGTGTGCTGATCAGTTGATGCTGGTTTAGTCACGAAGTCGTGTCCAACTCTTACAACCCCATGGACTGTAGCCCACCAGGCTCCTCTGTCTACGGGATTTCCCAGGCAAGAATACTGGATTGCCATTTCCTTCTCCAGGTGATCTTCCTGATCCAGGGATCAAACCCACATCTCCTGCATTGCAGGTGGATTCTTTAGTGACTGAGCCACCAGGGAAATCCTATCAGTTGATGTGTTAGTCACTCAGTCGTGTCCAAGTCTTTGTGACCCCATGGACTGTAGCCCACCAGGCTTCTCCGTCCATGGGATTCTCCAAGTAAGCATACTGGAGTGGATTGCCATTCCCTTCTCCAGAGGATCTTCCCAACCCAGGGATCGAACCCACTGAGTCAAAAAACAAAGGCCAAGCCCAGGTTAAGAATAGAGGAATGCTGCTGACAATCCTGGACAAGGACTCTTGTCAGCATATTTTGGGGGTAAGGCAATTGCTGGCAGGGAGCAGAGGTTGTCCTGGGGGGACCGACAGGGGCCTCAAAGGGAACCCATCCTCTCGTTTGGGGGAGTCTCTGGGACTCAGTAGTGGGGCCCATGCAAGCTCCTCCAGCACCACACCCAACAGCACCTGTTCTCTGAGCCATACAGGTGCCATTTCTTTCAGAATTCCTAAGGCGCAGTCTGCACTGACCCCCAAACTATATCCTCAACCCCCACCTCCTGGCCCTGCGTCGGGCAGCCCTCCTTCTGCCAAGGTGACAGCCTCCTTTTCTTCACACTTGAGCCCACTTGGAGAAGGACTCCAGGAGCAAAGCTCCCCTGGTATCTTCCACTGTTTCCCTAGCTGAGTGCAGCTGACAAGCTAGCTTAATAAAAAATTGGTGCAGAGCGTGAGCTGATGGGGGGTTTTATCTGTAACTGATGTGCTTGTCTGCCCCCAGCTCTGATCCTAGAAGGCCGTGTGGGATATTTCCAAAAGTGAGAACCTCAGGTGTGCTAAGTGCCACGCAAGAAGTGGGTGAGCTTTGAGAACACAGATGGGTCACCAGGACTCAGCCAACAGCTCCCCTGCCTGTTCTCAGCTGTTCTCCCAGCAGTTCTCAGGGAGGTACCCCGTTGTCACTACCATTTGGTACAGAAGGAAACAGGTTCAGAGTTTAAAAGGCCTGCCCAGGGTCACCTGGCCGGGAAGTAGGGGAAGCCAGACTTGCACCAGACGTTGGGCTCCAGAGCCCAATGATATATGCTCAGCTCCCAAATCTTAAAACCACGGGACTGCCCCAGTGGTCCAGTGGGCAAGACGCTGCACTTCCAGTCCCAGGGGAGAGAGTTCAATCCTTGGTAGAAGAATTAAGATCCCACATGCCGCACAGTGTGTTCAAAAAACAGAGAAAGAAACCTCTAACCTGACCAAGCAGGTGATCGGGTGAGGTCCGCATCACTCTCAGTGCCACGGAAATGGAGCCAGAGTGGGGAACAAATATACCTGGAGTCACAGAGCAAGGAAGAGGTGGAAGTAGGATTTGAACCCAGGTGTGTGTGTCTGAGCAGAGCCATGCACGCCAACCAATCCCGGCAACACCCCTTTGCCGCCAACATTACCATTACTGCCACTTTTCAGATGAGGAAGCTTGACAGGAGGGCTTTCATGTCTAGGCCCTAGGCCTGAAGGGAGGGGAACTGGACTTCAGCGCGGCCCACCTGATTCCAAAGCTTATAACAGCAGTCACTGCATGTGCTATTATACACGTAAAAGCATCTGGTTTAATCGTCACCAAATCCAACAGAGGGGATACTGTGAGTGGAGTTATTTTTTTTCTGGTGAAGGAAATTGAGGCCAGGGGGGATGTCCAGTTGCCAAGACCACAAAGAGGGTGAATACCACACAAGAGGGTTCAGGTCACAAACCTTGGGGGCTGGGGTCTTTATTGCAACCCCTCCCCAGTAGATGGCAGTACAGAGTCTTGTCTCAGCAGAAGAGGTTGCTGGAGCCAGCATGGAAGCCAAGGGTGTTGGGAGAGGGGCACCCAGGACCTCTATGGGTTAAGGGTCCACTGGTCTGGGCTTTGAACCCAGACCAGCTACTTCTAGAGCTGGACTTGCTTCCTGAGGGCACTGCAGGTGCACCAAGGGAAAGAAAGTTCTCCTGCGTGATGATCCACCCACCGGGTCCCCCACAGTCACTTCTTCTTCTGCACGTGGCCACAGTCATACTTGCCACGCACAACCTTGAGCTTGACACCCGGCAGGTCCTGCGTGCGGCCACCCTGTACGAGGACCACATGGTGCTCCTGCAGGTTGTGGCCCTCTCCGGGGATGAAGCAGACGGCCTCCCGGCCAGTGCTGAGCCTCACGCGGCAACACTTGCGGTTGGCTGAGTTGGGCTTCTTGGGCTTGCGGATAAAGGTGCGCAGGACCACGCCCTTCAGCTGTGGCCGGCCCTCCGTTGGGCCTGGTTTCGAAGGCGGAAACTTCGGGGGGCCCCGACGGTGTAGCTGGTTCAGGGTGGCCATAGGACGCATGGACCAAGGCCGGGGGGCCAGGGCTAGGCCTGGAAAGACAACCAAGAGGGCGGAAGAGGATTATCCTAGCGAACAGATAATAGCATCAGCCACTCGCTCTTTTGTTTGAGATGCCGTTCCAAGTACTTCCCGGGGCTATATTTGTTTATGGCTGGGGGTACTCATGGCTGAGAGTAATATTAATAGCATTTATGGAGCAATCACCATGTGTCGGGTTCTTTTTTGAGCATTTCTTAAGAATTAACTCACAGGTTTCCACTGGGTCCTGTACTGTTCTATGCATCATATCTACATTAACACACACTGCCCCACCGCCACCCTATGAGGCGGAGGGGAGGCTGGTCTCTGGGCCGGGTCACTCCTCCTCCTGTCACCCCGCTCCCATCCCCATGAGCAGATTCTGTCAACTGAGACTTCAAAACTGATCGGAATCCCCTTCCTCCTCCACAGCATCCACCCTGGTCCTGTCTACCCTTGATTCCCACTGGACTCTCCTGTCCTCCTCCTCCCAGGTCTCCCTATTTCTACTGTCCGCTCCCCACACGCAGCCAGAGGCACCTTGTGGACACTGGGTCAGATACATTCCTCCCCTGCTCAGAGCCTCCCTATGGCTCCATCTTAGTCAGATGAAGAGCCGCCCCCCACTTACCATAATTTAGGGACATGCTAAGGCCACGGAGAAGGCCGGACCAAGACATTCCACCGCCTGCAGAATCCCTGTATAAGGGGTTAAGAGAAAGTGGCCTTCATTACTCTCCCTATTTAGTGAAATGAAAGTCACTCAGTCGTGTCCGACTCTTTGTGACCCCATGGACTATACAGGCCATGGAATTCTCCAGGCCAGAATACTGGAGTGGGCAGCCTTTCCCTTCTCCAGGGGATCTTCCCAACCCAAGAATCGAACCCAGGTGCCCCACACAGCAGGCGGATTCTTCACGAGCTGACCCACAATGGAACCCCAAATTCTCCCCCACCCTCCCTATTTAGCCTTCCGGTTAAATCTAAGCAATTTCCTCTACCTTATAACCGCAACCCCTAACGCTGCTAACAGAAAGTCCCTCCGTAAATTTAGGCTTGCACTGAATAAGCTTTCGGGGAGCCAACTGTCTCTGCTCACATACAGAATAAAACGGGAACCTGAAGGGAGACCCCGGAGGTTTGGAGAACTCGAGATTTGTAGACCTTACAGACCCTAGACAGGTCGCCGACACGCAGAAACCGATCTCTAGCTCGATCTGGGGACTACCCTAGCAGTGATTGGCTGGTTCTGCCTCTCGTGTACGCAGAAGCAGCGGGGAACAGAGAACGATTGGACAATGATAATGTCAATCTTGGGCAACTGTTCTCATTGAACTGTGTTTTTTTGAGGCATGGAAGGGCTTCACCCCTTCCAGGGTCTGATTGGCTAGTCTCGAGCAGAATAGCAGCTTTGTAATTGGTCTAAATGCGTAGTGGGCGGAACGAAGGGTGAGTGACTCCCTGTCCGCCTTCCAAGATGGCTGCGTCCGTAGTGCGGCGCTTGGGTCCTCTAGTGGCTGGTCGGTGCCTGCGGCTTCGAGGAGGCTGTGTCTGTAACCAGAGCTTCAAGAGAAGTTTCGCTACGGAGAGACAGGACCGGAACCTCCTGTACGAACACGCGCGTGAGGGCTACAGCGCGCTCCCTCAGGTGGATATGGAACCACTGTGCACACACCCGGAAGATGCCGCGCGCGCGCTGGAGCTCCGCAAGGGGGAGTTGCGGTCGAAGGATCTGCCCGGCATCGTGAGTGCGCTTGCGCGGCCCAACCTCCGCGGGGCCTGTCCGCTTTGCCTATTGGCTGTTCGCTTTACGGAAGAAATGGGCTTACAAGATACTATCCCGCAGGGGGCGTGCTGATCGCAAGAATTTCAGTTCCTTCCCAGTTTAGCCAATGTGATGTGCCTGGCATCTAAGTACGTGTCAGATACCACGGAGTGCTAAGGCCCTACTGTCCATATAGCCATGATGCTCCTAGTCCATAAAGCGTGCTGGGAACTTACTGTCTTCTCGCGTCCTGTGTGCTCAGACCTCTTGACAGGCTTATGGTAAAGCCACAAAGGAAAACGGGAAACAGAGATATGAATCAGTGGATAAGGGGAGACTCTTGCCTTTGGGGAGTGAGAGGAAGAGTTATGCACTTACCCCACAAGTATGAGGCAGTTGCTGCTCCTGCTGCTAAGTCGCTTCACTCGTGTCCGACTCTGTGCCACCCCACAGACGGTAGCCCACCAGGTTCCCCCGTCCCCGGGATTCTCCAGGCAAGAACACTGGAGTGGGTTGCCATCTCCTTCTCCAATGCGTGAAAGTGAAAAGTGAAAGTGAAGTCACTCAGTCGTGTCTGACTCCCAGCGACCCCATGGACTGTGGCCCACCAGGCTCCTCCGTCCATGGGACTTCCCAGGCAAGAGTGATATTAAGTAGTGTTATTTTATGAACAAATGTGTTTTTGAATATATTTAGGGATGGGGGAGCCTGGTGGGCTGCCATCTATGGGGTCGCACAGGGTCGGACACGACTGAAGCGACTTAGCAGCAGCAGCAGCAGGGAGTGCCTATGTTCTGTACCTGGTGTTGAGAATAAGGCAGTGAATATTAATATTCATACTACTGGGCTTCCCTGGTGGTTCAGACGGTAAAGAGACTGCCTGTAATGCAGGAGACCCAGGCTCGATCCCTAGGTCAGGAAGATTCCCTGGAGAAGGGCAGGGCTACCCACTCCAGGATTCTTGCCTGGAGAGTTCCATGGACAGAAGAGCCTGGCGGGCTACAGTCCATAGCATCGCAGAGTTGGACATGACTAAGCGACTAACACACACATACATACTCTGCTGCTACTGCTAAGTCGCTTCAGTCGTGTCCAACCCTGTGCGACCCCGTAGACGGCAGCCAACCAGGCTGCTCTGTCTCTGGGATTCTCCAGGCAAGAACACTGGAGTGGGTTGCCATTTCCTTCTCCGATGCCTGAAAGTGAAAAGTGAAAGTGAAGTCACTCAGTCGTGCGACTCCTAGTGACCCCATGAACTGCAGCCCACCAGGTTCCTCCGTCCACGGGATTTTCCAGGCAAGAGTGCTGGAGTGGGGTGCCATTGCCTTCTCCGCATACTCACTCTGCTACTACTAATAAAGCCAGCACTTACATGATACTACATGCTGGTGAACTAGGACTGAAATTAGCGTATTTCTAGACCCTGCTGAAGTGCTGGGGGCGATAGGGACCCCAAATCCTCCCAGCCCTCTCTTGGACCCCACCCCCCCATACATCCAATCTAGTAAAAGTGCTTTATACAGATGAGTCTCCTTTAAGTTTCACAGCAACCCTATGAGATGGGCGCCATTATTTCCACAATTTTAACAGAAGGGAAACTAAGGCTCAGAGAAGTTAACTTGAAACAAACATATGGCAGTTCCTCAAAAAATTAAACATAGAATTACCATGTAATCAAGCAATCCCACTTCTGAGTACATACACCCCCCTCCCCCCCCCAAAAAAAGAAAGAAAAGCAGGGACTCAAACAGATACCTGTATGTTCATGTTTATAGCAGCATTATTCACAGTGGCCAAAAGGTAGAAGTAACCCAAGTGTCCACTAATCAATGAATGGATAAAGAAAATGTGGTAAGGACTTCACTGGTAATCCAGTGGTTAAGATGTTAATCCAGTGGTTCATGTTCCAAAGCAGAGGATGCAGGTTCGATCCCTGGCCAGGAAACTAACCCCACAAGCACTGAGGCCAAAAAACCAAAACGTGAAACAGAAGCAATACTGTAACCAATACAATAAAGACTTTAAAAATGGTCCACGTCAAAAAGAATCTTGTAAAGGAAAATGTGGTAAATACTTGCAATGGAATAATATTCAGCCTTAAAAAGGAAGGAAATTCTGACACATGCCACAATGTGAGTGCTCAGTTGATCAGTCATGTCTGCCTGTTTCCAACTCCATGGACTGTAGCCTGGCGGCCTCCTCTGTCCATGAGATTTTCCAGCAAGAACAGTAGAGTGGGTTGCCATTTCCTCTTCCAGGGGATCTTCCCGACCCCTGTGTCTCCTGCATTGCCAGGTGGATTCTTCAGCACTGAGCCACCTGGGAAGCTCATACTACAAAATGGATTTATCTTAAATACGTTATGCTAGGTGAAGTAAGCCAGTCGCAAAAGGGCAAACACTATGTGACTCCAGTTCTGTGAGCCTTCTGGATTCGTCTCAGTCAAATCCACAGAGACAGAATGTAGAATGGTAGTTGCCAGGGGCAGGAATGTCTAATGGGTACAGAGTTTCAGTTTGGGAAGGTTCAGTGGTTCCAGAGATGGGTAGTTGTGATGCTAGCACAATATAAACGTATTTAATGCCACTGAAATGTACACTTAAAAAACAGTTAATGTACAAAATTCTGTGTATATTTTATCCCAGATCTCAACATGGCAGGAGCTGAGGCAGCTGCGGGAACAGATCCGGAGCCTGGAGGAGGAGAAGGGGGCCGTGACGGAGGCAGTGCGGGCCCTGGTGGTGAGCGCGGGGGTCCTGGGCAGGTGTGGGGCTGGCAGCACGATGCCTCTGGCTACAGGTAGTGGGAAACCCAGTTTCAGGAGTTTGAAGGATATGGACCTTCATCGTCTCACACCACAACCGTCCAGGGCCAGGCGTCCCTGGGGCTGATTCTTAACCACTGGGCCACCAGGGAAGTCCCTAGCTCATCATCCGGGGGACACCAGGTAACAGCCTGACCGGGGAGCTCCTGCTCTCAGCCCATTTCACAGACCAGGATACCAAGGCTTGGAGAGGGGAAGAGATTTGCCCAAGAGCACACTCTGGTTGGCACCCAGCTTTCAGTCCCAGTTCGGCTGCATGCCCTGGTGCTCAGGACCACAGAAGGTTCCGAGGATCAAAGATCGTCGGTGTCAGGCCTCCATGTGCATGCTCAAAGACTTTACCGTGCCGAGTCTTAGTTCTCTCATCAACAAAATGGGAATCACATTGATACGAACCTCCTAGTGGGGTTTATGAAGAAAACAGATCATCTGAGAGTCCTCTGCACACGGCTAGACATGAGGCAGCACTAAACTGAGCTACAGAGTGTGATTGCTGTTATGTTTTGCCTCCTCCCAGTTTTACTGATAGAGAAACTGAGGTACAGAGTGGAGGAGGGTCCAGCCAGGCACTGACAGACAAGGAATTCAGATCCCCTAGCCCTGACCTTTCACCCCTCTTTCCCCTCCCCCTCATCCCCAACTTCATCACTCTAATCACCTCCTCATCTCTTTTCTACCAGGCAAACCAGGACAACAATGAAGTGCAGCAGGTACTACAGAGAGTTGATATCCTGTCCCTGATCGGGGGTGGGCAGCACAGATAACCATTATCAGTCATAAAGTCTCCACTGTATATGATGGAAAATGTAACTCAGGTAGGAGTAAGAAAGATAACAACACGCTCTGTTGATTCATAAAACTAAAAATCCTGGCTTCAGGTACAGCTGGATCCAGCTCCTGGCTCCTTCATATTTGATTCAGCTTTCTCCCCTTGGGGGAAGGGAAGACAAGGTCTGGTGCAAAGAGGACCATTTTCTTGATACTTCCAGACAAAGCCCTGGGGCTGATTGTCATGTGCCTGTCTTTAAGCCAATCACTTTGGCCGAGCGATGGAATGTTCTAGTAGGCCAAGCCAGAGTCATGTCCTTGTGGACGTGCCACGAGGTGGTGAGGGGAGGTTCCTGAAAGGAAATTCAGGATGTTGAGCCCGAAGAAGAAGCAACAAAGTCCACCGCAGAGGTTATCCTAGCCAGGACCCCACCCTCTCCTGGGCTGACCCGATGTGTCCCACTCCCAGGACCCCCAATATCAGAGTCTGCGGGCACATGGCCGGGAGATCCGGAAGCAGCTCACACTCCTCTACCCCAAGGAGGCCCAGCTCGAAGAGCAGTTTTACCTGCGGGCACTGAGGCTGCCCAACCAGACCCACCCAGATGTGGTGAGCCCCTCGCCGGGTGGCAGGGGAGGCCAGGGCCCTGTCCAGCGCCCCCTTCCCTCTGACACCCACTGTTTCCCACAGCCTGTTGGGGACGAAAGCCAGGCCCGTGTGCTCCATGTGGTTGGAGACAAGCCAGGTAGGCCAGAGCCCAGGCTGGGGGACCCAGGCTGGGGGCGGGGGCTCCTGGGGTCTGGGACTGTGGCTGGAGCCTGTAAAGCCCTGGGCTTTCTCACACTGTCTCGTGCGTGTGTGTGTTCCTGTGTGTGCACGTGTGTTGTGCGTGTGTCTGGCTCTTTCTCCTCTCTCTCCTTTTCTCTCCCTCCCTCCCCCCACTGTCTCTCTAATCCCCTTTCTCTCTATCCCCCGTTCCCTGTCTCTTCTCCTCTTACCCCATTGCTTTTCATCCACACACAGCTTTCTCCTTCCAACCCCGGGGCCACCTGGAAATAGCCGAGAAACTCGACATCATCCGTCAGAAGTGAGCCCCCCCTCCCAGACCCTGCCATTCAGCAACCCCCCACCCCAGCAGCTGGCTGCCGGCTCCACTTCACTGGGCTCAGCATGGGATACGGAACCACCAGGGCCTCGCCCGGCATGAATGTTTGATGACCGGCCTCCCGCCTGGCAGCTGGGCCTCTGCCCTGGGGTGCTTGGGTCCCCCTTCTTCCCCCACCAGCCCCGGCCCACAGGCCCCCATCTGTCTGCCCATCTGTCTCCCAGGCGCCTGTCGCACGTGTCTGGCCACCGCTCCTATTACCTGCGCGGGGCTGGGGCCCTCCTGCAGTACGGCCTGGTCAACTTCACACTCAACAAGCTCATCCACCGGGTATGGGCCAGGATGGGAGGGCTGCCTGGAGGGGGTGACATCGATGCTGAGGTCCAAAGGCTCAAGGTGGAGAGGAGGGGTGACCTCTACTCCAGTCACTGTTTTCAGAGCTTATGTGCATCATTGGCATACTTCATTCTTAGGGCAGCGTTAAGAGGAGAGTGCTATTACTGTCTCCTTTAGAGATGGAGAAGTTGAGGCCTGGAGAGGGAGGAACCTCTGGCTCATGTGTGGGGCTGGCCCGAGAGCCTGCACCTGTCACCACTGGCTCTCACTGCCTGCCTGCAGTGGACAGCGAGTGTTGGGGAAAGAACAGTGTCTGTTGAAACTGGGGGTGCCGGCAAGAGCTGAGGGCTGGTCATGCAGCGACTAATGGGACACTGGTCACAGTGAGGGGCTCGGACATGTCCTGAGGGTGCTGGGAGTCTCAGAGGATGTTCACTGGTGGGGGACACAGACAGATCTGTATGGAGAACTACACCTCCACTGCCCTGTATGGTAACCTGAGTGAGGACATCAGAAGGCCCCAGTGATAGGGCCCCAGCACCCCAGGGCTAGCTCCATGCCCACTGCTCGGGCCTGCCTCAGTGTCCTCTCCAGTGGAATGGGCTTCAGAGTGACACGGGGCAGCTGTTAGCCCCCTCTGCGGTGTCTGTTCTTCAGGCCTGAGCTTGGGGTCTGGTGGGGGTCCTGGCTCTGCTCCTCACCCCTTCCCTACCCTTTCCCAGGGCTTCACCCCCATGACGGTGCCAGACCTTCTCCGAGGAGTTGTGTTTGTGAGTGAAGACTCTCCATTCCCCATGCCCAGCCACGTGTCAGGCCCTGTTATGGGGGCCCCAGGCAGCAAGACCAGCCTGTCTCCCCCAAAGAAACTGCCCTGGGGCTGGGTTGAGGGGGTCGCGTCATAACAGGGAACTCAGGGTGAATCTGGGGCTTCCCAGGTGGCTCAGTGGTAGAGAATCCGCCTGCCAATGCAGGAGCTGTGGGTTTGATCCCTGGGTCAGGGTAATCCCCTGGAGGAGGAAATGGCAACCCTCTCCAGTCTTGCCTGGAAAACTCCGTGGACAGAGGAGCCTGGCGGGCAGCAGTCCATGGGGCCACAAGGAGTCAGACACGACTGAGTGACTGAGCGTGCACACGCATGCGAGGGGCTTCCCTTCCTTCCAGGGGAGGAGCAGGGGATGTGACGACAGAACGGGGGCCCCCGAGGTTACCTGTCCTCTGGCCTCCTCCCCAGGAAGGCTGTGGGATGACACCAAATGCCAAACCATCCCAAATTTACAACATTGACCCCTCCCGCTTCGAAGACCTCAACCTGGCTGGGACAGCAGAGGTGGGACTTGCAGGTGAGAGCCACCTGGGGGCCAGAGCCGAGCGAGAGCCCCTCAGGGGTCCTCAGAGCGGGAGGGACCGGAAGGGGGCAGCCGGGAGCATCCCGGGGTGGCGGCTGCACGCCCAGGGCCTACGTGTACAGTTATGTAGGTTGTTCCAGCCACGTGTCCTGACATGAGGTGGTGTCTGCCACAAGGGACACCTTTTCTAATTCCCACAAAGGTTTCCTGTGGGTGGATGGATGGTGGCCCAGGCTGACCCCTTCTGTCCCCTTCTCCTCCCAGGCTACTTCATGGACCACTCCGTGGCCTTCAGGGACCTGCCAATCAGGTGATGCCCTGTTCCTTCAGAACTTGTCCCCACCTGTGACATCCCCTGGCCTCTCCCTGACCCCACTTACCCACCCCTCCGCCAGGATGGTTTGTTCCAGTACCTGCTACCGGGCGGAAACAGACACGGGGAAAGAGCCGTGGGGGCTGTATCGAGTACACCACTTCACCAAGGTTGGCATTGCTAGGTCTGTGGCGGGGACACCCCAACAGCCTAGCGCCTCCTGACTCCTGTGCCCCTCACTCTGCCCCAGGTGGAAATGTTTGGGGTGACGGGCCCCGGGCTGGAGCAGAGCTCAGAGCTGCTGGAGGAGTTCCTGTCCCTTCAGATGGAGATCTTGACAGAGCTGGGCTTGCACTTCCGGTGCGGGGAGGGGCCAGGGGCTGAGGTGGATGGTGGGGTCTGGGGTCGGGGACAGAGGGTGAGGGGTGGGGAAAGGCTGGCTGGGTGCTCCCCCATCTTGAAAACCCTCACCACCTCTTCTCCCCTGCCCCCTTTTGCCCGTGTTAGGATTGTATACAGGATGTCTACCTGTCAACCCATAAAAGCCTGTGTACGATTCAGTGTCGAGACCAGGTCCCTTGCCTCCCGTGACTCCCCGTCCCTAGCGTGCTGTCTCATCTGCCTAGTCCAAATGGCTTTTTAAAATACTGTTTCATTTACTTATTATTATTACTGGCGGTGCTGGGTTTTCCTTGCTGTGCGGGCTTTCTCCAGTTGCAGCGAGTGGGGGCTACTTTAGTGGCCGTGTGCAGGCTTCTCGTTGCAGTTACTTCTCTCGCAGAGCATGGGCTCTGGAGTGCTCGGGCTTCCCTGGTTGCGGCACACGGGTTCAGGAGTTGCGGCACGTGTACTTTGTTGCTCCACAGCATGTGGGATCTTCCTGGATTAGAGATCGAACCCATGTGCCCTGCATTGGCAGGTGGATTCTTAACCACCGAGCCCCCAGGACGGCTTTTTACCTTCCAGTGGGAAGGGGAGGTTGGGGAGAGGGTACACCCCTTCCCTCTAAGGGGGTGACTGGACGTGGCGAGCCCCACGGCCTCGCTCACCCTGTCAGACACACGTTTTCAGGAGAGGCTGAGGAGTGTGGACTTTTTTCTGGGTGACCCATTACAGAAATCTGGGGGTGCTGTTGCTATAGAAGGAAGAAGAGCCAGGTGAACAAACAGCCCAGTGACGTGGCCATCTCGTCCCCTTTGCCACTGTCAGCTCTTTATCACCTCCGTTTTCCTCCTTTGGTGACGTTTTCTGTCACCTCCCACTGCGCCCCCCGCCCCACCTCTCACCCGCTGCCCTTCGCCCTGTCTTTCTCCGGGGCTGCAGAGTCCTGGATATGCCCACACAGGAGCTGGGCCTGCCCGCCTACCGCAAGTTCGACATCGAGGCCTGGATGCCAGGGCGAGGCCGCTTCGGCGAGGTGAGCCCCCTGCCCGGTGGGGCCCTGAGGGTGAGAAAGAGGACCCTCCCCTCCACTGCCCCCCACGGCCCATCATCTCAGCCCACCCCACCCCCACGCCCAGGTCACCAGCGCTTCCAACTGCACGGACTTCCAGAGCCGCCGTCTACACATCATGTTCCAGACCGAGGCCGGGGAGCTGCAGTTCGCGCACACGGTGAGCCCACACCCTCGCCTGCCCTGCCCTGCACCCCCACGCCGGAGACCCGCCACCGCAGCCCCTGCCCTGGGCCCGCTGGGGAGCCTGGATCTGAGCGTCCCCTCCTCTCAGGTGAACGCCACGGGCTGTGCTGTCCCTCGGCTCCTCATCACCCTCCTAGAGAGCTATCAGCAGAAGGTGAGGGGCGGGGGTGGCGGGAGGATCCCATGGTGGGAGGTGGAGGCCGGAGGCTGGAAGGCCGGCCGGGCAGCCGCCTGAGGCCTGCTCTCTCCCCAGGACGGCTCGGTGCTCGTGCCCCCTGCCCTCCAGCCCTACCTCGGCACCGATCGGATCACCACCCCCACCCACGTGCCTCTCCAGTACATCGGCCCCAACCAGCCCCAGAAGCCCAGGCTCCCGGGCCAGCCTGCCTCGAGCTGAGGACTCATCCTCGTTGGCCAGTAGGGTTGTCACCACTTCCTGGAGCTTAGGGGTCCCTGGGTCCCTGGGACCTGGTGTCCTGAGTCCCTTCCGCTATCTACCTTCTTCATGTCCACTCCTCACCTGGGCGTCTGGACTTCAGGGTCCACCTCTGCTATGCCTCTTTTTGCTGGGGATCAGTCAGAGACCCTGTTGTCATTGGGGGTCCCATCCTGCAGTGGGAAGCAGTAATTCCTCCAAGGAGACTTGGAGGTCTGGGGGAGGGTGGAGGAGAGGGAGAGGAGGCCTCCATGCCTCCTTCCTTCTTCCCACCCTCAGTGGTTAAGAGAAGGTTCCCTAATAAATAGTCAGAACAAAGGCTTGTGTGGGTCTGTGAGGGAGGGAGGTGGCCTGGCCAACTTGCCAGGGATGCTGGCCAGTTTCTCAGAGGTGCTGAACCATCCAGGGGTCTGTGGCTGCAGGGACCATGCCAGAAGTGTCCAGCACCCCCGGAGCACATAGAGGGCAGCTTGGGGGTCACTGAGGGAACCAAGAGGATGCTGAGGCCTCTCCCCTGACCCTGGGATAAGTGGCACCTCACACCCAACCTTCCGCCTCAGTCCCCAGCCCCAGGTGGGGTGGGAAGCAGCCTAAGCTCGGTGAAGCCAGAACCCACTCCTCCCCTTGGAGCCCCCATCTCCGTACCTGGAACAGCTTTCGCAGCTCCTCCAGCTGCAGCACTTCAGGTCATCCTCGGCTATTCTCACGTCCACATCCCATCCTTCAGCAAACCCTGGCAGCTCCTCCTTCAAAATATTTCCAGGGGGTCTCTGGTTGCCCAGTGGTTAAGAATCCACTCGCCAATGCAGAAGACACAAGTTTGATCCCTGGTCTGGGAAGATCCCGCATGCCATGGAGCAACTAAGGCTGTCCTCCACAACTACTGAGCCCAAGCTCTGGAGCCCAGGAACTGCAACCACTGAACCTGTGCACCTAGAACCTGTACTCTCTACAACCAGAGAAAGCCTGTACGTAGCAACGAAGACCCAGTGCAGCCAAAAATAAATAAATCTTAAAAAAAAAACCCCAGATCCTGCCTTTGCTGCCCCGTCCCCTGTCCTGTCCATCCTTATATCTCCCATTTGGAGGATCGTAGCAGCCTCTTCTTGCTTCCCTGTCCCCCCACGCAAAGCTAGAGGGACCCTGTGGGCAACTGCGTCAGGCCTCCCTGCTCAGAGCCCTCCTGTGGCTCCATCTCCCTGGGGGGGCGGGGGGGGCGGGTGGAGGACAAGTTATCACCAGGGTCCCCGGGGCCCCTGGGAACTGCCCCCCACCTTCCCCTTCTGCTGGCCTCTTCCCTGTTGTGCTCTGGCCGGCCCCCCAATCCCCCGTTCGCTTAGACTCAGTCCCAACTTAGGCCTCTGCGCTCGCTCGACTCTTCTATCCTAGCTATTCTTCCCCTAAATCTTGTGCGATTGCCTGCATTTTATCCCTCAGGCCTTAGCCCAAATGTCACCTCCTCAGAGAGGACTCACCTGACCAGCCTGGCCGAAGTAAAACCCCAGGCTCTAGCTGCCGTGCTCCTGTGATGCGCCACAGCCGTTTCCTCCTTGCCTTTTTTTTTTTTTTTTACTATTATTTGACTGTGTTGGGGCTTGGCTGCAGTGCGAAGGCTTCTCCCTGGGTGTGGTATGCAGGCTCCAGAGCACAACGGCTCAGCTGCCCCATGGCACGTGGGATCTTAGTTCCCTAGTCAGTAACCAAACCCACGTCCCTTGCACTGGAACATTAGAAGGCAGAATTTTTTTTTTTTTTTTTAATTTGACAGCCTCTGGTCTTAGTTGCAGCATTGATCTTACTTTCAGCATGCAGGATCTTTCACTGTGGTGCGTGGATTCCCTAGTTGTGGTGCGGGTGGGCTTCAGAAGTTGCCTCGAAGGCTTGGTTGGCCCTGGGGCATGTGGGACTTAGTTCCCTGACAGGGATTGAACCTGTGTCCCCTGTATTGCAAGGCGGATTCTTAACTGCTGGACCACCACGGAAGTCCCTCCTCCTTCCTTGAGTGTTGTCTGTCTTCCCCTCTCCAAGAGGCCAGGGAGGTTTGCCCGTAGCCTCATTCTCTGTTGTAGCCCCAGGGTCTAGAAGGGGACTGGACGTATAGTATGTGCCTAATAAAAATTACTGGGATGAAGGAGCTCGGGCCCGTGTAGTTCTCCACGTCAGGCACCACCCAAGCTAATCTGTATGTGCATCACTTTAATCTTTCCCATCAACTGTGGAATAGGTTGTCACCAGCCCCGTTTCACAAGTGAGTTAACAGGTCTTGGATGAAGCAGTTGTCCCAGGGCTGCACTGCTGGTAGCAGAGGAGCTGGGGCTCGGGTGGGGTCCAGTTACAGCTCTGAGGAAGCAGATTTATGAGACCTGCTTTCCAGAAGGCAAGGCGTTGCCTGAGGATGGTCTGTAAGTGGCTGCCTCTGCATTCAGAGCAGGTCCCACCTCCCAGCGGGGCCTTAAGCTCATCGTGCTAACACGTCTGCTTCTTTGTGACCCTGTGGGCTGTAGCCTGCTCTGTCCATGGGATTCTCCAGGCAAGAATACTGAAGTGAGTAGCCATTCCCTTCTCCAAGGGATCTTCCTGATCCAGGGATTGAACCCAGGTCTCCTGCATTGCAGGCAGATTCTTTACTGTCTGAGCCACCAGAGGAGCCCCAGTCAGACCCTGTTTATATGGGAAGAGAAGCCCCCACCCTCCAAGTAGGCATTCAGGGGCCGGAAGCTGGAGAGGAGGGTGCAGGGCAGCGCGCCCCCATGAATAATTGAGGGTCTCAGACAAACAGGTCTCTCTCCGCCCCACAGCTGTTGCCCTGCCTCAGGCAGTGAGGGGGAGGCGGTGACATCACTTCCTCCCCTGTTGGGGCCACTCAACGGGGGAGGGCGGGTGCGGGTTATAAGGAGCTGCCACCCTGGCCACACAGAGCCAAGGACCCTGGTCTGGACGCCCCACCATGCAGCGCCAAGGGTCCACCATGCTGCTCTTGCTGTTGCTGCCTGCTCTGCTGGGGGCTGGTGAGTGCCAGAGATCAGGGCAACCTCAGCAGCCAGCTGGGGTAGCAGAGACTCAGGTGACCAGGGATGGGGACAGTGCACCCAGCGGGGCCAGACTAGAGCTTTCCTGACTGAGCTTCCAAGTAGAGCCAGTGCCCCTGGCAGGTGGGCTGGGGCGGGGGGGGTGGGGGGTGGACTTGTGGGTACCGGGACGACCTCGGAGCTGGAATCGGCACCAGGGGCAGTGCCTGGGGTCCGAGCCCAGCACCCACCTCCTTCCCCCACAGCCACCGCGGCTCCCCTGGCACCCAGACCCTCCAAGGAGGAGGTAAGGACTGTGGCCCTTTCACCCTACCTCATCTCCCTGGGACCCCAGCCCCCTCCACCATCTCCGTCTCCCTTCCAACCCTCCTACGCTCTCATTCTCCCCATCTGCCCTGCCCTCAATCTCCCCTCTGACCCTTCACCCCCAGCTGACGCGCTGTCTGGCAGAGGTGATCACAGAAGTGCTGATGCTGGGCCAGGCGAGGCGAGGCCCCTGCCTGGCTCTCCTCCACAGAGGTAAGAGGTGCTCAGGCCCCAGTTCCTCTTAGAAGCCCCCGCCCCACCAGGGGTCTGCCCAGGGCTGCCTGGAGGCAGTGGCATCCCCTTCTCATCCCAGAGCCACTGTCTGGACTGGCACGGCACTGTTAAGCATGTCCAGACTGAAGGAGCCTGGCCCACAGCCTCACCCTTGGGGCTCCCTGCAAGGGTACAGGATGGGGGCAGAGTGTCTCCCAGTACTGACCCTCCTCTCCCAGGTCTGGGCTGTCACCTGGGGGACCTCGGGCACCCCCACCCCCCGGAATTCATCTAGGTCTGTCTCCTGATTAGCTGCACAGAGAACATCCCCTCTTTCCATCAGAAATGTATGAGACAGAGCCCTATGGCTGTCGGTCCACTGAAGAGAACGGCCTACTGGTTGGGGATTTTAAAAAGCCAGAGGCTGGGAAGACGAGGTCCAGCCAGGAGGTGAGGGACGAGGAAGAGGAGGCAGCAGAAAGGACCCACAAGTCTGAGGTGCGGGAACAGGCCGTCCGTGAGCAGCTCCACAGCCGGCTCCACCAGGAGGACCATGAAGAGGAGGAAGAGGAAGAAAAGAAGGGGCCCATGGAGACCTTGGAGGGCCTGTGGAAGAAGCATCTGGAGGGCGGCAGAGACCCCCAGAAGCGCGTGGCAGAGCAGGCCAGCGATGAGGAGACGGCCCAGTTCGAGGCAGAGGAGAAGGGAGTGCAGGTGCTGGGTGAGGGCCGCAGCCTGTGGCAGGGGGTCAAGGCGGGCGGAGAGAGACGCGAGGACCGCCACCACTCCCGCCAGCCAGAAGCCGAGCCCCAGCAGGAAGAGAAGGAAGAGGCTTCGGACAGGGAGGTGAGTGGAGGCGGCAATGGGGGAGCAGGGTAGACCAGATGTCAGTGGACATCCTACCAAGTAGCCACCAACAGCAACATCCACCACGAATGGGCTGACACAAGGAGCAGGTAGCAACATCTAGGCGGGGCCTTCCCCTGACCAGGAGGGCTTCCATGCCTACTTCCCGTACAGCAGCCAAGAGGCCACTCTTATTGCCCAGAAGCACCAGAGTTAGCTACCATCACTAGTCTGTGACCAGTGTGTTGGCCCCATGAAAAGCAGCGGCCGTGCCCAGTTCACTGGGCCTAGGCGGACACCACTGGCGGGTCGTGGCGAGCAGAGCTGTCACATGATCAACAGCAGTGACAGAAACGGCCCTCACCTCACAGGCGGTCACGGCGTGCAAGCCGAGCGCCTTTGCTAGTCCTCTGTCTGCCCCACTGGCTATGGCAGACAACGTAGGCCTCACCGCTGGCCATGTTAGCCCACGTGACTCTTCCAGGGTCAGCCAGCGGGGTCACTGTCGTAGTCCACGACGACCGGGGAGACCGCTGCGGTTGCCACTGTGTGAACTGACCAGGCCCACATCTGTGGACAGCCACTGAGGTAGCCTGCCTTTGAAGGTGGGTGCTGAGACCCCGCTTCTGTTGCCGCCAGGGGCACGACGTGGAGCGGCTGGAGCACATGAGCGATGAGCTGAAGAAGGCGACGGAGGTGCTGCGAGAGGAGCTCAGGAGGGGGGGCTGACCCGACCGCACGTCCTCCTCCGCGACACACCCTATACGGCTTAGTACCATTGACCCCAACCTGTCACCCCACCTTGCTCCCCAACCGGCAGGAGTGGGGAGAAGGGTGTGCCTTGAAACCAGGCCTCAGGGGCCAAGTCTGAGCTGGGGGAAGGGGCTGGGCTCCGCCTGACTCAGGACACAGCCCGGATGCCCTAACCCACTCCAACCCCTGACCCCGAGTGAATAAAGCACAGAGAAAACCACCAAGGCTGATGGCGTCGCACTTGATTTCAGAGGGACGGGCTCAGGAACGACCTGGAGGCCTGGCAAGGCAACCGCTTATCTAGTCACTGGTTGTCGGAACTGACATTTTATTAAATTGGAAACTATTAACAGTTAAGTCAGATGGGGTCGTCAGGGAGCGGTTTTGACGCTGGGGTGGGAGGTAGCTGGTTGGGGCTCCGGCCACTGTGGACTACGATGTCGTCGTATTCATCCTGGGGGCAGAGGGGCCAGGCAGAGGGGCTCAGGCAGCTGCCACCTTGCCCGCTGCCCAAGTTCCCCCACCCACTGTGGGAACCGGGTGCTGCGTCGAAGCCCGAGGTCCCCGCTCCTAAGTCTAAATCCCAGCTCCTAGTTCTCTCACCACCTCTTCCAAGGTCACCTGTGTTCTCCCGGCCCTGCGGCCTCTCCAGTCCTTCAGCCACCACAGGGAGGTCTCCCCCTCTGCCCCACTTCCTCCTGCCTTTACCCAAATTCCTCAACCCCTGCCAGTCAGCGACAACCCCTGCCCACAGTCATGTCTCGCTGCCTGGGTTCTCCAAGGAAGCCCCTTCACCGCTGGCTGAGGTCGTTCCCCACCGCTGCCAGTGTTCGAATCACTGCTGCCCAAGGTCACCTTCCCGCAGCCTGCGTTCTCCCGCTCTTGCTCCCTGAAAAAAAAACTCCTCCTGCGGCCATCCTCTGCTGCCTGTGTTTACCAGCCACTACGACTGAGGTCTTCTCTCTCTCTCTGCCTGAGTTCTGCCTCGGCCACTGCCTTTACTTCTCACCTGCCAGTGCCCGAGCTCTCCCCACCACCCCTGTCCAGGTCTCCCCTGATACCACCGGCACGGCTGCCTGAGCTCTCTAATCAGAGCAGCCCCAACGTCAGTGGCTCTCAGTGAGCTGCCTAATGCCTTCTCTCCCCCTTCCACCTGCCCGCTTTTACCCTGACCTCCCAGCTGGGCCGCCCACTCTCTCCTGACTCACGCCCTCATCCCCGCTCTCGCTGTCGCTACTGCTGCTGCTGCTGCTGCTGCTGCAGGGGCCAGGCTTGTCCTCGTCCTCGGGCTCTGGGGCTCCGTGAGCACGGAGGAGGCGGGCAAGGATGGCGCTGGGCCGAAGCGCGGCACTGCCGAGTGGGGTGCGGCCACCATACATGCGGACAGCGGGGTCAGCACCGGCCTTCAGGAGAAGCTCCAGTACATCAGCTGCTTGGGCCTCCACGGCCAAGTGCAGGGGGCTTCGGCCGCAGGTGGGCTCCTAAGGGGTGCAGCAGAGAGGTCACTGGGGCCCTGCCCAACTCGGGGATGACCCCCCACCCTGCCACACCTTCTCCGTAGGGTGGCTCACGGGTTTGTTGAGGTCAGCTCCTGCCTCCTGGAGCAGTCGGACCATCTCTGCATCTTTGTGGATGACAGCCACGTGGAGTGGGGTGTGGCCTAGGGACAGAGTGACCGATGTCAGATGATGGAGGGGAGGGGACTGGGCCCCCAATGCCACCATCTTTGGGCAGGGTTTTGTAACCTGAGGTTGATGGAGTTTGGGGTCTGACTTCTGCATTCCTGGGTACATCAAAGAGGCCCTGTATTCCAAATCCCTTAAGTCTCAGGTGATCTGGAACTTGCTGGCAGTACCAATGCCTGGGTTGTGGGGTTGTCTGGGGCCTAGGGGTGAAGAGCCCAGGAGCTTCGGACAGGGGACCTGAGTCTCTGGTCTTACTTCACAAAGAACCAGGTTCCAAAATTCCTGGGTCCATGTCCTTGGGGGGTGAGGTGGTCCTTGAACCCTGGATCCTGACCTTCCACCTGTGGTGGGGGTCTGGTCCCAAGTACTGAATAGTTGGGCTTAGAGATGGGGGAGGGCCCTGGGTAGACAGAATCTATTTTCCCATGAGGTCTGGCTGAGGACAGCTGTCCCTGAACCCCACTATCAGCCTCTGGGAACCTGAGTCACCAGAGTTTCAGAGGGCCTGGCCTTTGAGTTCCCTTGTCCCAGGTGGGCTGGGGCCTGTGGTTCTCAATAACCTGGCGCTGAGCAGGCGTCCTTGGTTCTGATGCCTGGGTCCCTTGAGTATTATTATTATTCCTGGGATTATTTCCCAAGGAGCCAAGCTCTGCATCAGGAGAGCTGAGCCCAGAGCCAGCTGTCCCCACTCTTCTTGGGAGCCTGGGCCCTTCACGGTGACTGGGGACCCTCACCCTCATAGTTTTCAGCCTCTAGCTGCAGTTTCCAGTCCTCTTCACTCTCATCCTCTTCTTTCTCCACGTCAGGTTCAGAGTACAGGGCAATAGGGGTGTGGTCGGTGTCAGGGGTATGGTCAGAGCCCTGAGCGAGGTAGGTCTTGGGGGCTCCCCTGGAGTGCTGGGGGCGAGGCTGGAGCAGCACGCGAGCGCAGGCGTGGGCTCCCACGCGGCAGGACAGGTGCAGCGCCGTGTGGCCTCCACGCTCCGCCACCAGCAAATTGGCACCTGCTGCATACAACTTCTCTACCGCGGACGCCTCCTCCAGGATGGCCGCCAGGTGCAGGGCCGTCTGCAGGAGCAGAAGGTAGGGGTGAGGGGCCATACTGAGAATCCTGGTCCCCAAGCCCTACGTTGTCCACAGGCGGCTCACCTGGCCCAAGTCATTCTGCAGGTCCAGGTACTCGGTACCAGCTGCAAAGCCTAGGAGGAAGTCCAGGAAGGGCTCATGCTGATGAATCACCGCCAAGTGCAGTGCCCTGAGAACAAGGACCAGGGTCAGAAGGCAGAGGTCAAGTATTCTTTTTATGGTTTGCTTGCTTTCATTTCCAAGGCTAACCATTCCAATATCATGGTAATCCAAGCCTATGCCCCAACCAGTAACGCTGAAGAAGCTGAAGTTGAATGGTTCTATGAAGACCTACAAGACCTTCTGCACTAACACCCAAAAAAGATGTCTTTTTCATTATAGGGGACTGGAATGCAAACGCAGGAAGTCAAGAAAAACCTGGAGTAACAGGAAAATTTGGCCTTGGAATGCGGAATGAAGCAGGGCAAAGGCTAACAGAGTTTTGCCAAGAGAACACACTGGTCATAGCAAACACCCTCTTCCAACAACACAAGTGAAGACTCTACACATGGACATCAGCAGATGGTCAACACTGAAATCGGACTGATTATATTCTCTGAGGCCAAAGATAAAGAAGCTCTATACAGTCAGCAAAAACAAGACTGGAAGCTGACTGTGGCTCAGATCATGAACTCCTTACTGCCAAATTCAGACTTAAATTGAAGAAAGTAGGGAAAACCAGTAGACCATTCAGGTATGACCTAAATCAAATCCCTTATGATTATACAGTGGAAATGAGAAATAGATTTAAGGGACTAGATCTGATAGATAGAGTGCCTGATGAACTATGGACGGAGGTTTGTGACATTGTACAGAAGATAGGGATCAAGACCACCCATATGGAAAAGAAATGCAAAAAAGCAAAATGGCTGTCTGAGGAGGCCTTACAAATAGCTGTGAAAAGAAGAGAGGCGAAAAGCAAAGGAGAAAAGGAAAGATATAAGCATCTGAATGCAGAGTTCCAAAGAATAGCAAGGAGAGATAAGAAAGCCTTCTTCAGCAATCAATGCAAAGAAATAGAGGAAAACAACAAAATGGGAAAGACTAGAGATCTCTTCAAGAAAATTAGAGATACCAAGGGAACATTTCATGCAAAGATGGGCTTGATAAAGGACAGAAATGGTATGGACCTAACAGAAGCAGAAGATATTAAGAAGAGGTGGCAAGAATACACAGAAGACTGTACAAAAAAGAGCTTCACAACCAAGATAATCACGATGGTGTGATCATTCACCGAGAGCCAGACATCCTGGAACGTGAAGTCAAGTGGGCCTTAGAAAGAATCACTATGAACAAAGCTAGTGGAGGTGATGGAATTCCAGTTGAGCTCTTTCAAATCCTGAAAGAGGATGCTGTGAAAGTGCTGCACTCAATATGCCAGCAAGTTTGGAAAACTCAGCAGTGGCCACAGGACTGGAAAAGGTCAGTTTTCATTCCAATCCCAAAGAAAGGAGATGCCAAAGAATGCTCAAACTACCGCACAGTTGCACTCATCTCACACGCTAGTAAAGTAATGCTCAAAATTCTCCAAGCCAGGCTTCAGCAATACGTGAACCGTGAACTTCCAGATGTTCAAGCTGGTTTTAGAAAAGGCAGAGGAACCAGAGATCAAATTGCCAACATCTGCTGGATCATCGAAAAAGCAAGAGTGTTCCAGAAAAACATCTATTTCTGCTTTATTGACTATGCCAAAGCCTTTGACTGTGTGGATCACAATAAACTGTGGAAAATTCTGAAAGAGATGGGAATACCAGACCACCTGACCTGTCTCTTGAGAAACCTATATGCAGGTCAGGAAGCAACAGTTAGAATTGGACATGGAACAACAGACTGGTTCCAAATAGGAAAAGGAGTCCGTCAAGGCTGTATATTGTCACCCTGCTTATTTAACTTGTATGCAGAGTACATCATGAGAAACGCTGGGCTGGAGGAAGCACAAGCTGGAATCAAGATTGCCGGGAGAAATATCAATAACCTCAGATATGCAGATGACACCACCCTTATGGCAGAAAGTGAAGAGGAACAAAAAAGCCTCTTGATGAAAGTGAAAGAGGAGAGTGAAAAAGTTGGCTTAAAGCTCAACATTCAGAAACCTAAGATATTGGCATCTGATCCCATCACTTCATGGGAAATAGATGGGGAAACAGTGTCAGACTTCATTTTTGGGGCTCCAAAATCACTGCAGATGGTGATTGCAGCCAGGAAATTGGCTTCCCTGGTGGCTCAGAGTGTAAAGCGTCTGCCTGCAATGCAAGAGACCCAGGTTCGATCCCTGGGTCGGGAAGATCCCCTGGAGAAGGAAATGGCAACCTGCTCCAGTATTCTTTCCTTGAGAATTCCATGGACAGAGGAGCTTGGTGGGCTACAGTCCACAGGGTCACAAAGAGTCAGACATGACTGAACAACTTCACTTTCACTTTAGTCCTTGGAAGGAAAGTTATGACCAACCTAGATAGCATATTCAAAAGCAGAGACATTACTTTGCCAACAAAGGTCTGTCTAGTCAAGGCTATGGTTTTTCCATTGGTCATGTATGGATATGAATGTTGGACGGTGAAGAAAGCTGAGTGCCGAAGAATTGATGCTTTTGAACTGTGGTGTTAGAGAAGACTCTTAAGAGTCCCTTGGACTGCAAGGAGGTCCAACCAGTCCATCCTAAAGAGGATCAGTCCTGGGTGTTCATTGGAAGGACTGATGCTAAAGGCGAAACTCCAATGCTTTGGCCACCTGATTCGAAGATTTGACTCACTGGAAAAGACCCTGATGCTGGGAGGGATTAGGAGCAGGAGGAGAAGGGGTCGAGAGGATGAGATGGCTGGATGGCGTCACCAACTCTGTGGACACGAGTCTGAGTGAACTCTGGGAGTTGGTGATGGACAGGGAGGCCTGGCGTGGTGCAATTCATAGGGTTGCGACGAGTCGGACACGACTGAGCAACTGAACGGAACCGGGGATTCTTTCTTTGGTGGGTGGAGGGTGTTTGTTGTTTTCCTTCTTATGAGGACAAGCACTCTTGCATTCGTTCCTTCACAAGCATGGAGGGCCCACTGTGGGAAGCGGGAGGGCCCACTGTGGGAAGCGTGATGGCCCACAGTTCTAGAACCAGCCGTCAGGAATCTGGGAGGGTCAGGTCAGAGTTAACGCAGCAAATTTATTTAATCAATGTGTTTTTTTGTTTTGCTTTGGTTTGGTACTTTTTGTTTCTTTGGTGTTTTATTTCATTTTTCTGTTTTTGTTTTTGGCCGCATATGGGATCTTAGGTCCCTAATCAGGGATGGAATCCTCGCCCCCTGCAGTGGAAGCATGGAGTCTTAACCACTGGACCACCAGGGAGGTCTCCAATGTTTACTAAGTAGGACTTCTACTCTCTCCCAAGAAGAAGTAACAGGGATCAGGTTTCATGCCCATCTCAAATCCACCAAAAAAATCAACACAGGGACTTCCCTGGTGGTCCAGCGGCTAAGACTCTGTGCTCCCAATGCAGGGGGCTAAGGTTCAATCGCTGATCAGGGAGCTAGATCCCACACGCTGCAACTAAGACCTGGTGCAGGCAAATAAATAAATATTAAAAAAAAAAAAAACACTACAGCACCTAAAATGAAAAATATGCTGGATGGCATTAACAACAGATTACATATTGCAGAAAACAGATTAGCAAACGTCAGGACTTCACAATAGCAACTGCCCAGAATGAAACACAAAGAGAAATATTCAAAAATGGAAAGAACGTCAGTGAGCCATGGGATTTATCTGTACATAAGCAGCCCGATATATCTGTAACTGAGGTAAGCATGGGGCTTCCCCGGTGGCTCAGCAGTAAAGAACCTGCCTGCCAATGCAGGAGTCGCAGGAGACACAAGTCTGATCCCTGGGTCAGAAGATCCCCTGGAGGAGGGCATGGCAACCCACTCCAGGGTTCTTGCCTGGAGAATCCCACGGACAGAAGAGCCTGGTGGGCTATAGTCCATAGGGTCGCAAAGAGGCAGGTACAGTGGAAGCGACTTAGCACATCACACACACACACACACACACACACACACACACGCACCAGGGCCCAACATGCACACACACACACACACACACACACCAGGGCCCAACATGCACACACACACACACACACACCACCACCAACATGCACCACACACACACACACAGCACACCACACACCACACCACACACACACACACACACACACACCAGGGCCCAACATGGAAACTCTGTTCAAAACCAACAATAAAGGTAAATACCTTCAAAGCAGTCAGAGGAAAAGATACCTTAAGTACAGAGGAATAAAAATAAGCATGACAGCAGATTTCACAAAGGAAATAATGCAAGAGAACACAGCGCAGCCGCTTCTTTCAAGTACTCAAAGACAGGTTGTCAACCTAGAATTCTTTAACCCAGCCAACATATTTTTCAAAGACAGAGACAAAAATACATGCTTTCCACTACACAAAAGTTGAAGGAACTCATCACCAGCCGACCCACATCACAAGAAACGTCCAAGGAAACTTGTGAGCAAAAAGGAAAATGACATCAAATGAAAATATGGAAAACAAAAGAATAAAGAACCCTGAAAACAGTCACTATATGGGTAAGTACATAAGATTTTTTCTTTCTCAATATGTAAATCTCCTATCTTCTGATAGGGTTTAAAAACAAATGAGTGTTTAAGCAAAAGTAACAACGTCTGAAGTTTAGAATACACGGATAAAGGAAATCTGTGACAGCAACACACTGAAGGCCAGGAAGAGACAAATGGAAACACACGATTCTAAGGTTCTTTTATGTTATGAGAAGGAGCACAACAGCACTTGAAGGTGGCACATAATAAAGGTAAAGTGGGGGCTTCCCTGGTGGCCCAGTGGTTAAGAATCTGCCGCGTGATGCAGGGGACGCAGGTTCGATCCCTGGTTGGGGAGCGTGTACTAAGCCCACGGGCCACGAGAAGCCCTAAAGCAGGAGTCAGCAAACATTTTCTGTAAAGGGCCAGATAAATAATTCAGGCTTAGTGGATGCTATGGTCTGTCTATTACTATTCAGCTCTGCTGTTAGCATACAAAAGCAGCCATTGGTGATATGTATTGATAAATGAATGGGCGGCGTGGCGGGATTCTAACAGAACTTACTTTACGGAGTCTAAAATTTGGATTTCATGTAATTTTCACTTGCCATGAAATGTTCTTCTTTTGATTTTGTTCCAACCAGTTAAAAATGTAAAAAACCATGCTTTGCTCACAGCCATACAAAAGCTGGTGCCTGGCTGGATTTTGCCTGGAAACCAGTTTGCCAACCTACCTTTCCCAGCAACCAGTAAAATAAAACATAATGAGTAAAAGGTAACAAGCCGACAAAACAAATACAATGGAACAAAATGTGCTCATTCCAAAAGGCAGGAAGAAAAGGTAAACAAAGGAGAGATAAGTAGAAAACTAGTAACAAGATGACAGACATAACCATATCAATAATTAATTAAATACAAATAGTCTAAACACTCCAATTAAAAGGTAGACACTGGACTTCCCTGGTGGTCTAGTGGTTAAGAATCCGCCTGCCAACGCAATGGCAGGCAGGGGGCATGGGTTTGATCCCTGGTCTGGGAAGATTCCACATGCCGTGGGGCAACTAACGCCACGTGCCACAGCTGCCTGTGTGCTCTAGAGCCCGTGCTCCCCACCAAGTGAGACCACCACTATGCGAAGCCTGCACAGCACAGCTAGAGAGCATACCCCGCTCGCCACAGCTAGACAAAGCCTGTGCGCAGCAACCAAGACCCAGTGCAGCCAAAGAGAAACAGCTAAATAAACACAAATTTTAAAAAAGGAGAAGCTGTCAGAGTGGATAAAAAAAGCAAAACCTAGGGTCTTCCCTGATGGTTTAGTGGTTAAGACGTTGCACTTCCAATGCAGAGGGCCAGGGTTCAATCCCTGGTCAGGGAACAAGATCCCACATGCTGCAACTAGGAGCCGATGCAGCCAGATAAATTAAAAATAAACTTTTTTTTAAAAAAAAGCAAAACCTAACTATACAAGCAACAGCTTTTCAAATAAATTTAAAACTAGGTTAAGAATAAAAAGATGGAAAAAGATATACCATACTAACACCTGTCAGTCAAAAGTAAGTAGGAGTGTTTTAAAATAAGAGTAAGATTTCAGAGCAAGGAATATTACCTGGGATAGTGCAGATTATTTCACAATGATAAAGAGGTCAGTTCAGGAAGAGGACACAATAAACCTAAACATTTGCACTCCTTATAACAGAGCATCCAATCACATGAAGGAAAACCTGATAAAACAACAAGGAAGCCCACAATTATTATTGAAGATTTCAATACCTTACTCTCAATAACTGATAGATCAAGTAGACAGAAATTACCAGCAAGGATATAGTAGACTTGGAAAAGAGAAGAACCAAAGAAACCAGCACAGAACTTACTGGTGGTCTAGTGCTAAAGAATCCACCTGCCAAGGTAGGGAACACAGGCTCAGTCTTTAATCCGGGAAGATCCCACCTGCCTCGGGGAAACTGAGCCAACGCGAAGCAACTCCGCAACAAGAGAAGCCACCAAAATGAGAGGCCCTCACACCGCAACTAGAGAAAGTCCGTGGGCAGCAAGAAAGACGAAGCACAGCCAAAAGTAAATCAATAAAAGTTTTAGAAAAGAAACCCATACAACCTCTAACTGACATCTGGAGAACTACACTCAACAACAAGATACCAGACATTCTTTTCAACTGCACACACAATAGAATTTAACTACAAACCAATAAAAGGAAGGTATTTGGAATATCTGGAAACTAAATAACATACTCCTAAATAATTCACCGCCCAAAGAAGAAATCAAAGGAGAAATTAGAAACTATACTGAATTAAGTGGAAATGAAAGCACAGCACATTAGAATTGATGAGATACAGCTAACGCACTACTTCGGGAAATTCACATGAATCCTATATTAGAAAAATAGGAAGGCCTCAAATCAATGACCTCAGCTCTCACCTTAAGAAACTAGAAAAAGAACAAAAATAAACTCAAAGTAAGCAGAAGAAAGTAAATAACGAAAGTCAAAACAGAGATAAACACAACAGAAAGCAAAAAAAGAGACGAGAGAAAATAAATGAACGCACAGCTGGTTCTGAGAAGACCGGTGTTTCTTGAGCTCCTCCTATGGGTCAAACACTGTTCTGTCACTGGGGCTACGGCAGTAAACACAACACACAAAAACCCCGGGTACATTCCCTCATTTAGGTCTTTATGACGTCGTTCCTTCTACCTGGAATACTCTCCCCAGATAATCTACTTGTCTCATTCTTTCCTGCTATATTTTTCACCAAGGAAATTACTGTCTTCTGACATACCATTTTTCTTTCGTTCATTTTTCTGTCTGTTTCTCCTCTCTCTCCTCTCTCTTTCTAACTTTGTGTCTATAACGGCTTTCTGTTTCTTTTCTTCTCTCTTTCTTTTTTGTTCCTCCTACTGTTCCTTTCTTCCTTCCTGTCAGTCTGTCTGCCCTTCCATTTATAGACCCCCCACACTAGAACGTAAGCTCCACAAGGCATAAGTTGTTGGGCTTTCTTCACTGCCTTATCACTAGCATCTACAACTGGGCCTGAAACGCTGTAGGTGCTGGATAAATACTTGTTTAACAGATGAATCCTTGCTGTCATAGAGTTTACATTTTCTCTTTCAAAGTAGGATTTGAAGATCAGTGCTCAGAAACTGGGAGATCTTAGAGTCAAAAGCCAAATGTTAATTTTGGAAATCAAAATTTAAAGCTCCTAAATTAGGAGCTAAGGATCAAAGATCATATTTGGAGGTGAGATGTCAGAAGGAGCCTGTGAGTTATAGTTTTAAGACAGGTCTCAGGACTGGGGTCAGGAAGCTCAAATTGAGTTTTGAATGTGGAATCAATCAATGGATATGAAACTCTGAGGGCCAAAGTTTCAGAAAGGACGGGGTTATGATAAAAACTAGCTTGGAAATTGATTTTATCAAGGGTTAGACTTGGGGGTTAGAGGTCAGAGTAAGCATTAGAAGACAGATTTAGGATTAAGAGGTTGGAAAATCAGTATCAGGGACTAACAGGGAAACAGATGTGGGATCCTAAGGCTCGATGTGGCAGGCTAAGGTTCACTCACGTGTCGCCATCCTCAGTGACGTAGCCGAAAACGAGGGGCGCCCACGACAGCCCCGGGCCCAGCTCCGCGCCTAGCCCAGGTCCTCCGGGGGCCGCCGCGTCCGGACCCAGAGAGCCCAGGCCGCTGTCGCACCATTCATCGGCGTCCGCAGCTTTCCCCAAACACGCGACCCCGGCCATAGCCCCCAAAGCCTCAGGGGACCCCAGCGGCTGCCCGCCAGTCGCTGGGCTCTGCCTGGAATTCTGGCGCTTCCGCCCTGCTGGGAATTCCCCAACACTCCCCCCGGACTCATCCAATCAGAGTCGGCTAAATAGTAAGCGCCCCGCCCTCATACTACACCGTGACCAATCAGAGTATTCAGATGGACTGCGACTCTCTACCCTTTCCCACTCATTCCGCGCGCCCTTTACCAACATGGCTGCGGACGCGAGGCACTCTGGGATTCGTAGTCCGGCTCTCGCTTGTCTCCTCTTACCCCACAGGGGCAAGCTCCGGACGTTTTTCTATGCCTCCTGGGAGTTGTAGTTCTTTGACCTATCTCGGCCCCCTCCTGTTTCCGGTGCCGTCACGGGATAGAGCAGTCGGTGACAGTCCCGAGGGCCCCCGCCCCGCGCCCATGGCCGATCCGGATCGTGAGTCGGGGGCCCTGGTGGGAGGGTCGGGCCGCGCCGGGGCCTGGCTGAGGGCTGCAGGCCCCGGGGCCCGAGGGCGGGAGTGGTGGGGCAGGAGATGGGGGCTGCATGGAGGAGAATGAGGTTCAGGGAGCCGTTGTGATACATATTGCTGGATAGATTGGTGGGTTTCTGGGTCGCGAGGTTTTAAGGGTCCGTTTGCCACGTCCCCTAAGTGACTAATGATAGCGTGTGTCTCGCACCTTAGTTGCTAAGGACCCTTGTTACTAGGGACTTAGAATACCGCTGTCCGGGTTGCTAAGGGTACCTGGTTGTTAGTGGGAACTGTAGGGTGCTGGGGACCCCTGGTGTCCCCTCCTATCTCTTCCTTCCTCTTCTAAACCTACCATCTCGCCCTTCCGTTCCGCCCCCACCACCTCTTCTTGCAAACTTGCCTCCAGGCCCAGTATCCCTTATCTTCTCTTTCTTTCTACATTTTATTCTGCTTGTAAACCTAACCCTCCCAGCACACACACACACTACTGTGTCCTTCCTGACTCCTCCTAAGTCTTCCTTCATGCCCTTGTATGCTTTACTTTCTTTTCGCTTTCCTAAGCCTCCATGTCCCAGCCTCTTTGTCCTTCACCAACCACCTCTCCTCCCAACACTCTCCACTCTAATAAGATCTGCTTTTCTTCCTTTCCCTCCCTCCATCTACTCCCTTTTGATACCCCCACCCCGTATAACTAGGTTGGAGGTCTTGTTGACCCTCTCTGCACCCCCACTTGGAAGCCCTTCATTCCCCCTTAACCAATCCCTTCACTGTAACCACGTCTGCTCCCCCTCCTCCCCCAGCCTCTGACCCTGAGGAGACCCAGGCAGGGAAGGTGCAGGAGGCTCAGGTGAGATGGGGACAAGGGTGGAGGGAAGGAGAGAGATGGACTTCCCACACCCCACACCGGGGGGAGGTGGCAGAGGGGAGTCAGATACCCCAGGGCCCTCAGCTCACTGCCCCAGCTCCTCACCCTGCCTCGCCTTGTGGTTCAGCTCCTGGGGGAATGGTGGATTCTGGGGCCTGTCAGAGAAGGGTGTGCGGCCTCAAGCCTAGGCCTGCCCTTGCAAACTTTCCTTTCTCCCTGCACACCCCTCCTACCCGCCTTCCCTCCTGAACCTTGTTCCCAGTGGGCAAGGAAGAGATTTGGCTCCTGAATTCACAGATCTCACAGACGTGTGACTCGACACTGACTCTACTGGTGATCATGAAAGTAGCGCAGGGCACTCTGGGAGCGCAGAGTAAACCGTGTGAGATCACACAGATTCCGGCCAATCCCTTCCCGGCAAGAGTCCACAGGCTGATCTCAGAGTAAGACTGAGATACAGCACATGGTAGTCAGTGGAGAGTAACTTAGGATTTTCTTAGATAAGGTGAGAAGTGGTGTCCCAGGCAGAGGGTATCCTGGGGGGCATGAAAGAGTGTCATGTGTTCAGGATTCAGGTGGCTGATTACCTTGATGGTTAGCATTTACTGAGTATTTAAGCCAACTGGGTACTCTGCTTTGTATTTGATGGGCATCCTAGCATCCCGGGGGCAGCGGTGGAGGGGAGGAATACAGGTCTGCTGTGGTTATTTTATAGCCAAGGAATTGGAAACTGAGTTCTTTAACAACTTGTCCTCTGTCCATTGGCTAGAAGAGCAGGGACAGGTTTGCAACCCTCGGCGCCTTGACATATTGCCTCCCAGACACTTCACTGGAAGCAGGGGTCACAGAGGCTCCACCATCACCTTCAGCTTCCCCCTGAGACCAAGTTGCTCCCACGTGCTGGGCAGGGCCCTCGCCTCCTTCCACAGAGCTTCACTGTCTGCAGCCTGAAAGCGTGCCAGCCCACCCACAGACACGAGGTCGCCGTTCACATGTAGGGCAGAGCAGAAGCTGTGACGAGAGCGCCCCACAGATGCACGGCCGAGCCACACCAAGGGGACAAGAGCTCCCTGTCAGGCCAGGCTTCTCCCTCGCCTAGTTCCCGAAGCCTGGCCACTGTCAGAGAAAAAGGTTTCATGTGGAAAAGGGACCCTCAGTCCCAAAGAGAGAGATCCGAGGGTGTAAATTGCAGCATTGTGCAATACAGCCAAACTGGAAACAGCCCAAACGACTGTCAGTTGATGGGTTAAATGAACTATGAACCGTACAATGCAACACTCTGTAGCTGGCGGGTCCATGATATATTGTTTGGTGGAAAATGCGAGGCGCAGCATTGTACTGTGGGGTGACCCATTTCTGGGGAAATAATGAGTTTTCAGTTCAGTTCAGTCGCTCAGTCATGTCCAGCTCTTTGCGACTCCATGGACTGCAGCATGCCAGGCTTCCCTGTCCATCGCCAATTCAGAGAAAGAAATCTGGAGTAATTACCATTGTACTGTTAATCGTGGCTATCTTGTAGGGGAGGATGGGGTGGGGGAGGCGGGGCTGTGGGTGAAGGACTCAGGAGGCAAGCACCTTCAAGTTATACGTTGCTTAATGGTCAGAGTTTTGTAAAGCTTATAGATATAATCTTAAAGCAAGGAAACCTGGCTTTCCTGGTGGCTCAGACAGTAAAGAATCTGCCTGCAATGTGGGAGACCTGGGTTGGGAAGATACCCTGGAGAAGGGCATGGCAACCCACTCCAATATTCTTGCCTGGAGAATCCTATGGACAGAGGAGCCTGGCGGGCTACAGTCCATGGGGTTGCAAAGAATCAGGCACGACTGAGGGACTTCAAACATTTTTACCCAGTGGTGACCGTGAAAAATCCCAGACTTCTTGGAGCGGGCAGCATGGTAAACACCACAGATGTTTGTGATCAGATGATTAAACTGGGGAAGCCAAAGAGAAAGGCCTTTGATGTGGAGGGCAAAGGGTGGACCCAGGCAGGTCAACACAGAGAGAGGAAGAGAGTCGATCAGAGATGGAGACTGAGACTGGGAGCTAGGGCGGAGGCCGGGGCAGGGACCCTGGAGGGACAGGCTGGCCCACGTGGAGCCCCAGGGAGGGGACATGCTATGGCAGGAGGGCAGGTGAGGGAGGCAGGAGACATCTGGCAAACACGGGGACAGAAGCCACAATGAGTTAGGGCCCCAGGAGGAACAGGTTTGGAAGAGATACTGAGGCCAGTCTGGGACACCGTGAGAGTGAGGGGTCTGGGGTCACACTTAGGGGGAGGCATTGGGGGGCTGCAGAAACCCTGGATCTGGAGACAGAAAGGTGGCATCCTCAGAAACTAGGCTGAGACCACTGGCGTGCATGGGGGAGCTGGCCCAGGGAAGGCGGACAGAGACGGGAGGGAGGGCCTGGGACAGAGTCCCAGACCCGCGATTTGGGCGCCTGGCTGAGGAGAGGAGTTGATAAAGGAGACAGAAGGGTTGGAAAGGTGGAATGGGGAGGCTTTAAGCCAGAGGGCTGATGGCGCAGGGTGAGGACCGAGGCGTTTCTACCAGCATTATTGACGTAGGTGATGCGGGCTGCGGGGTGGCTGGGCAGGGCAGGGGACTGGAGGGGATATGAGGTGAGGACGTGGACAATGGAAGGTGATGAGAGCAGTAACAAGCACTTCCTGAGCACTCACCACCACCGCTGCCCCCAACCAGGGCTGTTCTGAGAGCCTCACATAGGAACTCACTTCTCACAGCCCTCCAGGTGGCTTTCCTCAGTCCTCCAGCTCCACTTGTGAGAGGAGGAGCGCGGAGTCTCAGGAAAAACGCAGTCACCCACAGGAGGCCGCACTCCTCTCGAGTTGCAGAGTTGGGTTTCCAACACAGGCGGCCTGTCCCACAGCCCACACGCGCCCCCAGCACGCTCCCCGCTGCCCTTCACTCCCTCGGGCCCACCTCCCAGCCGCAGCCTTTCCCCGGAACCCTGGTGTCATCCCCTCTTCCCCTCCCTAACCCCACTTCTGGGGCCTCGTCACCCCACCTCCACCCCTTCCAGGATTCAGAATCAGACACTGAGGAAGGAGCCGCTGGCGGAGAAGCAGAGAGTGAGTATCTGCCTTGGGAGCATGGTTCTGGGGGGTGCTGGAGGGCAGTTTAAGGCAGGGATCTGGGTGTTCACCTCCACTGGGGGTGACATGCAAAGTGTGTAAGAACAGATGCAGCGTTTCAGGATCCCTGGCCTGGCCAGGCATCCAACCTTTAGTCGTGGGAAGACAGGAGACCCCAGGGCTGGGCAGGGGCACTCAGGGCCTCTGTGTCCCCTTGAACAAACACCCACCCAACCGCTGTCTCTCTTCTCTTTGGGCAGTGGACTTCCTGCGGAATTTCTTCTCCCAGACTCTGGGCCTGGGCACCCAGAAGGAGCGACTCCTAGACGAACTAACCCTGGAAGGAGTGAGCCGCTACATGCAGAGCGAGCGCTGTGAGTTCCCCGCCCCGGGTCCCTTCCTGCGTGACCCTGCCGCTTCTTCTCATGACTTCTCAGCCCCAAACCATTCACAGCTTACATCTGCAAGTCGCAAGAAACCCAACTCAAACTGTCTGGTGCCAAAAAGGGAGTGTGTTGATCCTGTAACTGTTGATCCTGAAGTGTGGCTGGATTCAGCAACTTCTATGCTGAGCCCTTTCTTGGCTCTTCTCTGTATTGGGAGCTCCTGGAAGCTGTGAAAACAAGTTCCACCAGCCTAGCAGCTCCCACTGAAAAACAGCATCTTTCTCCCAGTGGTTCAAGCACAAGAGCAGAGATTGGCTCCTGTTGGCCCAGCTTGGGTCACAGTCCTACTCGCCGAACCAATCACCATGTCTCTATTGATCAGGCTTGCTTATTAGAGTGAAGATGATAATAGTAGTTACCTTATAAGATTATGGAATAGACTCTTCCCCCAGGGATCCCCATGGCTTCCTCCCTTCTCTTTGGGACCACATGGACTGTAGCCTGCCAGGCTCCTCTGGCCATGAGATTCTCCGGGCAAGAATACTGGAGTGGGTTGCCATGCCCTTCTCCAGGGGATCTTCCTGAGCCAGGGATCAAACCCTCGTCTCCTGCATTGCAGGCAGACTCTTTACCGTCTGAGCCACCAGGGAAGCCCCAGGATTATAAAGAAGGATTACATAAATTCATAGGTGTAAATGCCTGAAACTGAGCAAGTGTTGCCTAAGTGTGCCCTGTGACGATTCTTATAAGAGGCTTGTTCCAGGTGTGGTGTAGAGATCTTTTTACCAGGTCACTGGGTAATTTATATTTCTTGCCTCGAGTTGAGGTCACCAGAGTCTGAGAAACCGAGCCCTAAGCAGTCCTTGACTAGAACAATCGACCCTTTGAGGGTCCTGAACAGCCTTTTGTTGAGGACGTCTCTTGCAGTTTCCCTGTCCTCTAGCTGCTGCCATCTCTCCACAGGCAGCCAGGCCGGACACTGAGCCCCCCTCTCCTGGGGGTCCTCACCCTGATGGCCTTCATCCATCTCCTGCCTTTGTTGTTGTCATTTAGTCAAATTATGTCTGACTCTTTTGCAATGCCACAGATTGTAGCCCGCCAGGCTCCTCTGTCCATAGGATTTCCCAGGCAAGAATATTGGAGTCAGTTGCCCTTTCCTTCTCCGGGGGATCTTCCTGACCCAGGGATCAAACCCTCATCGCCCACGTTGGCAGGTAGATTCTTTACCACGGAGCTATTCAGGAAGCCCCATCTTCTGGCTTGGGTGGGCCCCAAAGAGAATACAGGCAGTGGCTATAAAGCTTTCATTCCACCCGTCCTCCTGCACCTGGGTTTTAGAATAATTGATGGTGCCTGTGAGGGGATAGTAATAAATAATGACAATGAATTGGGCTCTCACCTTTTGCCAGGCACTGGGCTGTGCACTTGGGAGGCGTCCCCTCATATGGTCTTCACAGGAGACCTGTGAGAAGTCAGCTGAGCAGAAGGGGAAACTGAGACACAGAGAGGTTGTAACCTGGGGCAGGTTACACAGCTGGCGAGAGTACACACTCACTCCCTTCCACTGGGTCCACTGGGTCTGCCAGGCCTGGTCCGATGGCATCCTGACACCCCAGAGGCCCTCACACTCGTGTGCGTCCATCAGCCTACTGACAGATGCCAAGGTTGCTGCGTGGCAGGGCTGCCAGCCAGCCACCAGAGAGGCAGTCAGGCTATTTCTGCACAGCCGTACATGCTTGTGAAATGATTCCACCTCTCCCCTCCCACATTTTCCCATCTTTTCCAAAAGCTGGTGACATTGGGGGAACAAAGTGCTTATAGGGATACGAATCACGAGTCTGAAGAAGTTGAGTACTAGTGTCTCGAAGAATCATTAGTGCTAGGCATTGATCTCAGCTTCACAGGAGAGAATTCCTTCTCTCAACAGCCCCCACGAGGCCAGTACAGTGATTGTGCCCATTTTACAGAGCAGGAAGCTAAAGCCCAGTGTGGTGATCTGAACTAAGACCCACCCCTGCCCCACCCCCTCCACAACTCTGCTGGTGCACAGGAAAGCAGGGATTGGAAGCCCTTATCCACTCTGCTGCTCATTGGGTGTGAGCTGAGAATGGCCCAACTTGGATCCTCACCTGAAAATTAATTACTTCTGGTGGCTAACATGCATTTGATTATAGAGGGAAGGAATAGGATGGAGGAATGTGTATCATATGTTGGAAATAGATGGCTGTACAATATTGTGTCCAGAAGATAAAGAGGTGGCCAGAGATTTTTTTTCACAATAACCTGCAGCACTTCCGGGGGAACACACCCTCCTGGCCTTCTCCCTAAGATCTACCTCTCACGAAGATCTCCTATGTTTGTCTAGATCTAGCTAGGAGGAGAACTTTCTCTCCAAGTGGCCTTTTCATGAATCTTACTAAACTGGTATAATCTTAACCAATGGATTCTTTGACCTCATGTTGGCTCTTTCCTCAGTCAACTGTATGACCCCTTCCCCTGTCTAAGCCTCGGTTTCCTCATCTGTAAAATGGGAATGTTAACACCACCCACCTTGAAATGGCTGGGAGAGCCATTCAGGCATCTAGAGTGCTCGCCGCAGGGCCTGGCACAGAGTAAATGGCTTCAGGGACTGTGATAGGTGAAATTACTTAAAGGTAAGAATGCGAAGGGGAAACATTGTTCTTTTTTTTTTAAACTTTACTTTCTTAATCATTACATTCAGTCTCTGATAATATATCTGATTATTAGACAGCAGTGCCACTAATAAATTTTTTAAGTTGTCAAAAATCAATTGTAAACATCAGCTCAGTACTTAATTTATGGCAAAGACAACTCTCTTAAGGCAAATGGTTCATATTTTGGAGGAATGTTTGATGTTCAAAACAACGATAAACAAATGTAAGTTTTGAACAAGAGAAACGCACACGCTGCCTAAACTCTCCTCCTCCAGGTCGCAGGGTCATCTGCTTGGTGGGAGCTGGAATCTCCACTTGTAAGTGCTCCCCTCCCCCAAAAGCCACTTCCTGGTTGGGGCGCCCCTGCGAGGGCCTGGGGAGGAGCTGTGTTGGGGGGTGTGAAAGAAAAGGGGCCAGAGTCCCTTATTGATTACCCCTCCTCCCCCAGCTGCGGGCATCCCTGACTTTCGATCCCCAAACACGGGCCTCTACGCCAACCTGGAGAAATACCGTCTTCCCTACCCGGAGGCCATCTTTGAAATCAGCTACTTCAAGGTGCGTGTCACACAGGGAGGAAGGTCTGTAGTAATGAGGGGTGGACGGGGCCTCCTGGCTCCTGCTCACATCTCACCAGGGGCATCTGGGTGCCCACTTGCCCTCCGGCTCTCTCTCCCACAGAAGCATCCAGAGCCCTTCTTTGCTCTCGCCAAGGAACTCTATCCTGGGCAGTTCAAGGTGAGCTCTTTTTTGTGGAAGTGGGGACAGGAAAAATTGGGGGCCAGCAGGCATGGGAAGGATCCCTTCAGGGCCCTTTAGACAAATATCCTACAGCTATTAAATACATGGGCCCTGGTGGCCTAATCATTAGGATTCTGGGTTTTCACTGCCATGGCCCAGGTTCAGTCCCTGGTGAGGAAACTGAGATCCTGCAAGCCTTGAAGCATAGTAAAAAACAAAGCAAAACAGTGTGGGCTTTGGGCCCAGACTACCCGAGTCCAAGTCCTGTTCACTCATTTCCTGCTCTTATGTCCTTGGACCTCAGTTTTCCCATCTGCAAAATGGAGCAGATAATAGTCCATGAAAAGAAATGCTGTGAGGCTTAAATGAGCTAATGATACATGTAAGAGCCCAGACTCTGGAGCCAGGCTGCTTCTGTGCTAACCCCGACTCCACAGTTTGTGTGACTTTGGCCAGCCAGTCACCCTCCCTGAGCCTCAGTTCCCTACCAGTGAAACGGGGATAATGAAGGTCTGTGCCTCATGGTGTGAAGATTCCATGAGGAGAAACAGGTCTGGAACAGTTCCTGGCACAGGGCGGTCTGCATTCAGCATTGCCGTGCTTGCTTCCCTCCAGCCCACCATCTGCCACTACTTCATCCGCCTGCTGAAGGAAAAAGGACTGCTCCTGCGCTGCTATACACAGGTAGTAGGACCTCGGGCATCCTGGGAGGAAGCGGGCGGGCAGGAGGGGTCAAGAGCTCAGGCCACAGCCTCTCTGTTGTGTGACTTGCAGTCAGTCACGTCGCCTCTCTCAGCCTTAGTTTCCCTTTCTATGAGACAGACGCCAGGGACTTCCCTGGCAATCCAGTGGTTACGACTCCATGCTGCTTCCAATGCAGGGGCACAGGTTTGATCCCTGTTCAGGGAACAAGGATTCCACATGCCACACAGGATGGAGGGAAAAAAAAAAAGCAGAGGCCAGAACCACTTCACCCTCTCAGGCCTGTGGTAACGTGGCAGTGACCAGGGCCACCCCATGAGTACTGAGAAAGGACCCCTTCTCTGAGCAGACACCTTTGGCACCATAGTTTTCTGGATTTTCCATCAGATGATCTGAAGTGACTTGGTCTAGCATGATCACTGAAGCGTAAAAGTGTTAGTCACTCAGTCGTGTCTGACTCTTTGTGACCCCATGGACTGTAGCCCACCAGGCTCCTCTGTCCATGGGATTTCTCAGGCAAGAATACTGGAGTGGGTTGCCATTTCCTTCTCCAGGGGATCTTCCCCATCCAGGGATTGAAGCCAGGTCTCCCACGTTGCAGGCAGATTCTTTACCATCTGAGCCATCAGGGAAGCCCAACACGGTCACTGCACCCTGACAATTTTCCAGTTGGTGGCTATAGAGTCTTAAGAAAGGGGCACCTTCTTATAATTTACACAAAGGCCTTGTGTGGGCCATGGGGCCACGGCTTATGTATGTCAGGCACTTAGCTGAGGGCCTCACTGAGAGGTCCCCAGGTAAGGACGGCTCACATTCTTGACTTCCTAGTTGGTGAGACTTTGGGGTCTCGCACAGCCGATAGTGAAAAGTGTGTCTCTACTTGTGTTTTATAAATACGTGTTGAATTACATGATCTACTAGAGCAGTGATACCATGTCTGCTCTAATTCACATCTCAGAACCCAAATTTATAAAATAGAGAACCCATGGGTAGAAATAGGTGTTCTGTTATTTCCTTCCTGGCCTGGCAATATGGACCCTGCAGCCTCAGAATCTGCCACCAGGGGGAGGATGAAGTCTTTTTGTTCAGGTCCAGAATTCTCCGAAGGGGGCAGGTACTCCCACCTAGGGCTGGTAGGGGTTGCGGGGGAGCCCCAGGTCAGGATAGACTTGACCTTTTACCCATGGAATGCACTCAGACATGATACAAACAGCTCACCTGAAGCCAAGCACCTTCTGTGTGTGATTTCATGAAATCTTCACCATGGCCCTGCTGTCAGTCCTGTTCGGCAGCTTCTGTCCCGGTGTTTACTGAGTGCCAATAAGTGCCAGGCCATACAGGCAGTAGACAGAAGGAGCAGACATCCCTGCCCTCCTGGAGCTGACACTAGGGTGGGGAGGGACAGTGGACGAGAAGGATGAGTCGAGTATCTAGTCTGAGATGTTAATGCTTAATGTTAATATTAATGCTGAGATGTCTATGGAGCACTGCCCTGAGCAGAAAAGGAGAATCAGAAGTTCTGTGTGTGAGTGGGGAGAAGGGTGCTGTTGTGAACAATAAGTCAGGGAAGGCCTCACAGAAAAAAGGGACATTTAAACAAAGACCTGTAGGAGGGGAGGGAGGGAGCCATGGGATCATCTCAGGGAGAGGAGCAAAGGGAACAGCCAGTGCAGAGGCCCTGAGGTGAGGCTGCACTTGGCATGTTCAAATAGCTGGATCTGAGTGAGCGAGGACAGCAGTAGGAAAGCACAGAAGAGATGAGGTCAGGGAGGTGACAGGTGGACCATGTGGGCATTTGGGGCCCACCGGGAGGGCTTTGTCCTTTGCCTAGTGGGAGATGGAACCACAGGAGTGCTCTGGACAGGGCCAAGACGTGACCTGCCCCAGGTGTTCACAGGGTCCCTCTGGCTGCATGTGGAGGGCAGACTGCGGGAGGGAGCAATGGGGGTAGGGGTGGTCACAGAGGCCAGGAAGGGGGCTGCAGTGATGGTCCAAGCAGGAGAGGATGGAGGCTGGGCCAGGGAGGGGGCTGTCCAAGGGGAGAAGTGGGTGACTTGTGAACCCGTTTTGAAGGTGGAACTAACAGGACTTGCTGTTGGATTGAATGAACAGTTCTTGAGAGAAGCAGAAGAGCCAGGGATGGCTGGACATCTCTCAGCCTGAGCACCTGCTGTCTTTTACTGAGAGAGTGGGATGTGCAGGCCTTGGGGGCAGAGGAGGAGTTTGGTTGAAGGCACATGGAGGTTGAGATGCCCATTAGACAGTCACATGGAGCTGTAGGCAGATAGACAGCCAGACACTAAGGCTTCTGGACTCGAGCTGGAGAGCAAGAGAGACCAGGAGATCACAGGGGTCCCAGCATGAGAAACCCAGGGCCAGGACCACGTGGTTCATCCCAGATGCTCAGAGGGCTGACTCCCCAGCTCCATATGAGGCACTCCCCTCCCCTGCCCCAAACCATGAAAGCACAGCAGCTACAGAGTATTTTTACATGAAAGCCAACATGAATATGTTCTGGGGTCAGTGTGAAATGCGGTGGCATTTCCCCTTACTTAGAATACTTCACACACAGACTGAAGTCTGCATATATATTCACACTGGCGCAGTACATTACACACAGGTGGAAACATTTTTTCCACTCTCATGTTTCATGAAACCATTCTGTTTTTCAACTCCTCCTCACCCTCTTCTTCAACCTCAGCCCCTTTTTGAGACATTGACCCAGTTTTCTGCAACAAGCTGTCTTCAGGTCTTCCTGAATTGTAACGATGTAGCACTTTTGAAGAGATGCTATTTTTATCTCAAGACACAAGGATCCATTCAAACAGAAGAACAGTTGTCTCCTTCAGTCAAGTCACTGTGATCTCCACTCTTTTGAATCTATATCTGTGGCATTCACATTATACATTGGATTTATACTCAGCTTTCTTTTCCTTAAGCCCTTATCTAGAAGACCCTTCCTTATACCCAGCCACACAGCAGCTTCATGCTTTTTATTAATTAAAAAAACCCTCCCATTTATAGGGGAGGAGCCTATTTGTTTTTGACTGTGCTGGGTCTTCTTGCTGCACAGGCTTTTCTGTAGTTGCAGCAAGCAGGGGCTGCTCTCTCGTTGCCGTGCAGGGGCTTCTTGTTGCAGTGACTTCTCTTGTTGTGGAGCACAGACTTTAGGGGCTTTGTTTGGGCTCCAGTAGTTGCTCAGTTGTCCCTAGTTGTCCCTTGGCATGTGGGATCTTTCCAGACCAGGGATCAAATTCACATCTGCATCGGCACACGAATATTTTAACACTGAGCCACTGGAGAAGCACAATTCATGCTTTTTAAAAACATGTCAGTCAGAGACATGATGTCTTGAAACCGAAAGTGAGCTAAGGTTTGACAATCAAAAGAGATTACAGACGAAAACTCAGACTTCAGGCTCCTCTTGCAGATCTGGAAGAGCTGGCTGCACCCTGGGTGGCTTTCAAGGAGGGGGTGGAGGGGGGAGCAGTTGACTAGAGCTGAGTGGCCCACCTCCTCACCACACCCTGTTCCCTGCCTGGCACTGAGGCCAGACGCCAGCTGCTCTGTGTCTCCATGCGGTCATTGCTGCTTGTCCTTTATACTGAGCCTCTTGGGCCATATTCCCCAGCCCCAGCTTCCCTCCCCGGGGGCCACTACTGTTGCCTGCTTCTTGGGTTTCCTTTAAAAATGGTCCACACTTAGGCAAGCAACAAAAAAATTCATATGTTGACTTTTTCCACATCTTGTACACAGGGCCTTCTAACATCTTGAAGAGATTCCTTCATACTAGTACATGTGGGTCAGCCACATCATTTTTTTTTTTAAGATAGATTTTTTTTTTTTTCAAGATTTGTTGCTTTTTGGCTGCACTGAGTCTGTGTTCCTACATGTGGGCTCTCTCTAGTTGCCATGAGCAGGGGCTGCCCTTCGTTGGTTGCACGCTAGTTGAAGAGTGCATTCTAGTTGCGCTCTTCATTATGGTGCCAAGGTTCCTCGATGCGCTGGCTTCAGAAGTTGTGGTGCATGGGCTCTAGAGCACAGGCTCAGTAGTTGTGATGCTTGGGCTGAGTTGCCCCAAGGCATGTGGAATCTTCCCAGCCCAGGGATCGAACTCATGTCCCCTGCATCGTCAGCAGACGCTTAACCACTAGAACACTCAGGAAATCTGGGCACATTCTTTTTTTCTTTTTGGCTGTGCTCACAGCTTGCAAGATCTTAGTTCCCCAACCAGGGATTGAACCCAGACCATGGCAGTGAAAGGACCAAGTCCTAACCACTGGACAACCAGGGAACTCCCCAGCCGCATTTGTTTTTGTTATTTGTGGGTGCCCATCAAAAGTGGCATCAAGGGACTTCCCTGGTGGTCCAGTGGCTGACTCCAAGCTCCCAGTGCAGAGAGCCTAGGTTCTATCCCTGGTCAGGGAACAAAATCCTACATGCCACAACCAAAGACCCTGCATGCACCAACGAAGATCAAAGATCCCTCGTGCCACAACCTGGTGCAACCAAATAGATAACTTCTCTTAAGGGGCATCAAAAGGTAACACAGAGGCCCGTAGGTAGTCCTTTGATATGCCATTTAGTTATTTGCATGAGTAGTAGTGAGTAGTGTTAGTTGCTCAGTCATGTCCAGCTCTCTGCGATCCCATGCACGGACTGTAGCCCACCAGGCTCCTCTGTCCATGGGATTCTCCAGGCAAGAATACTGGAGTGGGTTGCCATTCCTTTCTCCAGGGGAATCTTCCCCACCCAGCCATCGAACCCAGGTCTCCCTCCTTCTTTACCATCCGAGCACCAGGGAAGCCCTGTTATTTGCATACACACTGCTTGCTCGCGTGTGAGGAAGTTGGTAAACTAAGTCCAGGAACAAAGGCAAAACTAGCATTTCTACCAGGCTGGGGCAAGGGAAAGCCGCAGAAAGTCTGGAAACAGAGACTCTTGTCTGCATGTTTTGGGGGTAAACTGATGGCTGACTGGAAGCAGAGAGGGCAGTTGGAAGTGGAATGGTGGTTCACAGAGTCTCTGGGAAACCTTATTGGGTCAGCTGTGGACCGCACGTTCCTGGCCATCTCTGTAACGTCCGCTAGGTCCTCCAGAAGCACCTGCCTCAGTGGCATTTCTCGTGGGCAAACAAAAGCTGCTCCAAAATGGCTGGAGAAAGCGCAAATGTGAAAGAGACAAATATCCTTGTGTGTTGACTAAGGAAAGTAATTCTGTCTGAAAAGAATTTAATATACTATCTATGCAGCAGATCACAGTAAGAAACCCAACTGTTAAATAGGAAAACTGTAATTAAAACTCAAAAAAACTTCCTGATTCATTGATTTGTGTTCATATCTGGCCAAGCCTGCCACAGACAGCTGTGCAGGTTGGGTACTGCACAAGGATGCCAGATCTGAGAGGGTTGTGTTTACAGCAGAGACACTGAAGATTGGTACATTTATTTCACCAAATTTTTGGCTGGTGCCACTAGAGAGTCTGGTTCTAACAGAACAAATTTTCCACAAAAGGAAAGGAAAATGACCTGATTTTGCAGAAAAACACCAGGGCTGGTTGGTGGCAGTGGCCTGGGTTCATAGGCACTTGAATTTGGGCCCCTGCCTTGAAGCATCCATGACTGACTTTTCAGAGGCACCATCAGGGGGAAACAAAGAGTTTTAGACACACCCCTGCCTCTCCCCTCCTCTCTTCTCAGCCTATCCCACTTGCCTCTCTCAGCTGCAGTCCCCTGCTCTGTCTTCTGACCCCTGGGAGGGGAAGGTGGTTCACTCCTGACCCGCTCCCCTCCGTGTCTCCCTCCAGAACATAGACACCCTGGAGCGAGTGGCTGGGCTGGAGCCCGAAGACCTGGTGGAGGCCCACGGCACCTTCTACACGTCCCACTGCATCAGCTCAGGCTGCCGGCAGGAGTACTCACTGAGCTGGATGAAAGGTGAGGGGCTGGAGGTTACCCCCGAGGGCAGGCTTCCCGTCCCTGTCTGCCCCTCAGCACCAGGGAAAGGGTCTCCATACACAGACACCAGCTCTGTCCTGTGCAGCTCTGCAGCTCTTCCTTTCTCTCTCTCTCTTTAAAATTTGTTTATGTATTTGGCTGTGCCAGGTTTCAATCGAGGCATGCAGGATCTTTGATCTTTATTATAGCATGTGGGGTCTTTAGTTGGGGCATGTGGGATCTAGTTCCCTGACCAGGAATCGAACCCAGGCCTCCTGCATTGGGAGTGGAGTCTCCATCACTGGACTCCCAGGGAAGTCCCTGCGGCTCTTTTTAGCAGGTAATGGCAGCCCCTAAAGATGTGAGGTGGCAGTGGGGGTTCTCTGCTCCCAACCCCATCTCATAGCCAGGGTATAATGGATGCAGGCTCCAGACACGGCAACGTGTGTTAGTATACCAGCCTCCACGTGGTCATGCAGCCTGTTGGATGAGGTCATGAAACCCTAGCCCTTTGTCCTTTGGGTGTTCTGACCCCTTCTTATATGAAGGCCTCATCCAGGCCAACACAACTACATTCTAAGAAGACCAGAAGTATCTAAGAGAACTTTCTGGAGTCAGGGTCATGTTCTATATATATCTTCACTGTCCAACATAGCAGCCATCTGCTCATGAGGCAACTGAGCTCTTATAATGTGGCTAAAATGACCAAGGAGCCGAATCTCTAACTTTCTTCAGCTTGTATTAATTAAAACGTAAAAGCCACATGTGGCTCTAACCACCATATTGGACAGCACTGCCCCAGAGACACAGGGTTCAGCCAGGCCATTAGCCGGATTCAGGTGAGCGGAGTCCATGACATGTGAAGCTGCACACAACGCTGGTATGAAGTTTGGGTAGGGGCTGTCTCTAAGGGAAGAGACTCCAGGGCTTGCTAAAGTCATTGTCCCTGTTCACGTGAGGGCAGAGTGTCCAAAAAGAGAAGAAGAAGAAAAACCCAGTCAATCCACATTTCTAGAATGCCAGTGAGAGTTGAGTTCTGATATCCATTGTGCTAATTAAGAAGCCACTTATTTCATCCATGCAAACCCATTTCTGACCTTCTTTATGCTGATTTCACAAAGCCTCTGGTGTCCATGTGGGACAAGGACAGCTGCAGTGCTGATAGTAGGGCTTTGGGAGTGTAGCCCTTCTGACAAAATGCCAGCTGACTGCCCTTGGGGCAAGGGTTCCTGAATAGCCCAAGTGCAAGCAGCTGGGGGTCATGTACAATTAACATTACCCCATTATCTGTCCCTTCCAGCAGTAACACAAGGATCACCCACAAAATATCATGAGCTGTCAATGCAGAAATATTTTAAAGTAAATGGCAGACCTTAACACATTGCTCTATATAAATATTTGTTGAAGGAATGAGTGAATATTTGAATGAACAAGCAAGGATTCTGTGGGTTGCAAGTGACAGAGGCCTTTACAGCTTTGATCAATAAGCAATGAGGAGGATTGTCCTAGCATGGTGTGTGTGTTGAGGGGAGGGGGTCTGTCACCAAGCCTAAGAGTGGGAAGCACCTGGACCTAAGGTTTTGTCCCCATCCCAGGATTATCTGCATAATTCTTCCCTCTCTGCCACTGACCTAGCACCTACCAGGTCTCTCTGACCTGACGCGTGGTGGAAGTAGGGCTGCCCTCAAGGGCCCATGGGAAGGGCTTCTCCGGTGGCTCAGTGATAAAGAATCCACCTGCCAGTGCAGAAGACGTAGGTTTGATCTCTGATCTGGGAAGATCCCACATGCTGTGGAGCAACTAAGCCCCATGTGTGCACCACAACTATTGAGCCTGTGCTCTAGAGTCCGGCAGCCTCAACTACTGAAGCCCATGCGCCCTAAAACCCATGCTCCAAGAAAAGCCACCTCAATGAGAAGCTCATGCGCCACAACTAAAAAGTAGCCCCCACTCACCGAAACTAGAGGAAAGCCCGTGTAGCAATGAAGACCTAGCACAGCCAAAAATCAATAAATTAAAAAAAAAAAAAAAAAGACCCACGGGAAGAACTTCACTCCCAAGTCCAGATTCCCCAAGCTGGGGGTTGGTGGAACCCAGTTGCCCCTTTTGGGGACAAGTGTCTGCTTATTTGTTCTTTCATGTAATACCTGTGGACTGGTGCTGGGAAGAGGTCCTCCCTGGGCAGGGCAAACGCCCCAGGAGGCTCTCCCATGACTGAGATGTGTTTGTATTGACAATGAAGAGGGTGGCGTGGGCAGGCTGCAGCCCCAACCCAGAGCCTCTTACCTCCTCCTCCTCCTCCCCTTCCCCACGCCCAGAGAAGATCTTCTCCGAGGTGACTCCCAAGTGTGAGAAATGTCAGAGCGTAGTGAAGCCTGGTGAGCCTTGGGGCCTGGGACCCTGCACACCCGCTAACCCCTTCCCAAGAAGGCCACACTCCCCATCCATCCACCTGACCCTGGTCACCCTCTCTCCCTGACTAGGGAGAGGGCGTCCCATAGCCCCCTGGCCTATTCCCCACTGCCCCGTCCACACTCCCGCCCCAGCCCTGGGGTCTGCCTTCTGCTCCTGCCCGTTCTCTCTCCCCCTCCCTGTCTCTGTCCCTTGCTTTTTCACCATCTCTTTCTGTCCCCATGTCTGTCTGTCCATCTGTCTCCCCCTCAGATATCGTGTTCTTCGGCGAGAACCTCCCAGCGCGTTTCTTCTCCTGCATGCAGTCAGTAAGTGTCCCGGCCGCCCCGTCTCGGCCCACGCGGGGGCAGCCTAGGTCCTGCCCTGCGGCAGGAGGCTTCCCCAAGTAGCTGCGGGTGGGCCTGCAGTCGGGGGCGGGGGCCGGCAGCTGACCTCACTGGCCGCTCCCGCTTTGTAGGACTTCCTGAAGGTGGACCTCCTTATCATCATGGGCACCTCCCTGCAGGTGCAGCCCTTCGCGTCCCTCATCGGCAAGTAGGTTGGGGGCTGGGGCTGTGGGGGGCTGCTGGGAGGCTGGGGGAGCCGCCACAGGCCCTCACCGCTCAGATCACCATCCCCCAGGGCGCCCCTGTCGACCCCGCGCCTGCTCATCAACAAGGAGAAGACTGGCCAGGTGAGTCCTCTTCGTCCTACCCCGCCACCCCCGCACACGAGCCCCACATCACCTCCCCCAGGCCCCCCGGGAACCAGGGGACAGGTCTCTGGGGAAGCCCAATGCTCAGACCTGGGGATCTTGAATCCTCAGGGTCAGATTCCAGGCTACCCCCACTCCAGGGTTCCACAGGCCTCTGGGTCAGTCACCCTTTTTTATCTTCTTTTTTGTCTATAGTAGGCCTTCGTTGCTGTTCTTGGGCTCCCTCTAGTTGCGGCTAGCAGGGGCTACTCTAACTGCATTGCATGGCAGGCTTCGCATTGCGGTGGCTTCTCTTGTTGCAGAGCACAGCCTCTAGGGTACGGGCTCAGTAGTTGGGGTACACAGGCTTAGTCGTCCCGCAGCATGTGGGATCCTCCCAGACCAGGAATAGAACCCATGTCCCCTATGTTGGCAGGCGGATTCTTAACCACTGGCCTGCCAGGAAGTCCCATTTACCCTTTTGAGGGGATGATAGAACCCCAGCTCAAAGCAACTTAAGCCAAAACAGGAACCTTAGCTTCCTGGGACTGAAGAGTCTGGGCTCGCTGGTCCCCGGGCCAGCAGCGGTGCCATCAGGGGTCACTGTGCCGTGTCTCAGCTCTCTTTTCAAACTGAGGTGACCTCTGTCCCAGGAGGGGCTCCCTCCCGGGGACAGCTGTTTCCTCCAGCAGGCAAAAAACATACTGTGTGGCAGACACTATGCTCAGCATTTTCTCTGTATTAACCCACTGATAGCATCATCCTAGGAGTGGGTGTGGTGATTACCCCCACTCTACAGAGAAGGAAACTGAGGTTCAGAGAGGCCAGGCCACTTGAGTGAAGTCACAGAGCTGGGATTCAAACCCAGGCCCCCTGGCTCCGGAGTCTGTGCTCTGAGCTCCCCCTCCCCCACAGACTGACCCTTTCCTCGGGATGATGATGGCCCTCGGAGGAGGCATGGACTTTGACTCCAAGAAGGCCTACAGGTGAGGCCCGGGCCTGCAGCGGGGTGAGGTGGAGCCTGGGAGGGACAGGGCCCAGGTGGGAGGGAAGGCACGGAGACAAAGGAGAGGCAGAGCCACCGGTGCTGGGACAAGCCTGGGAGCTTTGACTCTTCCCTTGCCTTCAGGGACGTGGCCTGGCTGGGCGACTGCGACCAGGGCTGCCTGGCCCTTGCCGACCTCCTTGGCTGGAAGGTGAGGAGCTATCACCCCAGCTCACCCCGAGCCCAGTCCCTGGACCCCCCTCCCACAGGTCCTCCGACCCAATGACACATGATGACCTCTGACCTCTGTGAACTTTGCCCCCTGCAGAAGGAGCTGGAGGACCTTGTTCGGAAGGAGCATGCAAGCATAGATGCCCAGTCGGCATCTCGGTCCCCCAACCCCACTACTTCAGCTTCCTCCAGGAATTCTCCACCACCTCCCACCAAGGAGGAGCCCAGGACCACTGAGGGAGAGAAACCCCAGTGACCGCTGCGTCTCCCAGGCAGGACCCCCAGCCTTGGGACCGCTGAGCCCCAAACAGCCCTGGCCCTCCTCTAACTTACAGCTCTTTTCTGGGGAGCTCAGAACATTTCTTCAATGTATTAACGATTCCCTCCCAAAACTGGTGTCCCAGCACCCCTGACCTCAGCAAATCTCTAACATTCTTGGGGGCAGAGGCTTGGGCAGCCTGTCTCTAACAGCCCACAGCCTCTAACCACCCCTACGGCCGAGGATCAGCCCCCCTAATCTCTAACTGCTCACGGAGCCACGGGTACCTCCAAACTGCTAACTGTCCCAGGACAAGAGCCCCAGGGCCCACACGCTCTCTACTGCTCCCAAGGGTCCCTGGTCAAGTAGATGAAACCTAACCTACCCTGGGTTGGGGGTTGTGCCCTCCATGCACTCAGTGGGGAGATCCAAGCCTCAAGGCCTCCCAGGCCTCTGCCTCCAACTCTGAAAGTGGGTGCTAGGCCCCCTCTCTTGGTCCCACTTCCTATGTGGGGGTGGGCAGATGGTGTTGCTTATTAGAGATGAATTAAAAACAAAAAACAACTAACGATTAGCTGTCTGGCCTCGCTGTTCTTTTCTGGGGCCCCGAGGGAAGCTGCCGGAGGAAGGGGGTTAGATCTCCGGCCGCTAAGGAAACCATCATGAGAAGCAGTGTGAAGAGTGCTGAAAGGTGCCGAGAGCGGGCTCGGGGCCGTGGGAGCCCTGTGTCCTGGCTGTTACCCCTGGACTCCCAGGCACCTGCCAGAGTCCCTTCCTCCAAAGCCGGGTCACCCAAGGCCTGAGCCCCCAGAAAGAGGGAGGAGGGTCCCTTTCAGATCCCCCCAGCCCCGCCTCTTCCCCTGCCAGCTCAGCTTCCTCTCTCTCTCCGTGAGGAACTTTCACTTCCTGCTACTTCAGGCCTCCCCTCGGAGAACAGGTAGGGGCCCCCAGGGGACCGAGCAGCTGGCATCACCACCCCCCTCCGCTACACTGACCTGCAGCCTCCCTGTGGCATCAGGCAGCTGCCCCCATCACACCCTGCCCAGCACCCCTCATCTCCTTCTGCCTTCTCATGGGGCCCAGGCAAGCCTCTGCCTCCCTCTCCCCACCCTTCCTGCCTGCTCTCCCCTAGGCAGGGCACCTGCTCTCTGTCCCCCACTTCCTAACACCCTGGACTTCGGGACAGTGGGCTGATGGATTGATTTAGCTGTTTATTATGCATCCCTTTACCCACCCCAAGAAGAAGGGAAGCCCCTGGGAGCAGGGGCCTATTCTGCCCATCGCCCTTTCCCCAGGCACCTAACTGTGGTCCTGTACTTCAGTAAATATTTGTTGGATGTATGGGCACATGGATGGATGGATGGAAGGACCTAGGATTCCTGCTCCTGGGACTGCTGCAAGGAAAATATTTTAGAATGCCCTCCTTAACTGATAACCCACCATAGGAAGCTATACTGGGTTAAGAGTTGGGATCCAGTGGCTACAGGGACAGATGTGACAAAGCAGAAAGAGTAAAATGCCAGTAGTAGAATCTAGGTAGTGGGTACATAAATGTTCCCTGTAAAATCATTTCAGTTTTTTTTTAATTTGCTTATTTTGGCTGCGCTGGGTCTTTGTTTGGGCCTGAGGGCTTCCCTTGTTGAGGAGCATGGTCTAGAACTCCTGGGCTCAGTATTTGTAGCGCACATGAGCTTACTTGCTCTGCAGCATGGTATCTTGGGCTTCCCTGGTGGCCCAGAAGGTAAAGAGTCTACCTGCAATGTGGGAGACCCACATTCGATCCCTGAGTGGGGACGATCCCCTGGAGAAGCGAATGGCAACCCACTCCAGTACTCTTGCCTGGGAAATCCCACGGACAGAGGAGGCTGTGGCGGGTGACAGTCTATGGGGTCGCAGAGTCCCACACGACTGAGCGACTAGCACTTTCACTTGCGTGTGGGGTCTTAGTTCCCCGACCAGGGATGAAAGCTGAACCCCCTGCATGGGAAGGCCGATTCTTAACCACTGGACCACCAGGGAAGTTCCTATTTTAATTCTTCTGTTTGACCTCTCATGATAAAACCTTGAGGGAAAATATTTGAAGGCCCCTTCGTGATCAGGGAAGGGAGGAAGAAGAGACATCGTAAAATGTGATAAACATATTATCACATTTACAGAGTGTCTACAATGGGCAGAGCCCTTTTCCAGGCCCTGGGTTTTGACAATGGTTGTTATTCATTTGGTCCCCTTTCATAAGGCCTCCCTGGATGTTAAAATATAAAATAGCATCCTGTTATTGCTGCTTAGTCACTAAGTCCTGTCCAACTCTTTTGTGATCCTATGGACTGTAGGCTCCTCTGTCCATAGAATTTCCCAGGGCAGAATACTGGAGTAGGGGACTTCCCTGGTAGACCAGCAGCTAAGACTGCATGCTCCCAGTGCAGGTGGCCCACGTTTGATCCCCTGTCAGGGAACTAGATCCCTGGCATCCCTTCTGCATGCCACAGCTGAAGAAACTACAGGCTGCAGCAAACGCTGAAGATCCTACATGCCGCCTATAAGACCTGGTGCAGCCAAGTAAATATTTTTTTAATTAAAAAAAAAGAATACTGGAGTGGGTTGCCATTTCATTCTCCAGGGGATCAGTGTGACCCAGGCATCAAATCCTCTTCTGCACTGGCAGGCAGATTCTTTACAGCTGAGCACCTGGGCTTCCCTAAAAAAATATTACCCTACCACTTGGTAAATAGCTGCTATTTTGAGTCCTCTTCCTTTCCCGCTACCTCCCCCTCCCTCTCCTCCTACCAACCTCCCCGCTAGGATCCCCAGATCTCCCCACCACCCAGGAACTGAAGAATTAACACCTGGCACAGCGAGGGGTCTCAAGTCCATCCTGGTTGGTCCAGGTCTCTGCCATGTGGGTTGTAAATATTTGGAATATTACCCCTGGGCTGGAGCAGCCTTGAGACATACTTGCCTCCCTGCCAGAGGCCAGACCATGGCTCCCTGGCCTCCTGCACGCTGAGGATGACGGCCCAGCCAGAGGACAAGGCCTCAGCAGGCCCCACGGACCAGGAGAGGTGAGGGTTGCTGAGGCTGTCTCCGCCTCCCTGGGTTCAGAAGCCCCTTCCATCCAAGTCCCACCCACCCCTAGACAGGACCCAGAACCCCATCTCTGACCCTTTGCCCCCAGGCTTCCCCTTCTTGTACCTCTGACCCCATCTCAAAGTCCAACTGCCTTCCTCTGTCCCGTGGTCTCCTGGTCCCTGCCTGTCCCAGACTAATCCCATCACAGGCGAATGGAGCTGGTGAGACCCCCTTAAGGGTCCTTGGGACCCCAGAGTCACTCCTTCGCCTTCAGAGGACATGGGGGGTGTGGCAGATCCCAGAGCTGGATGCCCACAGTGCGAAAGCCCTTCTGGACCTGTGGCCACCAGGGGTAAGTACTCACCCCTAGGCGCCCTCTCTGACCCTCCCCATGATACCCTGAACCGGTTAGGACCCTGCCAGTTGCCAGTGACAAGCACAACACAAACCAGGCAAACCGAAGCCCTGCTTATTGATTCACATGACTGAAAAGACCAGTGAAAGTGAAAGTGTTAGTCGCCCAGTCATGGCCGAGTCTCTGCGACCCCATGGACTGTAACCAGCCAGGCTCCTCTGTCTTTGGGATTTTCCAGGCAAGCATACTGGAGTGGGTAGTCATTCCCTTCTCCAAGGGATCTTCCCTGGGATAGAACTCGGGTCTCCTGCATTATAAGCAGATTCTTTACCATCTCAGCCACCAGGGAAGCACAGAAAGTCCAGAAGTAAAAGTAATTTTAGGGATGTCTGGATCTTGAACATCAGACAATATATATATTTCTCTTCATCCCATTTCTTGGCTTTTTTTTTTTTTTTTTTTTTTTTTTGCCACACTGCACGGCTTCTGAGATCTTAATTTCCTGACCAAGGCTTGAAACCAGACCCCCTGCAATGGAAGTGCAGAGTCCTCACACTGGACCTCCAGGGAATTCCTTGGCTTTGCTTTAAACTTTGGGAAATTCTAAATATTTTTCAATGCAAATAAACACTTGTTCTTCAATATCTTGATACGTAGGCTTTTATCTTTCTAACTTAACCAGAAAGACAGCTGAAGGTTCTAGTTCTGCTCCTCAAATGACATCAAGGGCATCCCAGCAGTTCTCCTAGTCTTCCTTTATGGTTGCCCAGTGGCTGCCCCAGACCCAAGCACATGTGTGCATTCCAGGCAGGAGGAAGGAAGAAAGGAGGCACCAGCTGCATTTTTCCCTTTTACCAGCAAAAACAAAAGCCTTCACAATTGATTCAGGATATACAGACAAGGCCCAGGTAGCAGTATTTTTTAAAAGTTCACCTGGAAAGGATTCCCTGGCAGTCCAGCGGTTAGGACTCCAAGCTTTCACTGCTGAGGGCTCGGGTTTGATCCCTGGTGGAGGAACTAAGATCCTACAAGCCATGCTGTGCAGCCAAAAAGCAAACAAACCAAAAAATAAAAGCTCTCCTGGGAATTACGCAGCCGAGGTGAGAACCAGTGCCTACACTGATCACTACCTATCTGCTATGGCTGGGCCTGTTAATGCCCTGAATGAAGCTAGAGTTCTGCAAGGAGTAGGGAATAGATTTGGATAAAGCAATTCTAGATGGCTGGCCCAAGCACAGGGCCACATCTTACTTACCAGGTTAGCAACCCCAGTGTAAAAAGAGGCCTCTTTCCAAAGAGCTCCTGTGGGAGATTTCCACTGGCTGCATTTGGTTCACATGCCCATCTCTGAACCAGCCACAGTGGTCAGAGAACACTCAATCCTATTGGCTAGGTCAGGTCACGGACCCACCCTTAGGGCTCTTGGGAGAGTTAGTCCAACCTGCAGGACCTAGAGTAGAGAGTGGAATAGAGTTTTCTAAAGGAAATTTGGAGTGTGGGACTCAAAATAAAGGAAATGGACACTAGGCAGGCAATAGTAATAGACTTCTGTAGCATTCCTCTTCAACTTGGCCTCTGTCTCCCTTCCCCCAGAGTTTCCTGGTCATCGGACATGATCCCGGACAGGTCCTGGTGTTGAAGACAGGACCTTCATCAGGGGAAGTCAACACCTACCAGATCCAGAAGCTTCCTGGAGGTAAGGAGCCTACCCTCAAGTTTCTAGTCTACAACAAATTTATCACCAAGATCAGTCATTTTTCATTGTAAAATATCTCCTGAATCTTCCTAATCCTCTCTACATCCATCACCCTAATCCTAACCACCATCACCTCTTGCCCAGACAATTGCAGCGGCCACATTCCTTGTCTCTGTGCTCCCACCCTTTTCTTCCTGCAGTCCATTCTGAACATAGCAGCCAGAGTGGTATTTTCAAACATCAACCAGATGTTATACATTCCTGCCTTAAACCCTGCAAAGGACATGCAACATCTTTAAAAAAAAAAAAAGAAAGTGAAGTCGCTCAGTCGTGTCTGACTCTGCGACCCCGTGGACTGTAGCCTACTAGGCTCCTCCATCCATGGGATTCTCCAGGCAAGAATACTGGAGTAGGTTGCCATTTCCTTCTCCAGGAGATATTCCCAACCCAGAGATCAAACCCAGGTCTCCCACATTGCAAGCAGACGCTTTACTCTCTGAGCCACCAGGGAAGCCCTGCAACATTTTAGATAAACATTAAACTCCTCATGGGACTTCCCTGCTGGTCCAGTGGTTGAGACTCCATGCTCCCAATGCTGGAGGCCCGGGTTCAATCCCTGGTTGAGAAACTAGATCCTGCATGCTGCAACTGTTTTCATGCCAAAATGAAGAGCCCATAGGCTGCAACTAAGACCCAGTATGGCCAAATAAATAAATATTTAAAAAATAAACTCCTTATCATGGCCTATAAGACTATGAGCACTTGCTCATAAGTAGTGAGCACTTGCTCACTACTGCCCGTCATTCTCTCTGCTCTAGAGACTGTTTTTTTGAGCAGGCTCTTGCAGGCTAAATGTGTCCTAACTTCAAGGCCTTTGTATTTGTTTTTCCTGTATGAGTGCCCTTCCTTGGATGGCTAGTTTAGTCTCCATCCTTTCGACCTCTATAGAAATGTAATCTTCTTTGACCACCACAGCTAATGATAGCCCTAGTCACTTTCAATCACTCTATTTCATTTCTGGCACTCAATACACTATACACTTAGCATTATTTGTTTGCTCATTCATTTTCGTCTCCCTCCACTAAAAGGTAAGCTACAGGCAGGCAGTGAATGTATCTGCCTTTTGACAAATGTATCTCCAATGCCTGAAAATAAATAGTTATCTTAATAAATGTTGCCTAATGAATGAATCATATTTGGTGGCATAAGTGGGATGCTAGCATAAGAACACAGGAAAAGAAGGGGACTGCAACGGCTAGAAATTTTTCTGTTCTGAAGGTTCTTGGGGGGAACTGCAGGATTGGGGAAGAGAGAGTCCCAGAAAAAAGAACGCTGCTACCCCTCAAGTTTTCTAACTTATTCCTTCTTGCCTTTTTTCGCTTCCACTACCCCAGGTGTGTGTCTGGAATCCTCTAAGCTCTGCATGCCAGATCTGCCCCATCTCCTGGCCTTCCTATCAGCCAGCAGGTACAGGTCATCCATCAAAGGTGCTAAGGAGGATCCTTCCCTATGACCCCCCACTCACACTGTGGCTCCTGCTTATCTTTTCTCAGGGATATTTTGCCTAGAACATTGCTCTTGCCCCCTCCTACCCTGGGGCCTGAAGACCAAAACACAGGTGAGACATGATTCTCTAAGGGAGAAAGAGTCCACCTATCCACCTCCTCAGTGCAGGAGGATGGTACCTGGGGGACCGAACTACAGGGTTTGAGGGAGGATAAAGGGGACTGCGAACTGAAAGGGGACTGGAGGGGCTTCCCTGGTGGCTCAGATGGTAAAGAATCCGCCCACAATGCGGGAGACCTTGGTTCGTTCCCTAGGTTGGGAAGATCCCCTGGAGAAGGACATGGCAACCCACTCCAGTATTCTTGCCTAGAGAATCCCCATGGACAGAGGAACTTGGCAGACTACAGTCCATGGCGTTGCAAAGAGTTGGACACAAGTGGGCGACTAAGCCCACAGCACAAGGGGACCTGAAAAAGTTGAGGGGGGTGGTGCTCAGCTCCTGGGTCTGAGTGAGGAGGTACCAGGAACTGAATCCCAGTTCCTCTCGTAATGAGGCTGAACACTAAGACTCCAAGGCTGGCCCCTTGGACACCTCACTCCTGCTGTCCCCCAGATCCTCTGCAGATTGACAGCAACCAACTCAACACCTCAAGGAGGGTGGTCTTCCTGGTGAACAAGCTTTACCTGGAGACCCACAGAGGATGCGGGATGGAGCAGACCCTGGCAGAGACAACTCCAGAGACTGCGGAGAGACACGGTCCAGGTTAGATAAGAAGGCCCGGGGCCCCTGAGGGATGAAGGAGCTGCTGCTGCTCTTCTGTGGAACCCAACTCTCTCCTCACATCAGCCCCCAGGAACCCAGCCCCTCACCGTGTCTCCTGGGTGGAAGGTCCGCTCAGCCCAGAGGAACACCATCTTAGGCCAGCTCTGGCCAGCCTGGTGGAGGAGAAGGAGGAAAAGGAGGAGGAGGATGACCAAGATGATGAAGAAGGACCTGAGGACATGCTCACTCAGCATGTCCGGGCTCTAGCCAGGGCCCGGAGCAGCTACGTGGCCAAGCAGTTCCGGGGCTTCCGGGCACGCCTCACCTCAGATGCTGGGGGCCCCCACAGGCCTGGGGACCCCGCCACAGAGCTGCTTCAGGACGTCCGGCACCTCCTTACTGACCTCCAGGATCATTTAGCAAAGGATCCCGATGTCAGGGCTGTCTTCGAAAGCAGGGGGCCTGGGGCCCCCCAGAAGGAGGAGGATCTAGGTAAGGGGGAGGGCTGAGAGGGAACTGAAAACCCCCACAGGTTCACACTTGCCTTCTCTTGGCCCTGCATCGGTGTTCACATCCAACTTCGTTCTCTCCATCTCTGAGCACATCTGTTTCCTTTTCTACTCACGCTCCCTGTCCCACACGTAGCAACACCTGCTCTGTTCACCACTGCTCCGTTTCACGCATGTGTGACAGTGCATATTGTCTCTCCCAAGCGATTGTTCATTCCCAGGATCCTTCTTCCATATGTGCTCACACTTACGTGTACACAAGTGGCTAGACAGAGACTAGGGAGGGGTGGTGATTGGTGATGGTGGGTCAGTGGAGAGAAAGTGGCATGGGTCAACCTGGCGGCCCTGCCTAACCCCACCTCAACCCCTACAGGCCCCGCAGTGGAGGCGGCCTTGTACCGCGCGGTGCTGGCACCTCTGAAGCCCGCCCTGTGGATGCGACTCCGCACGCTCCGCGCCTCACAGCTGCGGCAACTACGGCGGCGACAGGTAGCCCTGCGGGCGGAGGCGGGGCCTCCGGGAGCCCAGGGGGCGGGGCGTGAGAGGCGAAGCCCCGCCCCCGCCCTACGGAGCCGCATTCATGCGCGCCTGGCGCACCTCCACGCGGCCTGCGTCCCGCGCCGCAAGGTGTCGCTCCTGCTGGCGGTGTGCAGTGACGTCTACGAGGGTCTGGCTCGTGGGGAGAACCAAGGTAAAGCAGGGTTCTTGAGTCTACCTGTATGTGGAGTGACTTGAGGGTTGTGGGAGCCAGGCAGCAGGCGGCTGTGCACACGTCGAGCGGGAGAAGACGGCAAGCTCTACGCGGACCTGGGGTGAGGGTGGTTTGCATAAGCAAAGTGGAAGGGTAGCCAGCACTCGCAGTCTTGGGGATGGGATGGAAGTTGCCAGCACGTCCCCTCCAACCCCAGAGCCTGTCCTTCCCTCCCTTAGAGCCCCTGGGGGCCGACGCATTCCTGCCAGCGCTGACAGAGGAACTGATCTGGAGTCCAGACATTGGGGAGACGCAGCTGGACGTAGAGTTTCTCATGGAGCTCCTGGATCCGGACGAACTACGGGGAGAAGGTGAGCCCCCAGCCCCAGAACCCCGGGACCGACAAGGGGCGCCCTGGGCCCCCTGCCTGCAGTGGGAGGGAAGGCGGGCAACCTGCGGGGGTTGGGGAGGGGGCGGGCTTCGGGGGAGTTGAGATGGCTGCGCTGACCTCCTCTTCTTGCCCATAGCTGGGTACTACCTGACCACGTGGTTTGGGGCGCTGTACCACATTGCCCACTACGAGCCTGACACGGCCCGCGCGCCCAAGGGCCTCAGCTCTGAGGTCCGAGCCTCCCTGCGCCAGTGGCACCGCAGGCGGACCCTGCACAGACAGAGCCCTGCCGGGGACCAGGTGATCACTCCTCAGGACTGCGGGTGGCAGGGAGGGCTGGACCTGGTTCCTTTCTGACCCAGGCTCCTGCCTCTCTCCGCAGGCCAAGCTGCCCTTTGAGGAACCATGGGCGATAGAGATTATGCAAGAGACCAACGATGATTAGAGATCTCAGACCCTTCTGCCCCACAAGCAAGATTCAGGAGGCATCTGGGACAGCACCAACTTCTGACCCCTGTCATTTAGAGGCAGGGGTTTCCAGGAAAAGGAAACAGGTCTGAGGAAAGACCTCTGAACTTTTACATTGGCTGTTCCTGTTCCTGGCATGCCATTCCCCATTATCCACCTTGCTCCTTCCTTCCCTTCTTTCAGATCCTTTAGGTAGACATCACCTTCTTAGTGAGGCTCTCTCAGGCACTGCTGTCTAAAACTACAGCTTCTCTGACTGGATCCTCCCTGAGGTAAACAGAATAATGCCCCTCCCAAGATGTCCACCTGCTAATACCCATAATCTGTGAATATTTTACCTCAAGTGGTAAAAGGGACTTCTGTCCATTGGATTTCCCAGGCAAGAATACTGGAGTGGATTGCCATTCCCTTCTCCCAGAAATCTTCCTGACCCAGGGATCAGACCTGGGTGTCCTGCATTGCAGGTGAATTCTTTACCATAAGCGCCACCAGAGAAGCCCAAGAGGGACTTTACTGATGTGATTAAATTCAGGATCTTGCGATGGGGAGATTATCCTGGATTCAGGTGGGCCCAGTGTAAATCCCTTATAAGAGGGAGGCAGGGAGATCAGAGTCAGAGGAGGAGATATGATGACGTGCTGTGGCTAGGAGCCAAAGAATGTAGGCATCCTCTAGAAGCTGGAAAAGACAAGGAATGGATTTTCCCCTGGAATCTCAGAGGGCACTCAGCCTTTGACTTTGTTTGTTTCTTAAAACTGAAGTATAGTTAATTTACAATGTTATGTTAGTTTTAAGAATATTTAAAGAATACATATGTATATATATATTCTTCAGATTCTTTTCCATTACAGGTTGTTATGAGATGCTAAGTACAGTGCCCTGTGCTATGCACTTGGTCCTTATTGTTTACCTATCTTATATACAGTACTCTTAGTCGCTTCAGTTGTGTCCAACTCTTTGCGACCCCGTGGACCGTAGCCTGCCAAGCACCAAGCTCCTCTGTCCATGGGATTCTCCAGGCAAGAATACTGGAGTGGGTATTTTTTTAAATATTTATTTTATTTATTTGGCTGTGCCGGGTCTTAGTTGTGGCCTGAGGGGATTTTCAGTTGCAGCATGTGAACTGTTAGTTGCAACATGTGGGAAAAGTCTAGTTCCCTGACCAAGGATCAGCCCCCTGCACCGGGAGTGCAGTGTTAGCCTGTGGACTACCAGGAAAGTCCCAACATGGTCTTTCTTTGGCGTGTGTGTCTGCGTTTTAATCTCCTCTTTGTGTAAGGACACCACTCATGTTGCATCCCTGGAGAAGGAAATGGCAACCCACTCCAGTACTCTTGCCTGGAAAATCCCATGGACAGAGAAGCCTGGTAGACTACAGTCCATGGGATCGCAAAGAGTCGGACACGATTGAGCGACTTCACTTTCTTTCTTTCTTTTCTTTCATGTTGCATCAGAGCCCATCTGTATGATTTCACTTTCACTTAATTACCTCTTAAAAACCCTTTCTCCAAATGTAATCATACTCCGAGTTCCGGGGGTTAAGACTGTTACGCACCGAGCCCATATCTCCGAACTGAGAGAGCAAGTCCACCACAGTATTGCAAAGGCAAGAAGGGAGTTTATTTCTAGCACGCTAGGGCCCAAGTCTCATCCAGCACAGTGGAATCCGACAAGAGCCCCGAACAAAGGAGTATGGCGGCTTATATACAGGCAGTTCTTTGTCTCAGTTATAGGAGTAGCTGGCGTTACATGATTAGCCAGGCAGGATGAGCGCATGTCCTGTCTCTTTCTGGTTGGTGTGTGCGGGAAGTCTTCCTAATTTGGTCAAGGAATGTTCTGTTAAGGAAACATGACTCAGGTCCTAGAGCCCGTTGTTTGGTCCCTAACAAAGACTTCAACATATAAATTTGGAGAGGGGACACAATTCAGCTTTTTGATGCTCTGTGGGCAGTATCTTGAGACCCTGAATAACTTGTCCACCAACAACTTTTTAGCCCATGCTCTCAGCACCTCTCCTTGATCCTTGCTAAATCATTGGGTTTATATGTACTATTCTACTCTGTTTATGGCCATTTTCCACTTCCTGGAGTGAAATGATGTTTCCTGTATAAATAAACGTGTTTAATTTTTTAAAAAGTGAATCGATTTAAAGAAAACGATTAACTGGCTAAGTGTATACATGACACATGGATAGGAGGCAAAGAATGGGAAAGTGAAACTAAATGGCTGATGTTTGGAGTATCATTCGTTAATTACAGCTTTGGCTTCACTCTGAAGCTCTGGGCTTCCTACTGGATATCTGCTCTTGGACTCCCATTCCCATAACGTCCCAAACTGGCCACAGCATCTCCCAGAAACCCATTCCTCCTTCTAGTCCACATTTCAGGGGTCCCTCATGATCCCCAAGTCCCTAGACCAGAGCCCAAGCCTCACCCTGGACCCTTCCTCTCCTCCCTCTTTCCCACACTTCCTCCCCTTCCACAGCTCCATCATGGTCCAGCCCCAGCCTCCCCCTGCCTCCTGGCTCCCAGTTCTGGGAATCCTGTCCCATGCCCTCCAAGTGGCAGCCAGAGGAAATTTTTAAAATAGATTGGAGGTCTACCTCTCAGGCCAAAAATTAAGTTTGCAAGAAACAATTTTATTTTTTTTATTCTTTGAAATCTAAGTTGAGCCCTCCTCCCACCATGTTGGGAATAAATTTTAACGTGAGAGGAAATTTTGTTTGCTTAATAGCATAAGCCTCCCACTTCCCCCTGGTTCATCCTAGGCCCTAGTGACAGAAGTCAGCTGGAGACAACCCACCGTCTTGATCTTGAGGCCTCGTCTCATCCTGCAGTTCCACCATTTACCTGGGTCACATGACCCAGTTCACTCCAGGAGAAGGCCTGAGCACTGCCCAGGGCCCTGGAAGCCCACAGCTTCCCTGAGGACCTGCCAGACTCTCATCCCCTCCCACTCGCCCCCTCATCACCTGCTCCAGCCTCACTCACCTCCTCATTGCTCCCCACACCTGCCAGGCAGCCGCCCAGCCCAGGGCCTTTGCCGGACTTTCCTCTACCTGTATTGCAGGAGAAGGGGGAGCGAGAGAATGGTCACATCACAGGTCTTGATGGGGTAGGCTGCCAAAGATTTAGGATGGGCAGCCATGTTATGGTCCATGGCTTCAGGCAGAAAAGAATGTAAGAGCAAGCTGTGGTAAAGTGAAAGCAACTTTATTTAGAGAGAAACACACTCCACAAGCAGAAGTAGGGTCACCTCAGAAACTGAAAGCAATCTTGGGAAACACACATTCCATAGACAGAATGTGTGTCATCTCAGGTGAGAGAGGCTCTGGGGTATGGGGGCAGCGAGTGTTAGTTTTTATAGGCTGGGTAATTTCTTATGCTAATGAACAAACAGTATTCTAACTATCTGGGGGAAGGGGCAGGGATTTCCAGGAATTGGGCCACCACTGCCCACATTTTGGCCTTTTATGGTCAGCCTTGGAACTGTCATGGTGCCTGTGGGTGTGTCATTTAACATATGCTAATGTATTACAGACAGGACTGAGCGGCTGAACTGAATGTATTACAATGAGCACATAAGGCTCAGAGTTTGTTGTTGTGGCAGTGGTTGTTGAGTTGTTCAACTTGCCCAACTCTTTTGCAGCCCCATGGATGGTAGCCTGCCAGGCTCCTCTGTCCATGGGATTTCCCAGGCAAGAATACTGGAGCTGGTTGCCATTTCCTTCTCCAGGGGATCTTCCCTACCCAGAGATCGAACTCATATCTCTGCATCATCTTCTCTATGACTTCTCAAAAAGTGCAGCCTCCCTTCCTGTTTATCTTGTTAGGGAACTATTGACCAAAACCACATGCCTTGGCCAGGCATGATGCTAACTGCTTGCCTGAATTGTCTCACAGCAGGAGGTCCTGATTAAAAAAAAAAAACAAGGTGCTGTCACCGATAAGTAACCAGAATTCAGGAGGAGACAAAAGGAGGGAAGACACACCAGCCCATTTTATGTCTTGTAAAAAAAACTAACTCAGAAGAATTTGCTACTGCTACTGATGCTGTGTCCTGCCAACCTCCCAGAATCTTCCTTACTGGAATCCATCTTGGTTGAAAGATGCACTCGCCACCAGGAAGGACCCTGAGTCAGAATGATTGGCCAGAGACAATCCGGAAACTAATCCCATCACCGTAAAACCTGAGAGTGCAAGCCATGTGGCAGAGCAGCTCTCCTGGGTTCCCTTAACCTGCTGCTCTCCACCTGGGCGCCCCTTCCCAATAAAGTCTCTTGCTTTATCAGCAAGGGTGTCTCCTCAAACAATTCATCTCTGAATGTTAGAAAAGAGTCCTCACTCAGACCCTGGAAGTGTTGCATGGAGAAGTCAATTCTGATTCCATGTTGAAACAGTTTCTCTGACTTGCTTTCCATTGCTTTTATGATGATGATCATACACAATGGCCTGCCTCAGAGAATCCTGCCCCTCTGCCTGACAATTAAAGTGCCCTTGTTCAGAACCCTGTGCACCTGTAGGTGGCAGGAAGGAAGAAATTAACATATCTTCCTGAGGTTTACCATTCTAGGAGATATTTGCAAGATTAATGACTATGTTACTTTGTTTCCTTATCTCTTCATCTCTGATATTTAAAAGAATCTGGTATCCAGACCCAGATAAGATGGTTATTTTGAGACATTAGCCTGCCATCTTGGTCAGCCAGCTCTCTAAATAAAGTCGAATTCCTTGCCTCAGCACCTGGTCTTGATGGCCTAGGACCAGTAGAAAGAGCTTGGACTTGGTAACAGTAAGCAGTCCCTCTTCTTGCAACAATCTGATACTGTGTATCAATTATTCTCAGCAGCAACTTGTTAAAAATACAAATTCTGGAAATAAGTGCTCACAAGTATGGTCAATGGAGAAGGCAATGGCAACCCACTGCAGTACTCTTGCCTGGAAAATCCCAAGGATGGAGGAGCCTGGTGGGCTGCAGTCCATGGGGTCGCTAAGAGTCGGATACGACTGAGTGACTTCACTTTCACTTTTCACTTTCATGCATTGGAGAAGGAAATGGCAACCCACTCCAGTGTTCTTGCCTGGAGAATCTCAGGGATGGGGGAGCCTGGTAGGCTGCCATCTGTGGGGTCGCACAGAGTCAGACATGACTGAAGAGACTTAGCAGCAGCAGCAGCAGCAGCAAGTATGGTCAAATGATTTTTGACAAGGGTTTCATATCATTTGACTGGGGAAGAATCGTCTTTTCAATGAATGGAATTGGGAAAACTAGATGGATACCCATGTGCAAAAGAATTAAGTTGGGGGACTTCTCTTGCAGTCCAGTCGTTAATACTTCATGCTTCCATTTCAGGGGGCTAGGTTAGATCCCTGGTCAGGGAACTAAGATCCCTCATACTTTGCAGCACAGCCAAGAAAATTTTAAAAAAAAAAATTTTTTTTTAAAGAATAAAGTTGGACCCTTTTCTAAAAACGTATACAAAAATTAACCTGAAATGGATGAAAGACCTAAATGTAAAAACTATAAATCTATTAGAGGAAAATATAGGGGGAAAATCCTGTGACATTAGATTTGGCAGTGATTTCTTGGATATGACACCAAAAGGACAGGCAACAAAGATTAACTGGAATACATCAAAAATTTTAAAGTGTGGGGAATTCCCTGGCATTCCAGTGGTTAAGACTTGTTGCTTTCACTGTTGTAGGCCTGGTTTCAGTCCCTTCTAAGGGAACTAAGATCCTGCAAGCCACACTGCATGGCCAGAGGGGCGGGGGGCTGGTGGGGGGGTGGGGGTGGTGGAGGGGTGGGGGTGGTGGGGGTGGTGGGGGTGTGGGGAGTATGCATGAAAGGAAACAATCAACAGAATGTAAAATCAACCCATGGAATAGGGGAAAGAATCCACAAATCATAAGGGATTAATATCCAGAATATATATTATATATATATATATATATGATTTCTAAAAGTCAGCAACAACAACAACAAAACCCAAACAATAAATTTTTTTTTTAAACAGGCAAAGGAATTAAATGGAGATTTCCCCAAAAAAGATATGCATGTGGCTAAAAGGCTCATGAAAAGTTAACATGCTCAGTGGTGTCCAACTCTTTTGAGATCCCATGGACTGTAGCCCACTAGGCTCCTCTGTTTATGGGAATTCCCAGGCAAGCATATTGGAGCAGGTTGCCATTTCCTCCTCCAGGGGATCTTCCCAACCCAGAGATCAAACCAACATCTCCTGCATTGCAAGCAGATTCTCTACTGCCAAGCCATCAGAGAAGTCTTGAAAAGATAATAAAATCACTCATCATTCAAGAAGTGCAAATCAAAATCACTACAAGCCACCATTTCATGACCCTTAAAGAGGCATGGTGTATGAGACAGTCATTTCCTAGGCAGGTTGATAAGAAGTCTAGGGGTCCCCAAGGAGAGAGGGGTCTGGAATTCTCAAGGAGGAAGAAAGGACAAACCTTTTTTTTTTTTTTTCCTTCTCTACATTCCTTAGGATTATATAACAACAATGTATTCTGCCTGAGGACAGTCTCTGGATTAAACCTTCTGGCTAATTCTGTAAATTATGGGAGTAGACCTGCTCTTTACAAGGATTATATAACTACAATGTATTCTGCCTAAGGACAGTCTATGGATTAAGCCTTCTGGCTAATTCTGTTATCTTAAAATGTAAATTATGGGAGCAGGTCTGGTGAGGTCTTTACAACCTCCAGACATTCTTTGGATTCATTGGAGAGTATATAAACTCATTGCTAACACTAACAAGCGGGTACTCTTTCTGTCCCCTTCTGATGCCTATGTCAGAAGCTTTCTCTATCTCCTTTATACTTTTTAATAAAACTTTATTACACAAAAGCTCTGAGCGATCAAGCCTCGTCTCTGGCCCCGGATTGAATTCTTCTCCTCCGGGGGCCAAGAATCCCGGCATCGTGATTCAACAACAACCTTTCAGTATGTTTGGCTTATTTATTCTCTGGCTCCCCAGCAACCCGAGGGTAGATACTAACTAATGTTTAGTGGCTTGCCTGCCTGCTGGAGGAGGTCATCAAGAGAACACACATGACTGCCAGTTGACCTGAGAGCTGGACCCAGGCCATCAGAGGCTCCTCACCCCCTTCCCTGTCCTTGGAATGTACACTGCCCACTGTTCCCACAATGGGAGTTGTTCCAAGGGCACACAACCCTGGGAAAGTAGGGTGTTGTTGAGACCATCTAGATGGTATACCTGATGGCCCAGTCAAGGCCTCTGTACATAGAGTTTGAAGATTCTTGCAGGTGGGTGCAGAGATCTGCTCATCTTTTGCTGCCCGAGATAAGCCTCCTGTGAACCTTCCCTTGCTTGTTACACCTGCCGTCTACCACCAGGTTTGCTCTGGTGACTCAGACAGCAAAGGATCTGCCTGCAATGCAAGAGACCCGAGTTCGACCCCTGAGTCACAAAGAGCCCCTGCAGAAGGAAATGGCAACCCACTCCAGTATTCTTGCCTGGAGAATTTCATGGACAGAGGAGTCTGGCAAGCTACGGTCCACTGGGTCACAAAGAGTCGGACGGGACTGAGTGACTAACACTTTCACTTTTCTATCTGGACATCCCTCTTCCTTGGCATCTTCTGACCCTCTATGTCCAGAGGCCAGTTTGTGAATCAACAATGCCACAACCTTAGGAGGTAAAGATGGTATTATCAGCATCCCCTTTTTCACAGTGTAAGACTCAGAGATAAGGGGTCTTGCCCAGGCCACATAGTTAGGAAATGGCAGAGCTGGAATTTGGACCAGGTCATCTGTCTCCTTAGCGTGTGTGTGGTCCCAACCTAGAAAACCAATTCACCTGGGCTGAGAGATGTTCTAAGTCGAACACCAGCTGCCCAAGAGTGGGAATTTTGTGTGTCTTGTTCACTACTGAATCCGCAGTGTCTAGAACAGGGTCTGGCAGTACTCAGTAAATAGTTGTCTGATCAAGGAATAAATAAAATAAATACTAAATTTTCAACCAGCTTATTGTTGTTGTTAAAAGTAACAGAAGTTGAGGGCGTCCCTGGTAGCTCAGTAGTGAAGAATCCACACACCAATGCAGGAGACACTGGTTCCATCCCTCGTTGGGGAAAAGCTACTGAGCCTGTGCTCTAGAGCTCAGGAGCTGCAACTACTGAGCCTACACACCCCAGCTACTGAATCGTGTAAGCCCTATAGCCTGTGCTCTGAAGCAAGAGAAGCCACTGCAATGAGAAGATCACAGCTAGAGAGTAGCCCCTGCTCTCCACAACTAGAGAAAAGCCTGAGCAGCAGCAAAGGCCTCACATAGCTGTAAGTAAATAAATAATAATTTTTTTAAAGTAAATAGAAGTTGGTTGGACACTGTGGTACACTACTTTGGAAAATGACTTTTCTTTAAAAGTTAAATATATACCCACCATATGATCCAGGCATTCCACTCTTGGATATATACGCTAAAAAGAAATGAAAAATATCTACACAAAGACTTGTACATCAGGACTTCCCCAGTGGTCCTGTGGTTAAGACTCCAAGCTTCCAGTGCACTGGGTCCAGGTTCGATCCCTGGTCAGGGAACTAGATCTCACACACCACAACCAAGCCCCAGTTCAGCCGAATAAGTAAGATTAAAAAAAAAAAAGACATGCACATCGATGTTCATACCACCCTCATTTGTAATTGCCAAAAATTACAAATAACCTAAATGTCCACCAGTGGGTGACTCGTAAACAAATTGTGGTGACTTGATAAATAAACTATTGTATGCAATGGAACAGTACTCAGAAATAAGAAGAATGAATTATTGCTAAACATATACGAATCTCAAAAGAATTATACTGAAGGAAAAAAGCCAGACATGAGAGTACATCCTATAGAAAATCATTCTAAAAAATTGCAAACTAACCAATAGTGATAGAAAGTAGATTGGTGCTTGTCTGGGGATGTGTGTGTGTGGAAGGGTGAGGGATGAAGTGTTTATCAAGAAGCAGGAGGAAATTCAGACATGATGGATATGTTCATTACTTTTGCATCATTATCTTTTTTTTTTTTTGATGTTCTTCAGAACATACATTTAACTTATTTATTTATTTTCAATTTTTGTTGTTTTTATGGTTAAGCCATTGCTGCTGCTGCTGCTTCTTTTTTGGTTGTTATTTATTTGGCTGCACTGGGTCTTAGTTGTGGCACATGGGAACTCCCCTCCTCTTTGCAGCATGTGGGAATCTTTTAGTTGTGGCATGGGGGATTCAGCCCCCTGATCGGGGATCAAAACCAGGCCCCTGCATTGGGAGCATAGAGTCTTAGCTACTGGCCCACCAGAGAAGTCACCTTTTTTTTTTTAAATTGAAGGATAGTTGATTTACAATATTGTGTTAGCTTCAGGCATACAGCACAGTGTTTCAGTTATACACATATATATTCTTTTGCAGACTCCCTTTTTAATTTTTAAATTAATTTATTTTTATTGAAGTATAGTTGATTTACAACGTCAATGTGTTAGTTTCCGGTGTACAGCTAAGTGATTCATATATTATATATATACATATATATGCATGTGTGCAGGCTAAATTGCTCCAGTCATGTCTGACTCTTTGCAACAATATGGATTGTAGCAAGGCTCCTTTGTCCATGGGATTCTCCTCGCAAAACTACTGGACTGGGTTGCCATTTCCTTCTCCAGGGGATCTTCCTGAGCCAGGGATTGAACTCCTGCATTGGCAGGTGGGTTCTTTACTGCTAGCATCACCTGGGAAGTCTGTGTGTATGTATGTGTGTGTGTGTGTGTGTGTTCAGATTCTTTTCCCGTATGGGCTATCATGAAATACTGAGTATAGTTCCCTGTGCTGTACAATAGTAGGTCTTTTGTTTCTTTGGGTCATTATCTTGACTGTGGTGGTATTTTCACAGGTTTATATGTAAGTCAAAACTCATCAACTGTATACTTTATAGTTTTAATTTTATTTTTCAAAATTACTTTTGTCTGCACTGTGTGGCATGTGGGATCCTAATTCCTTGACCAGGTATGAACTTGCACCCCCTGCACTGGACGTTAGGAGTCTCAACTACTGGACTGCCAGGGAAGTCCCCATCAACTGTATACTTTGAATATGTACGGTTTCTTGAAAGTCAGGCATATCTCAGTAAAGCTTGAGGAAAATTAAGTCACAACTCTGTAATGCAACTGAGAATTTTTCCCCTACCAGTCCAGCTTTACCCATTAACCCCTAAAGGCATCTGAGTTTTCAATTTGAGGCCCAACAGACCATGAAGCTATTTCCGTTCAAAGCCCTGAAGAGGCTTTAAAAAAAGAAAAGAAACCTGACCTATTCCTGCTTTGGGGCTTCTCACATTTCTCTCCTGAGACCCTGAGCCCACAGGAGACCAATTTCTTGAATAGGTGAAGAAAAAGAATAAGATTATGCATAGGGAAAAAAAAAAAAAAAGAAACTCAGCAGATGGGAACATGGCTAGTCACCCCACTTAAAAGTGGGGAGGTGGAGTGGGCAGCGAAGATGCAGGAGAGGGGATGGGGGGGAGGGTGGCTGTGGATCTCTCAGGAAGCAAGAAGAAAGACACTGTTGAGCGGAATATGCTGTTAGAGGGTTTGCTTATTTTATTTTATTTATTTGGCTGTTCTGGGCGTTAGTTGCAGCACATGGGATCTTCAGTCTTCGTTTTGGCATGTGGTGTCTAGTTCCTGATCAGGATGGAACCCGGGCCCTGTGCATTGGGAGCATGGCGTCTTAGCCACCGGACAACCAGGGAAGACTCGCTGGTAGAGATGTGAGGAGAAGATCTGATATATTCTCTGGGAGAGTCAGGGGATGTGTGTATGTGTGCATGTGTGCGTCTATGTGCACGCACATGCACGCTTCGTTGCTCAGTCATGTCCGACTCTTTGCCACCCCATGGACTGTAGCCCGCCAGGCACCTCTGTCCAGGGGGATTCTCTAGGCAAGAATACTGGAGTGGGTTGCCGTGCCCTCCTCCAGGGGATCTTCCCAACCCAGGAACTGAACCCAGGTCTCCTGCCTGGCAGGCGAATTCTTTACCATCTGAGGCACGAGGGAAGCCCAAGAGACCGGGGACACAGGAAAATTTATTACACACCATTGTGCATCCATTCCAAGTCTATGGGAATGAATTTAAGGTGAGACCGGTTAACATGATTGTATATTTTTCTCCACCCACATTCACCTGCACAGATGCAGGCATGTGATAGATGGAACCTTAGATTTAATAAGGATTGTGGTTTTGCAAGATGAGTAGGGTGGAGTGTATAGAGAATGGGCATAAGCTCGGGTGCAGTGATTACAGTGGTTGGTCAAGGAATTTAATCTGTGGGAAGGTACGAGGGAGCTGAGCGACCACGGAAACATGGTAGGGCTAATGAATTATTGGAGTTGAGCTTCTGAAAGGAAGGAAATAGATGGGCAATAGGTACAGAGTAACACACATGAAATTGAGCTTCTAAAGAGGCCATGGTTAGTGAGACAAGGTCTAAGTATGGCCATGGGAGGGACACACAATATCATAAATCCACTATACTTCAATTTTAAAAATTATTGGGACTTCCCTGGTTGGTGGTCCGGTGGTTAAGAATCGGTGATTCTACTACAAGGGGCATGGGCTTGATCCCTGGTCCAGGAACTTAGATCCCACAAGCCATGCAGCGGTCAAAAAGTAAATCCATAAATAAAATTTTAAAATTAAAAAAAAAAAATTGTGTGTGGTTTTTAAGGCTACAAGCCAGCGGCACCCCCACCTCCCTCTGGACTGGGTTTTGCTTTAAGTGTTCTAGAGTGGTTATGCACAACCCCAACACTGACATGGACACACTCCCAGGAGAGCTGGTCCTGGGAGGCCATGGAACAGGTCTTTGTCAAATGCAGAGGGAGAAGAGATTCTCCTTAAAAACGCAGCATCTCTTAGTGGACAGAGGACCAAAAATAGCTGGGGATGTTGGCCACCGCTATGAGCCCTGCAGGCATTGTTTGTGCCTCAGCGGTAGAGAATCAATGCCGGAGATGCGGGTTTGATCCCTGGGTCAGGAAGATCCCCTGGAGAAGGAAATGGCAACCCACTCGAGAATGTTTGCCTGGAAAATCCCATGGACAGAGGAGCCTGGCCGGGTACAGTTTAGGGGGTTGCAAGGGTTGGACACAACTGAGTGACTAAACCGCCAGGAGCCCCGCAGTGGGGGTAGTTTTGAATCATGAGGAATTTTGACCCCTCAGACCATCCTGTGAGCTCAAAGTTCAAAACACATCCATAACCTGCTCACTTCAATCCCTCCACGCCTCCCATCCTGATCTCTTCCACCTTCTCCAGCCTTTCCCTCGACTCAGCCTCCTCACTGTCTTCCTGCTCCCATCTCACCTTCCAGTCAGTTTGCCACACCCACAGCCCACAGCCGCAGGGCTCCCATGAACACCTGATCCAGACCAGGGCCCTCCCCTGCTCAGGACCATCCTGAGACCTTATCTCAAAATCCTCCCCTCCCTGTCGCCCAGGAAGACACTCACAAACTGCCCTCTCCCTGTTCCCTGATGTCATCACTTAGCATTTATCCCTTCCTCCCTTTACGCCTGCCACAAAGTGTCAGTCGCTCAGCAGTGTCTGATTCTTTGTGACCCCATGGACTGTAGCCTGGAGCCTTCTCTGCCCATGGGATTCTCCAGGTAAGAATATTGTAGAATACTGGTAGCCATCCTCTTCTCCAGGGGATCTTTCTGACCCAGGGATCAAATCCCGATCTCCTGCATGGTGGACAGATTCTTTACTACCTGAGCCAACAGGGAAGCCCCAATTCCTGGAACACATCAGGTACACTGTCACCTCAGGGCCTTTGCACTGGATGTTCCCTTGGAATGCTCATCCCCCAGCATCCACATGACCTCCTCTCTCTCCACTTCAGGGCTTTTCTTAAGAGTCATCTTGTAAATAATAATAATAATAAAATAGAGACTTCCCTGGTGTCCAGTGGTTAAGGCTTTGTGCTTCCAAAGCAGGGGGCTCAGGTTCAATCCCTGGTTGGGGAACTAAGTGTGGCATAGCCAAAAGATTTTTTAATTTTTTAAAATACAATAATAAAATAAATATCATCTTCTCAGTGAGGCTTCCCCTGAACACCCTTCTGAGCCAACTGCCCTCATGCATGTCTCATCCTCCTTCTCTATTTTACTGTCTTCATAGCAGTTATCATCATCTGATCCATGTTTTACTTGAAGATTGTGCATCTTTTACACTAGATTGTAAACTCCAGGAAGAAGGGAGTTTTTCCCTATCTTGTTCATCATTTTATCCCAGATGCCCCAAATAGGGTGAGCTCAATAAACATCTGTTATATGAATGAATAGTCCTTGGAGGAATTAAAACATACCTACTTCTGGCTCCCAAAGAGCCCAGATGCCAGTAAGGTGACAAAAATTAAATAATTAGATATTTTCACATGTCAATAAGAGCCAAGATGGGAAATCATGATTATGTATAGGGGCTAACTAGGCAGGGTGCTCAGCAAGTGACACTTGAGCCAAGGCCTGTCAAATGAGGAGCAAAGATTTGGGAGAAAAGTGTTCTCTAGACAGACTAGTAGCCAGTGCAGCGTCAGGAATGAGCTTTGGGTATTTGATGAACAGAAGGAAAACCAGTGTTAATGCCATGTGGAGGACAAGGGGAAAGGGTTAGGCGTGGATTTAGATGGGCCCACAAAGGTTAGATTATGCCCTGGGGGTGCTAAGGAGGGGAAGATTTGTTTTTTCAGAGGCTAGTTAATCTTCAGCTGGTCTTTCCCTTCTCCCGGCCTCAGTCTCTGAACTGGAGGTAGATCTGAGGTCCCGTTTGGACATTCTCAGCACCTCTCAAGACCAGCCAACGATGCAGGTTGAGTGCACCTGCACCCAGACTCAACAGAGGCCCCAGAATGCGAAATCACTTTTCCAACGTCACAGAGCTAGTAGGTTCACCGCCCACATCTGAAGGCTGACAGTCTGACCCCGGGACCCACGCTCTTAATCTCCAGGGTATACTGCAGCCCCACCCCACCCCCACTTCATAACCATAACAGGCACTGCAGTGGTTATGCGTCTTTGCGGCAAATTCTTCTATATCTGCCACTTACAAGCGGTGGGATCCTGGGTTAGTTGCTAGCGTCCCCTGAGCTCATTTCCCCGTCTGTATAATGAGCACTCCAACATTCACCTCAACCAACACAACACTTGGCTGACCAGGAGCAAAGAGGCATTGATTCCGAAACAACTGTGCCACTTTCTGTGAGGGATGTGGGGCGGGTGTTGAGAGGTTGGGGTTGTTTGGGGAAAAGGGACGAGGAGTCTTCCCATCCTCTCTTTGCGTTGTTTCCTCCATTCAGTTGCAGGGCAACTCTCGGTCTCCCCCCGCAACAACCCCCCCACGTTTTTTTTTCCCCCGGCTGGAAAAAGGTCGTGGTCCCTTTAAGGCCCGCCCCTCCCTCCCCCAAAACTTCCCAGTGTCTGCTCTCTTTTCGATCTCGGACGGCCGGCCAGGCTCGCCGCCGAACTGGTAGGGGCTGGGGGCTAGGGGTCAGGGAGGGGTGCGGGGGCATCCCACGGAGGCGCCGCCCCGGGCCCGCGGCCAGGGTCCGCGTGCAACGGGTGGGGGAGGGGCGGAGGTTGGGAGCTCGGGGGTGCAGATAACGCGGCCGTTCGGTCGCCCGCCGTGGACGCGCTCGAGGGGGCGAGCGGCCTGGAACGTGTCGCGAGGGGGACGGTTCCGCCGCATCCCGTCGGCGCGCGCCGGCGCGAGGGGCGTCCGGGCCAGGCGCGGGGGCGGGGAGGGGAGGGGCCCCTTCTCTCCCCCTCCCCCCACCGCATTCCTCTGACGTCGGACCTCGGCGACCCCGCCCTTCAGTCCGACCCGCCCCGCCTTAATTCCGTCGCACGGATCACGTGTTGGAGGCGCTGCGCCGTCCCCCGTCTCCTTTTGGCCGGCCCGTTTGGATCTTTCCGGGGTGACTGAGAGCTGATTTAGATCCAGATCAGCCTACCCCAACTTTCATCTCCCCAAACTCACAGAGCTACCAAGCCGATCTCACTCTCTTAGTGCCACTGATCCCATTTCAAACTTAGTTTCCAAGAGGACACCCTATTTCAGGAAGCCCCTTTCCCCCGAGTGGAAAGGTTCCGTAGCATCTTTAGCCTCTTCCATTCTCCTTCCCTTACCCCCACCCCGGCTCCACCCCCGGACCCCCCACCCCCCCACCCCTCCCGCCCCCCAGCCGACAGCAGACAGCCCCGTAAGGTTATAGAGTTCTTTGGGCCAGATCCTAGGGTCAACCCCGGACCCCGCCCCCCGCGCTCCAGGCGTTGGCCGTCGTTGGACCCTAGAGACTGGGTGGGTGTTCCCTGCGTGGGTAGCCCTACCCGTCCCAGAGGAAATGAGGCCCGTCGAACACTTAGAACACCATAACTGCTCGCCTTTGCCGAGTAGCTAGCTAGCACTGTGCAGGGTGCTGTGCCTGGCGCTTGGTGGCGGGCGAGGTCGGGGGCAGCTTCTCTAAGACCAACACACAGATCACACAAGCACTTTCATGCTACGAAAAAGGGCATTCACCAAACTGACAACCCAGAATAGTAAGGACTGTTGAGTGAAAACCGTTGGCCTGAGCGATCAGGGGTTATCATGAGGGAAACCGAGGGTCTGGGATGGTAGGGCCAAGAATGCTTTTCAGAGTGAACAGAGCACGAACAAGAAAAATTTTAGAATTTTAATCCCTAATTCTGGCAGGAGGGATAGTGGATGAAAGTGTTCTAGTTCGAAGAGCCTGCTCGGGCATAGATCGAGAGGTGCGAGAAAGATTCTTCCCTTTCTGCAAACTAAAAGGAGTTATTTGTGGTTGAATTTAGAGGTGACGTGGTGAAAGGACGCGGGCGAATTGGACAGAGTCGTAAGATAGACGGCAGCAGCAAATGGTTTTAGTGAGGGAAAGGGTCAAACTGAGTTTAAAAATGTTTTTCCCTCTAAAATTGTTAAGGTTAGCAATGGAGAGGAATAGGAGATAGGGATCGGTACAGAGCTGCACTGGCAATTGCCCTTCTAAGAGTCTACCCTGCCGATGCTGCTCACAGGAGTCAACACACACTCTTGGTGCTCCAGGCCTTCCCTCCTCTGGAGGGTCGCCCCGCCTCTGGAGGCGACCGAACGTGATTCGCGCATGCGTCCTCGGCCCCGATCCTTTCGTAGACTGCGCCAAAGTGGATTCCCCTTTTTCACCCAATCAGGGGTCACCAGTGGGCCTAACATCTAGTAAGAGGACTCTTTCCACTCTCAATTGACTAATCGGGCGTCTAGCAGGAGATCGGCGTCTGTAGTAGCCATTGGAGAGAGGCAAAGGGAGGGGCCGTCTTGTCTCCTTGTGGAGAGGCACGGGGAGGTAGTAACCGTGCCTGAAAGTCTAAGGGGGCTTTTGGCTAGATGGATTACCGAGAAAAACCAATGAAAGTGGGAAGGAGGCGGGGCTTTTGACAGTGAGGGTGTGCAGCTCCTATCAGGTACTCCTAAGGAAGCCATGCCGTGCCAGAAATCCAACCAATCAAGTTAGAGTTTATTTTAAGGCGGCGGGGCCAGAGAAATGACTGGCAGAGAGCTCTCGCCTATAAGGAGTGTCCCAGACAAACGAGGGCGGGCACTCCTGCAGAAGGGCGTGCGCTTTATCCAGTAGGCGCGCAAGGCGTATGGAGGCTTCCCCTCCCCCCGCGGCGGGACCAGTGGCTCCCCCTATCGGGTGGGGGCGGCGGGTGACGGGCGTGTCCCTCCCCCAATGAGAGGCGGGGGGAGGCGGGTTCTGCGCCGCCATGTCGCGGAGGCTGCTGCCCCGGGCGGAGAAGCGGCGTCGGCGGCTGGAGCAGAGGCAGCAGCCGGACGAGCAGCGGAGGCGGTCCGGAGCGATGGTGAAGATGGCGGCGGCGGGCGGCGGAGGCGGCGGTGGCCGTTACTATGGCGGCGGCAGTGAGGGCGGCCGGGCCCCCAAACGGCTCAAGACTGACAACGCCGGCGACCAGCATGGAGGCGGCGGCGGCGGCGGCGGAGGAGCCGGGGCGGCGGGCGGTGGCGGCGGGGTGAGGCCAGGGTCCTGGACGCCGGAGATCGCCGGGCAGGGAGGGAAATTTTCTCACTTTGAGGGCATTTATTTGTTGGGGGGCTGTGCGCACGCGCCCAGGCTATCGCCCTGTAGAAGGGGTGGGGGAGGGGCGGGCGTTGGGCAAACGGCGGGGTTTGCGCGAGGACAAGCGCTTGCGCGTGCGCGCTCTACAGAGCGGGGTGTAGGGGGGCGGAGGAAGCTGCTCGCGCTGCAGGTGGTGCAGTGCGCAGGCGTCGCGGGCTGGCATGTGGAGGCCGGGCACGCGGCCGGGCCGTTTTTTTTTTCTTTATCATTCTCTTCTCTGGCCCTATGCGCAGGCGCACTTCTCCTGTCCGGGCCTCGTGGGCGGTTGTGCGGGGGATGGGGGGGGTGGGGGTGGGGGGGACTGCTTGAGCGGGAACTAGTGGGTGGTGGCCTTTTCCGCGCCTGAGTTGGGTATTATGCCTGAACGCTGTTTAGGTTTTGTAGCGTCATGTTTTGTCTCAATACAGAAATTTATTTACTTGAGGGTATTTACCCAGATCAAAGTATGCCTCGTTTTGTCGACATTGAAAACCGGAAGAAGAAAGTTGTGAAAGGTCTTTTTTAGATATTTGGAAGTTGAACCATGCTTTGGAGTCATCACAAGTTTGCTTACAGTTTCTGGGGTTAAATGGGTGCGGTAGGTTTGGTGAACGAAAATGTTCCCTGAGGGGTGGGCGCTTTGGAAGGGATTCAGCCTCTTCAGTGTCCTACGTCGAAAAGACAACCAATTGTTACTTCTGGCTTGGAGCCCATTTTTTCTTCCCTGGAAGTCCATGAAATCCTGTCCGGTTCAGCCATTTGCAGGGTTTTCCAGGGTTTAGTGGCGCTCTGTAGCTGTGATTTACAGGCATTTAAACCGTGCGAGAAGCTTCATTGCATGCATAATAAAGGTATTTTAATACCTAACACTCTTCTGTGAGATGAAGAATGTTATTACTATTACACATTTGATCTTGTAGCTAAACTAGGGAGCAGCTGGGGTTAGAACTGATGAGGGCTGTGGAACTCCAAATCGCTGAGCTGGTAACCTCAGGCGGGTGTGGTGCCTGTGGTTTGTGTGGTTCATTCCTGAAATAGAATCCAATTCTGCCCCCATTACATGGGCTTCTGCCTAGTGGTTCTCAGACGGGAGGCTGGGCCCAGAGCCCAGGAGAGGTGGAGAAGCTTAACTTTCCTCTTGATTCTCAGAGACTTTTGTCAGTGGGTGGAGAAATACTTCCCCTGGGAAGGGAAGTGTCCTGGTTTTTAGTGATATGTGGGTTTTTTTTTTTTTTAAGACTTTCTTCACCCTCTTTTTCTTTAGTTTGGTCTAGGTAGTAGTTTTCAATACAGATTTTGGTGGGAGAGTAAAGACTAGAGGCAGTCAGGACTGGCCAGGATGCCACAGCATCTGAGGCACCTGCTGGACCTGGGGATGACTGGTGGGGAACAGCAGTGTTAGGCTGTGTGGTGATGGCATGTTCCTCCAATAGAGGATGGGCAAAGAAGCTGGGGTGAATGGAAAGGGAATGTCCTGGTTCAGGCTGCAGCAGAAAATTGAGTCCCCTTTCCAAGCCACTCTTCCCACATTTCTTTGGTCAGTTGGAAGAGACTGGTTCTGGGAAGAATGAATTAGTAAGATCGGGCTTGAGATTTGCTTCATCTTCCATTTTGTCTTCTTCAGAAGTTACAGTGAGAGCCATTAGTCAAGTGCCCATCCACTTAGGCCTTCTGCTCTGCTGACCCAGAATCCTTTTGGGATGATTGGTTGAATTGCTGTTCCTTATTGTCTGCCATGTATGTCCTTCCTGGGTGACACGCAAATGTTTTATCCATCTGAGTCCCCAACAGTGCAGAAGGCAGTAGGCCACCATCTTGTACAGCAGAAAGTAAAGTCTTGGTTTTGCTTCCTTTCTCAGGAGAACTACGATGACCCGCATAAAACCCCTGCCTCCCCAGTTGTTCACATCAGGGGCCTGATTGACGGTGTGGTGGAAGCTGACCTTGTGGAGGCCTTGCAGGAGTTTGGACCCATCAGGTACGCAGTCAGAGCCCAGGGGTTGGGCTTGAGTATTCCAATGAGTTAACTCCTTGGTGTCCTATGTGTCACCGGGTTTCTGGTTGCAAGTAACCTGACTATTTCAATTTCAGTCCAGGTTCCTTTAGCTAGGTTCTGAGGCTTCACTACTCCTGGGGTTAGCCGTTGTACTTTGGATAAGTTACAGCAAGTTCTGTGCCAAAGACTGTAATGCCAAAGCTGCAGACACCTTTTGCTTGTCATGCCGTTTACGGCGAGGGGTGTAAGGTACGGGTCAGGATGCCATGACGGTGCAGAGCACTCGAGAGGCCAGGGGGCAATCAGCTCAGAGAAGGTTGAGGCTGTCCTCTGACTCTCATCGTCTCCATCCCCCTATGACGATTGCAACCTGTGTTCTCTCTGCCAGCTATGTGGTGGTGATGCCTAAAAAGAGACAAGCATTGGTGGAGTTTGAAGATGTGTTGGGGGCTTGCAACGCCGTGAACTACGCAGCCGACAACCAGATCTACATTGCGGGCCACCCAGCTTTTGTCAATTACTCTACCAGCCAGAAAATCTCCCGTCCCGGGGACTCAGATGACTCCCGGAGCGTCAACAGTGTGCTTCTCTTTACCATCCTAAACCCCATCTATTCCATTACCACGGTGCGTGCCAGCGGGTATTTGGTGATCATCTTCTGTAGAGTCTCTCTCCTGCCATTTCTCCCTGTTCCCTCTCCCCTGAGTCAGACTAATTGGCTGGTGCCTTTTCATCTTGCCCATCTTTGCTTTTTACAGGATGTTCTTTATACTATCTGTAATCCTTGTGGTCCTGTCCAGAGAATTGTGATTTTCCGGAAGAATGGCGTCCAGGCCATGGTGGAATATCCTTTGCTGGGAAATGGGTGTTCCTTGAGATGGGAGCCCACAGCAGTCCGTATTTTCAAGCAGCATGTGTCTCCTGAAAACCTGCCTTGTGCCAGATGCCTTCATAGAGCCCATGGTCTCCTGGAAGGGTTAGTTAATAAACAATCACATGTAAACAGATGACCCTTGAACAGCACAGGCTTGAACTCTGTGGATCCTCTTAAGGTGCATTTCACTTACTAAGTGCGTACTTCAGTAGGAGGTTATCTGTAGTTGGTTAAATATGTTGGTTTTCAACTGCACAGAGATCGGTATCTGTAAAACACACCCATGTTTAAGGGTTAATTGTGTAGTGTGAAAGTGCAGTGCAGAGTTTAAAGCGTGAAGGGAAGGAAGAGCATGCTATGAGCTATAAGGGGAAGGAATTTACAGAGGTTCTGGGAAGGTCTCTGAGGAAGTGACCTCCTGTTTTCATGTGGAGATGGAAACTGATAGATGCGCCACTGAGGACACCAGCTCTGCAGAGGTCTGCAAGTGGGCAGGTGCTTAGTGTTGGAGAAAGCAAACAACCTGACAACTGAGGAGTAGCCAACAGCGGGTTCCCTAAGACATCGGAAGAAGTTAGGGTGGCCCAGGCAGTGGGGTGAAGCTTGGATCAGGGTGCACAGGGAGCTCACTGATGGGTTTTTCAGGACAGGAACATAATCTCGTTGACATTTCAGATGTTCAGGCTTAGTCAAGACATGTAGCATGAGGGGAGGATTGGGCTAAAGAAGGTGGTTTGACCTTTGATGGTGACAGAGAAGGCTAATGCTAATATCTGGGTTGCAGGGGGAGTACAAGTCATAGAACTCTAGCTGGTGTCTGTGTTTCAGCGCAGCACTCTACCGTAGTCTCCATAGGAGTGGCTATGGGCAGTGAGCTCACCTCAGAGCCCAGTTGGAGCTGTCTTTGGGTGCTGCCCTGCCGTCATTCTTCTTTGGCCCAACTTGAGCTCTTTACGAAAAGCTCTTGGGATGGGACTTTGCCTTAACTTGATTCACGTTTGACTCTGTACAGAGTGCCCAGCGAGCTAAGGCCTCACTCAACGGGGCTGACATCTACTCAGGCTGTTGCACTCTGAAGATAGAATATGCAAAGGTAGGTCTGGGAAATGGCTGCCCCTTGTCCGCTTCTCAGGTGAGCCTAGGGCCTGGCTGATCTCAAGCTTTGTTTTGTCCCTGCAGCCTACACGCTTAAACGTGTTCAAGAATGATCAGGATACTTGGGACTACACAAACCCCAATCTCAGTGGACAAGGTAATCCTGATGGCCGCTTTTTTCTAAACACACCCGCCGTGCCTTCACTTGACTAGCTCACTTCATAGACCTGGGCTCAGGGTTATGTAATGCCATTGGGCTCCCTGTGGACATGGGAGGGCCTTAAGGATCAGCTCTTGGAGAATGCACTCCTGTGGAAGAGGGTAAAGAAGGGGCCTCTAGGTCCTAGCTGCTGCTTGCGGCCCTTTGACGCAGCTGAGGATGCAGGGTCAAGGCAGAGGCCTGGGTGGGGTGGGGAACAGCAGAGGCCCTGGCAATGGCTTGCAAACCAGTGGCGGCTCCCAGGCAGGTTCCACTGCTCACCTTCTTGGAGCCTGCTTAGGGTCACTGACTCCATTCTCACTGGGCTAGGAGTGGCCCTCTTGCTGTCCACTATTGACAGGGTCTGCTTGTGGGGAGCGAGACGGGGGAGGCGATGAGGGCTCCCAGGCCTTTGCAGCAGAGCCTTTGAGCAAATTGACCTTGTGGAGTTCAGACGCCCCGGATTGGAGTGGGGCAGACACGCCTTGCCTCACTTGTAAGGGGACGCAACATCTCTGCAGGGGCCCCAAGTGGACAACCCTCTTCCTAGAATCTCTCAAGAATGGTTTGCCTTGGATAGGAGGGAGAGGTGGAGCATTGCCTTTGAAAAACAGCAGCACCCCCTCAGCCAAACCACCCGTCTGTTTCTGTTTTGGTCTGATTGGACTAGGCCATGGGCTGAGGGAGGTGGCTGGTCGCTGACATCTCACTGGCCCTGGGAAGCCAGAGGCGCCTGTTCCTAGGCAGGCCTGTCCTGCTTGCCCTTGCTGCTGGGAAGCCGTGGGCCGGGTGGGCTAGACTCTTCCCCAGGACCCTCACAATGGGCGCTGTGGGGCAGGCTGCCCCCTCCAGAGATCAGAGGCAAATTGGTGACCAAGTGAATGTACCAGAGCGGGCAATGGCATTACATGACTGCTAACAGGAACACGGCAACCAACCATTTCTTCTCCAAGGAACATAAGTAGAAGATGTGCAGACCGGCAGGGGCTAGTGGCAGGGGCTGGCTGGGCATTGGTTTTGATGCCTCTCAGCTTTGGCCGCCCCCAGGCCCGGGGTCAAAAAAAAAACGAGAGCTGATGAGGTGACCTGGAGTGAGGGCGGTGCTTCGCCACCCCCTCGGGAACCAGACTTCAGCGGCTCTGCCTCTGCACATTGCTCACCAACACACAGGGTAGAAACCACTAGCTCTTCCTGGAGAGAACAGAACACGCAGCCTCCACCACGTCCCCAGAAACAGCCGCAGACTTGAGCTCACTACATCAAGAACACCACCACACCGCGCTCCAAGGAACAGCTACAAGCACAGAGACAGAGGCAGACAGAGACAAAGAAAGAGACGCACCATGGCAGCAGACACTGGTTTTTTACTAAACATTAAAAAAAAGTCAAAATCCAAGCAAACTTGAACCCGAAAATGTACACAGAAGTAGGAAACACAGAGAACAGAGCTCTCCCAGCCAGCCAGCGGCGCTCTTTTCGGAGAACGATTCATAGACTGAAGTAGATTCCATGGGCCTCCAAGACAATAGGATCCTCTCCATTCCTCGCCATGTGGGTTTGTTTTTTTGTTTGTTTGTTTTTTAAGTCCTTTGGTTTGGGGAGGGCCTTCTTTTTTTTTCTTTTGTGTTTTGATATTTTTTTTTTCTGCAGTCATCGGCTGCCAACATAATCTGCACCAGCTGGAGATCAGAAACCAAAAAAAAAAAAAAAACCACAACAACAGCAAAAAAAAAAATCAAAAAGTCAAAACAGACCTAAAACCAAACAGCTCAGAGGTACACAGTTACCTGCTGGCGGGTAACCAGGCGCGCTCCCAAGGCCAAAAGTGCGGGCGTAGTGGGGCCACTGGCACACCTTACAACCAGGAGACACGCACACGGAGCTACACAGCCAGCAGCACCGCACTGCAGCACACTGTGAGGAGTGACAACACGGAGGGACACTACCCACTGCATACACCTTTATTTTCCACTTTTCTGGTATCTTCTGAGGACAGAACATCTGTGAGCCATTTTTGACTTAATCGAGACATTGACTTTTAAAACAATTCTTAAAAAAAAAAAAAATTGTAGCGGATGTGTACCGTAACTTGTATTTATGACTGTAAAACCATGTGATGCAGGGTCGCAGTGTATGTTTGGTGGGACGCCATCTTTCAGAACTGTGCTAACTCACTGTTGAAGCGTCCAATGGTAAGAGAAAATACAGATTTGTTTTTTGTGACAAATGGATATTGTACTCTGTACTTCTGCTGTAAGTAGCCCTTTCCCATCTTTGTAATGACTGTTGGAAAACAAAACCCAGGCCGGGTGGCAGGAAAGGGCAGTGGCCCCAAGCCCTGGGTTTTTGGAGTCAGCCAGGCCTGGGTTCAAATCCCGGCTCAGTCACTAACTTGCTTTGTGACCTTGGGCCACAGTGTCTTAACTGCTCAGTTAAAAACTAAGTGCTCATTATCCTTATCTGTGAAATGGGGCAAAAACATTAGTACCTACCTCATAGGGTTGTTGTGAGGAATTTAAGAAACAATGTCGTCTGTCTGTAAAGCGCTTAGCACCGTGTCTGCCATTTGAAGTGCTAAGTTAAGGTAGCGATTATGAACTGTAGCTGGGGGTGGGGCAGGGTGGATCTGCGCCATTGTCTTGAGACTGTTGATGCCTGTACATGATGCTCATTTGAATTGGTTCTGATGATGCCCTGTTTTGTCCTTTCCTACAGTCCCTCTCCTTGGGGTGAACATGACGAGGGGGGAGGGTGGCTGGGACCAGATTTGAGAAAATCATCTCTAGAGAGCGGCCCTAGCGCTTGTAGAACCTTGGGGCTTCAAGGGCCCGATTTTACCTTTCTGCTCCTCCCTGAGTTACTTTATGGCTCTTAACTCCTTTGCCATTTTGGGGAGTTATTTTAGAAAGCTGTTCCTGGCCCCCAGTCAACTTCCGTAGTGGCTGCAAGTTCCCCAGAGCGCCCAAGAGCTGACCTCCTGTCAGAGCTCTGGGAAGTGAGAAGTCCAGAATCTGGCTTCATCCTTCACTGAGAAAGGAAAGCAACCTGCTTGCAGTGGGCAGGGGTGGGGGAGGGACAGTGGGCTCCAGCCTTGAGACCCGGGCTTCATGCCCACCCTGGATCTGGCCCTGGGAAGGACGTCCCAGTAACCCTTTTGAGGAAGGGAAGGCTGGTGCCCAGGCCCTCAGGAGCCAAGGGACATTGAGACTATGCCCTGCAGTCAGGAGGGAGGGAGATGCCCATTTCAGAGTCAGCCTCTGATTGTTCTCTCTGTCTACAGGTGACCCTGGCAGCAACCCTAACAAACGCCAGAGGCAGCCCCCTCTACTGGGAGATCACCCCGCAGAATATGGTGAGGGCAGGGGGTTCCCCTCCGTGGACTCCCGTGGCTCATGTGCCCCTGCCCGCCGCCCGACACGCAAATTCTCACCCGTCCTCCCTCTCTTTCCTTCCCACCCCCCAGGAGGGCCCCACGGTGGGTACCACAGCCATTACCATGATGAGGGCTACGGGCCCCCCCCACCTCACTACGAAGGGAGAAGGATGGGCCCACCAGTGGGGGGTCACCGCCGGGGCCCAAGTCGCTACGGCCCCCAGTATGGGCACCCCCCACCCCCTCCCCCACCACCCGAGTATGGCCCCCACGCCGACAGCCCTGTGCTCATGGTCTATGGCTTGGATCAATCTAAGATGAACTGTGACCGTGTCTTCAATGTCTTCTGCTTGTATGGCAATGTGGAGAAGGTGAGCTTCTGCTAGGACCGCTGCTTTCCTAATAGACCTGACAGGCCCAAGGGAGGCTCTGATCCTCTGACCCCTCAGTGAGCAAAGAGTGGGCAGGAGCCTCTTTAGAAGCAAGCAGGTCCAGGGAGGGTAATAGGATTTTCTCTGGAACACTTCAGGTGGTAACAGCAACACGGAGCCCTCTGCCTTACCAGGGGTAACAGGTGACTGGGGCTGCCTGGTGACTGCCGACCTCAGACTAGGTTGTTTCTGCTGTCAAACCCATCTGGGTCCTGAAAGCCTTTTGCTTTGCAGCCCCTGACCTAGCCTGTTGTTAATATCAGCAGCTGCTGCTGCTGCTACTGCTGCCAAGTTGCTTCAGTCGTGTCTGACTCTGTGCGACCCCATAGACGGCAGCCCATCAGGCTCCACTGTCCCTGGGATTCTCCAGGCAAGAACACTGGAGTGGGTTGCCATTTCCTTCTCCAGTGCTAGCACATGTCAAATATTCTTGCTGTATCAGGATGCTGTTAAAGGTGCTGTGAGTTGCTTAAATTCATTATAAGAATCCTTAATGAGACAAGCAGGGGAATTGAAAGCATCGGGGGTAGCAGATAACTTGTCCAGGTTCACATGCCTTTATGTGGAAGCAGGACTTCTAGCTGATACTACTGTTTTCAGTGTTTGTATAACAACCACAACCCAGTATTTGTACATATTCTGTGTTGATGGGAGTAGGTGCTTTTTACCCCCTGTGGCCGCTTTTCTGTTGTGCTTCATTAAATGACCCATTCATGGGTTGGGTCTTGCCATTAGGGAAATAGTGCCGAGTGAGTCTCTGCTGCCCAACTTGGGCTCAGCACTTGCTTCCCTGGTGGCTCAGAGGTTAAAGCGTCTGCCTCCAATGCAGGAGACCCGGGTTCGATCCCTGGGTTGGGAAGATCCCCTGGAGAAGGAAATGGCAACCCACGCCAGTATTCTTGCCTGGAGAATCCCATGGACTGAGGAGCCTGGTGGGCTGCAGTCCATGGGGTCACAAAGAGTCGGACACGACTGAGTGACTTGACTTGACTTGACTTGACTTGCTGTGGACCAGGCCAGTGTCTCTGTCCACCTGTCTTAACAAGTGAGGTAGAAGCCTAGATCCAGAGCAGGAGTTGACTTGCTTTTAACTAACTAGGAAGGGTCAGGAGAGGGGTCTCTGGTACCTGGCCAGTAGTGCTGACTCTGACTGCTCTTCTCAAGGTGAAATTCATGAAAAGCAAGCCGGGGGCTGCCATGGTGGAGATGGCGGATGGCTATGCTGTGGACCGGGCCATCACTCACCTCAACAACAACTTCATGTTTGGGCAGAAGCTGAATGTCTGGTAGATACCCAGTCTCTGGGCTTGGGAGGTGTGGAGAGGGACTGAGAGGGGAAGGGCAATGGAGCCCACTCTGGACAGGGGTCAGAGGCGCACAGAGCAGCCAGGTGCTTAGCCAGGCTGGCATTGGGTGTGCTGGAAGTGTCTGTTAGCCTCTCTTCGCTGTGGAGCAGGGCCCTGCGAGGCACACAGTGCTGTCAGATGGGAAAGCCACAGTAGCAGGTGGGGGACAGCTTGAGGTCTGACGGGGCTCCGCTTCTGTCTGTCAGTGTCTCCAAGCAACCAGCTATCATGCCCGGTCAGTCATATGGGCTAGAAGACGGGTCCTGCAGTTACAAAGACTTCAGTGAATCAAGGAACAACCGGTTCTCCACTCCAGAGCAGGCAGCCAAGAACCGCATCCAGCACCCTAGCAACGTGCTGCACTTCTTCAATGCCCCTCTGGAGGTGACTGAAGAGAACTTCTTTGAGGTGGGTGCTGCAGAGTTGATCCCTCAGCACAGCCATCTGAGGAGGCCATCCGTTTTCTTTTTTAATTTTTTAACAAATCTCTATTGAGCTCGCACTCTTTGGGGCTCTGGGTAGGGTGCTGGGCACGTGTCAGGGACCAAGAAAGGCTCAGAACGGCACCTAGCAGCAGTGGAGTCTGCTGTGCTCTCTGCATCTTCGGCAAGGTAGAGGGGCTGCTCATCTGCTTCGAGGGATTCTTCCTTGTCTAGATGGTAGGTTGGTGATTGGAGCCCAGTCTTAAAACATCCTCGCTGTCAGGCCCTCTGGGGTCTAGATGACATGAGAAGGGAGGGTCTCATTACAGTGCCCTCGGGAACCAGGTAGTTTCAGGGAAGGGTGGGAGTCTGACTGCTGATTTGGACTTTGGGCCTTACTCTGGTCTGAGGTGTTGCTATTCAGTTCAGCAAACATTTACCTAGTACCTGCAACACACCCAAATTACAGCTGAAGATGGGAAATTTAAAAAGCAGTTTTCCAGTGTTTGACAACATAATAGAGTGTTAATACTTCAGTCTTTGGGGAGGGGAATCATAGGGATACCTTAGAGTGTGAGAAAAGCTTAGCAACTCCTTGTCCAGAAAAATGCAGGTATTTGGTTGTGGGCTTGCACTCCACCGTGTGGCACTTCCTGTGTTCCTGAGTCTGTTTTCTCTCTGTTGCAGATCTGCGATGAGTTGGGAGTGAAGCGGCCATCTTCTGTGAAAGTATTCTCAGGCAAAAGTGAGTGAAATGCCCCACCTACCTCCACCGTTCCCTGGTTGTACACAGGCAGCTCCCTGGCTCCTACTCAGATCAGCCTAAAACCTTCATTTTCCCATCAGGTGAACGCAGCTCCTCTGGACTGCTGGAGTGGGAATCCAAGAGTGATGCCCTGGAGACTCTGGGTTTCCTGAACCATTACCAGATGAAAAACCCAAGTAAGTATCTGTGTGTCCTGCAGTCATCCCCCTTGTGGCCTAGTGGGTTGGCTGGCTTCCGGCCAGAGCCGTCCTTCCTACCGTCAAGACAGGGCCCCAGAGATTTCCTCCTTGTCGCTGACACAGGCAGGTGGGACCTGGTCGCCAGGAGAGCAGCCTGCTGTTCCACATGGGAGGGCCAGCCTAGCCGCTTGCAGCCACCCACTCTGCCAGCTTGGGAGTTGCTTAGGCTTGTTCTCCAGGGAGCTGGCATTCTGTGTGCGTCAGAGGCTGGCTCACATAATACCCAGGAAAAGCGGGGGTGTACTAGCCAGCAGGTAAAATTCACCTACCCAGTTCCTGGTCAGGCCTATCCTCATGCACCAGCTAAAGAGCTGGGAATGGGCTCCTCCTTGCAGTTAAGGAACAGAAGGAGGAATGCCTTGTGGATTTGGCTTGTTTTTGAATCTCAGAACTGGCAAGGATGAGTTAGACCCCCGAATTGCAGAAAAAGATGTGGGCAAAACCAGGGAAACGTGGGGAGTGGGGAGGCTCCAGAAAGGGGCCCAGTCATGTGGCTCTCTCTCTTACAGATGGGCCATACCCGTACACTCTGAAGTTGTGTTTCTCCACCGCTCAGCACGCCTCCTAATTAGGTGCCTAAGAAGAGTCCCATCTGAGCAGGAAAACATTTCTTTCTTTTATGCTGTTTTGTTTCTTTTTTCTTTTCTGCAAATGTTCCTGTATTCCTTTTTTTAAATGCTAGTTTAGTAGAGGCTTTAACCATAATGGACTGGCTGAAAGTCTAAAGGGGGAGGGGAAGGGGAACTGATATCTCCCAAGATTAACCTTCACTTTTTAAAAATTATTGTACATGTGATTTTTTTTTTTTTTTCCTGTTCATACATTTGTGCTGCCCATGTACTCTTGGCACATTTCAATAAAATTGTTTGGAAAATAAAGGTCACTTTCTGGGATTCTGGGGTGTGTCTGCTTCCTCCCACTCAGTCTTCTGAAGGCAGGCAGGATGGCTAGGAACAGCTGCAGCCTCCAGAGGGACGGACCCAGCTCCGAGGAGCAGTGTGGGCCAGAGCTGTGGCTTGGGGATCATGCTGGGAATTCTGAGTCTTTTTTTTTGTCTACAAGGGAAGTTTTCCAATTTGTGTGTCTTGTAACAAAATGCATTGTACTGTACAGTGATCTCCTATCACATGCGGGGCAACCTTCTTATCTTTACTCCTAATGTGTGGATGTGTCATAGTTTACTTGGTCCTGAAGGTAATTTCCGATTATTTGGTTTTGCAAACAGTACTGTGATGTGTATCTTTACACAAACTTCTTAAGCAACTTCTCTGATACTGATCTAGAAGTAAATTCCTAGCAGTGGAATTGCTGGATTAAAGGGTATGTTCAATTACTGTTGATATTCCCTGATAGCAGTGAGTGGGAACAAAGTCCAGTGCCTCGTGTACGTGTATCCCCCACTTGGATGTGTATCACCACTTTGGGGATTTCCTGTAGAGTTTTTAAACAGTATCTACTGAAGTCAAGTGACATCAGATAAACTGCTTCATCAGGGTTGAAACTTGAGAACCTCTAAACAAAGAAACTACAGTCACTTGGCAGCCATAACTTACAAAATCTACTAGGTTTTAAGCTACTTGGGTAAAAAGTAAATTTACCTACCCTGACTCCGAGGGGCACTCAGCTTTCATCCCACGTTATATTTCCTAGGTAGCCTGTGCATAAGTTTACTCAAACTCACGTCCATTGAGTCAGTGATGCCATCCAATCATCTCGTCCTGTCAACCCCCTTCGGCCTTCAATTGTTTCACAACTGTCTTTATACCAACCTAACTAAGTGTACTACCTCTTTAAATTTCTCTCAAATCTTGGTACCTGCTTAGTAGTTCCAGATAACCAAACAGTTCTCTGTCTTCCAAAAGAGCTTTACCATCTGACACGTGAAGAAGGCAAAATGGGACTTAGCTAGCAAGTCAAGGGTGCAGCCAAAAGAGGAGAAAGACAGCAAAAGATTCATTCCAATCCCATGTGTCAGGGACACCTGTTCACCTCCTACAAGAGCATACTTAAGCACTTCAATAGCACTTAAAAAAAAAAAAAAGGCTTTAGAGTGCTGGCTCAGAAATAGTGGCCCAGGGGCTTGGTTGCTCCATAGCGTGTGGAATCTAACCTGACCACTGATCCAACCTGTCCCTTGCATAGCAGGGCGGATTCTTTACCACTGGACACCCAGGGAAGCCCCAGTTTGGCTTTGTTTTTTTAATACTCTAGGGTTAACTAGCTTTTTCCAAAGTCATTTTTACTTTTGAAAGAAGTTTCAACGTGTACTTACTGTACATATAAATCCCCTCTAGCACTCCTGAAGCTCAGAGATCTTGAACTAGTGACTTCTCCCCAGCCAGTTTTTTCTGCATACAAATGTAAAATAGACCCGGAGCAAGTGAGGAGGTAGATGTAACAGTAAGACCCCCGCCCCCAGCAGCCTACGAGGGGCCTTGGTTTAGGGAGATAGACGTGAAGATGGGCTTCCCTGGTGGCTCAGTCAGTTAGGAACTCCTGCAGTGCAGGAGAACTGGGTTCTTTGGGTGTGGTGGGGCAACTCAGATTACACAGAGTTTAACGTTGGGCCGTCTGTATTCACATTCCCTTATGTGGATAACTGGTGGGAACTATTTTTTCCTTTTTAGTTCAGTCACTCAGTAGTGTCCAACTCTTTGCGACCCCATGAATTGCAGCACGCCAGGCCTCCCTGTCCATCACCAACTCCCGGAGTTCACTCAGACTCACGTCCATCAAGTCAGTGATGCCATCCAGCCATCTCATCCTCTGTTGTCCCCTTCTCCTGCCCCCAATCCCTCCCAGCATCAGGGTCTTTTCCAATGAGTCAGCTCTTCACCTGAGGTGGCCAAAGTATTGGAGCTTCAGCTTCAGCACCAGTCCTTCCAATGAACACCCAGGACTGATCTCCTTTAGGATGGACTGGTTGGACCTCCTTCCAGTCCAAGGGACTCTCAAGAGTCTTCTCCAACACCACAGTTCAAAAGCATTAATTCTTTGGTGCTTGGCCTTCTTCACAGTCCAACTCTCACATCCATACATGATCACTGGAAAAACCATAGCCTTGACTAGACGGACCTATGTTGGCAAAGTAATGTCTCTGCTTTTGAATACATATCTAGGTTGGTCATAACTTTCCTTCCAAGGAGTAAGCGTCTTTTAATTTCATGGCTGCAGTCACCATCTGCAGTGATTTTGGAGCCCCAGAAAATAAAGTCTGACACTGTTTCCAGTTTTCCCATCTATTTGCCATGAAGTGATGGGACCAGATGCCATGATCTTAGTTTTCTGAACGTTAAGCTTAAAGCCAATTTTTTCACTCTGTTTCACTTTCATCAAGAAGCTTTTTAGTTCCTCTTCACTTTCTGCCATAAGGGTGGTGTTATCTGCATATCTGAGGTTATTGATATTTCTCCTGGCTATGGTACAAAGGCATGATTGCAAACTTGGGAGGTCGGCAGTTATTTCGCCATTATGCCCGTGGACATTCAGTTGTCTCCAGTTTCTCCTTTATGAAACAGCTGTGATGAACTTTGTACAGAATGTTCAAAAGCAGTGTGAACTATTTTCTTAGGCCAGGTTCCTAGTGGATTAAAAGTTTCACGTCAAATCACTCTAATGGCCGGCGGATTTAGAAGACTGTTTCCGGTTGCCCTTGATAAAGATGGCGGAAAGGGGAACCGTCTCCGCCGTCAGCCTGCGGCTTCGATGCCCTCACCAAACATGGCGGCCTCTTGTCCCCGCCCCCATTAGCTTGCTCCCGTCGCGTTACTCCACCAGTCAGTAGCGATGGCGGCAGCGTTTGCGGCTTTTCGGCGATTCCGCGACTTGCTTACCCGGCGTAAGTCACCTCTTGATCTTTGAGGGGTCCGTTGAGCTGTCGTCCTGTCATCGCGACAGTTGGACGGAGAGGCCTGTCCAGCCCAGGGTTCGAACCCCTTATTAAACTCGGGTCTATGTGCCCCCATCCAGAGGGCTTCTGGCTTCCAGTTGGGCCGCTGACAAGCTCAGTGTACTCAGTCTGGAGTGAGTACCACGATCACAGGGCTTTCTGGGTGGCGCTAGTGGTTAAGAACCTGCCTGCCAATGCAGGAGACTAAAAGACACGGGTTCCATTCCCGGGTCGGGAAGATCCCCTGAAGAAGGGCACAGCAACCCACTCCATTATTCTTGCCTGGAGAATCCCATGGACAGAGGAGCCTAACGGGCTATGGCCCAGAGGGGTTGCAAAGAGTCAGACACGACTGAAGCAACTTAGCGTGCACCACAATTGTGCGTCTGAAGTGATCCTCAGACTGAGGCCACTGATAAATGCACCTGAATCTTAAACTCTGGTGGCGGTGGTGGTGCTTTAATCACTCCATGGCATCTGGCTCTTGTGACACCATGGACTGTAGCCTTCCAGGCTCCTCTGTCCATGGGATTTCCCAGGCAAGAAAACAGGAGTGGGTTGCCATTTTCTTTTCCAGGGGATCTTCCTAATCAAGGCGGTGGAACCCGGTCCTCCTGCATTGCAGGCAGATTCTTTACCGAGTGAGCCACTAGGGAAGCCCATCTTAAAGTCTATATCCCCTAAACCAAGGCCTCTCATAGGCGTGTGTCCCCCAACCTAGTGTCAACTGAGATGTGTACCCTCTGCTCTTGAAGGTGTTGTGCCCCATATTCAGGGTCATCAAAAGCACTTCTTACCTCTGTCTCCCCAGGACTGACAGCCTCCACCAACCTGGGTCTCAGCCTTCGCCCAATGAGTGCCTCTGCACAAGAGGAAGCCTCCAAAGCATCCCCAGAGGAAGCCCCAGGCCACAGCTATGAGTCCCTTCGGGTGACAGCTGCCCAGAAACATGTTCTGCATGTGCAACTAAACCGGCCTGAGAAGAGAAATGCCATGAACAAGGCCTTCTGGAGGTCTGGCCTGCAGATCCTGGAGGCCTGCCTGCACGAGGAGGCAGGGGCTGAGGGACTGGGCAGGGGAGGGCCTGAGGGCAGGGGATTCCCACCCCGACACAGCCCTTCCTCCTTTCCCCCTCCGCAGAGAGATGGTGGTATGCTTCAACAAGATTGCAGAAGACTCTGACTGTCGTGTGGTGGTGATCTCTGGTGCAGGAAAAATGTTCACTTCAGGTACCAGCTGCTCTCCACACCCACCCCTGCCAGTCTCCCCTGCTCCTGGGAATAGAATAATGCTTCATAATTAGGGTTTTAAGCAGCTTCTAAATTCTGCTTTGTATGCATGCTAAGTCGCTTCAGTTGTCCGACTCTTTGCAACCCATGGACTGTAGCCCACCAGGCTCCTCTGTCCATGGGGATTCTCCAGGAAAGAATACTGGAGTGAGTGGCTGTGCCTTTCTCCAGGGGATCTTCCTGACCCAGGGATTGAACCCATGTCTCATATGTCTCCTGCATTGGCAGGCAGGTTCTTTACCACTAGCGCCACCTTTTACTTGGGGAAAGTGAAAGAAAGTGAAGTCACTCAGTCGTGTCCGACTCTTTGCAACCCCATGGAGACCAGGCTCCTCTGTCCATGGGATTTTCTAGGCAAGAATACTGGAGTGGGTTGCCATTTCCTTCTCCAGGGAATCTTCCCGACCCAGGGATCAAAGCCAGGTCTCCCACATTGTAGACAGACGCTTTACCGTCTGAGCCACCAGGGAAGCTCTTACTTGGGGAAGGTCTGCTTAAATCATTTTCAAATGTAGAAATTAGTCCAACAAAAGACAGGATCACGGGCTCTAAAGTCTGGGTTTTCACGCTGAATCTATGGCCTTGATCAAGGCCCTTGACCTCTCAGTCTTTTTAGTGTGTGTCAATAAAATGTGTTGTGATAATTACATGCTTTCTGGGGATTTCCCTATCAGTCCAGTGTTAGGATTTGGTGCTTTCACTGCAGGGGCCCAGGTTCAGTCCCTGGTTGGCGAACTAAGATCCTGCCAGCTGCACATGAAGTGGCCAAAACCTTTTTTTCTTAAATACATGCTTTTGTGCAATTAATTTTGAACCTACATGAACTGATTTTCTGTCTGTTGGGTCTTTTGATTGTCCCACAAGTCTATTCTTCAGGTTGGATAATTTCCATCGGTCAGGTTCATCGTCTCCTTTGTCATCTCTCTTCTGCTGTTAAACCCATCTAGTGATTTTTTTTTTTTTAATTTCAAGGTGTAAAAAAACCAATATTGCAGAGCGCAGTAACATGAGATATGCCTATATCGTAGTTTCCACTTTTTTTTTTATAGTTTCCATTCTTCTGCTGAAGTTTCATATCTTTTTATTCGTCGCAATCATATTTTTCTTTGTGTCATTCAGCATGGTTACAATGGCTGTTTTTAAAATCCTGTCTCCTGATCCCAACATCGGGGCCGCCTTGGGGGTCAATCTCTGTTTATTACCTTTTCTCTTGAAAAAAAAAAAAAAAAGGGTCTCATTTTCCTGTTTCTTTGTTTTTGGAGTAAGGTTGGATTGCATGTATCCTGGATGTTGGACTATGGGAGAAAATGATGTGGAAATTCTAGATCCTATTACATAATTCCAGAGTGCTGGATTTCCTGTTTTAGCAGCTAAGTTGATGTCAGTTTTTAAATCTCTTTGCTGGGCTGTAGGTCTGGTTCATGGGATCTCTTGTTATAGAGATTTGGGCAGAGCTCATACACAGAATCTGGGGCTCCCCTCTCTGACTGTCTGCTTTCTGGAATTTCCCTCCCCCCTCATTTTCCATCAGTTGAGGTCCCCCTGGGCTCTGTCCTGTGATTCTTCAGGCACAACTTCACCCTGTACTCAGGTTAAATTAAAAAAAAAAACAGGTAACTCACTTGGCTGGTTCCTTCTAGAAGAATCTGCTTGGTGCCCTCAGGTAATTGGACCTTGTTCACGTAGGGCACATAGTTGGCATCTGTGGGAGGCTCCATGCCAGAAGTGAAGGGTCACATACACTGACTTCTGCACAGGGCCCAGCCCAGTGCTGGGGACCCGGCGGCGACTGAGATAGCCCCAGGCCCTGCCCCTCATTCAGTGGGGAAGACTGGACATTAAACAATGTACTTCTTTGTGTTTCCTCTCTTTCCTTCTGTGCCCTCTGTTCTTTCTATTTCTCTGTAACATTTTCGCCTGTCCCTTGTTTCCTTTTTCTGTTCTCCTTCATTTCTTTGTTCATCCATTCAACATTCAGCGACATCACTCCAGTGTCAGCTCCCTTCCTGGGTGACACCAGCCTTGAAATAGGACAGGATGAGGGTTCATCTCTAGCTGTGCCAGGCCAGAGGTCCTCATCTTTCAGCTTTTAGTTGATTGTGCCCATTTCGTCCCTAAAGGCCAGAAAGAAGACATTCAGTTTAATTAGCAGTTTTAAAGATTGAATGAAACTGCTAATTAAAAAAAAAAACAGTCCAGACTTATTTACATTTGTGGAGTGTCTCTAAGCACTTTACACATGTTAATTAATTCTCACCACAGCCCTATGAGACAAGCTCAGTCATCATCCCCATTTGATAGAGGAGGAAACTGAGACCCACAGAGAGGAAGAAATGTACCCAGTCCTCACTGTTGGGATTTTTGAATGTGGGCTGCCTGGCTGCAGAATCCTTGCCCTTCACCACTGAGTGACTATGGCCCAGGTGTATGGCAAGCTGATTCAGAGTATTCCTGACCCAGTAACCAGCCACCTGCCACCTCCACACACCTTCACCTCTCTGTGAGCTTCTGATCTGAAAACAATGGAGATGCTATGAGCACCCATGGGTGCAGTGGTAAAGAATCCACCTGCCAGGCAGGAGACACAGGTTCGATTCCTGTGTCGGGAAGATCCCCTGGAGAAGGACATGGCAACCCACTCCAGTATTCTTGCCTGAGAAATCCCATAGACAGAGGAGCCTGGCAGGCTACAGTCCATGGGGTGGCAAAGAGTTGGACACAACTTAGCAACTCATCACCCCCCTCATCAGGTTGCATCAAGGATTAAACGAGTTAACAGGCACCAAATGTTAACTCGTGTGAAACTTTTATTGGTGTACCTGTTATTCTTGATGATGATGAATAACTTAATTGTGATGGTGAATGAGATCTGAAACATTTAGAGGTTCCCAGGGAGCGAGATGGGAGACTCCTCAAAAACAAGTTCTGGCTCTGGAGGGGAAAGACCTCGTGCCATAATCTGGGGCCCTTTATTCCAAGGGGTTGCAGACAACCACCCATGTCTGAATATCCAAGTAGGGCAGATAAACCAGCAAAGCCAATGGGAGGAGGTGTCGCAAGTTGCCGAGGTGAGCTTGTTCTGGGAGTAAGCGTGGTTCCCACTGAGTCATACAAGCTTCTCAGACCTGGTATAGAAGCCAGCAGATGCCTGCAGACTGATGCAGGCGGTTCTGGCCTTGGCAGAGATGGAGTGTATAATAATAGGAACTATTGTGATGCCATTACATGCCAGGCACTGCTCAAAGCGCCATGAGCTCTGTCTCTTGAATCCTTGCAGCCCCATGAGCTCTCGGGAGGGTTTTAGCCTCAATTTTCAGAGCAGAGACCCAGAGGATGGAGTGAACTGGCTGAGGTCACACGGAGTTCTTTTTTCTTTTTAAAAAATAATTTTATTGTATTTATTTATTTTTGGCTGTTCTGGGTTTTCATTGCTGCAAGGGCTTTTCTCTAGTTGTGGCGAGCAGGGGCCACTCTCTAGCTGTTGCATGAGGGCCTCTCATCGCGATGGCTTCTCGTTGCGGAGCAGGGGCTCTAGGGTGCAAGGGCTTCCGTAGTCGCAGCTCCTGAGTTCTGGAGTGCAGGTTCAGGAGTTGGGGTGCCCTGGCTTAGTCACTCCACAGCATGGGGGGTCTCCCTGGCCCAGGGATCGAACCTGTGTCACCTGCATTGGCAGACGGATTCTTTACCACTGAGCCACTGGGGAAGCCCTACTTTATTTTTATTTGAAGGATAATGGGGTTATATCCTACTCATATTTAACTTGCACAAATTCAGCTCTACCCTGAGTCAGCACTCCTCTGTCCTCACTCATTTAAACAAGCTGCAGAGGCCACAAAGCTATAGAGGGCCAGGGGTGTGGCCGAATGTGGGACTGATTTTTCCAGCTTTGTCAAATTGCGCTGTACAAACAAGCAAAAGGATGAGAATGATTAACCTCAGGGAGAGGTTAATTCTGCTCAGAACCATCCTGTAGCTCCATCTCACTCAAGAGTCAAAGCCAAGGCCTCCTTTTGGCCCACAAGGCCCCACAGAATCTGCCTCTGTTACCTCCCTGACCTTGGCTCTTCCTGCTCTCCTTGCTCACTCTGCTCCACTGCGCTGGCCTCCTCCATGGTCCTCGCGCAGACACCAGGGGCCCTCCTACCACAGGGCCTCTGCACTGGCTGTCCCTAACATTGAGAACTCTCTTATCCCAGGTATCTGTACAGTTCCCTCCCTCTGGTCCTTCAGATCTTTACTCATATGTCATCATTTCAGTGACAGGGTCCCTGACCACCCGAGTTAATACTGCAGCAGCCCTCACTGCACATGGCGTGTGCATGTGCACGTGCGCACACACACACACTCACACTCACACTCACACTCCATTCCATTTCCCTCCTTTAATTTTTTTAGTACTTTTCTCCCCTGGACAAAATGAATTTTCTCATTTGTTTGTTTCCCCCATAGAAGAGCAGCCCCCTGGCGGCAGAGGTTGTTATCTGTGTTGTTCACTTATTGAGCACCTGCTGTGTACTAAGCTGTGTTAGGCACGGGGATAGAGTGGGAGGCAAAAAGCCAAACTCCTTGCGCGCACACACGTGCCCGTGCATGTGTATGTGTGTGTGGGTAGCTGACCTCTGCTCGTGGATCTCACATCCTAGAGAGGGAGACAGGCACACAATTATGTGATAACAAGAGGGCAGTGTGGGAGGCATGGCAGAGAAAGGAGATGAAGGGTGACAGGCTGCTATTGAGCCACGGTGGGGAGGGGGGGGCCTCCCTGAGGAGGTGGACTTTACCCTGTGGCTTGAACAGTGTGATGGAGTCAGTCTTGAGACCATTGCTGGGGAAAGGCTGCTCTAGGCAGAGGGAGAAATAGGCATGAAGGCCCCAGGAAGGGAATGTGTCGGCATTGTTGTAACAGCTGGTGGAGGCCTGCGTGTAGGTTAGAAATGGGGCTTGTGCAGAGTTGGTAAGGTCCTGGTATAAGACCTCGCATTTTATTCTATATGAGAGAGATGGGTGGATGGGAAGAAGAGAGGGCCCTGAGATGATCACAAGGGCCCTGAGGCTGCGTGTGGGGAACAGAATGTGGGAGCAGGTCAGTGGAGGAAAAGGTCAGACTTGGGATTGTCTTAAGGTTGGAGTGACAAAGATTGCTCCATTTCTGACCTCCCCATCTCAGGAACCATTACTACCTTTGACAAAATTAGTGTTAGTTGCTCAAGTCATGTCCGACTCTTTGAGATCCCATGGACTGTAGCCCAGTCCACAGAGGAGCCAGCCCCTCTGTCCATGGGATTTTCCAGCAAGAATACTGGAGTGGGTTGCCATTTCCTCCTCCACGGGATCTTCCCAACCCAGGGATCAAACCCAGTCTCCTGCATTGCAGGCAGATTCTTTACCACCCAGAGCCAGCTGCATGGCTCTGGGTTTGAAATCTCAGTTCCACTGCTCACAAGCCAGGGTGACCTTGGGCAAGCGACTTAAGCTCCCTGTACCTCAGTTTCTCCCCCGATAAAATGGAGATAGTAATAGGACCTACCTCAGAGGATCATTGTGAGGCTAAAGTGAGCAGAGACTCAATATGTGTTAACTTGTATTGCCTTCACACCCCAAATGCGACCCCTCCAGAAGACCTGTGTGAGTTGCTTTCTCCACTGTGGTGGTTTGCCTGGCCTATGACCTCTAGTTGGGGCAATGGGTAGGGCCTGGGAGGCTAGGTGAGCCTCCCCACATCTCCCCACCAGGTATCGACCTCATGGACATGGCTTCAGACCTCCTTCAGCCCGCAGGTGACGACACAGCCCGCATCAGCTGGCACCTTCATAGCCTCATCACCAGATACCAAGAGACCTTCAGCGTCATCGAGAAGGTGACTCTGGGAGTCTAGCAGGGTGTCCCCCCAACCTGCTGCTCCCGGACCAGCCTTGACCCTGCCCCTTCTGTCCCCTTCCAGTGCCCTAAGCCGGTGATCGCTGCCATCCATGGAGGCTGCATTGGTGGAGGTTGAGTCTGAATCCACCCACCCCAGATCTGTTGCTAGTTAGACTTTGCCCCAAGGCGCAAGCCCATGGTCTGGGAGTGGGGGTGGGTCAGTCCTGTGGTTGTTCAGTGTCTTTGGCCTCTACTTCCCAGGAGTGGATCTCATCACTGCCTGTGACATCCGATACAGTACCCAGGATTCTTTCTTCCAAGTGAAGGTGAGCCATTCTCCCAAGCTTCTGCTCCCTTGGGTCCTACTGAGGGCTGAGAAATGAGTGGCAGAGCCGGGTCAGAGCAGGGACGGAGCAAGCTAAAGGGGGTGGGAGTGAGCCTCGATGGCTTCATGGAAAAGTTAGAATTGAATCTTAAAAAGTAAAACTTGGCCACAGGGGACATCAAGGGGAGGTCACGGAGTCAGTGTGAGGTCAAGAGTGAGTCAGTGTGTGGGGGAGGGGAAGAGGGTGGGGTCTTTGCTGGAGTCAGCGCTGGAAGGGGGTGGGAGGCAGGATGGAGCTCATGGATGGAGGGGTTCAGGGCAAGGCTTTTCCTGGAGATAGATGCAGCTGACTTCAGAGTTGGGAGGACAGGGGAGTTGGAAGGTGGGCTATATTCTAGAGCGAAGGAACCTATATGGGCAAAAGTCTGGATGGGAATGAAAAGGGGTGTTTTGGAGGGGCGTCTCTGAGGTGAGTGTGGTGGGACTCAGGTAAATACGGAGTTTCGCTGCCACTGAGGCTGCAGTGGGGACAATACTGGGCAGAAACCAAGCACTAACACTGTCGCTTCCCCCAGGAGGTGGACATAGGTTTGGCGGCAGATGTGGGAACCCTGCAGCGACTGCCCAAAGTCATCGGGAACCAGAGGTGGGTAAGGGGAGCCTGGGCAAGGGGACAGCAGAGCATCTCCTAAACAGGATGCCATCCTCTCGCATGTCCTGCCCTCTTGCAGCCTGGTCAACGAGCTGGCCTACACTGCCCGCAAGATGATGGCTGATGAGGCCCTGGAGAGTGGACTGGTCAGGTAGGGGCTGAGGCCTGTGCTGGATAAGAATTCAGGGGCAGCCAGGCTTGGGTGGGGCTCCTTGGATTCCCATGCACCTTAACTCACGGATTCCAAGTGGCCTCCTCTCTCTGGGTGGAGTCTATTGCCCTGCTCCGATTGGTCCATTTCACCAGCGTTGTCTTCCACTTTCTACTGTGATTGGTCACTTCTTCATCCATGGGAGGGAGAGGAGAGCGCCTCTCAGATTGCCTGATTTCCAATTTCTTTCATCCTCAGCCGGCTCTTCCCAGACAAGGAGACCATGCTTGATGCGGCTTTCACCTTGGCAGCTGAGATTTCCAGCAAGAGCCCCGTGGCGGTGCAGAGCACAAAAATCAACCTGATCTACTCCCGCGACCATTCGGTGACGGAGAGCCTCAACTATATGGTGAGACTCTCCATCCAACCAATCACACCCATCTCTGATTCCCCGAGTGACCAATCAGGGCCCAGCGGCCCTTTACAGGCCTTGTCCTCTGATTGGCTCGCTGCTATCTCCCTCCCATTTTTTCATTGGTCCAATGAAAATCTTCCTGTATCCTTTCTATTACCGGCTGCCATCATTATCCAGAAATCCTGGAACATGAGCATGCTACAAACAAAAGACGTCATGAAGTCTGTCCAGGCCGCAATAGAGAAGAAGGCTCTGAAGACCATCACCTTCTCCAAGCTCTGAGAGGCCTGTCGTCCCAGGTCTTGGCGCAGGGGTCTGGCTTTGCCCCGCCTCCTGCCTGCATGTTCTTGTTCATGGAAAGGGAGGATTCGTAAAGATGGTCCAGCTTGCTGTCTTCTCAAGTCTCCCAGTTTATACCTTTATGACACATTTCTTCCTGCCTTATCTTTGCCCCACGAACAATAAAGCAATGTAAAGAACCCGATGTCCTTGTTGGAAAGAGAGGCGAGGCATAAAGAGTAGGTAGTACAGTGACCCTGGGGGCTCTAAGGACCACGGTTGTGTTGAATGTTGGGAATAGAGATTTGACCGATTGGGAATGGGAGCTGTGCAGGTGAGGACCATTCAGAGTGTTGGTGGGCAGGCCAGGCCAGCCCTGGTAGAAAGTCATGTGACTCCCTTTAGGTTGACAAGGCTACAGATGGTCTCCCTGCCTGCTTCATGCTTAAGGGCAGAGTCTACCCTGCCTGGTACCCACTCACCACAGAACATAGTGGGATCCGGTGCTAGAGTGTGGTTAGGAGTCAACTGCTACACACTCTTGGGCCAACTGCCTCACTTCTTTAAGCTTCGAGTTTTCCATAGGTAATCTCAACCTCCTGGGGAATTAGGACTAGGTGCTTTCACTGTGGTGGCCCAGGGTTCAGTCCCTAGTCGGGGAGCTAAGATCACACAAGCCTGGTGGCACCGCCAAAAAAATTAATTAAAAAAAAAAACAAAAACCTGGATTTGTGTTTGGAATGAGAGCAAAGTATTATTTTTCCCTCTGTCTTTTTAGTGTTTTAGCATTAATTTATTTCTTGTATATGCCACATCCTATTCTGAAAATTTATTTAGTGATTCCTTTCAAGGACCCTATGAAGTTGATACTATTAATATTTAACAGACAGGCAAATGGGTAAATTGAAGTGAAGGCACTGACCCAAGATCAAACAGCCAAGAAATGGCAGAGGAAGGAATTCAACCCACAGCTTCTGGCTCCAGAAGTCAGTGATCTAAAGCACTACATATACGATACAATGTACATAGTAGAGCTATGCAGTGGGCAAGCAATAAATTTAGGTCTTTTCACAGTTCCTGGGAGTACCAAGAGTGCCCAGGTCCTCCCTGCTCTCACTTTTTTCATTGCCCATCTGTTCTGGGCCACTCCTTTTAGCCCTGCCCTGCCCAACCTTCCTGGCCTCACCTTCCCTCTGCCAACAAAGGTCCAGTCAGGTTTTATGGACTCTGATAAGGGCCAAAGTTCACCAGCACTTCCTCTTTACAAAAGAACCTAGAGGGGCTCTGAGCTGAGTTGCACCAGGTGTGGCCCCAATGATCTGGATGGTGGTTGATCACTCGTGAGGCTGGTAAGAGAAGGGAGCCTGGGATGTGGAGAAGAGGGACCCCACCATGGACCCTGCCCTGTAGCCACACCCTTATCCTCAGGTATAAGAGCCACCCACCGCCTGCTTGCTGCCACCATTCACAACTCCTGCAGCTTTCCTCACAGGAGAAGTCACCAGCCCAGCCTCTCAAGATGGCCTTTGTCCCTGCACCAGGCTACCAGCCCACCTACAACCCGGTGAGATACCCTACCCCCAGGCTTAGCTCCACCCGGACCTCCATGCACCAGTTTATCCTCATCCTGAGCCTCAGAGGCACCCATCTGTGACCCTTGGGGCTGATTTACCCAGTAGCGACCCTGGAGCCTGACTTACTCCCACTCTTGTCTCAGGCTATTTGCTTCCATCTTTAACTCAGCTCTCTTCATCTCACTGATCCCTCCCACTTTGGTTTCCTCTCTCTTGCTTGATGGAGTGGGGCTGGCAGGGCTTCTGAATAAGTGGTAAGGGCTGCAATAGGCAGATGGCCTTTGAGGCCCCTCACCTGACCCCATCTGCAGACGCTGCCCTACCACAACCCCATACCAGGAGGTCTCAGAGCTGGAATGTCCATTTACATCCAAGGAGTGGCTAGCGAGCACATGAAGAGGTAAGACCCTCCCCTGTGCCTGGCGAGCAAAGGAGGAAGGGGGGAGGGGAGGGGGTGACTACAAACGGGGCTTCCAGCCCAAATGCAGGAGGCCTGCTTCCCTTCCTCCACCCTGGCTGAGAAGAGGACTCTATGTCACTGCATCAGATGGCCTCTCCAGCCCTGGTCTGGAGAGTCCAGGGCTTGGTGATCAGATCAGGAGAGAGACCCAGGGGACTGGGAGGTGTTAGGGAGACTCACTATGACAGGTGGCCCCAAACTTGGGACACTGGATTGGAATTGATGGGCATGATAGCATGAATTAAGATCACAGGCTCAGAACTGGTCCACCTGAATTCACATCCCAGATCTGTCACTTAGCAACAGTGTGACTGGGAAAGCTCTGTGTGCTTTACTTTCTCATCTGTAAAATGAGTTTTGAGGATTCAGTGTGTAAAGTAGTATAATCAGTGCTACAATAACTTAGCTTTTTAAAAAATGTTGTTTTATTAATTTATTTACTTTTGGCTGCCCTGGGTCTTCATTGCTGCATACAGGCTTTCCTCTAGTTGCAGCCAGTGGGGATGACTCTCTAGTGGCAGTGTGCAGGCTTCTTACTGTGGTGGCTTAGCTTGATGTGCAGCACAGGCTCTAGAGCTTGGGCTTCAATAGTTGTGACGCATGGGCTCAGTAGTTGTTGCTCACGAGCTTAGTTGCCCTGGCACATGTGGAATCTTCCCAGACAGGGGATTGAACCCATGTCCCCTTCACTGGCAGGCAGTGTCCCAACCACTAGGCCATCAGAGAATTCCTTAGATTTTTTAATGGCTTTAAAATAGGATCATCGTTTCTTTGTTCATTTTTTATACATCCACTGAGCACCCACTCTGTGCCTAGACGCTGGGAACAGAGCAGTCAACAGGACAAAGATCCCTGGAGCTGACATCCTAGTAGAGGAGATGGATAAAAAATAAATTTAACTCAAATATACAATTTGGCAAATGGTGATAAATGCTATGGAGACAAGGAGAGAAGAGAGATGGGGAGCAGATGTCGGGGAGAGGATGTGGCATTGTCCCATTAAATAAGGTGGCCAGGGAAGGGAACTTTTCAGCAAAGACCTGAAGGAGGTGAGGGAGGGAGTCTGGGGTGTATCTGAGGTGTATCTGAGTGCAAAGTCCTCGGGCAGGTGTGTGCCTGCCCCCTTGCAGTAATTTGTGGGATGCTGATGTGAAGTGAGCTGTGCAAAGTGCTCGGATTTGGGTCTTCCGGATGACAGAGAATGAGATGGTTGGATGGCATCACTGACTCCATGGACATGAGTTTGAGCAAGCTCCAGGAGTTGGTGATGGACAGGGAAACCTGGCATGCAGCAGTCCATGGGGTTGCAAAGAGGACTGAGCAACTGAACTGAACTGGACTGAGAGTCCCTCTGGCTGCACGTGGGGAATGGGTTTCAGGAACTGGGGAAGGGGATAAATAGACTTGAACTGATAGATTTAAGTTTGCCCGGCAAACGCAGGAGTCCCAGGGGCGGTCCTATTTGAAACTGGGTGGCGGAAGGGTTTCTCTTAAGGACAGGGATTGAGCGAAGGGGTAGCGGTGGGAAACTGACCCTTGGAGTGAGGCCAGGGGTACAGCCCTCCGTGTCCCGCCAGGTTCTTCGTGAACTTCGAGGTGGGGCAGGGCCAAGGGGCAGACGTCGCCTTCCACTTCAATCCCCGCTTTGATGGCTGGGATAAGGTGGTCTTGAACTCGAAGCAGAAAGGCTCGTGGGGCAATGAGGAGAGGAAAATGAGCATGCCCTTCCGCAAGGGCGCGGCCTTCGAGCTGGTGTTCATGGTCATGACGGAGCACTTCAAGGTCAGAGCCGTGGGGGCGGGGCCTCCCCTCCCCTCCCTGGGGGCGGGGCCTCCCCGCCCCGCTCCTCCCTCCCTCCTTTTCTTCCTTCATTGTTTGCCTGCCTGCCTGCCTTTCTTCCCCTACTCCCTCCCACTCGCCGTTTCTTTCTTTTTCCCTCTCTCCCTTTCCCCTCCCTCCTCCCTTTTATCTTTTCTTTTCCTTCTTTCCTGCCTATCAAACAATTCTCTCCTTTTTTTAAAATTTTTTTCTCATTAAAATTTTTTTTAAATAAAAATTCTCTCATCTCTTTTTCTTATACCCATTCCTCCACCATGGAGAGCCTTCTGACATGTTTCGCGTTTATCATCTTGCCCCTCTGTATTCTTGCGAGATTCAGATTTGTGTTAGTCGGTTCAGTCGTATCCAACTCTTTGCCACCCCATGGACTGCAGCCCGCCAGGCTCCTCTGTTCCTGAAATTCTCCAGGCAAGAATACTGGAGTGGGTTGCCCTTCTCCTCAAGGGATCGTCCTGACCCAGGCGTCGAAACCAGGTGTCCCACATTGCAGGCAGACTCTAACTTCTGAGCCGCTAGGGAAACCCAAACACACAAAAGGACGCACGGAATTCTGGGAAACCCTCCCCTCCTGGGCCAGGGCTGATAGCTGTCAACTCCAAGTCTGTCTGCTCCCATCTCCGCCTGCCACTTCCCTTCCCCTATTATTTAACAGCAAATCCTAGATGTCATATATTTTCATTCATAAATATTTTTGTTTTTAAAAACACAGGCAGGCTGCCACTGTCAGACCTAAAAAAATGTTCAGTTCTTCCTTAGGGTCATCACACACCCAGTGATCCCGTCATCTCATGAATGCCTTAATGTTTGACGTTGTCTACATTTTGTTTGAATCAGCATCCCAAAAAGGCCCACATATTGTGATTGATTACTATTCTGGGAAATTTTTTAAAGTATTTATTAAAGTGTGACCCAGGTACAGAAAACTGCGTACACAGCTGACTTGTTCACAAAGACAGCACAGTGTGTAACTAGCTCCTAGATGGAGAAACAGAGCCCTCCTAGTCCCCTCAGCCCCAGGGGCGGCCTTGATCCTGATTGTGTGATCTGATCTGTTTCTGCGACTTTGTTTTTTTAAGTGTGTATGCACCCATGCTGTGTATTCCCCTCTACTTTCCTCATTGGTTGTGTGTGTGTGTGTGTGAGTGAGAGAGAGGCTCCCCGTGTTGCTCTGTCTCACTTGGTCTGGCCCTTTTGATGGCTGTCTAGTACTCCCTGTGTCTACCCTCAGAGTTCTCTGCATCCTCTGCCTCTGGCTCCCCATAAATGACATGTGGTGGAGCCGGTGACCATCCGTCCCCGCCTGGCCTGTGAGGGAAGTCTCCTCCTACCTGGACCTTATCTGCCCTCTTATGGGCACCAGATTTCCAACCTCATCACCAGAGGTTAACATCACTGCTTGAGTTCAGACACCGGCACTGGTTCAAGTCTGAGCTTTGCCGTTCCCCAGCATGTGACTTTGAACTGGTCTCCCTACCACCTGGAGCCTCTGCTTTCCTGAACAACAGAGACAGTGCCTGGTCCTGCCTCCAGTCACCATATTGATGTCAGTGGGTCAAGCGTTTGGCGTGTAGGAAGCTCTCGGTCCTGGGGAGCTTAGCTCTGTAAATAGAACCTTGATGGCTCAAACTATTCTGAGATGTGCTAACCGTGCAAGTCTGTGCACAAGATTTTCCACAGTGCCTTTGACATGCCTTCCCAACAATCCCAGAGCGAGATCTCATTTTACAGATGGGAAAAACAAAGGCTCAGAGAAGCTAGTGACTTACCTGAGGTCACACAGCCAAGACCACATTAGGGCTAGACCTCAAACCCAGTCATTTGGTGCCAAAACTAGGACTCTGATTCAATTTTCCCCCAGTCTCCATCCTCAGTCTGAGTTCTCCATGCTTATCCACCCACCAATCTGTGAGCTGACTTTTGACCTCAGTTTGACCTTTGACCAGTGGACTTAAGATTCCTGACTCTGAAACTGTGTCAGCTCACCCTTAAGACTTTTGACCCCATGTCAAAAAGCTCCCTATTGCCTGCTTCCTGTTTCTACCTTCCCAAGGTCGTGGGTGCCGACTCTGACCTTACCCCTGCCCTCCAGGTGGTGGTGAATGGGACTCCCTTCTATGAGTTTAAGCACCGGATCCCGCTGCAGATGGTCACCCACCTGCATGTGGATGGTGACCTGATGCTTCAATCAATTAACTTCATCGGAGGCCAGCCTCCCTCAAACCAGGTATGTGGTGTCTCTCTCTCCTGTCTGCTTGTTCCCTTCCTTAATGCTCATGTTTACTAATTTCCTGGGCACTTTCTCTGTGCCAGACCCACTGCTGGGCGATTCCATGGACCCAGTGGCAACCAAGACAGTCTACTGGCTCTGTCCCAGATGGTGGTGGCCACAGGCAGTCAGTGTGGGGGGTGGGAGGTATACAGGGGATTTGGAGAGTCTTTGTTTCTTTTTCTAAGGTATTTGAACCATTTTATACACCATCATTTTGTTTTATTTATTTTTACTTATTTTTTGGCTGTGCCACTTGGCTTACAAGATCCTTGTTCCCTGACCAGGGATTGAACCCTGGCCCTTGGTAGTGAAAGTGCAGAGTCCCAACCTCTGGACCATCCGGGAATTCCCTGCAGGGTCTTAAGGAAGTACTTTCTGAAGAAGAAATAGGTGTGTGAGCTGAGTCAGAAAGCACAGACCCAGTGACCAAGAAACCCACTCCCAGGTCCATAGTGAACGATTGGCCACCAAAACACAGGCACTAGAACCCCCCAGCAGCACAGCTTGGAGCAGCTCGAACTCCATACCCCTGGCATGAGCTTTAGCTGAGGGCTCTCCCCTTTCCAACCTGTGAGTCCCCCAGTCCCTCCCAGGGGAAAGGACTCTCTGACAATCGTCAGCCCCATTCTACAGATGTGGGAACTGAGGCACGGAGAGCTTAAGTAACTTGCCCAAGGTCTTGGACCTTGTAATTGGCAGAGGCACAGATCAAACCACTCGCTCCTCTGCCTCCCCAGTGAGGAATGTCTTCATCCATAAGGTAACCTCGGGCCTATGGTAACCTCATTTTACTCCATCAATGTATTTTATTATTTTTTTGAATTTTTATTTATTTGTTTTTGGCCTCACTGCCAAAAATGAGGGAATTCCCTCATCAATGTATCTTTAAAAAAAAAAAAAAGAGAATTCCCTGGTGGTCCAGGGATTACGACTCTGTTCTTTCACTCCTGAGCACTTGGGTTCAATCCCTGGTGGGAACTAAGATCCCACCAAATGCACAATACAGGCAGGAGAGAAAAAAAAAAAGAAGCTATTTTTTAAAACTGGCTTAACACGGAAGTTCAAGGCAGAAAGGAGTTCATTAGAAATAGAGAGAAAGGGTGAAGAAAAATTGTCTAGATGAGGGAAAAGGTTTTGCAGGCACAAGAAGCCACAGTTGAGAAGGTGAGGGCGAGTGAGAGAGAAACAGAGGCAGGGAGAGCCAGAGACTGCGAAAGACAGAGTCTCACACAGCCTGAAACAGCCCGAGACAGACAGGGGAGGCAGGAACTTGACTGGTAAAAGCACCGTGCTGGCCTCAGGGTGGTCACATAGAGTGAGGGGCAAATCATGGTTGGCGATGTGGTGAGCAGAGTATTGTGTGGACTTGGGAGGTGTTCTGAGGGTGCTCACTTTACTGCGGAGGGAGGAGAGGAGTGGATGAGGTTCCTGGGATAGCAGGAAGCCAGGATGGGGCAGGCATAAGAATAGAATTTATCAGCCTTGTCCTAAAGGGGTGGGGTGAGGTGCACTGATGATCCCTAAACTTGATGAGTTCTCTGCCATGAATGAGCCACCTGGGTATACCCAGAGTTGCCATGGATGGTGGTGGTGGGCTGCCCTGGGGCAGGCATCCTTGACACCTTCCAGGCCCTAGATTGGGGCCCCCCTCATTGCCTCCTTCTCCTCTGTGCCCACAGATGCCCATGCCTGCTCAGGCGTACCCAGTAAGTACCTGCTGGTGGGTGATGGACTTCCCCTCGAGGTGGGGGTTCAGGGGCTGAGGAGGCCCTGGGCCCCCCAGCCTCTCACCACTCATGTCTTCCTTCTATCCACGTAGAATCCCGGACAGTACTATCAGCAACAAAGCAGACTGCCTGTAAGTGGGACGGTGTATGGCCATTCGAGTGCTGGGTGGTAAGAGCTGGAGGGTGGTCAGATCGGATCCCCAACTGTATTAATCCAGCACCTAGAGATATGCCTGCATGTGGTAGTAGTTGTTGTTTAGTCGCTTAGTCGTGTCTGAATGTTTGTGACCCCAGAGACTGTAGCCTGCCAGCTCCTCTGTCCATGGGATTCTCCAGGCAAGAATACTGGAGTGGGTTGCCATTTCCTTCTCCGGGCAAACTTCCCAACTCAGGGACTGAACCCACATCTCCTGCGTTGGCAGGTGGATTCTTTACCTCTGAGCCATCAGGGACAGCCCCTGTATGCCATAGATGTGCCCTAATTTTTGTCGAATATTACAGAATAGTATCTCTTCTTCCTCACTTCACAGACCATGGAGGGACCCCCAGCCTTCAACCCGGTAAGGTCTCTGGCGGGAGTTTAGGGTTCTGTGGTGGGCAGATTGTGGGAAAACAGGAGTGGGAGGTCCTGAACCACTGGGAGCCCTGAGAAGGTCGGAAACAGAACGGCCAGAGCACATTTGGGACGGGAGGTGGGTGGGGAGAGGGTAGAATTGGTGGTTGGAGTCGGTGGGGCTTGGAGGTTTGGAGCGTTTCCCAAGATAAGTGAATGCGCCTCTCTGAAAATTCATCCCTGCCTCTGGCTTCTGGGGACCTGAGAGATGTTGGGATATTGTGTTTTCTTTCTACAGCCCGTGCCATTTAATGGGAGACTGCAAGGGGGGCTTATAGCTCGAAGAACCATCATTATCAAGGGCTACATACCCCCCACAGCCAAGAGGTACAGAATCCAGATTGAGGTGCAGAATCTCTCACCATCATCGCTCAAACCTAGGAGTCTGAGCCCTCAACCCCCTCCTCCATTGGAGACCCGGGTGTCCAGGCCCCAGCTCCCTCCTTCCTTGGGGAGCAAGGTGCTCCCCCAGCCCCCCTCCCATACCCTCATCTTACTCCTGCCTTCCTCTCTGCCCCTAGCTTTGTCATCAACTTCAAGGTGGGATCCTCTGGGGACGTGGCTCTGCACATTAACCCCCGCATGACCGAGGGCGCAGTGGTTCGGAACAGCTTTCTGAATGGCTCCTGGGGATCTGAGGAGAGGAAGGTCCCCTACAACCCGTTTGGTCCTGGACAGTTCTTTGATGTGAGTCTGGGGCCTCTTTCCCTGCTTCCCTCCGAAGCGTCTGTCCTGGCCCTGGCCTCATGCCTGCCCTTCTCCCTGCAGCTGTCCGTTCGTTGTGGCGCAGACCGCTTCAAGGTCTATGCCAACGGCCAGCACCTCTTCGACTTCTCCCATCGCCTCTCAGCCTTCCAGAGGGTGGACTTGGTGGAGATCCACGGTGATGTCACCTTGTCCTACGTCCAGATCTGATCTATCCCTGGGGCCATAACCCTTGGGAACACAGAGGAAGATCCTGTAGGACCCTTTCTAAGCCCCTAATAAAATGTCTGAGGGTGTCTCATGAGTGTATGTGACTCCTTTCACTTCCCTCATTGTCTCTTTCTTTTTGATTCAGTCATGGCCTGTCCATTCAGCCATCCAGCCATCTGGTCATCCATTTTCTCATCATAATAAATCTAGGCCTTTGAGTGTATCAACCCATTCACTCCTCACAATGCCAGTAGGTAGGAACTATTACTATCTTCCATGTGTAAATGATGAAGAAACAGGCAAAGAAAAATGAAGTTCACTGCCTAAGGTCACAGAGTCCATAAACGGCAGAACCAGGATTCAAATCAAGGTGGTCTGGCTCCCAAGGCTACGTGCTCAACCACTGTGTAGTCTTGTAGTGGGAATTCCTAATAATGTACTTTTACAGCCTTGAGAAATTTCGCAGAAATAGCACCTGAAAAAACAGTATATATTAAGAAATCATGTTAATGACTATCTTTCATGTTTTTCTTAAGAATAATCACCTTGTTGCAAACCCTAAGGCCAGACCCAGAAGGGAGTATGACTGGGATCATGAAAGCATGGACCTTGAGACACCGGGTTGGCACCAGGCATGAACGCTGCCTACGTACTTGCTAATTGTTCACGAGACTAGCCCAGAAGGGAACGGCCTGGGATAAACACAAGGAGATCTGGACTAAGTCAGTGTAGTTCATTAAGTTTAGAAGTACGTAATTAACATAACATGTGTCTTGAGAAAGATAAGATCTGAGAAAGTCTTGTTGTCTGCAATTAGGAATAAAAGCTGGACTCAGAGTGGACTCTGCCCCTCAGTCCAATAGAGGTTGCAGTTCCCCTGACCCATTGCACCAGATTTCATGTTCTGTCTTCATTCTCTTATTGTCTCATTCATTCACCTAGTCTAGTTCTCAAACAGTTCTACATCGCAATCTCCTGGGGAGCTTTTAAAAAATATTGATATCCCAACCCATGATTAGATTAAACTATATAAAAACTATATAAAAATAGTTATTAAACTATAGTTTAATAGTTTATATTAAACTATATAAAAATACCATTTTTGTAGGTTTAAAAGTGCTTGAATATCAATCATTCCGTATGTTCCAGCCTGGTATATCAGTAGCAGGTTCCAGGCATCAATATGTTCATTTAGTTCTCCAGATGATTCTGTGGATTTGTCAGACTCTGATAGAAGATGTTCTGGGGGCCCTCAGACCCTGGATGGATGCTAGGAGGAGTCAGGAAGGGAGGAGGGATGACCTGGGCAACCTCCAGACCGGGGCTCCTCCTTCTGGACTCTCTCTTGTCGCACTGAACAGTCACTGCCCAGGAATGGCCATGGAGATACACATCAGACGTGAGCCTAGAGGGGCTTAGGGAGAGGGGCCCCCAGAGAGCTGGGGAGGTCGTGTCTGGTTTTGTATCACTGCGGCAAAATGTCTGAAGAAATAATGGCTGCAAACTTACCCAATTTCATGGAAGACATTAGATTCTAGATCCAAGAAGCTCAATGTGCTGCAAGGAGGATAAATACAAAGAGATCCGTACCTAGACCCAGCACAGTCAAACTGCTGGAAGGAGGAGAAAGGACAAGGACAGTTTTGAAAGCTGCAAGTGAAAAACAGCTCCACACAAACAGGGGAACAGCATGTGTTTACAGAAACAACTAACTGTTCACAGAAACACTGGAGGCCAGAATGCAGCTGAATGACATATTCAGAGTGCTAAAGAAAAGAAAACTGTCAATAATTCTATATTCAACAAAACTAGATTTTAAAACTGAAGGCAAGGGACTTCCTGGTGGTCCAGTGGTTAAGAATCCTCCTGCCAATGCAGAGGATGAGGGTTCAATCCCTGGTTGGGGAACAAATTCTCACATGCCCCAGGGCAGCTAAGCCCACGGGCCACACCACAGAGCACTCTGTAACCCATTTGCCACAACTACAGGGAAGCCAGCGTGCTGCAACAAAGGGTCCTGCAGGCCACAGGAAGGTTCCGCATATCACATAAGACCCAACACAGCCAAAAATAATAAAATAGCTCAATAAATATAAAAAAACAAAACTGAAGGCAAAAGAAAGACATTCTCAGGTAGACAAAAATCAGTTCATTGTGAGCTGATCTACCCTGTTGGAAATGCTAAAGAAAGTCCTTCACTTTGAAAGAAAATGACATCACATCCGCAGGAAGAAAGAAATGAAGAATCCTAGAAATTATAAATATGTGGATAAACATTTTTTAAAATGAATATTTTTCTTTGTTTTTTTTTTCTTTAAAAATGTGATTATAAAAGTGGAAGTTATAACACTATGTTGTAGAGTGCATAACATATATGGATGTGATGTAACAACAGTAGCACAAAATAAGGTAGGAAATGGAGATAGGTTGGAACAAGTCTGCTATATTTTATTGGAATTCAATATGTATTAACCTAAAGTTGACTGTGATAATTTACAGTGTAAATATTGTCGTCCCTAGAGTGACCATTTGAGAACCAGCTTTCCAAATATATAGTTTTCCAAAAAATCAACAGAGGAATTTAAATAGTGTGCTAAAAGTTGTTTAACACGGAAGAAGATAGTGAAGGAGTCACAGAGAGTGAAAACAGACAGCAAGACGGCAGCCGTAAAGCCAACCATATCAATCATGACCTCAAGCGTGAATGAAATAAACATTCCAACCAAAAGTCAGAGACCATCTGTGGTAGTTAGCTTCCAAAGTGGCCTCCAACGATACTCACACCCTTGTGTGAACACCTCCCAAACTACCAGTGTTGCTGCGTGTGACTAGAGGAATATGGCAGAAGCAGCGGCACAAACTGGGTTATGAGACCCTGCAGCTTCTGTCTTAGCTTGTTCTGTTGCCGACACTTTTCCATCACTCCTCCCCGAGGAGTCAGTAACTTCTTGAACAGTCCTCGGTAAGTGTTCATGTGGCGAGAGACTGAACTCCTGCCAGCACTCACATGTGTGAGCCCTCTTTGGAGAAGCTCTTCCAATCCCAGTCAAGCCTTTAGAATAGGGGTTGCAAACTTTTTCTATAATGTTCTGTTGTTTAGTTACTAAGTCGTGTCCAACTCTTTGCCACCCCATGGACTGCAGCTGGCCAAGCTCCTCTGTCCATGGGATTTTCCAGGCAAGAACACTGGAGTGGGTTGCCATTTCCCTCTCTAGGAGATCTTCCCAACCCAGATTCAAACCAGAGTCTCTTGCACTGGTGGGCAGATTCTTTACTGCTAAGTTGCCAAGCCACATAGTAAACCTGTTAGGCGTTGTGGGTGACCTGAAAAATTCCTGAAATCCACTGGTAAAGCACAAAAGCAGCCAATAGGCAATATATAAATGAAAGAGCATGACTATGTCCCAGTAAAACTATTTATGGACACTGAAATGTGTATTTCACATCATTTTCAGTGTTGTGAAATATTCTTTTTTTTTTTTTTTTCACTTTTTCCCAGCTATTTTAAAGTGTGGAAATCATTTTTAGATTGTGAGTCTTACAAATACCGGCATTGGGTGGATTTAGCCCACTGCCATAGTTTGCCAAAACTTCTTTCGGATGATAGTAACTTCACTGATAGTTTGACTGTAGCTTCATGAAAACTCAGCACCACAACCACCTAGTTAAGCCACTCCTGGACTCCAAACTTCAGAAACGGCAAGACAATAAATATGCGTTGTTTTATGATGTTAATGGGATAATCTGTTATGAAGCAATAGATAATAATACACCGTCAGCCTGAATAAGAAAGTCAGACCCAAGCATACGCTTATTTGTACTTTAGATCTAACTTTTTAGACATAAAAAAGTTGAAAGTAAAAGGATAAGAAAAATACCATGCTAACAATAAGCATAAGAGAGTGAGGACAAAATTGGTATCAGTGCAATAGATGTTAAAAAAATTTTACTAGAGACAAAGAAGAACATTTCATAATGATACAAGGGTCAATACATCAAATATACACATCAAAGATACACATGTAGGGAACTGCCTAGAGCTCCAGTGGTTAGGACTTGGCGAGTTCACCGCAGCGGGGCAGGGATTCGATCCTTGGTCAGGGAACTAAGATCCTGCATCCCCAGAGGCATGGCAAAGACAAACAAAAAACAATAAAAACCCCCCAAACACACGTTTATTGCTAAGTGACAAAACCAAGGTGAGTAGGTGGAGAGCTCAATTTTATGCAGGGAGGGGTGGGAAAACTGCATATGCATGAGTTTAGGAGTATAGAGAGGACTTCCTTGGTGGTCCAGTGGTTAAGAATCTGCCTTGTAATGCAGGGGACACTGGTTCCACCCCTGGTCTGGGAAGATTCCACGTGCCAAGGGACAACCGGGCTGGTGTGCCACGAATACTGAAGCCCACATGCCCCAGAGCCCATCGTCCACAAGAGAAGCTATCACAACTAGAGTAGCCCGAGCCCCGGAGCTAGACAGTAGCCCCGCTCACCACAACTAGAGAGCAGCAATGAAGACCTGGCACAGCCAAAAAGTAAGTAAATAATAAAATATTTTTATATATTAAAAAGGTAGATAATAAAACATTTTAAAACAAGAAGTACAGAGTTTTAGAAAGAAACACAAGAAATGAACACATTGGTAACAGAAGTTTATTCTTATAAAGGAGGACTTTCATATGCATGTTTTATATATTCATATTTTTCTGTTTTGAAATGACAAACACAGAAAGTTGTAAGCACAGTACAAACTTTTTTTTTCCTATATGTATTTGAGCGTTAGTTGCCAATATGTTGCCTGATCACCTTCAAATACTTTACTGGGTATTTCTACACAAACAAGAACATTCTCTTGCATGTCCACTGTAAGGCCACAGTGAAAATGAGGAAATCTACGTGGATGGATGCTGCTGCTACTGCTGCTAAGTCACTTCAGTCATGTCCGACTCTGTGTGACCCCATAGACGGCAGCCCGCCAGGCTCCCCCATCCCTGGGATTCTCCAGGCAAGAACACTGGAGTGGGTTGATGGATAACTATCACCTATTCTGAAGACCCCAATCGCATTTACCATGGTGCCAATGACTACTTTTCACTGCAAACTTGGAAATTTGTATCATAAGTGTATGTGTGTACATGTGTGTTTAGTTGCTCAGTGGTGTCAGACTCTTTGTGACCCCATGGACTGTAGCCCGCCAGGCTCTTCTGTCCATGGGGATTCTCCAGGCAAGAATACTGGAGTGGGTTGCCATTTCCTCCTCCAGGGTATCTTCCCGACCCAGGGATCAAGTCTGGGTATCTTGTGTTGCATGCAGATTCTTTACCATCTGAGCCACCAGATCTCTTCTGTGTGTGTGTGTGTGTGTGTGTGTGTGTGTGTGTGTGTGTGTGTACATGTCTCAGGTAGCTCAGATGGTAAAGAATTTGCCTGCAATGCGGGAGACCTGGATTCGATCCCTGGGTTGGGAAGATCCCCTAGAGGAGGGCATGGCAACCCACTCCAGTATTCTTGCCTGGAGAATCGCCAGGGACAGAGAAGTCTGGCAGGCTACAGTCTGTGGGGTCACAGAGTCTGACAAGACAGAGCGACTAAGCACAGCAGGTATATATCCTTGAACAGGCAAAAACAAAAACAAAAACATGAGCCCAGGGGACCAGGGGAATTCAGACTTTCCCGGGTCTTCCACTGGGAGAGGGGAGCCTTCATTCCACGATTCATCCAGAGACACACTCTCAAGAGCCAGACCTGGGGTGGGGTGACTTCAGCCGAAGGGTCTCAAGGGGCAGAAGAAATGGGTCCAGAAATGGCTGAAGCCCGGCGGGGCAGGGCTTGGTCTTCCCATCACCCTAGGTTCAGTCGGTAGCCAGTCCCAGCTTGCTGAGCCTCTGTTCTTAAGCCGAGGCTCAGCAAGTTTTAAACTTCTGTAGCGAACATGGAATTTTCCAGGCAAGAACACTGAAATGGGTTGCTATTTCCTATGCCAGGGGATTTTCCCAACCCAAGGATCAGAACCCACGTCTCTTACATCTTCCATGGACACGGAAGCTAGGTGCATCCCGCCAGAGGCGCGGCCCCGGACTTTTCCAGAACCCAGCCCAGCCCTCCGTGCGCGGCTGGCACCCTGCACCCTCCCGGTTCCATCTGCAGGTGACAGCCCCGGCAGCTGCGAGCGCCTCACTGAGGGGGTTGGGGGTGATCGCGTGGCCCTGGCTACCCCCGCCCCCCACCAGAGCCCTTCAGTGGCGGCCCAGAGAACCCCTGAAATCAGATAATCCCAACCTGGAGGTTGCGGGGTGGGAGCAGTGGGGGGAGACTGGGCGTCTGCAGGGACCCAGCTCCCCCTTTCCCGTAGAATCTCGGGTAAGACCGGGTAGTGGGGTGGGACGCTCGCGGCCTTTGGGTGAGCCCAGGAGGACGAAGTGTGTGGACCCACTCGACATGGGAGACTCGCCCTTCGCGTCCCGCCTCTCCTCCGCCGGGAGGCTGGCGCTCCAGTGCGCTTCTGCCCCGAGGCACAAAGGGCGGGAGCCTGTCCCGACCCGACTGCCAGAAGTCTGGGAAGCAGGCGAAGTCCGATTTGCTTCCGAACCGCTCGTGAAGCCAACTGCAGCCGCCTGGAGGTGGGGGAAGCTGGGGAAAGACAAGAAGCTGGGAATCCGCGCAGGGAGCCTGAGATTCACTCACCTGAGGTCCCCAAGGGACCTGATTGCAGACGAACCGATTGGGGGGTCTGTTACACCCCCGTAAGGGGGCGCCAAGGGAAGGCGTGTGTGTGTGTGGTGTGTGTGTGTGTGTGTGTGTGTGTGTGTGTGGATGGGCTCAATCGCTCGGTCGTGTCCAACACTTTGCGACCCCATGGACTACAGGCTTTTCTGTCCATGGGATTTCCCAGGCAAGAACACTGGAGTGGGTTGCCGTGTCCTCCGGGGATCTTCCGACCCTGAGATTGAAACCGCGATTCCTGCCTTGGCAGGCTGCTGGAGCCACCAGGAAAGGCAAGGGAGGGCTCAGAAAGGGAAAGTCGCTCCGTGTGTCCGACTCTTTGCGACCCCATGGACTTTATGGTCCATGGAAATCTCCAGGCCAGAATCCTGGAGTGGGTAGCGTTTCCCTCTTCCAGGGGATCTTCCCAACCCGGAGATCGAACCTAGGTCTCCCGCATTTCGGGTGGATTCTTTACCAGCTGAGCCGCAAGGGAAGCCCAAGAATACTGCAATGGGTAGCCTATCCCTTCTGCAGTGGATCTTCCCGACCCAGAAATCGAACCCGGGTTTCCTGCACTGGAGGCGGATTCTTTACTCAGTTATCAGGGAAGCCCATGAGGGAGGGTCCCTCCAAACTCGTATCGGCTCACCCTCATCGCACTACCACCTGGCTGCTCCGCAAAGTGCAGCAGGAAGGCGAGTCAAAGCCCCACCCCCACCAGATCGCGACCCTCCCTAGGCTCCTAGGGACAGCACCTGCCTTGTTCTGGGAGATCTAGGCCTAGACCCGCCCCCGCTAGGGCATTGCTGTGTGACCTTTAATCAGTGTCTTCACCTCTCTGAACCTGCTACTCGCGTCCATATGAAAGAGACACTGACACAAGAGAGGCGCACGGATGAGCGACTAAGGACTTTATTTGCCATCCAAGACCCCTGCCCCCGGTCTCCGCCCGCCGTCCTGGGAAGGCTCAGAAGATCTTCACCAGCTCCAGCTGCAGGTCCCCGCCCACCTCCAACGCGCGCACGCGCCCTGGCGGGATCCGGTACCGGAAGTGGTGGTATTCAGAGTCTGCGATCACCGCCTGCAGGGGCGAGGGGGTACTTAAGGTTCCCCAGGCAACTACGGGGTCATTCCCGCCTCGTATCCACGCGTTGTGACCTGGACACTCAGGGAACCCTGTCAGGCCCCAGGGTCTCTTTGGGGAAATGGCTACTGTTCACTGTAACCCAGTGTCCTGAGGATTAAATGAATTTATTGTTGACACCTGAGTGCTTTTAAGGTTTAGCTGTGCATGTTGTCGCCACATTGCTGGGGTTCATTGCCTCCCTCGACGTGCAGATTGGAAGTGAAGACTGCCTGGGTGGTAGCGGATCTGCAGCGACCACCCCCTGCACTTTCCCTGTCTCCCAATCCATCCATTCTCCTGCCCCAGAGCCGCTACCTCGGTCTCCAGTGGACAGGGAATAGAATCCAGGATGTCTACACCTCCCGGCTGGAAACCCACCTTTTGGGGACTTGGCTCTCCCTCTCTGGTCCTTGGCACTGCTACACGCCTGCTCTCTGACACCAGTGTGCTTGTGCCAGGGGAGGTGAGGAACTGGGGAGGCCCTGCCCAGCCTTGGCCACACCTTTGCTGCCAACCTCTGCCAGGGGCCTTCCTGGCCTTGCCAAGGGAAGAGATGTGGGTGTCGGAGCCCGCCCTATGGAAGAGACGCACCTTGAAGCCTTCTTCGGTGGCAATGAGGAGGACGTCGAAGGGCTGCCCTCGCTGGAAGGGAATGCCTGAGCCCCGCTCCTCTGCACCCCAGGTGCCGCGCTCCAGGGTGTTGAAGACCACCGTGGACTCGTCCAGGCGGGGGTTGAAATGCAGGGCGGCATCACTGCCTGGTTCCTCACTGCACAGCAGGTTCACGTAGAACCTGCAGGTGGTGGAAGAGAGGGGCATCCAATAGAGAATTAACCCTACGCCAGAGCATATTTAGAGGGACCTGAGAGCCACACCAGGGGAAAAGGGGTGATGGACTGGAGGCCATGGACACACATCCACCTAGACCAGGGCCTGGGTCCCCCTCATTTCCAGAGTCTGAGAGGACCAAGGAGTCAAGGTCCTGAAGACGAGGGTGCTCCCGGTTCCCAGAGGGCTGAGAACAAGATGAGGGATCCCAGTATTCCCAGGCACTGTAGATTCTCAGAGATCCTGAAGATTCGACCCAAGTAGTGGTAGGATTGATTGCTTATGCCTTCCATATGCCCAGGGCACCTCTGATTCACAGATGGTATTTCCAAAGTGGCTGTGGACTCTGACTGGAAGTCATATGATTGCCCTGGAATGCCCAGATTCTTGGAATGATGTAGGGTCCCCACCTGCACAGTCATGGGACAGATAAGTGAAGACATCAGATTCCAGAAGGACAGAAATAGCCTGGGGATTCCAAGATCCTCATGGGCAAAGTTGGCCTGGGGCTTTGTTCTCTGGGCTGTAAAAGTGGGGTTCACTGAGCCTGGAAACCTCCCTCCCGTTACTGCTGAGGCTCGGGGGTCTCACCTGCCAGCCTTGTCGGGGACTAAACCACGAATTCTCAACACGGTGCCCACTCGGATGCCCTCGGGCAGCGCGGTCTTGTGGGGGACGTTCTGCAGCAGCCAGAGTGGATCAGGGAGGCAGAGGAGAGAGACAAGTGGGTCAGCTGTGGGGAGAACATGAGCAGGACCCAGAGCAGCAGAATCAGAGAGCAGAAAGGGCACAGAGACACGGGAGAGAGAGCCGGGGCGCAGAGGAGCACAGGGACTCAGCAGGCAGATACTCAGAGGGACAGGAAGATAGACAGCAGGGGGAGCCAGTGGGGGGAGGGGTGGGAGCATGGGGATGGATTGGGTGAGCCCAGAAACCACAGCCCAGAACATCCTGGCACACCGGGACACCCACTTTCTCCTTGAAACAGGAGCCCTCAGCCAAGCCCCAGCCCCTCCCCTCTGCCAGTGCAGCCTTGGGTCCAAACCCCTCAAGCCCCCACACCTCGAGTACTCACAAAGCTCCCGGCCATGGCTGCAACAGCGGGATGGCAGTGGCGGTGGGGGTATGGCTGCTGGGACCTTAAGTCAAAGCAGGGCGTGCCTGGCCCTGGTGACTCACCCTTTCCACACCCACCACCCACACCTGGCACAGACCCTGGCCCTGGGGCCATGCTGGCCCAGCACCCTCTTTCCAGGGCCTCTGATGCCCCTGCCGTCCTGAGGGTTCCCAGGTGTACGGTCCCTCCCCTTTGAGTTAATAGTGATAGGAACAGTTAACTAATAATAACCATAACAGCACAGCGTGGAAGGCTTGTTGAGACACCATCCCTCCAGCCCTACCTTCCTGCTGCCTGGTGGAGAGAGAAGGCTCTCACATCCATTTCATCATGGAAAACCTGAGTCCTGAGAGGTGAAGCCGTGAGCTGAAACTCTGCGCCCTCTCTCCCTGGTTAGGACCTGCTGCCTAGGGCTAAGGATGGGTGTCCCCTGAAATTCCAGTTGATGCTTCTGTAATAATAATAACCATGGCACCAGGATAATGACAGGAAAGGCCACTAAGAGAGACAGGATATTCTGCCCAGTGGTCAAAGCTGTATCCTTGGTGCCTAGTGCAGTGCCTGGCACACAGTAAGTGCTCAGTAAATGTGGATGAAAGTAAGAAGGAAAGGTAATGAGAAGTGCCACTGACAAAGCCTCTGGCTTGCCTAGCATGTGGGAGAGACCACCGATCTCCGACAGGCCACTGAGCATAGGGCCAGTGATCACCCTTATCTGACAGACAAGGAAACTGAGGCTCAGAAAGGAGAAGCAGTTTGCCCGAGAAACACAGCTAAGCAGAACCATGTAGCCTGTGTGTCTGGCTTTCTTCATCTCTGGAAGCTCCTCTCTGGTTTATTCTGTCTGCAGGATGCCCTGGACCCCCTGTGTCTCTGGCTGCCCTGTGTCTCAGTCTCCCCCTGTCTCTGACTCTCTCACGTGTGCCTGTCTGTTTCTCTTCTTTGAGCCTCTCTCCTTCCAAAATTGCTTCTTCTCTCCCACCTGGTGTTCAGGACCAGGGATGGGGGAGGGGGAAGAGGACCACCCAGACTCAGTTCAAAGGAGATAAAAAAGTGGGAACCCCAGGTCCATTTCCAGTTCCCACAGCCCAAGACTCCAGGAAGAGAACACAGGTATGAAGGGTGGGGTGAGAAAGAAAATCCTGGAAAGGGTTTGAGGCTAGAGGCAGATGGGTCCCCCTAGGGTAAAGCAATTGGAGAGTCATTCTCTATTGACTCAAACTCCAAGATGAGAATAGCAGGACAATAAAGGGAGGAATCTGGGCTCTGCTCAGACCAGATATTTCTCGTTTCTGAAGTCAGGAGACCTCCCTGATCACGTGTGCACAGAAAAGGGTCCTTGCAGGCCAATGGGGGAGCAATGTCAAGGGATGCTCTACCCAGAAGCCTTTGTGGAGATCAGGTTCTGGAAGGCAGGGAACAGGAGAGGTGGGAGCGAGCAGAAACTCCTCCTAGCAGCTTGCTGCTGCTGCTGCTACGTTGCTTCAGTCGTGTCCGACTCTGTGTGACCCCATAGATGGCAGCCCACCAGGCTCCCCCGTCCCTGGAATTCTCCAGGCAAGAATACTGGAGTGGGTTGCCATTTCCTTCTGCAATGTATGAAAGTGAAAAGTGAAGTCGCTCAGTCGTGTCCGACTCCTAGCAGCTTAGCAGCCCACAGCTCCGTGTCCCTCTCCCCACCCCACCCACCCTCCCAGTTGGTACCCCACCCAGCAGAGGGAGAAGAGGCCTGGGGCCAAGCCAGGAATGGAGATTTTGGGTGGAGACAAGACAACTCAGGAGTTGGTCCACCGCCCTCAGCCTCTCAGGCCTGCCAGCCTCCCTCCAGCCCCATCACCACACAGTTGGTACAGCTGGGGGTGGGGGCGTGGCAAGTGTCTCAGATAGGGAGGGTGGGCAGCTGCATTTAGGTGAGGGCTGCAGGCACCCCTGTTTGGCAGAGAACAAAATGGGCTTAGAGAGAGCCAGCCTTTCTCCAAGGCCTCATGGTCTGTGTGCCAAGGACACCCCACATCGTGATTTTAATTAGAGAGAATAGTAGGATTTGAGGTGGTAACACCAGCATCTATTCGGGTGGAGAGTTTCCCAGAATGATGGGTTCTGTTACTCTGATCCATAATCGTGTCCCCTTTGCAGGCCTCCTTCCATCCATTGCTGTGTATCCCGGTAGCTCATCTTCGTCTTGATTTCTTCATTGTCTCTGGCTGTTTCTTCACATGCTGCCAACCTGTACGTCCAGACTTTTTTTGATGTTTGGTCAGATATTTGCATTCAATCTGTTATCAGTTTGATTGCTGGTTCATTTCTCATAACTCAGATATGGGCACCCTGGATGTATTCTTAGTCATTTATGTTATCTTCTGTCAGTTCTGGAATAATACGCTTGGTAGCACTTTTTTTTTCCACTTCTAAATAAGCTGGGCTTCCCTGGTGCCTCAGGTGGTAAAGTGTCTGCCTGCAATATGGGAGGCCCAGGTTCGATCCCTGGGTTGGGAAGATCCCCTGGAGAAGGAAATGGCAATCCACTCCAGTGCTCTTGCCTGGAAAATCCCATGGACAGAGGAGCCTGGTAGGCTACAGTTCTACCAGGGGTCCAAAGAGTCAGACACAACTGAGCAACTTCACTTCAGTTCAAATAAGTGGTGAACATGCTTATTTCCCAAGACTTTTTGTTTTCCCAAGCTGTATGTCACATTCATAAATTATCCAGATTTTAACAGAATACTTCCCTGAGTCTTGACAATATACAGACCTGGGCAGCCACTACCCCAATTAAGGTTTAATCAAGGCAGCTTGACCCCCTCCACCTGCCCCAGGCCACAGTGTCATTCCTCAGCAGTTAGGAGCCAACTTGTTCATTTGCCATGAAAATAAAATTTTTTTTTAAATGGAAATAATTTTTTTTTAATGGATGCCCAGCGGGCTGAGCATGCTGACTTTCCTCTCCTTCAGAAATAACTGGGGCAAAAAATAAATCTTAATTGCACGCATGGTGGTTGTAGCAATTGACAATCCCAGGCTCTGTCCATGACAGCTTCTTGATGACTTTAGGTCAATTTTCATATTCAGTGAAGATAATTCAGGGGCTGCTTTGGTTTTGTAAATTAGTTAACCAATGAGGAAAGTGACACGTTTTCAAAATCTGATTAAAGCCCTGCCATGCTTGGCTTGCAGGATCTTATTCCACCACCAGAAACTGACCTCAGACCCTCAGCAGTGAAAACACCACACCGAGTCTTAATCACCGGGCCCCCAGGGAATGAGGGGAATGCTCCCAAATCTGACTCTTCCTTAAGCAATTAAGTCCATTGGATATCTTTTAGTTTTATTTATAAAGATAGTAAGTTGTACCAATCCAATCACTTGCTAAGGAGGAGAATTTTCAGTCATAGTTGGAGGGGGAGGGGACTGAGGGGCACTGCTCCCCTAGGGCTGGATCAGCTGGGATATCAAAAGGAACCCTGAGAAGAGTGCCCAGTAGAGGCTGACTCTCGGGATAAGAGTAAAGGGAGGAGCCCAACCCCACCTGGGAGGAGATGTCCATGCAGGGCAAGGGGGCAGCCGGATGAGAGTCGGAGGGGAGGAAATGCCCTGCGGGTGTCATGGATGGAGGCAGGTACAAATTTGGACCAAAGAAATGCACCATGATGCTGAACTGGAATTTGAGGTGTCCTTTTGAACTAATGATTTTATGAGTTGGAGGGCTTTTTTGAAGAGGGTTCTTTCAATTTTTTAAAAAAATTCTGTTAAAATAGAAAACCATGGAATTTATTTTATTTTTTTTTTTTTTTGGCTGGTAGGCTTGCAGGATCTTAGTTTCCCAACTAGGGATTAAACCAGCACCCCCTGCATTGGAAGGAAAAGTCTCAACCAGGCAAGTCCCTTTCAACCATTTCTTTAGGTTTATTTATTTTTAACTGAAGGATAATTGCTTTACAGTATTGTATTGGCTTCTACCAAGCATCAGCATGAATCAGCCATAGGTTAACCGTGTCCTCTCCCACTTGAACATCCTTCCCACCTCCCTCCCAATCCCACTCCTCCAGGTTGTTACCAAGCCTCAGTTTGAGTTTCCTGAGTCATTAACGGCTTTTTAAAGGTACAGTTTGGACTTTCCCTGGTGGTCTAGAAAATAAGACTCCATACTCCCAGTGCCTAGGATGTAGGTTCTATCCCTGGTCGGGGGAACTAAGATCTCACATGCTAGGCGTGCAGGGGTGGAAGAATAAAAATTAAAAAAATAAATGTACAGTTCAGCGGCACTAATGGTAGAGAATCCCCCCGCCAATGCAGGAGATGCAAGAGACGTGGGTTCCATCCCCAGGTAGGGAAGATCTCCTGGAGTAGAAAGTAGTAAACCACTCCTGTATTCTTGCCTGGAAAATTCCATGGACAGAGGAACCTGGTGGGCTATAGTCCATGAGGCTACGAAGATTTGGACACGACTGAACACACACACACACAAGCATATTCACATTGAATATCCCCAGATGAGGACTTGGAGAGCAATGGAGACAAGAAGAACCTCCCTGGAGGTGGAGCCAGAGCCAGCCTTTGGTCTTCATGTCCAGTGGGCTTGACCTATGCCATGGGCCAGTGTCTGCTACAAGTTTCCATGCTCTCCTGTTTCTGAATAAGAAGCTTCTCCCACCTTAGTGTATTGGGTGTCTGGGCCCAGACTCAGCTGGGCTTGTCAAAGAGGAATATAACTTCCATCAAAATCCTGGTGTTGGACACGGAGCTTAAACTTGTCTGCTCTAAGACAGGGAGGTGAATGGTCTGGGTAGGAGAAGAACAGTACATTTGAATCTCATTGTGGCCAAAGGGGTCGACTGTAGCAGGGAGCACTGTTGACCATCCACTATTCATTATCTTTCATTCTTTCTTTCTTCCTTACTTCCTCCCTCCCTTCCTCAGTTATTTCTTTCTCTTTTTGGCACCTTGCACAGTCTCCACAGTCAAAGCTCCGAGTCTTAATCACTGGACCTCCAGGGAATTCCTATCACTTTCTTTCTTAGTCAAAGACTCTTGACTCAATCCAGGATGGCAGTGTGGCTGTTCCAGTGACTTTGGTTGTGAAGCTGATTGCCCCAAAGCCTTGCAGCTTCAGATGACCATTGGGGGTGGGGCTCATGGCTGCTGTAGGTCAAGAGTCTGGATGGGGCACATGGGAATGGCTTGTCTTAGTCCATGATGTCTGGGCAACCTCTAGTGCTAGAGGCTGGGATCATCTGGGCCACCTGCGCTTACCCTCCCTAGGAAGCCTGAGCATCCTCAGAGAAGCCGGACTACCTCCAAAAGCTAGTACCCTTTCAGCTAACCTGGTAAAACCTGCCTCTTTGTTTCCTTTTAAAGATTTAAAATTTTTTTTAACATTTACAGGATTTGAATAGATATTAATATGATGTGTGTCAATTGCTACTTTATTAACTTATGTATTTTTATCGGAATTTAGTTGCTTTAAAATGTTGTCTTAGTGTCTGCAATACAGCATAGTGAATCAGCTGTATGTTTACGCATAGCCCCTCTTTTTTGGATTTCCTTCCCATTTAGATCACCACAGAGCACTGAGTAGAGTTTCCTGTGCTGTGCAGTAGGTTTTCATTAGTCATCTGTTTTATACATAGTATCAATAGTGTATACATGTCCCTCCCGATCTCTCAATTCATTCCACCCTCCCTTTGCCCACTTGGTGTCCATACCTTTGTTCTCTACATCTGTGTCTCTATTTCTGCTTTGCAAGTAGGTTCATCTGTACCGTTTTGCTAGATTCCTCGTCTATGTGCTAATGGATGGTGCTTGTTTTTCTCTTTCTTACTTCATTTTGTATATCACTCCCTAGGTCCATCCATTATTTATAAAAGATTATAAATAAATAATCTATTCATTGCTCCTTCTGGATTTTCTGTAGGGAAAATATATTGATATTATTATTGATAATAACATATTGATATTATATATGGACTCCCACTCAGGGTGCCACAGGTGACACTGGTTTAATCCCTGGGTTGAGAAGATCCCCTGGGGAGGAAATGGCAACCCACTCCAGTATTCTTGCCTGGGAAATCCCACGAACAGAGAAGCCTGGTGGGCTTCAGTCCACGGGCTCGATAAGAGTCGGACACCACTAAAGCAACTGAACGGGCACACACAAAGAGGAAGAGGCTGTAGCTCTCTTGCGTCTCCTCGCCTCCTCCCTACTGCTGAGTTCACGTGCCCTCTTACCATTTACCAGCAGACTTATAAAGTCATCGTGGCTAGAGCAGTGTTCAGTGTTCGTATTCGTGTGAGTCTGTTGACACAATTCTCCAGCCAGCCATGTCGTGTATCTGTGAAGGTTCTCCTCTGTGTATAACTTTATGTTCTCCCTGGAATTACCAATCATCTTGTTTTGTATTTGTTTAGCTTTCTCTGTGCATGCGTGCTCAATTGTGTCTGACTCTGTGACCCCATGGGCTGTAGCCCATCAGGCTTCTCTGTCCATGGAGTTTTCCAGGCAAGAATACTGGAGTGGGTTTCCTCCTCCAGGGGATCTTCCTGACCCGGGGATCGAACCCATGTCTCCTGCATCTCCTTCACTGCAGGCGAATTCTTTACCTCTGAGCCACAGGGGGAAGCCTTCAGTGCTTTCAGATGCACCGCATTTTCCATCAGTTTCACTTTCTTGGAGATTTTGCCCGAAACTTGCCTTCACTCCAGTCCTCTATTTCCTCCTCGGTGGAAAGGTGGTTGAAGCTCCCAGGTAGCTGTCTTTGTGCACAGCTGTCACTTCTCAGCCTCACATTTTTAGTCCTGGAGAAGCACCTGGTGCTATGGATTCCTGGGCTGGGCTGTTCCGCAGTTCTGAATTAATGAGTTTCTCCTCTACTTTTTCAACTCCAGCCTAGGATTCAGTTTCTGGGGTCTACTAAGTTACTATATATTCAGTACCTAAATTTGTCTTCTCTCTCCTTTTCTTTGTCCCTGAGGGTTTACACCTTTAAAAAATCCTTTAGGGACTTCCATGGTGGTCCAGTGGCTAAGACCCTGTGCTCCCAACGCAGGGGTTCCTGGTTCAATCCCTGGTCAAGGAACTAGATCCTGTGTACTGCAGTTAAGACCCAGCACAGCCAAATTAATTAATTAAAATATTTTCTAAAAATCCTTTAAAACATAATGGTTTAGGGCCAGAAGTCTGAGATCATTTTTTTTTTGGGTCGGCATCTCCTGACTACGTGAACTGAAGACAGTTGCTTTTCTCTTTATGTTGGTAAACCAGGGGTAACAGCGGTCCCTACTGCAGAGATAAGATGAGAGTGAGAAGCTAAACGGTGAATGTCGATAAAGTGCCTAGAGCTGTGTGACACACACCAGGATATGCCGTTTGCACTGGAGTGGCTGCTGCTAGTCGGGTTCAGAAAGGGAGTCACATTATACACTATTGCTGGTTAGCACATCACTCCAACCTAGAAGCTTAAAATACCATTTCCTTTTGCTCAGGGATCCTGTGAGTGAGGAGTTCAAACAGGGTATAGTAGGGACAGCTTGTTTCTGCTTCTCAATGTCGGGGGCCTTAGCTGGGAAGACTCAGTGGTTGGGGTTGATGTGAAAGCTTGGGGCTGGATCATCTGGAGGCTTATTCACTCAAAAGTCCATCTGTTAGTCAACGCTGGTGGTTGACTGGGATCTCAGCTGCATGGACCGGTGGACACGAACAATTTCTGGATGGCTTGTGCTTCCTCATAATATGGCTGCTCACATAGCAGCTCAGGGTTCCAAAAGGACCATCCCAGTGACAGGATGGCAGCCTTTCCTGACGCAGTCTCACTTCTGCTGTACTCCATTGATTGAAATGAGTCAGAAGCCCACCCTGACCCAAGCAGAGGTGCTGTAGGTTACCCATCCCCCCTCCGTGGGAAAGTTGGCAAAGTTGTATATCATAGAAAAGCCTGTGGGACATGAGATAGTCTTGTGGCCATCTTTGGAAACTACAATTCATCACATTCTGCAAACTTTTACATATCTATGTAAATTTTTATTTATTTATTTCTGGCTGTGCTGGGTCTTCGTTGCTGCGAGGGCTTTCTCTAGTCGCAGTGCGCGGCCTTCTCATTGTGATGGCTTCTCTTGTTGCAGAGCGTGGGCTCTCGGGTGTGTGGATCAGCAGTTTCGGCTCCAGGGCTCTAGAGCACAGGCTCAATAGTTGCGGTGCACAGGCTTAGTTGCTCTGTAGCATATGCCATCTTCCCAGACCAGGGACAGAACCCATGCCTCCTGCATTGGCAGGTGGATTCTTTACCACTGAGCCACCAGGGAAGCCCTCCTTTAAATAGATATATATTTGGCTGCATCAGGTCTTCGCTGCTCTGTGGCATGTGGGATCTTAGTTACCCAAGCAGGGATCAGACCTGGGTTCCCTGCAATGGGAGCATGGAGTCTTAGCCCCTGGGACACCAGGGAAAGGGAAGTCCCCCTTCCCTAGTTTTCTTGCCTACCGGGGCCGCAATGCTTGTAGATATTCAAATGACAGCAGATTATGGTCTGCACATCTCTTGTCTCGCCTGACTTCACGATCAGACTTTTGTAATGCACTTTGTTATTGTCAGAACGTCCCTGGTGTCTCAGATGGTAGAGAATTTGCCTACAGTATGGAGATCCGGGTTTGATTCCTGGGTCAGGAAGGAAGATCTGGAGAAGGGAATGGCTACCCCCTCCAGTTACCCCTGACCTGGAATTGAACTGAGGCTCCAGCAGTGAAAGTCCAGCAGAGTCTGAACCACTGGGCTACCGGGGAATTCCCAATATGTAAGTTTTTGTGTGGATATATGTTACCATTTTTCTTGGGTATATACCAAGAAAGGAAAAACAACCAAGGAATGGGGTTGTTGGTCACTGGGTAAGTTCACATTTAATCTTTGGGGAACTGCTGGAGTGTTTTCTATAGCTGCACTATTTTACATTCCCACCAGCAAATTAAGAGGGTTCCAGCTTCTCCATATCCTTCTTTAAGAAATATTTACTTATTTATTCGGCTGTGTAAAGTCTTAGTTGCGGCATGCAGGATCCAGTTCCCTGACCAGGCATCGAACGGCATGGAACCCAGACCCCTTGCACTGGGAGCTCGGAGTCTTAGCCACTGGGCCATCAGGGAAATCCCTTTCTCCATGTCCTTACCTGTACTTGTTATTATCTATCTTTTTTATTGTTGCCATCCTAGTGGGCTAAAATGATTCTTTTGTAAGATGTTAACTTTGATGTATGAAGTATGTGTAAAGTTTTAAAGAACTTTGGCATATTAAAATACCTAACTGAATAGCCTTGTGATTCCAACTTAAAGTATATAATTGAGTTATAGTTTATACTTGTGAATTTTACTTAACAATATGATCTCTGAAAACAGTGCTGGGACATTTAAAAGGACTACAGACTACTTAAGATTCATTATCTTTTTTCTTCTTTTTTTTTTTTAATTGAAGGATAGTTGATTTATAATGTTGTGTTGGTTTCAGGTCTACAGCAAAGTGATTCAGTGATAAATATAGGTGTGCATATATATGAATATATAGGGCTTCCCTGGTGGCTGCAATGCAGGAGACCTAAGTTCGATCCCTGGCTCAGGAAGATCCCCTAGAGAAGGGAATGGCTACCCACTCCAGTATTCTTGCCTGGAGAATTCCAGGGACAGAGGAGCCTGGTGAGCTACAGTCCATGGGGTCTTAAAAGAATCAGACATGGCAGGGCGAGTAACACTGTCACTTCACTTTCCTGAATATGTATATACATGAATTCTTTCTCAGATTCTTTTTCATTAGAGTTCATTACATGGTATTGAACACAGTTCCCTGTGCTATACAGTAGGTCCTTGTTGGTCACCTATTTTTAAAAGTAATTGTATTCATTTATTTGGCTGTGCTGAGCCTTCATTGCTGCAAGAGGGGTTTTCTCTGGTTGTGGCGAGCGGGGGCGACTCTGTAGCTGTGGTGCTCAGCCCCCTCACAGCTGTGGCTTCTCCTGTTGCCGAACACGGGCTCCAGGCCGCACAGGCTTAGCAGTTGCAGCACGCAGGCTCCAGAGCTAGGGCTCAGTAGTTGTGGCAAATGGGCTTAGTTGCCCCTTGGCGTGTGGACTCTTCCCCAAACCAGGGGCGGAACCTGTGCTCCCTGCATCGGTAGGCAGATTCCTTCCCACTGGGCCACTAGGGAAGCCTTATTCACCTATCTTATATGTAGTAGGGTGTATGTTAACCCCAAACTTCTAAGTCATCCCTCTCTCTCCCTTTCCCTTTGGTAACTATAAACTGGCTTTCTATGTCTGTGAAGACTCCCTATATTTTGATATCACTCAAACATTTGGAAACAATTGCAAACTTACAGATCAGTTGCAAATACAGGACTATGTAAGTCCGTTGCCAATAGACAGCCCCTCCACCCTTGAATACGCTAACGAGTGTGTGTGAGGGGTAAACAAGGACACTCACTCACACCCACCAACATCAGGGATTCACCCTAGAGCCCCTACTGCCACCTGACCTTCAGACCCCATTCCAGTTCTGCCTGTAGTGCCACCGAGTAGCTGGTAGCAGAGGACCCAGTTCAGAAGCTGGCACTGATTTGGTTGTCACTCCTTCTTAGCTTCTGTCCCCTTCAGTCTGGAACAGTTCCTCAGTCTTTCTTTGTCTTTCAAGACTTTGGCGTGTTAGGAGGTTACAGGTTGATGTTTCCTTGTCCTTCGATTTTGGGGGGCAGGAGCCTCACTGTGTGCACCTGTGAAGCTGCTCACAGCCTCCAGGTACGCTGTTGCTGGTGATGTGAACTCTGAGCATGTGATTCGCAGGACCTGCCAGGTTTCTCCACCATAAAGTTACCTTGTGGTCTTTCGTCAGTAGTAAACACTTCGTGGGGAAGCACTTAGAACTTAGTGCAAATATTCTTCATTCCATTGTTTATCATTTCTGTCCTTTCCTTATGCACATCTGCTACAGACTGAATGTTTATGTTCCTCCCCCTAAATCCCCATGTTGAAACCTAATCCCCAATGCCATGGTATTTGGAAGTGGAGCCTTTAGGAGGAAATAAAGGGCTTCCCTGGTAGCTCAGACAGTAAAAAATCTGCCTGCAAGGAAAAGACCCAGGTTCAATACCTGGATCCTGAAGATCCCCCGGAAGAGGGTATGGCAACCCACCCCAGTATTCTTGCCAGGAGAATCCCATGGACAGGGGAGCCTGGCAGGCTACAGTCTTCAGGGGTCACAAAGAGTCAGATACGACTGAGCGACTCATACACATAGGTCATGAGAGAGAGGCCTTATGAGTGGGACTGTCTCATAAAGGGACCCAGAGGGTCATCCCTGATGGTCCAGTGGTTAAGACTCCATGCCCCCCCTGCAGAGGGCCCAGCTTTGATCCTGGGTCAGGGAACTAGAGTCCACATGCCACAACTAAAGATTTTCCATGCTGTGATGAAGACCAAAGATCCCATGTGCCGAAACTAAGATCCGGCACAGCCAAATAAATATAAGTCTTTAAAAAAAAAATCCACCTGCCAATGCAGGGGACCCAGGGTCAATCCCTAGTCTGGGAAGATCCCACACGCCAGGAAGTGACTAAACTCTCGAGCTGCAATGACTGAAGTGCGTGCACCTGGAGCCTGTGCTCCACAAAAAAAGAGAGGCCCATGCACTGCAATTGGAGAGCAGCCCCGCTCAACACAACTAGAGAAAACCCGCGTGTAGCAACGAAGACCCAGCACGGCCAAAAATAAATAAGTAAAAATTTAAAAAGAAATAAAGGGACCTAGAGAGTGCCTTAACCCTCTAGTCATGGGGGGACCGGTGAGAACCAGGAATCAGGCTCTCAGTAATGATAATGGCACCTTGGTCTTGGACTTCTCAGCCACCAGAACCACGAGAAATAAATTTCTGTTGTTTGTAAGCCATGTGGCCGATGATACTCTAGGGCTGTCACAGCGGCCCTAACAGAGTAAGACATCAGTATGGGCTCACGGCTTCCTATTCTAGTCATGGTGTTATCACTCAGGAATCTCAGGGTCCCAGATTCAGTCTGTGGGAGTCCTTCAAGTGATTCAAGGGAGTTCATACACCTGCCCCAGATGCCCCATCCGTTTGTAAGCGCTTCCTTCTTCTCTGACACAATCAGTCGTTCCCAGCACATCTTGTATGCTCCTTGTCTGAGCCTGGGAAGCAGTCATTTCTACAGTAGTTCCTTCAGTACAGAAAGATATGGTCCTTAGGAACCAAGATCTGGGGGCCACTGTGTGAAAAGTGAAAGTGTTAGTTGCTCAGTCGTGTCTGACTCTTTGTGACCCCGTGGACAGTAGCCTGCCAGGCTCCTCTGTCCATGGGATGCTCCAGCAAGAATACTGGGGTGGGTAGTGCTCCCTTCTTCAGGGGATCTTCCCCACCCAGGGATCAAACTCAGATCTCCTGCATTGGAGGCAGATTCTTTACCCTTGGAGGGAAGCCTGAGTGCAAGTGTGCTCACTGCCATTCAGATGTCTCTGCTCCCAGGCCCTCTGCAGGGACCAGGTGGGAATACAGGAAAACAAGTGTATGTCTACATATGGTAGGGTAGGCAAATTTTTGCCTTTATTTTCCTTTTTTTTTTTTCTTTCGGCAAGTCCTGAGAATTAAACTGACGTACCAAATCAACACAGAAGAAATGAATACACATTAAAATGTTTTACATGGTCCTGGAGCCCGCATAAGGAAATAAACACAAAGAAGCAGCTACACCTACCAGTTAAGAACAATGAAAGGAATTGTGGGAAAGTAACTGAACTAATACGTGGGGAGGCTAAAGGAAGATAGGAATCTTTTTTTTTTTTGGCTGCAATGGCCGTGTATGATCTTAGTTCCCCCGAAGTGGGAGTGCAGAGTCTTAACCACTGGATTGCCAGGGAAGTCCCAGACAATTATTTTAACAAGGCCTCCCTAGGTCTCACCTTGCTGATAAAATTGTTACTTTCTTAAGGTACAAGTAGAGCATCTTTCACTTGGCAGTTTTTATCTCCTGTTTTCAGGAGAAGAGTGGAGATTAGAATGACCTTCCTGTATTTGCTTTTTTTTCAAGTGCTGAAAGCTCAAAATAATCCTTATACCAAAGGGCATATTTTGGGTGACATATTTGTCACCTTTCAACACACACAGGTATTTACAATTGACTTTCTCTTTTATGTGTATATAATGCTCATCGATCACAGAGGGCAAGTATGATTTCACTTACACAAGGTACCCAGAGCAGCCAAATTCACAGAGACAGGAAGTAGAATGGTGGTGGTCAGGGGCTGGGGATAGGGGAAGAGAAAGTGAGTATTTAGTGGGTACAACTTTCAGTTGGGGAAGGTGAAAAAGTGCTGGAGATATTGATGGTAAGGGTTGCACAACATGGGAATGTACTTAAGGCCACTGAACTGTACATTTAAAAAATGGTTAGAATGGGGGACTTTCCTGGTGGGCCAGTGGTTGAGAACTCGCTTTCTAGTGCAGGGGACATGGGATCGATCCCTGGTCAGGGAACTAGGATCCCACACGCAGCAGGGAAACTAAGCCGCAACTAACACGTGACTCAGGCAAGTAAATACATACATTTTAAAAAATAAATTAAAAAGAAACGTCCAATTTGGGGGCATTTCCTTGTGGTCCAGTGGTTAGGATTCAGAGCTTTCACTGTCGAGGGCCCAGGGCAATCCCCAGTCCAGGAATAAGGTCCTGCAAGCCCAGTGGGTTAAGTCCCAGCTCCTGGGACATCTTCACTGAATATGAAAACCAACCCAAAGTCACCAAGAAGCTGACATTGACAGAGCCTGGGATTTTCAATTCCTGGACAGCTGTGGGGGCACTTAGTATTACTTCTCGCCCCAGTTGTTTCTTTTTATTTCTTCTGACCTGGGTCTTCATTGCTGCGTGCTGGCTTTCTCTAGTTGTGCTATACCGGCTTCTCTTGTTGCAGAGTTGGGGGTCTAGAGCTCTTGGTAGTGGTAGCACACATATCCCCGGTTGTTTCTTTTTATGTATTTTATCTTCTGGCTGTGGTGGGTCTTCATTGCTGCACCCAGGCTTTCTCTGTTTGCAGAGACTGCGGGCTACTCACTAGCTGTGGTGGCCAGCTTCTCATTGCGGTGGCTTCTCTTTTATGGAGGATGGGCTCTAGGCACACAAGCTTCAGGAGTTGAAGCACGAGGGCCCTAGAGTGTGGGCTCAGTAGCTGTGGCCCATGGATTAGTTGCTCCACGGCATCGGGGCTCTTCCGGGACCAGGGATCAAACCAGGGTCCCTTGCATTGCAAGGCAGATTCTTAACCGACCACTGGACCACCAGGGAAGCCCTCCCCCAGTCATTTCTGCAGGAGGTGATTCCGGAAGGTGGAAGGAGAGACACACACAACCTGCTGGGCATCCTTCTCTCTATTTTCATGGCAAATGAACATGTTGGCTCGATACTAAGGAATGACAGTGTGTCCTGAGGTGGGGGGAGCAGACTTTTTCAGGAGATAAACCTTGATGGGGGTGGGGGTTGCCCAGGTCTGGACATCATTAAGACTCATGGAAGTATTCTGTTGAAACCTGGGTGATCTGATTTATGAGTGTGGCATATAGCTTGGGAAAGCAAAAAGAGTATTGGGAAATAACTACATTCACCACTTATTTAGAAGTTTTAAAAAAAAGATATCAAGTATATTATTTCCAAACTGATAGAAGATAATCAACACAGATGAATAAGAATGCATCCCACATCTGAGTTATGAGAAATGAACCAGCAATCAAACTGATAACAGATCGAATGCCTCATTTGACCAAACATCAAAAACAAGCCTGGACGTGCAGGTCGGCAGCATGTGGAGAAATATCCAGAGACAATGAAGAAATCAGGAAAAGATAAACTACCAGGATACACAGCAATATACAGAATGACATATACAAAAAGATTACTGATCAGAATAACAGAACCCATCATTCTGGGAAACTCTCCATCCGAACAGACGTCGATGTCATCACCTCAAACCCCGCAGTCCTCTCCAGATTTAAAAATACTTTTATTTGTTTTATTTCGGGTGTGCTGGGTCTTTGTTGTGGTGTGTAGGCTTCCTAACTTCAGTGTCCCAGCTGAGCTGCCACATCTGGGATCTTAGTTCACTGACCAGGGCTCGAACGCAGGCCCTCTGCATTGGAAGTGCAATTTTAGCCATTGGATCAACCAGGGAAGTCCTTGTCCTCTCTATTTAAGATCTCCATGAGGTATGCGTCCTTGGCACACAGATCAGCTCCAGCCCCTGGCCCCGTCCTCTCCATGAGGCCTTGGGGAGAGGCTGGCCCTCTCCAAGCCCACTTTCTCTTCTGCCAAATGGAGGTGACTGTGGCCCCCACCCAAATGCAGTTTCCCACCCTTGCTCTCTGAGACGCTTGCGCCCACCAGCTGCACCAGCTGTGCAGTGATGGGGCTGAAGGCTGGGAGGCTGAGGGCGGTGGATCAGGTTCTGACTCTGCTCATCTCCACCCAAAGGCTCCATTCCTGACTCAGCCCCAGGCCTTTTCTCCCTCTGCTGGGTGGGGCACCAACAGGGGTGGGTGGGGTGGGGAGATGGAACTGGAGTGGTAGGCTGCTGGTGCTTCTGGGAGGAATTTCTGCTCAGCTCCCCACTGCCCTGCTCCTTGCCTTCCAGAACCCTCTATCAACATTCTCCCTCTCACACCACCCTTCATACCTGCATGCCCCTGCAGGAGCCTTGGGCTGTGGGGACTTGGCCTGGGCAGAGGGGCCCACATTTTTTTCTTCCTTGGACTGGGCTGGGAGTGGGTCCTAACACACCCTTCCCCTCTGCCCCCCACTCCCTTCCCTTATCCTGAACACCAGGTGGGAGAGAGGAGGCCATTCTGGGAGGTGGAAGGAGAGAGACTCAAAGAAGAGAAATAGACAGGAACATGTGAGAGAGACAGGGGAGGACAGAGACACAGGACAGCCAGAGAGACTAGGGCATCCTGGAGAGAAAACCAGAGAGGAGCTTCCAGAGATGAAGAAAGCCAGACACACAGGCTACATGGTTCTGCTTAGCTGTGTTTCTCGGGCAAACTGCTTCTCCTTTCTGAGCCTCAGTTTCCTTGTCTGTCACATAAGGGTGATCAGTGGCCCTATGCTCAGTGGCCTGTCGGAGATCGGTGGTCTCTCCCACATGCTAGGCAAGCCCGAGGCTTTGTCAGTGGCACTTCTCATTACCTTTCCTTCTTACTTTCATCCACATTTACTGAGCACCTACTGTGTGCCAGGCACTGCACTAGGCACCAAGGATACAGCTTTGACCACTGGGCAGAATATCCTGTCTCTCTTAGCGGCCTTTCCTGTCATTATCCTGGTGCCATGGTTATTATTATTACAGAAGCATCAACTGGAATTTCAGGGGACACCCATCCTTAGCCCTAGGAGAGAGGGCACAGAGTTTCAGCTCACAGCTTCACCTCTCAGGACTCAGGTTTTCCATGATGAAATGGATGTGAGAGCCTTCTCTCTCCACCAGGTAGCAGGAAGGTAGGGCTGGAGGGATGGTGTCTCAACAAGCCTTCCACGCTGTGCTGTTATGGTTATTATTGTTAACTGTTCCTATCACTATTAACTCAAAGGGGAGGGACCGTACACCTGGGAAGCCTCAGGACGGCAGGGGCATCAGAGGCCCTGGAAAGAGGGTGCTGGGCCAGCATGGCCCCAGGGCCAGGGTCTGTGCCAGGTGTGGGTGGTGGGTGTGGAAAGGGTGAGTCACCAGGGCCAGGCACGCCCTGCTTTGACTTAAGGTCCCAGCAGCCATACCCCCACCGCCACTGCCGTCCCGCTGTTGCAGCCATGGCCGGGAGCTTTGTGAGTACTCGCGGTGTGGGGGCTTGAGGGGTTTGGACCCAAGGCTGCACTGGCAGAGGGGAGGGGCTGGGGCTTGGCTGAGGGCTCCTGTTTCAAGGAGAAAGTGGGTGTCCCGGTGTGCCAGGATGTTCTGGGCTGTGGTTTCTGGGCTCACCCAATCCATCCCCATGCTCCCATCCCTCCCCCCATTGGTTCCCCCTGCTGTCTATCTTTCTGTCCCTCTGAGTATCTGCCTGCTGAGTCCCTGTGTTCCTCTGCGCCCCTGGCTCTCTTTCCCGTGTCTCTGTGCCCTTTCTGCTCTCTGATTCTGCTGCTCTGGGTCCTGCTCATGTTCTCCCCACAGCTGACCCACTTGTCTCTCTCCTCTGCCTCCCTGATCCACTCTGGCTGCTGCAGAACGTCCCCCACAAGACCGCACTGCCCGAGGGCATCCGAGTGGGCACCGTGTTGAGAATTCGTGGTTTAGTCCCCGACAAGGCTGGCAGGTGAGACCCCCGAGCCTCAGCAGTAACGGGTGGGAGGTTTCCAGGCTCAGTGAACCCCACTTTTACAGCCCAGAGAACAAAGCCCCAGGCCAACTTTGCCCACCAGGATCTTGGAATCCCCAGGCTATTTCTGTCCTTCTGGAATCTGATGTCTTCACTTATCTGTCCCATGACTGTGCAGGTGGGGACCCTACATCAAAGAATCTGGGGGTTCCAGGGCAATCTCATGACAAGTCCAAGTCCACAGTCACTCTGGAAATATAACCTGTGAATCAGAGGTGCCCTGGGCATGTAGGAGGCCTAGGCAATCAATCCTAGGGCTTCCTGGGTGGAGATCTTCAAGATTTCTGAGAATCTACAGTGCCTGGGAATTTGGGGGTCCCTGATATTGTCCCAGCCCTCTGGGAACTGGGAGCACCCTGGTCTTCAGGACCATGAGTCCTTGGCATCTCCCAGACTCTGGAAATGAGGGGGACCCAGGCCCTGGTCTAGGTGGACGTGCGTCCGGGTCTCCCACTGGTTTTTGGGTGCCCTGGAATCCGGGCTCCATGGTCTCCAGTCCATCTCCCCTCTTTCCCTGGTGTGTGGCTCTCAGGTTCCTATAAATATGGATGTGCTCCGGCAAAGGGTAACTCCTCTATCCAATGTTCTTCTTCTCCACCACCTGCCAGGTTCTACGTGAACCTGCTGTGCAGTGAGGAACCAGGCAGTGATGCCGCCCTGCATTTCAACCCCCGCCTGGACGAGTCCACGGTGGTCTTCAACACCCTGGAGCGCGGCACCTGGGGTGCAGAGGAGCGGGGCTCAGGCATTCCCTTCCAGCGAGGGCAGCCCTTCGACGTCCTCCTCATTGCCACCGAAGAAGGCTTCAAGGTGCGTCTCTTCCACAGGGCGGGCTCCGACACCCACGTCTCTTCCTTGGCAAGGCCAGGAAGGCCCTTGGCAGAGGTTGGGAGCAAAGGCGTGGCCAAGGTGGGCAGGGCTTCCCCAGTTCCTCACCTCCCCTGGCGCAAGCGCACTAGTGTCAGAGGGCAGGCATGTGTGGGTAGCAAGGACGAGAGAGTGAGAGCCAAGTGCTCAAAGGGTGGGAGTCCAGCCAGAAGATGTGGACATCCTCTATCTTGTTCCCTGTCCACTGGCGTCTGAGGTAGCAGTTCTGGGACAGGGGAATGGACGACTTGGAAGACAGGACCCCGAATAAGTCCCAGCCGGGGGTGGTCACTGAAGACCCTCCACTACCCGGGCTGTTCTTCACTTTCTGTGCGTCCGAGGAAGGCGATGCATCCAGGAATCCTGGCAACTGCATCCACTGCCAAAGCTTAAAAAGCACTCAGGTGTCAACAATGAACTCATTTAATCCTCATGGCAAGAGGTTTCATTGAATAATAGACCTCTTTCTCCATGGGGGCTTGCGTGCGTGCCCAAGTCAAGCCGCGTGGGTACGAGCCGGGAATAACCCAGCAGTTGCCTGGGGAACCTTAAGCAGCGTCTTCTCGCCCCTGCAGGCGGTGATAGCAGATTCTGAATACCACCACTTCCGGTACCGGATCCCGCCAGGGCGCGTGCGCGCGTTGGAGGTGGGCGGGGACCTGCAGCTGGAGTTGGTGAAGATCTTCTGAGCCTTCCCAGGAGGGCGGGTGGAGACCGGGGGCAGGGGTCTTGGATGGCAAATAAAGTCGTTAGTCGCTCATCTGTGGGCCGCCCTGTGTCAGTGTCTCCTTCATATAGACGAGCGTAGCAGGTTCAGAGAGGTGAAGTTAAAGTCGCTCAGTTGTGTCCGACTCTTTGCGACCCCATGCACTATACAGTCCATGGAATTCTCCAGGCCAGAATACTAGTGGGGAGCATTTCCCTTCTTCAGGGGATCTTCCCAACCCAGGGATCGAACCGGGGTCTCCTGCATTGCGCGGGGGGGGGGGGGGGATTCTTTAACTGAGCTATCAGGGAAGAGAGGTAAAGACAACCGCTAATGGTCACAAAGTGGCCCAGGTGAGTCGACCCTGAATCTCCGAGGGCAATTTCTGTTCCTGGAGGCTTGGAGAGGGTGGGGGTGGGGCTTTGACTCGCCTTCCTGCTGCACTTTACGGAGGAGCCAGGTGATAATGCGGTGGAGTTGACTGAGGGAGTCTGGAGGAGCCCAAGCCCTCACCAAAGCGATGGACATGAGTTTGAGTAGGCTCCGGGAGCTGGTGATGGACAGGGAAGCCTGGCGTGCGGCAGTCCATGGGGTCGCAAAGAGTTGGACACGACTGAGCGACTGAACTGAACTGAAGCCCTCCCTTGGGCTTCCCAGGTGACTCAGTGGTAAAGAACCCACCTGCCAGTGCAGGAGATGCAGGAGAAACGGGTTCGATCCCTGGGTCTGGAAGATCTGGAGGAGGAAATGGCAACCCACTCCAATATTCTTGCCTGGGAAATCTCATGGACTGAGGAGCCTGGCGGGCTACGGTCCATGGGGTTGCAAAGAGTCTGAGCACGCATTACTACTAAGCCCACCCTTGACGTCCCCTCTGAGGGTACAACAGCCACCCCCCACCCCCAGGTTGGTCAGCCTGCAAACAGGTCCCTTGGAGACCCCAGTCTCGCGGAGATGACGTGTGAATCTCGGCCTCTCTGTGCAGTTGCCCCCGCTTCCTGGCTCCCCAGGCTTTCCAGCCTTCCGCTGGGGCGGGTTCAGGCTTGGAAGGGATCCGGGCGTTGGGATCTCAGGGCGTTGCCCCGAGATGGGACAGTCTCCCCCAGTTCGCGCCCGGAGGCAGACGCGCACTGGCGGGGCCCGGAACGCGAAGTGCCGGCTCCTGTGTCCCTGCTGCCGTCTAGGGCGCTGTTCTCACACTTCCTCCTCTGCTCGCCTGATGGGCCTGAACTGCCCCTTCCCCCAGGGATCCTGGATGGGGGGACGGGGGAGCGAGGTACACTCAGAAGCCAAGTCAGCCCCGAGTGCCAGGTGGGGATTTTCTGGCCACTGTGGGGAGAGGAGCCCATACCACTTGAGCGCCCCCCACCCCGCCGTCTCCCGCACCCTCTCTGAGGTGCTCGCAGCGGCGGAGGGTCTCAAGCAGTTGATGGAGAGAGGTTGGAGGGAGGGTGCACCGCATACCAACAGCTGGAAAAGTCCAGAGCCGCTCCCCTGGCTGGCTGTTTCGCAACCTAGAACCTTGCGAAGCCAGTGACATGCTGCCCCCTCCTGGCTGCTGCCCACATCGCAATCTTGGGGCGGGGAAGAGCCCCTTGAGAAGGGAAAGGGCAACCCACTGCAGTATTCTTACCTGGAGAATCTCATGGACAGAGGAGCCTGGAGGACTACAGTCCATAGGGTTGCAAAGAGTCGGACACGACTGAAACGACTTACACAAGCACCTTGAAGAGGGGTGCAAAATCCTGTGGGACCACCAACCCCGGGCCCCAGTTCTAGCCCTTTCATGACCCGAATTTATCCTGCACTTTGCAAACCTCCAACTGCAGCTACCTATCCCCACGGATGGCCCTTCTGAGTGTGTTTCTGGGGGACAGTGGAATAAGGGGTTCCCTGCGGAGACCAGTCTGGCATCCACTGGGACTCCAGGGCTCATTGTTAAGTGAATTAATTTTTATTTTATGTATGTGTTTTCATGTCGTTATTGAACATTTAAATATGTTTGTAGATAACATACCAACATGGTACACATTTCAGAAAATAGAGTGAAAAGAAAGCCATTGTACTGGCACAGCCACAAAAGTGGCTGGGTTCTGAGCAGTAGATGGTAATGATTCAGCTGTGTTAATTTCCTGGTTTCATCTCTGTCTTACCGTGTATATAGTGGAGAATGTTCTTATTTGCACAAAATACACAGTAAAGTATTTGGAGGTAAAGAGGCAATATACTGGCAACTTATTCATAAATCGCTCAGGAAAAAACCTGAAGTTTATATTGTATTTAAAACTTTTTTGTCATGTCAAGAAATACATATATATATATGAATTATATCATATATATATGATATGATCTTACATGTAGGAGTCCCTAAAATTTTCCCTGTGCGTGTGTGCTAAGTCGCTTCAGTCGTGTTCAACTCTTTGTGACCCCAATGGACCATAACCCACCAGGCTCCTCTACCCATGGGATTCTCCAGGCAATTCCCGACCCAGGGATCGACCCCGAATCTCCTGTGTCTCCCGGGTTGCAGGCCGATTCTTTGCGGCTGAGCCACCGGGGGAGCCCAAAGTTCCCCTCACCCTATTGTTAAAAGTTTAATGAATGAACGCAGCAAAGTAGAAGGACTCGTAGTCAACACGCAAAATTCAGCCACATTTCCCTACACTGGGACTTCGCGTCTTCATTCACTCTGCTGGCTCCCCAGCTCCATTGCAAGGAGTAACACAAGTTAGGCCACTGGAGGCCCCCTGGATGTCTATTAGTGTCCAAGCATCCCCAGCATGCAAACTGTACTTTAGTGTTTCAGTTTCCTTGGGCTTGCTAAGTCACTTCAGTCGTGTCCGACTCTGCAACCCCATGGACGGCAGCCCACCAGGCTCCCCAGTCCCTGGGCTTCTCCAGGCAAGAACACTGGAATGGGTTGCCATTTCCTTCTCCACTGCATGAAAGTGAAAAGTGAAAGTGAAGTCGCTCAGTCGTGTCCAAATCCTAGCGACCCCATGGACTGCAGCCCACCAGGCTCCTTCATCCATGGGATTTTCCAAGCAAGACTACTGGAGTGGGGTGTCACAGCCCAAAGCTTTTACCTTTCTTTACAGTCTCCACTGCGATTAGAAAATATATGCCTATTTACCGTACAATCTTTAACCAGATTTTTTGAATCACCCACAATTTCACCATTCTGAAATAACCACTTGATATATTAGTGTACTTCCGTCTAGGCATTTTTCTGTAATAATTTATCTACATTGTACATTCTGGGGAAGTTGGAATATATATATATATTTATATACATATTTAGCTAATATTTCCTGAGTCCCTACTATGTGTTAGTCACTGTGCTAACCATTTGTTCAGTCCTTAAAATGACACTCTGAGATAGATACTTTTTTTTTCATTTATAGAAAGACAATAATTTTTTTTAATTTTAAAAATTGTTTCTTTTTCAAAATGAAGTATAGTTGATTTACAGTGTTGTGTTAATCACTGCTGTACACCAAAGTGATTCAGCTTTCCATACATGTATACATACAGATTCCTTTTTAAAATATTCTCTTCCATTTATGATTTCTCACAGAATATTGAATATAGTTCTCTGTACTACACAGTAAGACCTTGTTATCCTGTATATATCCTACATTAGCCAGCCTATATATAATAGTTCACATCTGCTAATCCCAGCCTCCCACTCCATCCCTCCCCCTTGGCAACCACCAATCTATTCTCTATGTCTGTGATTCTGGTTTTGTCTCATAGATAGGTTCATTTACGTCATATTTTAGATTCCACATAGAAGTGATATCATTTGGTATTTGTCTTTCTCTTTCTAACTTAGTTCATTTAGTATGATAATCTCTAGTTTCAATCCAAGTTATAATCTAGCTGCATCCAAATTGCTGCAAATGATGTTATTTCGTTCTTTTTTTGTGGCTGGGTTTCCCTGGTGGCTCAGAGGTTAAAGCGTTTGCCTGGAATGCGGGAGACCAGGGTTCGATCCCTGGGTCGGGAAGATCCCCTGGAGAAGGAAATGGCAACCCACTCCAGTACTCTTGCCTGGAGAATCCCATGGAGGGAGGAGCCTGGAAGGCTACAGTCCATGGGGTCACCAAGAGTCGGACATGACTGAGCGACTTCACTCACTCACTCAAGCTTAACTTCATCAGTGAAATGAGTGTGTAGTCATGATCACAGTATAGTATTGGAGAAAGCAATGACACCCCACTCCGGTACTCTTGCCTGGAAAATCCCATGGATGGAGGAGCCTGGAAGGCTGCAGTCCATGGGGTCGCACAGAGTTGGACACGACTGAAGCGACTTAGCAGCAGCAGCAGCAGTATAGTACAGTCTTATTATTCCTATTTTGTAAAGGAGACATCTGCTGCACAAGAAAGTAAAGTGACCTGATCAGGGTGACATATCATGTAGATGGTGGAGCAGGGACCAGAGCCAGGCGAAGGAGTTCCACAGCTTGGGGTCTAAACCACTGGGAAATCATGTTTTATTTCTTTTCTGGTTTCAATGTTTAATATCAGCTTTACTGAGGTGTAGTTTTTTTTATAATACATACATATTAATGATTTCTATAGGTCTGATTTTTCTTTTTTAAACTTTTTATTTTATATTGGAGTATAGCTGTTTGGTATATTGCTCTTACAATAAAATTCACCCTGCGTGTACAGTGCCATCAGTTTTCACAAATCCATATGGTTGTGGGGTTAGCATCACAGTCAGGGCACAGAATATTTCCAACACCTCTTCTCAAGCACTCTTAGCAACTGGTAGCCACGGATCTGTTTACTGTCATCATAAACTGGTTTTTCTTGCTCTAAACCTGGTATAACAGTGTAGGACGTGCTCTTTTCTGCCTGGCTACTTCTGTTCAGCATGTTTCTGAAGTTCATTCATGTATTTGCATGTAGTGGTCAGTCATTCTTTTTGTCCGAATGGTAATCCATTGTATGACCACACTGCAGTTTACCTATTCACCTGTTGATGGATTTTGGAGTTGTTTCTCGTGTTAGTGATTATGAACTACAGTGGTGTGGACAAATCTTTGTGTGGACTTTTTTTTTTTTTTTAATGTGCACAGATTTTAAAGTCTTTATTCAATTTGTTACAATATTGCTTCTATGTTTTGGGTTTTTGTCCATGAGGCATGGGGGATTTTAGGTTCTTGACCAAGGATCCCACTCGCATCCCCTGCATTGGAAAGAACGCCTTAATCACTGGACCACCGGGTAAGTACCTGTGCATAAGTTTTGATTAAATACCTAGGAGTTGAGTTGCTGGGTCAAATGATGAGTGTATGTTTGCCTTCTAAGAAACTGTCAAATTGTTTTCCAGTGTACTTGAACCATGCTACATGCCTACCTGCCATGAATGAAAGCTCTGGTACCTCACATGCCCGTCAGCATGTAGTATGGCCAGGTTTGTTGGTTTCTTCAATTGTAGCCATTCAAGTGGATCTGTATTTGTGTCTCATTGTAGTTTTAATTTGCATCTTTGATCTTCCTGTAACTACTCACGTTGAGCATCCTTTCATATGCTTGGCGGCCATGTGTATATTCTGAGACTTGTTTATTCAAATCTTTTGCCAATTTTAATTGGATTGTTTGCTTTCTTATTATTAATATATGAGTTTTTTATACTTTCTGGATATAGTCCTTTGCCAAATATATGTATTGTGAATATGTAACATGTATTCACCTCTGTGTAAACAGACTAAAAAACCTAAAGTCTTTTCACTGTTCATGCCTTTCTCAGAAAGAGCAGAAGTATTTAATGATGAGTTCCACAATATCAGTTTTGGGGTTTTTTTTTCTGTTATGGTGTGCGCCTTTGTGTCCTGTTTAAGAAATCTTTGGGAATTCCCTGGTGGTCCAGTAGTGAGGACTCAGCACTCTCATGGCTGAAGACCAAGTTCAATCCCTGGTCAGGGAGCTAAAATCCCACAAGCCACGCAGCAACAGCCAGGAAAAAAAAGGGGGGGCGGGTATAGAACTAAGCACAATGAAAAACTGTAAATCTTCCAAATGAAAGAAACAAATTTTTTAAATTAAAATTAAAAAAAAAAAGAAAGAGGACGAGACCCCAGATCTCTCTTCTGTCTGGGAAGATACATCAAGAAGGTGGCCATGTGCAAGCCTGGCAGAGAGCCCTCAGCAGAACCTGACCACACTGACACTCTGATCTGGGATGCTCAGGCCCCAGAACTGAGAAATAATCATCTGTTGTGTGAGCGGATAGTCTGTGGTGTTTGCTATAGCTGCCAGAGGTGATGGAGATATCTCTGAAGGTTGGTATGTGGATTAAATGAGATCATATTTATGAAGAGCTTAGGATAGTGCCTAGCGTACGCAGTCACAGCAAGTGCTGGGCAAATAGTAAGCACTTGTTATCCTATTTATAACAAATATCTGCTCTCCATGGGATGTCTTCATTTACATGATAGCATTACAGACAAAACCTTTTTATTTTTTTCAATTTGGCTCGAGTGAATCCTTAACTTGATGAGACAGGAACACTCTATTTTGGTCAGGTTAGGTCAGGAAGCAGGGGTATAAATTGGGTAATTGGCACCAGACCCCTGACTCCACGGCTGTGTCAGATTCCTTACTCCACAGGGAAATGAGTTAATCAACATTCCGGCTGGTGCACCGCTACAGAGATCATGCCAACTGAATTAGGAAGGTTTTATTTGGTTGACAAAAAAATAAATAAATAAAAATGGGAAAGAGAGAATTATTGACTCTGAATGTAAAAGTCTGGTTTTGAGCACACCCAGATGGAAGGGTTCTATACTCCAGGGAATCTTATTTCTGGCTCTGCTTCTCTCAGCGGCGTCCTCATTCTCAGGCAGGGTCTCCTGACAACATGGCCAAGGTAGAGCTGAGCCACTCAGGGCTTTCATCCCCCGTGCTTAGGGGCCTCAGGGAAAGAGAAGCGCTGTTCTCACTTCCAGGTGCGGAAACAAGGAACGCGGAGGGGGCGGTGAGGCGCACTGATTGGCTGGCTGGAGTCACATGCACTTCCCTGGAGCAGGTGGGAGGGGCCAGCCCAACCAGAGCCATGTGGCTTGAGAATAAGGGACCCGTGGGTCCCCAAAATATAATGGGGTGACTGATTCCAGAAAGAGGTAAGGAGTGCTGGGTTCACAAACAGCCCAGTAACATCAGTCCGTTTTTCTTAGCTTGGCTGGGGAAAGCATATTTGACTCTGGGTTCAAGGGGAGATTCGGGGAGTGGTAATCACAAGAACTCTTGGTGGTGGAATGTGAGTCCTGCAGCATGGCAGCCAGAGGGGAGCTAAGAAGAGCAGCAGCCTGGAGGGGCCTTTCAGGAGGGGCCAAGGGAGAAGCGGGAAGGAGCCCAGGGCATCTAACAGTTAACAAGGTGTCAGTCAAGTTTTACTAAAAGCTTTCCCCTAGGACTGACGCTAAAGCTGAAGCTCCAGTACTTCGGCCACCTAATTCAAAGAGCTGACTCATCGGAAAAGACTCTGATGCTGGAAAAGCTTAAGGGCAAGAGGAGAAGGGGACGACAAAAGGTGAGATGGTTGGCTGGCATCACTGACTCAATGGATATGAGTTTGAGCAAGCTCCGGGAGATGGTGATGGACAGGAAAGCCTGGTGTGCTGCAGTCCATGGGGTCGCAAAGAGTTGAACACGACTGAGCAACTGAACAACAGCAGCCACTGTTAGTGATACTTTGGGGCAAATAAAGGGGAGAGCACTTTGACCTCGTGGGGTGAGAACAGAGAACTGATAGGGAACGGTGGAAGTGACCAGGAAAATGGCAGAGATGACCTCCAGAACCAGTGGTGGTAGGTGGCCATGGTTGGGATCGCAGGATGTAGTCATGACCTTGAAGGTTCACTGGTCACCAACTATGTGTCAGGCACTGTTCTGAACAGGTCCCGCACATCAACTTGTTTGTTTCTCAACACTCAGAGGTAAGTCTTATTATCACCCCCATCACAGAGATGAGGAAACTGAGGCACAGAGAGGTTAAGTGACTTGCTCACAACACACAGTTCTAAGTGGCAGAGCTGAAATTTGAACCCAGACCCTCTGGCTCCTGAGCTTCCCAGGTGGCGATAGTGGTAAAGAACCAGCCTGCCAGTGCAGGAGATATAAGAGACACCAGTTTGATCCCTGGATCAGGAAGATCCCTTGAAGTAGGAAGTGGCAACCCAGTCCAGTATTCTTGCCTGGAGAATCCCATGGACAGAGGAGCCTGGTGGGCTACCATCTATGGGGTTGCAGGGAGTTGGACACGACTGAAGTGACTTAGCACGCACGCACGCCTCTGGCTTCTGACCCTGCCACCTGCCTCGTGTGAGGGTTTGGTCTTGGCAATCCTTTAGGAAGAAAACCTGTTTATAACCCCTCTTTGGTGGGCACACAGCCAGGACACAGATAATATCTTTTGGTCCATCTGAAGGGAAAGATCCCAGAGGGCCAAAGTTCATCTAGTGTCACAGAGGAGATGAGGCTCTGTTAGGGCAGAAGACACCACCCCCCCCTCCGTCTGCTGAGAGTGGACAGGCTTCTGGGATGAAAACTGGTGAATTTTGGCCACTTGAAACCAATTTTTCCCATTTGTCTTAACAGCTCTAAGTTGGGAGATAGATGAGCCCCAGGCTGAGGTGCTGCAGCTGGACTCCTATTAATGCTTTGAGATGGGGTACCAACAGGAGCACCGGGTCCTGATTCTGTGCATTCTTGTGGATTTCCTGGCCTGACATAAGTGCAGAGAACGCCCTCAGTTTAGAGGAAGGACAAAGGAAGGAGAAGATGCCAGCTGGATGCCATCTTGGCTGAGTGATGGGGGCACTCCAGGACAAAATATGAGGATCTTGGGCCAGAAAAACAACCTGGAAAACTGCCCCTGTATGAGCAACTTAAGCTGCCCCTGGGCTTCCCTGATGGCTCAGTGGTAAAGAGTCTGCCTGCAATGCAGGAGACGCAGGTTCAATCCCTGGGTCGGGAAGATCCCCTGGAGGAGGGCATGGCAACTCACTCCAGTATTTTTGCCTAAGAAATCTCATGGACAGGGGAGCCTCGTGGGCTACAGTCCATGGGGTCACAAAAGAGCACGGACACGACTGAGCAACAGAACTGCCCCTATTGCATGCAACTCACTCTGGGTTTACCTGTGAGCTCTTCCACACGTGCTTTTTTCCTCCCATATGTACTCTCCTCCATTTTAGACAATCCTCTTTAACCACACCCACCAACTCTCAGGAAGGAAACTGAGCCCCTCCTACTCCTACAAGTTTGTATTCCACTGACTGATCCCCAGTCCCCTGTGGTTGTTTACAACAGCTGCTAACCCAGGATGAGAAGACTAGTCCTGCTGGAGTAACCTAGAGTGGGACTTCCTATCACCCCAAATCAGGGAAAATATGTCCTCTTAGGGAAGTGGCAAATGGTGAACGCACAGTCAAAGTACATGTGCCCTTCTCCTAACAGACTTCTAAAAATACTTATTTATTTTTAAAATCTTTTAGTTGCAGCATGTGGCATCTAGTTCCCTGACCAGGGTTCAAACCCGGGTGCCCTGCACTGGGAGCGCAGTCTCAGCCACAGGATCACTTAGGAGGGAAATCCCCTCCTAGGCAATTTTGTTGTTGTTCAGTTGTTCAGTTGTGTCTGACTCTTTGCAACCCCATGGACTGCAGCATGCCAGGGCCCCCCGTCCCTCATTATCTCCCGGATTTCACCCAAGTTCATGTCCATTGAATTGGTGGTGCTATCCAACCATCTCATTCTCTGTCATCTCCTTTTCCTCCTGCCTTCAATCTTTCCCACCATCAAAGTCTTTTTCAATGAGTTCACATCAGATGGTAAAAGTATTGAAGCTTCAGCTTAAACATCAGTCCTTCCAATGAGTATTCAGGGTTGATTTCCCTTAGGGTTGACTGGTTTGATCTCCTTGCAGTCCAAGGGACTTTCAAGAGTCTTCTTCAGCACCATAATTTGAAAGCATCAATTCTTCAGTGCTCAGACTTCTTTATGGCCTTGGGGTACTTAATGATCAAGATCAAACTGAGGAAGAGGAAGAAAGAGCTCAGTTTGAGAAAAGGCAGGCCAGGGTTCAAGCTCCACTGATAGCAGTTGCTGTCAGCCACGTTTTGCAACCTCAGGAAAACTCAAAGCGTTCAGGAAGATTCACCCATCCACCTGGAAGTAAAACCAACAAGGGGGAATGCTTCAAATGTGAAGTCAACTTGCCACCAGGCCTGTGGATTCCAGGAGCCCCCCAGGCCATGCTCAGCCTGGAAAGAGACCAGGCTCCGGAGAAGGGAGTGACCTCAGTCCCAGATGGGAAAGGGGGGGCTTCTGCTCCTGAAATGGCCATGCTGGACAGCTGAGGTGCCCCAGGGATTCCAGCAGCTCCCCTCTACCCCCAAGGAGATGTCTGTCCCCATCAAGGAATCCTGTGCAGTCCTTTTTTTTTTTTTCACAGAATACAGGAAATTATTTCCCTGAACAGGGATGGAACCTGAGTCCTCTGCATTGAAAGGGATAAGTCTTAAACAATGGATCACCAGGGAATTCTCCCTGGGTGGTCCTTAACAAAGCAGATAAGATTAATTTTAAGAATTGTTCTAAACGACTTTGGGTTTTTTGTTTATTTTGTTTATTTATTTATTTTTGGCTGCACTGGGCCTTTGTTGCTGCACGTGGGCTTTCTCTGCTTGTGGTGTGTGGGCTTCTCACTGCAGTGGCCTCCCTTGTTGCAGAGCACAGGCTCTAGGGTGCCTATGCTTCAGTAGTTGTGACCCATGGGTTTAGCTGCCCCCTGGCATGTGGAATCTTCCCAGACCAGGGATCGAACCCCATGTCCCGTGCATTGGCAGGCAGATTCTTAGCCACTGGACCAGCATAGACTATGTCCAGAAGATCAAATTTTTAATCAATACTGGAGCCATTTATTCCATCCTGATTTCTCAAAATGGGCCTCTTTCCTCTAAATTTGCTCAGTAACTGGTGTCAGTGGGAAACCTTGAACCCATAACTTCACTGCGCTTTTTTTGATCTCACATGCTTTTCTAGCTCTTCCTGAGCATCCTACACCACTCCGGGGGAGAGACTTTCTGGAGTCCCTCTGGGCCATGTTAGGGTTAAGAGGGGCCTTGGGCAGCCCCTTATCTGAGGGGTAGAGCAGAGGCTGTTCACAGACTGATCTTCAACGCTTGTCTTTTTAATCTGCTTGTTGAGTTTGCTTTTTCCAGGTTACAGCAATTCAAGATGATGGTGATAGAGGGATTCCAGTGATTCTCTGGAACCAATCCTGACTCTCCAAATCAAACCAAACAGCAGAAGCTGCCCTGGGGCCCCTTGACAAGAGTGTTCCATGACCCTGATTAGGTGGGGTGTATAAGTCCAATGTCAACCTGAAGAAGCTACAGAAGATGGACCATTGTCCATCATCCTCCCAATGAGATTTGGGGGGATCCACGTCTCTCAGGAGGGATCTGAGACAGAAGATCAGGCCCCAGGCTGAGCAGCTGCAGCTGGTCTCCTACCGATGCTCCAAGATAGGATACCAGCAGGAGCAGTGGGTCCTGATTCGCTGCATTCTTGTGGTTTTCCCAACTCAATGCACGCACAGAGAAGGCCTTTGGTCTAGGGGAAAGACAAAAGGAGGGGGAAGACACCAGCTGGAATCCATCTTGGTTGAGAGATGCGTGCCCATACCAGGACCATATATGGAGATGACTGGCCAGGGAAAAAAAAAAAAAAAAAAACCTAAAAACTGTCCCTATTCAAGCAACCTGCTGCTGCTAAGTCGCTCCAGTCGTGTCCGACTCTGTGGACCCCATAGACGACAGCCCACCAGGCTCCCCTGTCCCTGGGATTCTCCAGGCAAGAACACTGGAGTGGGTTGCCATTTCCTTCTCCAATGGATGAAAGTGAAAAGCGAAAGTGAAGTCACTCAGTTGTGTCCGACTCTTAGCGACTACATGGACTGCAGCCTACCAGGCTCCTCCATCCATGGGATTTTCCAGGCAAGAGTACTGGAGTGGGGTGCCATTGCCTTCCCCGATTCAAGCAATATAATCCACCTCTATTGTGCACAATCCCTGTTGCTCTGCTACAGGTGCTTTGCTCCTAATAAACACTTTTTATCTTTTTCATTATTCTTGGTCTCTTCACTGAATTCTTTCTTCAAAGAAGACAAGAACCAAAGTCCTTCTTCCAGCCATTCCACCAAGCTCCATCATCCTTTTGGGGAAATACTGCTCCACTGAGCCCTGAGCCACAGATGGGCAGAATGGGGTGTCATGGCCTCTGGTGGGCCTGGCTCCCAGTCTAGGACAGGTAGGTGCAGAGCAGCCCCTCCATGGTCAACCTGGGGCAACCAAGGTGAGGCAACCTTGTAGACCTCAACCAAGTAGAGGAGGGGAGAGACAGGAGTCCTGAGGGCTCAAAGTCCCTTTAGGTGACTGGGGGACAAATGGCGAGGGATAGACAGTGGGGCATGCAAAAGATAGACAGATACAGAGAGAAAGAGAATCAGGAAGAGGTGTAAAGAGAGAAATGGAGGTAGCAGGAGATACAGAGACACAGATACAGATACACAAAAAATGGAGAAAAGACAAAATGAGCCAGGAGAGATGGACAGAAAGAGACACGGAAGCCAAAATAGAAGACAGAGATATGATGGCAGGTAGAGAGAGAAACTGTCAGATGGAGAGACAGAGAGACAGAGGTAAAGACGTCTGTCTCCCCAAACCTGCCTTCCTCCGTCCCACAGAGGGAGGTATGCAGGGACAAGCTGGCAGAGACGCACCCTCCACACTGACCTCCTAGGCACTCCCACAGTGGCATCTGGTCCTCCCTCAGCTCTGCCTACCTTCCAAACCGACTGCTGGCCAAGCCCATTAAACTGCTACCCTGGCCACAACTGAAGGGCCCACGCCTTGAGGCAGAAACCGCTGAAGAGGCGTCCTTGCTCCCCGGAACCCCAAACCCTCAATTAGTATTAACGAGGGAAGGTTCCTCGCTGCTTAAAGACCCCCATCTGTGTTCAGATAGAGGGGAGGCCCCACCCCTGTGACTCAGGAGGTTAAAGGGCCTGCCGCCAGCCTGTGAGCCCACAGTGTCCGGATGGCGTGTGGCAGCAGGAGAGTCACCATCCAGTTGGTTAACGAGGAGACAGGGCCTGAAACCAAGGGCCCAAAGCTCTTTCGCGGCCAGAACTACGAAGCAATCCGAGCAGCCTGCCTGGATGAGGGGATCCTGTTCCGAGATCCTTACTTCCCTGCTGGCCCTGATGCCCTTGGCTACGACCAGCTGGGGCCCCACTCGGAGAAGGCCAAAGGGGTGGAATGGAAGAGGCCCCACGTAATGTGTGGATGGGGTTTGGGCTCCTGGTCTGAGGGAGGAGGGGGCTGAGGACAGGGCTCCTGGTCTGAGGAAGGAGGGAGTTGGGAGCTAGGCCTCTGATCTGAGGGAGGAGGGGGTTGGGAACTGGCTTCCTGGGTCTGAGGGAAGAGGTTGGGAGCTGGGCTCCTGGTCTGAGGGAGGAGGGGTTTGGGAGCTGGGCTCCTGGTCTGAGGGAGGAAGTGTCATTGTGGGACCACCTCAGAGCACAGTCAGCCATCCTGGGTCAGGGGAGGCCCAGGGAAGCCAAACGCCTGCCCCAGGCTTTACAAGCCTCTCACGGGGCTGGAGGCGCTCATTACTCCAGAGCTGTGAGGGCAGGAGGGGACCCAGGCATCTCACCTCCTGGCTTCTTCCTTCCGCTTCCTGGCTGAGGCCTGGAATTCCTCATCACCCGCAGGAGTTTTGCACTGAGCCCCAGTTCATCTGTGAGGACATGAGTCGAACAGATGTGTGTCAGGGGAGACTGGGTGAGACCTCTGAATCCATGCTGAGCCCCCAGATCCTGCAAGTCACAGCAGGACCCTGCAGCCGCCCCGCCTTGGCCTCCCTGCCCCATCCCATGCCACCATCCCCCCCCCATACCCCTCTCAGGCTCTCCCCCTTGTGCCTTCTTTCCCCCTCCCTTAATCCCAGCCTTTCCTCCCAGGTAACTGCTGGTTTCTTGCGGCTGCTGCCTCCCTCACTCTGTACCCCCGACTCCTGTCCCGTGTGGTACCCCCGGGACAGGGCTTCCAACATGGCTACGCAGGTGTCTTCCACTTTCAGGTAAAGCTTGCTTCCTCTGTTCATGCCTCACCCCCAGGGTGACATGGATTTCATAGCTCATGCTGTCCCCTTGGAGCTGGAGTTCCCGGACTGGTACAGCAGGGTCAGAGGGGCAGGGGCTGGGGCCCAGCAGGGTTGGAGGAGGGAAGCTGAACCCCAGCCCTGCCTGCCCCCCCACCAGCTCTGGCAGTTTGGCCGCTGGGTGGACGTCGTGGTGGACGACAGGCTGCCTGTGTGCGAGGGGAAGCTGATGTTCGTGCGCTCTGATCAGCGGAACGAGTTCTGGGCTCCGCTGCTGGAAAAGGCCTATGCTAAGTAAGGACCCTTGACACCCCCAGCAGCAACCTCAAGCCTTAGCCAGCAGCCCTCAGGCCACAGGGGACCCCTGGAGCTCCCTGACTTCTGGGATCCCCTAGACACTTCGCCAAAGATCTCAAACCAGGGACCCTCATGTTACACCATCACCTAATGACTTCCAAATCATGAACACTTCCCTCCATCCATATTTTACACAAAATATTCTTAGATACCCATTGCTGCTGCTGCTGCTGCTAAGTCGCTTCAGTTGTGTCCGACTCTGTGGGACCCCATAGATGGCAGCCCACCAGGCTCTGCCATCCCACTAAACACTCGTAATTCCAAAGGAGCCTGAAATATCATATATCAGGCCCCAGTGTTACCCTTGGAGAGACCTGCAGTCTCTCTTGATCCATCGAGAGACCCAAGATACCTCCAAAGTATCAGGTGTAAGCCTTGGGACCCTCAGGTCTTTGCTTTTCCCCATTCTGCGGCTCTGAAATCCCTGACAAGGCCCACAGGGATCACCCTCAAAGCAGAAATCTCCCACAGACTCAAAATATCAGACACAGCCCCCAGGAAGCCCAGAATTCTGACAGAACTCTCCTATGAGCCCAAATCATGCATTCCTGGTGGCCCCAGGAGCCACTGGCCTGATTTTCCAGGGCTTCTGGATGTGCCTTTTTCAAGAGTCTGCCAGTTTCGGGGATGGGACCTCAGACTGGGACCTCACAGCCTGGGCCCGACCCCACCCCGCACATCCTAGGGGTTGCCCGAGATACTCAATCATGCCTCAGATGCCTGACCCCAGACCCGCTCCCACAGGCTCCACGGCTCCTATGAGGTGATGCGAGGCGGCCACATGAATGAGGCTTTTGTGGACTTCACAGGGGGTGTAGGTGAGGTGCTTTACCTGAAGAAGGACACTCCAAACCCTCCGGGCCTCTTCTCCATCCTGCGCCGTGCCCTGGCCAAGGAGTCCCTCGTGGGGGCCACTGCCCTGGTGAGAGAGTCAGACTCCCATGGAGACCGCCCCCCCACCAGGATCTGAGCACAGTCACGACTAGAAGGAGGCAGTCCTGTGTCCTTCTCCTCTCTGCTTTCACTGTTGGCTTATTCTCTCCCACAAATCTAACACGAGCCAGTCAAAAGGACATCTGTGTGCTCTCAGAACAAGTTAAGCTTCAGCCACAGCTGGATCCCGGTGCTTGGTGGACGTTGTGAATGTGGTGTTTTGTTTTTTTTTTTTTAATTCCTGCTTCTGGGTTAGATTCACTTGCAAACTTTTCTCTCACAGGCGCAAAAGTGACCCCCACAGAGGCAGGTTCCTCCTACCTTTCAGGTGGTATGTGCTTAGTTGCCTGGTCATATCTGACTCTTTGCGACACCCGCGGACTGCAGCCTGCCACGCTCTGTCCGTGGAGTTTTCCAGGCAAGAATATTGGATCGGGTTGCTAATTCCGACTCCAGGGGATGACTCAGGGGTCTAACCCGAGCCTCTGGGGTCTCCTGCCTTGGCAGGCAGATTCGCTACTACTGCACCGCTTGGGAAGCCCATACTCAGGTGGGAGGAGGGTGAAGAAAAGTGCCGCTTAGAAGGTCCATGAAAGTTCTGTGATTGCTTTTCACGGGCTCAGTTTGGGTCGTATGTCCCTCTGTGACCTAATCACATACTCATACGCTGAGTCAGTCTAACTCATTCACTCATTCATTTGCTTAATCCTCTGCTCGGTTAGTGATTGTCCTGTGCGTTTCCCTGCCTCTTCATCTCTGTTCTGTAGTTTTCTTCCTTTTTTTTTTGTTCTGTATCCTTCTTTGTCCCCGTTTCTCTGTCTCTCTCATCTCTTTTAGCCTCTTGTCTCCATCTGCCCCTCTCTCTCCCTTCTCTTGCCTTCCCTCCCCAACTCCCCGGCCCTCTCGGAGCCTGGTGCCATTCAGTTAGGTGCTCTGGGTGACTCCCGCCTTGGTGACAGGAGGTGGCAGTGCAGAGAGGAGCAGCCACTCTCCTGCCCCCCAGTGTGGCTCACTGTCCCCTGTCCTCTGCCCAGAGTGATCGGGGTGAGTACCGGACAGGCGACGGGCTGGTGAAGGGACACGCATATTCAGTCACGGGCACACACAAGGTGAGGAATCCCCAGGGTGGGCTGGCAAGGTGTGTCCGGGCACCAGACTCCCCGCTGACCATGCCTCCTTTAGGTGTCACTGGGCTTCACTAAGGTGCGGCTGCTGCGGCTGCGGAACCCATGGGGCCGAGTGGAGTGGAATGGGGCCTGGAGCGACAGGTGGGATGGATCTGGGGTGGGTGGGTGGCTTGGCTACCCCCCGCCCACCCCTTACACCTCAGTCTTTCCAGCTGCCCACGCTGGGATGCGCTCCCTACAGAGTGGCGTGATGCCTTGCTGGTGAAAAAAGAGGATGGCGAGTTCTGGTGAGTGGGACAGGGTCCCAGGTCTGCCTGGGCAAGGGGTGCCAGGCTACTGGGATCAGGGAAGGGGGCAAGTCTTGCTTGAAGGGACACAGAAGAAGTTCATGGAGATAAGTCCTAAGTGGCAGAGAAACTGACCATATCCGTGGTAATTTGGGAAGTTGGGTTCTATTTTAGGAAGCTGAAGAATTAGCAGTAATATTAGGGGAATTGGGAAGCATAGTAATTTTCAACAGGTTGAAGAGGGATGGGTGATATTTAGCACAACTGAGGGAAAGTTGGTGACACCGGGGGCATTTCTTGAAATGTGGCGAAGTTGAGGGGCTGAAGGATGCTTGTTAGTAATAGAGAGTCTGAGGGTCTCAATATTTGGGGCGAAATCTAGGGGAGCTGGTGGTGCTAGTGGTAAAGAACCCACCCGCCGATGCAGGAGACGTAAGAGACCGGGCTCATCCCTGGGTCGGGAAGCTCCCCTGGGGGAGGGCATGGCAACCCACTCCTGTATTCTTGCTGGAGAGTCCCATGAACAAAGGAGCCTGGCAGGCTGCAGTCCACAAGATGGCAAAGAGTCAGGCACCACTGAAGTGATTTAGCACAGCATGCACTGGGGGAGCTGGAGGGGTCTATTTTGGGGGACTGATGTGTAACTGGCAACATTTAAGGAATGCAGGGGGCTTTGTGATTGAGGGGGTTTCGGGATAATTTGGGAGACTAGGGCCCTGGGGAGGTGAGGGCCTGGGCAGCATCTGACCACCAGCCACCATCCAGGATGGAGCTGCTGGACTTCTTCCGCCACTTTGACACTGTCCAGATCTGCTCGCTGAGCCCCGAAGTGCTGGGCCCCAGCCCGGCTGGAGGCGGCTGGCACATCCACACCTTCCAAGGCCGCTGGGTGCGCGGCTTCAACTCTGGCGGGAGCCAGCCTGGTGCCGGTGAGGCCTGGAGGGGGCCCTAAAGTCAAGCAGGGGTGGGGCTGTGGCAGGCCGGGTAACCCTGTCTCTGTCCTTTCCTAGAAACCTTCTGGATGAACCCCCAGTTCCGGCTGACGTTGCTGGAGCCTGATGAAGAGGATGAGGACGAGGATGGATCCTTGGGGTGCTGGGGGGCAGCAGGGGCAGGGGGCCCCGTGCGGGGCGCTCGCACCCCCAAATGCACTGTTCTCCTATCACTCATCCAGCGCAACCAGCGGCGCCTGAGGGCCCAGGGCCTCAAATACCTGACCGTGGGCTTCCACGTGTTCCAGGTGGGACCCTGGGCTGAGCAGAGGTGCGGGGGGAGGAGGGGGGCGAGGGGAAGACACAGAAGCATAGAGATACAGGAGGCCAAGGCGGGATCTGAGGGGGTGGAGAGGGGCTGGGGAGGCCGAAGGGGTAGTGGATGGGGGCCAAGGGTCAGGGTCAGGAGACAGTTGAGGAAGTCAGAGATTCAAGAAGAGGTTGAAGGGCAGAGGGCAGAGGGCAGAGGGCAGAGGGGTCTCAGAAAGGAGTCAGAGAAAGGGCTGGAGAAAAGGCTGAGGATTTGGGAGTGGATCCGGGAGCAGAGAAGGCACTTGAGGGCACAGGTGGGTGGGGTGGTCAGGAGGGGCTAGGTCAGGAACTAAGGGGCAGGGCCTTTAGGAGGGGTGGGTGGGAAGAAAAGAGGCAGGGATGTGGAGGGAGCAGGGAAGGGCTCCGCCCCTTGGTTGCCTCCTGGGGCCCTGACTCCCCTGCCTCTTCCTTCTTGCAGATCCCAGAGGAGGTGGGTATCAGAAAAGACCCCAGATTCCATCCATCCCTGAACCAGCCCCAGCGGCTCCTACAACCTGGGGGCCTGAGGCGCGCTTCGGGTGATCGGTGACCAGTGGGTTTGTCCAGGGCGGTGTGGAGGGTGCAGTGGGTCGGAGGTCGGATGGGGTGAACTTGGGCGGTGGTGGTCACGCTGCCTTATCCCCCCCAGCAACTGGGCCTGTGGGACTCCCCGCGGAGTCGCGCGCACTTGTCCGGCCTGCTGCGCGCTGACCGCTCACCATTCTGCGCCCGCCGCGACGTGAGCCGCCGCTGTCGCCTGCGCCCGGGCCACTACCTGGTGGTGCCCAGCGCCGCCCGTGCCGGCGATGAGGCCGACTTCACGCTGCGCGTGTTCTCTGAGCGCCGCCACACGGCCATGTGAGCTGGACACCCAGCCCCGCCCCCGGGATCCCCAGCCCAGCCCCGGGACCCAGCCCCGCCCCCGGGATCCATATCCCCGCCCCCGGGATCCCTAGCCCAGCCTCCCGGGATCCCCAGCCCCGCCTGCGTCAGCCCCGGCCCCCAGGATCCCACCTAAACCCAACCTGAGTCTCAGCTGAGACCCCGAGTGCTCCATATCCTCAGCCGCGGCTGAGCGCCCCGTCCCCCATCTCCCGTCTGTAATTTGCAGGGAGGTAGATGACGTGATCAGCGCCGACCTGCACGCGCTTATGGTGAGGCGCGGCTCTGGGAAAGGGGCGCTATGGTGTGTGTATGTGGGCGGGAGAGGCGGGGGAAGGGGGCGGCGTGGAACTTCTTGGCCAGAACTGAACTACCCCCAACCCCACAGGTCCCCTACATTCCCCTGGAGCTGGAGTTGCAGCAGCTTTTTCAGGAGCTGGCAGGAGAGGTGAGGAGGTGGAGCAGGGCTAAGTGGATTCCCTCCTCTCCCCTCCCTCGTCATAAACATCTCATTTTGCTTTAGTTTTCCAGTCTCTCTGTGCTTAAATATCATGAACTTCTTTTGCCAAAACACTCACAGCTCTTCCCTGCCACAGGGCCTTTGCTCAATCTGTATCCTGGACTGCTTTCTCTCCCTTCACAACCCCTGCCAGGCTGAGGCCTTTTCTTTCCCCAGGCTAGCCAGCCACTTGCCCTCTGCGAGTTCCAGCAGCCCAGGGCTTCCCCACTGCAACCCTGACCTCTCTGTGGACACATCTCTCTCCCTCCATGGACCAGGAGCTCTGACAGGCCCGGGGCTCTCTCAGGCTCTGCCATGTCCCAGCACCTCCCAGCACGCTGTCTGGCCCCCCCTCACCCCCACCCTCCCCCACCCGCCCCCACCCCCACCCCGCCCTGGGCTGTTTGTTGAATGACTACCTGAGTGCAGCCTCACAACCAGCTCTGTCCTCGCCAGGAGGAAGAACTTGGCGCCCCTCAGCTCCAGATCTTGTTAAGCATCGCCCTGGAGCCTGGTGAGTTGGGGACCAAGAGTGGACACCCGGAGCCCCCATGTGTGTCCATCCACGATGCTGCTGGGAGAAAGGCCACAGGAACCCTGGCTTCAGCTTGCCAGCGCCTCCCCTGTGGCCGGAACTGTGGATCCTGTGACGGGACCTGTGGCCAAGACCATGGCCACTCATAAGCCTCCATTCCTCTAAGGGAGAAGCAGGGAGTGTCGCTGCTCTAAGCACTGACCCAGACCACCTTGCCTGGGTTCAAATCCCAGCTCTGCTAGTTTTCATCAGTCGCAGGACTTTCAGAGATAGCAATAATCCTGAGCACTTACCGTGATGACCAGGATGTGGGAAGTGCTATCTTTTTGTTTTCCCTGTAGCCAGGGCCCATGCCCAGACCCCCAGAGAAATCGGGCTCAGGACCTGTGAGCAGCTGCTGCAGTGTTTTGGGGTATATTATGGGGGCAGTGCCCAGGGAGGGGGAATGGCCTCGGCTCCCCTTCTGGAGACATTGACCTTAACCAGATGCTCCCTCCCCAGCATGGGGGAAGTCTGGACTTGTACCACTTCCAGCAGCTCTGGGGCCACCTCCTGGAGTGGCAGGTAAGGTAGGGCACTGGGCGGGGCACCTCCTCCTGGAGGGCCAGGAACCTTTACTAATAGACCTAGGTGCACTGTGGGCTAGCGGGATCCCAGGGGAGAAGGGGGAACTGGCCGGCACCACGCCAGCCTCGAGGATGTCCTGCCCCTACCGCCGTTGTTGTCCCTTTGCGTGTGTGCGCTAAGTCGCTTCAGTCGTGTCTGAGTCTTTGTGGCCCTGTGGACAATAGCCTGCCAGGCTCCTCTGTCCATGGGATTCTCCAGGCAAGAATACTGGACTGGGTTGCCATGCCCTCCTCCAGGGGATCTTTCTGACCCAGGGATTGAACCCGCGTCTGTCTCCTGCATTGGCGGGCAGGTTCTTTGCCACTAGCGCCACTTTGTCCCTTTAGGGGGCACTCTGATCCTGGGTTGGAACCCCAGCTTCCAGCTCAGCCCCTTTCTGGCTATGTGACCTGAGCGGGCCTTTGCTGGTCTACGGCTGGGAGGCCATCATTCCTGCTGCTTTGGACCTCTGTGAGGAGAACAGTCACAGGCCTTCCCACACTACAAGTGACAAGCTACTGTTCACTGAGCCCTTTGGGGGTAGAATCTCATGTTGTCCCCACAACCCGCCTATTACTGCTGGTACTATTATTTCCACTTTACGTGGGCAACAGAGACCCAAAGTGGTTCAGCTGCTGGCATAGAAAAGCCAGGAAGAAAGGGAGGCGGGTGGGTGGGAACTCAGGCCCCCTTTCAGCCTTCTTGAGGGTGCTCCGGGACCCGGGGTGGGACTGACCCAGACCTCCCTGCCCAGGCCACATTCGATAAGTTCGACGAGGACGCCTCTGGAACCATGAACTCCTATGAGCTGAGGCTGGCGCTGAATGCGGCGGGTATGGACAGAGGTCCTGGGGGCTCCTGGGGATGGATCTGCTCCCCCCACCTCCCCCACACCCCTCCCCCGCACCCACAAAGCCCACACCTTAGTTTGTGCAGGAACTGGGTGACCCTAAAAGAGGTCCGAAGGGGGAACTCCACTGTGTGGGGGGAGGAGGGCGCTGTGGGAGTGGGGCCTCCCCCGAGGGGAAGTGGGGGCCTTGGGAACTGGTGTCTGAGAGGCCCCAGCCCACAAGGCCTCAGAGTAGAATGTCCTGGACTCCTTGGGTGGCCCTGGGCTCTTGAGTCCACCTCCTGGAACCTCTGTTTTCCTCTCTGCAGAATGGCTCATACAGAGGGTGGCAGGAAGGAGCCTGTGGAATGGCGCCCACAGGGCTTAATGCTGGGAACTTAGCTTCTATTCACTCAGGCCAGGTCACCTAAATGAAGGCTCTCACTGGAGCCTTCCTGAGTTCTTGCAGGAGACGTAGAACAATCCCCTTCTATTTGTGTGGGAGCACAAAACCCTAGCCACGGCACAGAGCCAGAGACCCACATCTCCAGGGCCACACGGTTAGAAAGGGTGTGGGAGTGCGACTTGCCCCCCACCTCACCTTGCATGGAAGGAGCGGAGGCTGGGGTCAGACACAGAGCTGCCAGACCCCACGCCCCGCCCCAGGGCTCGTGGGCCATAGCAAAAGGAAGGATGCAACATCGAGGGATGGGAGGCTGGGGGGATGTGACCCAGAGTCGGAGAGGCAGAAGGGCGGGGTCAAAGGTCCAGGGAGATACAAGAAAAGAAAGGAACTCAAGAGCCGACTCATTAGAAAAGACCCTGATGCTGGGAAGGATTGAGGGCAGGAGAAAAAGGGGACGGCAGAGGATGAGAGGGTTGGATGGCATCACCAACTCAATGGACATGAGTTTGAGCAAGCACTGGGAGATGGTGAAGGACAGGAAAGCCTGGCGTGCTCCAGTCCATGGGGTTGCAATGAGTCAGACACGACTGAGTGACTGAACACGAAGAAGACATTGGGGGAGATGGAGTCAGAGAAGATGGGGAGACGTGAGCCTGAGAAACAGAGTCCCAGGTAGACAGGAGGTGAGGATGGAAGGCTGTGCTATTCACTCAGCATCCCTCGGTAGGGGGCTTGTGTCAGTCTAGGCAGAAAAAATTGCTCTTGCGAGGCTGACGTTCCGGTGGTGCATGTACACCAACGAGCAGAGTGCCCGCTGGTGAGGAGGTCTGTGGTGGGGAAAGGAAGCAGCCCAGGATGCTGGGACATGCAGCGAGCGCGGTGCGGGTTAAGACAGGGCGGGCAGGGAAGGCCTCGCTGAAGTGATGGCTGAACAGAGATCTGAAGGACGGGGAGTGAGCCTGGGGGCGCTGGGGAAGAGCCGTCCAGACAGAGGGAAAGGCAGTGAAAAGGCTCTATAGAGGCCAGTGTGAAGAGAGGAGAGAACGGCGGGGCTCAGTGATGGAGAGGAGGACTGAGGAGGGGGCTGGGGGGGATGGTATGGCTGGGGCCAAGTGGGGAGGGAGAGGTGGTCAGAGAGACGACTGGTGGGGGAAGACAGGACAGCTCTTTAGCACTTATCAGCGGGAGGAGGGAGAGGCAAGTCCAGGATCAGGGTGTGTGTGAGGCTGGAGCTGGCAGGCAAGCGGAAGGCTGCGTGTCGTGGAGGGAATGCCAGGGAGCGGCCAGCAGGAAGTCATGGCGGGAAGACCCTGGCACCTCTGCGCTGGGGGGCCAGGCAGAACCTGCTCTGACCTTATCCTGTCCACTGCTCCAGGAACACCCCCGAACCCCGCCCTGCTCCAGGCCCTGTGCTGGCTGATGCTGGGGATTCTGTGGTGACCAGGCGCCTTTTCCAGACCTCTCCCCTGCTTAGTCCCAGAGCCACTAATGACAGTGACAGTCACTAATGACAGTGACAGCCTGGGAAGGAGGACGGTCAAGGCAGGGACGTGGAGCCGCAGGGAGCTGTGGGAGCCCAGAAGGGGAGCGTGATGCTGCTTGTGGGGGTGGGGCTGAATATCTGAGAGGACTTCCTGGAGGAGGTGTGTACCAGAGGAGGACATGGTGTTCTGGGCGGAGGGAACATCAAGTGTAGAAGGCAGTGAGACGAAGCCCTAGGTCAAGTGGGGGTGGGTGGGTGAGGGGAGCAGATGAGGCATAGCCTGTGTGGGCTACCAGGTGCTTAGGGACAATGGGGGCTCTAGGGAGGGGTAACCAGGTCCTGGTCTCTAGCGCCCAGTAACCTTGGTAAAGGGGTTCACCAGTACCAGGTTTTAAAGGCCTCTCTTGAAATTCCTTGTCAAAGAAGCTTTAAATATATACACACACACACACACACACACACACACACATATATATTTTTTTTGCTTTATTTTTGGCCACGCCTCATCGCACGCGGGATCCTAGTTCCCTGACCAGGGACCAGAGACTGAACCCATGCCTCGTGCAGTGGGGGAGCAGGAGTCTTAACCACTGGCCCACCAGGGCAGAGCCCCAGAGATGATTTCTAAACTCTAGAAATGGCACCTGATGTGAAATGTCAAGATATTGACTCCATATGGGACTGGCAAAAATGCTTTGCTGCACGGAGGTATTCTCCAGTGTCTGTTAGCAGAAATTCTCAGAGTTTAAAGGGATGACGACACTGACAGACGTAACAATGTGCCGGCAGATACCGTCCTAAGCTCTAGACATCTAACACCTTCACAACCCTCCTGGGGTCAGGGCTGACCTAGTTCCCATTTGACAGGCCCAGAGAAGTGAAGGGAGTTGCCCCTGGGGCCTCACAGCTGGGATGAGGCAGAGCTGGGACTGCAGAGATGGGACCAGGCCCCTGAAGTGTGTCTGCATTCCCTGGGTAGTCAGAGGGTGTGGTGCGACCTGGAGGTGGGCTCAGGGGGCAGCCAGGCCTCAGAGGTGGCCTCCCCCAGGCTTCCACCTGAACAACCAGCTGACCCAGGCCCTCACGAGCCGCTACCGTGACAGCCGCCTGCGTGTGGACTTTGAGCGCTTCGTGTCCTGCATGGCCCAGCTCATCTGCATCTTCCGTGAGTGCCCTCCCCGGCGCCAGTGAGGCAGGGGGAGGCGGTCTTCGCGGCTGCGGGACCAGGCAGGTGGGCCCTCACCTCACCCCTCTCTGCACAGGCCACTGCAGCCAGTACCTGGATGGGGGTGAGGGGGTCATCTGCCTGACCCACAGACAGGTGAGCCTGGAATGCAGGGCACAGGTGGAGGTAGGGGGAGTGCCGGGAGCCCCCCAGCCTCACCCCTGCTGTCTCCTCTCGCCCAGTGGATGCAGGTGGCCACCTTCTCCTAGATCTCAGCCCGGGATCCCTGCCTCTCCCCCATCCCAGCCCGGACCGCGGGGAGGGAGCAGCTGCTCTGACGGTGGACGGTCGTCTGAGCACGGCCTTGGGAGCCAGCCTGCCTGGAGCTGATTTCAGGCCCCACCCCTCACCGGCTGGGTGACACTGGGCAAGTCCCTGCACCTGTTTCGTCCTGCCCTGTGCAGGCTGCACGAGTCTGCCCACATCACACGCTGAGAACAGTGGCTGGCCCAGAGTGGGTCCCCAGAGGCACCCCTATGCTCACACACTCACGGGAACAAGGACTGGGTTGCGCCCAAGCCCCCACTTCGCTCTGGGAAGGGGTGCTCCATCATCACTCTCCAAAGAAGTGGAGAACAGGGATAGAAAAACAGAGGACGCTGTAGGAATCCTTAAAAATATTACATGTTTTATTATCCTGTCCCCAGAAGGGAGGTTTATCCAGAAACCGGGAAAAAAATAATCAAGAATAAACTCAAAAAAATAAGGCGGGGGGGGGGGCGAGGTGGTTAGGGAAGGGAGAGCAAAACCATCCACTAACAGGCAACTAGGCCAGCAGCCCACCCTCCACCTCAGGAGGGTCCCCAGAGACCCATGCCCGACGGCAGACATCAGAGAGAATCGGTGAGGGGCTGGGGGAGGGGAGCCAATCAGCTATATCTTCATTATGAGAGCAAGAGGCGGCGAAGATATGTTGCTAGGTGAATATATATTTATATAATAAATCCGTAAGTTAATAAAGTAAATAGTAATTCTCTGAAAGGTTGATTTTTTTTTATAGCTTTTTTTTGTGAATTTGTGTGTGTGTGTGTCGAGAGGTGGGGGGCGCGGTGTGGGGAAGGAGGGTGGTCCTTAGAAAATCTGAAGAGATACATAGGTCCAGACAAAGCAAAGAGGGGAGTGTCTGGGGATGAGGGCCGGAGGCTCGTCTGCCTGGCCCCACTCCTATCGCAGAAGAAGGGGGGGACTGAGCTGAAGCCCCTCACGTCCTGGCAACGCCAAGCTGGAGGGGAGGGGAGATGGAGCAGGCAGGTCCTCTTTCCTGCCGGGCGGCCCGGGCACCCTCTGTGGGGCCCATTGCAGGCTCGGCGGTTCCTGAACAAGGCACGTCGGGCTTTGGCCTGGATGTAGGAGGCCTTGAAGGGACCTCGGGGGAGAAGGGGTGGGGGTGCCGTTTCTAGGGCTTGGAGGGGGCCTGTTTTGCTGTGAGGATCCACTGTTCCCTCCACAAAGTTAGAAAAAAAAAAAAACCCAAAACGAAACAACACATCATATATATTTACCAGACCAGAAGCGCTGACCCCGGTAAGCCTCCCGGCCCCCATCCAGGGGGAGGGAGAGCCTTGCGGCCGACCACAGAGAGAGAGGAGAGAGCCTGCCCCAGCCCCTCCCTGCCCCCCCGCCCCCCCAGCAAGACTGACAGAGAGTGCTTTGCATAGATACAGAGTCAGAGGAGCGGGCCGGGGCCCTCGCGGTGGGGAGGTGGGATGGAGGGGCTCCCCCAGCCCCTCCGGGAGGCTGTGAGGAGAGGGGCGTTTGGTCGGGGGCGCTCTGAGCGGGGCCTCACAGGTCGCTCTCTCCGTACAGGGCTGTGGAGAAGGATTTATAGTCGAGGGCGCCGGGCACGGCGTCGGGGCCCTGGTAGGGCGCCATGCGGGCGATGCAGTACTCGGCCTGGTCGGGCGGCAGCTCTCTCCGCAGCTCCTCGGCTGTGATGAAGTTCTGGGGGGCGGCAGGGTGGGAGTCTGGGTCAGCCCTCACCCACCCCCGGCACATACGCTGGCCTGTCCACCTGGTGTCTGGCTCACCTTGTCCCCAGCCAGGACCTTGAAGGAGGCGATGACCTGGTCAGCCGTGTCTGTGTCGGTGGTCTCCCTCGACATGAAGTCGATGAAGGCTTGGAAGGTCACGAGGCCGCTGTGGTTGGGGTCCACCACGCTCATGATGCGGTTGAACTCGGCATCGCCCTGCGAGGGGGGGGTGGGCGGGGGACAGGTGGCCCTTGAGCAGCGCAGGGCAGGCCGGGCCTGGCCTAGTGGCTAGAACATGGAGCCGGGAGAGCAGGGCCCAGCCCAGCACACAGGACCAGTGGCGTCGGCGGGCCTCCGAGGGTCCTGGCTCCCCCAAGGCCCGCTGCCCCACGCGCCCTCCGCTCCACCCCTCCCACGATCCTGGGAAGTGGGGAGTTGGGGTGAGGATCAAACAGGCCTACTGCTCCTCAGCCCTGGCTCACAAGTTAGCTCTGGAGGGCGAGGAAGAAAGAGAGAAAGAGAGAGAAAGAGAAGCAGGGAGCGCGGGAGGCCTGGCCTCCTCTCTCCGGAGACTTCCAGGGCAGGAGGTAGGAGGCTGCCAGGGGGTGGGGTGGGGGGGCCGTCGTCGGAGGGACCCCGCCCAGCAGAGGCAGCGGAGGAGGAAGAGGGAGGCTAGGCTGCGCTGCTCTGGTGGAGGAGGGTCCCCGAGGACACGGAGACTCTGGAGGCGGTGAGGAGGGTGAGAGGGAGGCGGGGGGGGGGGGAGGCCGAGCACCAGGGCAGGCAGAGGCGGCATACCAGGCTGTATCCTGTGGAGATAAGCAGAGCCCTGAAGTCATCGGAGTCCATGCTGCCTGTCTGCTTCTGCTCCAGGACCCAGGGACAGCAGAGGAGGCCGGGCCCAGAGTAGGCAAGAGGGGCCGCCCCGTGCGCACAGCGAGACAGGACAGTGGCGGGAGCGGGGCAGACAGAGGCGGCCCGAGACACCAGGTAAGGGGGCAGGCGTCCGGAGAGACACGGGGCGGGGAGGAGGAGGCAAGAGCGCCGGTGAGATGGCACACGATGGCGAGGGGTGGGGTGGCCGAGGGAAGGGAGACAGAGAGGAGGAGAGAGAGAAAAGCAGTTAATGCCACGGTCCGCTGGGGCCCCGGGGACGCGTACCTGCCGGTCGTTCTCCACGTCGTAGCCCAGGCTGATGAGGCAGGCCTTGAACTCTTCCGGCCCCAGCGCCCCGCCATGGTCCTGCCGGCGGCATCCGGAGGCAGGTGTGCACGAGGGGCGGGCGGTGTGGAGACCAGGCCGGCAGAGGCGGGGCCGGGGGCCGGGGTCACATGCAGAGGGCGGGGGAAGGGGACACACGGGACGGGGGGAGGGAAACACAGAGTTAGAGGTGACGAGGACAAGGTGATGGCAGGGTGGGGCCTGGAGGGTGGTCAGAGGCCTCACCCCGCCTCCTCTGGGCCAGGGCAGGGTGGGGGCTGAGAGGTGCAGGACTCAAGTCCCAGGACTCCTGGGAGGGAACAGGGGAGCTCTCCTGGCCTCCTAGGATCTGGGGTGGGAGAGAGGGGACTGCCCCCTCTTGTGTGGGATGCAGGGGCCCTGCTAACCCCTGGAGCACATCCTCCCCATGGACGGCAGGTGGATGGCACCTCAAAGCCCAGCAGGGAGGGCCTGGGGCAAACTGGCGCGCGGGGACCGTCTAATGGGGCTTCCAGGCCACGTTTGACTTTTAAGAACAGTGAGTGTGTGTATGTGTGTCTTGGATTCCCGGGGGTGCTGGCACTTGTCTGTGTCTGTGTGTGTGTGTGTCTGGGATCCCCGGGGGTGCTGGCACTTGTCTGTGTGTCTGTCTTGGGTCCCTGGGGGTGCTGGCACTTGTCCCTTCAGGGTTGCCCTGGCAGGTGGGTGGGGAGGCACAGCCCCAGGGACAGAGCCAGGGGTTCCCCTTTCTCCTGAGGGAAGCTGGGTCCCTGCCAGCCCGTGAGTGGCCTCTGATACTCAGGGACTGTGATGCGAACAGACAGACAGATGTGAAGACGGAGGGGGCGGGGTGGGAGGTGACAGCGGGGAAGGAGGGAAGACGGGGGCTGAGGGAGCCGCTCACCTTGTCGAAGTGGTTGAAGGACGCCCGGAACTCCTGCATCTGCTCCTGGCTGATGCCCTTGGCGTCGCGGGTGAGGATCTGGTTCTCAACCTCGTTGATGGTGCGGGCGATGGTGGTGAGCAGCTGCTCCCAGCCCACCCGGATGTGCTGGGGAGGAACCAGGGCGTGAGTGCGGGTTGGGCCAGTGGTACCACAGTAGCTGCAACTCAGGGGGGTCAGACTTGGGTTTCTCCTAATCCTCTCCCAGAGCCAACCCAGTCCCACGCACTCCCGTGCACACAGGGACACAGCCACATGCCTGCCTCTGCCTGCCCACCAGGGCCCCGGTTCACAGCACGCTCCCGGTCACGATGTAGCCAAGGATTGGGGCCTAACACCCATGCCAGGATCCTCAGGGGAACTCTGCAGAGATGTTCCAGGCAACACTTATCTAGCTTTCTGGGGAAACTCCTCTCCCTTCCTTTTATTTAGTGGCACCCTAGGATTTGCATGGTCTCAGGGCTTATCACCAGGGATCATTTCAAGCTGCCAGTCTGACAGCAACCAGCTGTCAAGCAAGAACCAAAGGATCAAATGGCTGAGGCCATAGTAGGGGGCAGGTGCTGCTGCCCTCCCGGCTCTCCAGGGAGATTGTCCTGAGATGTGTGTGATCATGGTGATGGGAGAGTACTGGTAAGGAAGTCAACTCTTCAAAAAATATGAACATGGGATCCAGTCTCTGTGGTCAGAGTGAAAGAGGAGAGAGAGAAAGCGGGAGCCGGCTTTTCTACAGGGCAGAAACCAATTGGAAGAAGGCAGCAGCCTGGCTCGGGCTGGCGGGGGGAGCAGGGCGCACCTCCATGGTATAGTTGGTGTGCTTGTTGTCGAAGATGAGGGCCTCCTGGATGAGCTGGTGCTGCTGCTCAAGCAGGTCCAGGTTGGGCTTGTAGTCCACGATGCTGCGCTCATACTGCTTCAGGTGGCTCAGCTGGTCCTCCAGCGTCCCGTTCATCTCAATGGAGATGCGCCCGATCTCCTGCACAGAGGAGGGAGGTGCTGGGCTGGGGCTGGCGGGCCCTCGGCCCCCACCAGCCACCGGGAGGAGCCCTGTCACTGGCTACCGCACCCCAGATTGGTAGTGGTGGTGGCAGAGAGGCCGCCTCCAGCCCGAAGGTCCTCTCCCAGAGGCCTGCCACTCACTGACTGTCCCCCCAGCCCCGCCCTCCAGCACAGCAGCAGTGACCAGAGTTTCTGCCCCAGTGCTTCGCAGGTCCACCCCCACCACTCCCTCCCTGTGAGGCCCAAGCCTGGGACAAGCCCCTCCTGCAGAGCTGGAAACTGAGGCTGGGAGAGGGCAGCTTATCACCGTAAGAGGCAGAGCCGGGCCGGGAACCCAGGCCTGGCGCACTTCAGAACCCGGGCTCTTGAGCGCCCCCACGCCTCGCCCCACCACAGCGGCTGGTACTATGCCTTGGGCTGCCTGCCTGGACCTCTCAGACTGGTCGTGAGTTTCAGTGATTCCGCTCGGTCAGCAGTAACCCGAAGGGCACCGAGGGGCATGCACAGTCTCGTGCTGGATGGCACCGCCATTTCCACCAATATAACCTTCCCGATCCCACGAGGCCCCCAGGAGCACTGTGGACCTCCTGCCAGGGGCGGGCAGCCTCCCATTCAGCAGGGCCTCTTGCTCAATTCTGCCAAGAGATTCTTGGGGTGCGGCAAGGCTGGGGCGATGCCCTCACCTCCATCTTCGTCTGGATCCAGGGCCCCACAATGTTGGCCTGGCTGGCAAACTGGCGGCGGAGGTGCTCATTGGACTGCTGTTTGCTCTGCTCCTCCAGGAGGGCGTGGTCCCGCTTGGGCACCAGCTGCTGCACCTGGGGAGGCATGCGGGCAGGGGCAGTCAAGGGGCGGCCCTTCGCCTGGCAGCCCTTCCCCGGCCTGCCAGCGGGTGGGTGGCTGGGTGATGCCTACCTTCTCCCACTTGGAGTTGATGATCTGGGGAGTGACGGTGGTGTAGGGGTTGCTGCCTGAGAGCTTGATGTGGTTGCTCTCGGCGATCCGCTGGGCTTCCTTGTGGATGGCCAGGATGGCCTCCCGCTCCCTGTCAGCGTCCGGCAGCGTCGACTTGAACTGGTCATGGGCTGAGATCAGACCCTGGGGGATGTGAAGAGAAGGGGTGAGGGGGCGGCCCGGCCCCCAGAGGACCCACGAGCCCCCGAAAGGGCAGGGGGGCGGGGCGGACCTCGATTTCCTCAATGGTGTGGACGATGAACATATCCTGGAGGTCCTCCATGGCGCTCTCCATCCAGTTGTTGAAGGGCGCCGCCCGCTTGGCGTACTCCAGGTGCAGCTGGTCAATGGTCTCCAGCTGCTTCTCCGTTTTCTGGTGCAACAGGGACCGAGGAGGGAGGTCAGAGGGCCAGCAGGGGCCGTGCATGGTGGGCCGGGGTCTGGGAAGCTCTGAGGGCACCCACCCCCACCCCCGCCACCGCTCACCTCCAGGGCTTCCCTGCGACTGTGGGTCAGAGAGCCAAGGGCGTCCCACTGGTCACAGATCTTCTGGCAGCGCGTGTTGACATTGTGGGAGTCGTAGTAATCCAGCTCGCTGTGGACCGGGCAGAGGGGGGTGAGACCGGACCCGCCCGCCCACATGCATCCCAGGCCCTGGTGCTGGGGGACACCACCTCTCTGGGCTGAGGCAGGAGGAACTGGCGAGGAGGTTGGTGGGGAAAGGACAACAGAGCTTCCTGTCAAGAGCCGCTGACACAGGCCTCCCAGACTGTGACCCTCAGCCACGCCTTATCTGGATTGCTTTCTGGGCTGTGCCATGTGGCTGTGGGATCTGAGTTCCCCGGGCAGCAGCCAAGCCCAAACCCCCAGCAGTGGAAGCAGAGTCCTGAGCAGTGGACCCCCAGGGAAGCCCCTGGGTTGCTTTTTCCGTTTACAGAAAGGCTAGCAGAGCACGCTGGTTAGAGGACAAGGCTCTGGAGCCAAGTTCCCTAGGCGTGAATTCCAGCTCCCGATTTTGAACCTGTGTGACCCTGGGCGAGTGAATTCCCTCTGGATCCCTCGGTTTTTTCATCTGTGAGATGGGGTGGGGTTGTGAGGACACCAAGTTACTTAACACATGAGAAGTGCTGAGAACAGTCCTTGGCGCCCAGTGGGTGAAAGTAGGAAGTTATTAAAGGACATGTTTTTATGGGTATTAGGGAAAAAAAGTGTGTGACTAGCCTGCAATCTCATGCTAAGCAACTAACAATATATTCAAGGGAAAAAAAAACAAGCTGATCAGGGAATGGGTATTACTGTTGCCTTGACTGAGGTTGGGAACACTGAGCTGATACCATAGTTCTTGCCCCCCCACCCCACTCCTGAGCATCAGCCCCAGGCCTGCCGCCTCCTGGGGTCACACTTGGGCACTCCCAGCAGCAGGCTCCTAGGGAGTCGGTGCACAGGTCTAGGGTGACCAGGCGGTCAGGCAGGATACAGGGGCCAGGGGAGCAGGCAAGGGCTGGAGGAGCAGCAAGGCAGCGCTCCACGCAGGGGCCAGGCCGGCCTGGATTCCACTCGCATCTCACTCACTCCCTAGCTGGGTGACCCCAGGCAGGCCCTTGGCCTCTGTGTGCCTCAGTCCCAGCTCTGTAACAGACGATCAACGGGACTGATGAGCTGGCACACAGAGGGCCCTGAGTGCTCTGAGCTTTCATCATTATCATTAATCGATGCTCAGCCGGGCTGCCCTCCAGGCTCAGCCCAGGCGGCCCTTGGCCTCTGCCTCATCTGTGGGGGAACGGACGGCGCCCCAAACAACCCTCCCCCTTCCTCCAGGGCGACTGTCCAGAGAGCTGCCTGGGGGACCGTCAGCTCCCTGGCTCAGGGCGATGGGTTTCACATGGCCATTCCCAGTGCCTGAGCAGTGGGCTGGCCTAGCGCTGATGGCAAGTCTGTTGCCAACCAGCATCCAGGGGGCTCGCCTGTCCCACCCCCACAACCCCTGCAGATGGTGCGCGTCTGTATCCGTGACCTCACTCTCCTCGGCCTGGACGTGCCAGGTACAGGGGGCTTGATCCTAGAGGAGCTGCAGGACCCCCAGCAGTGCCCAGTGAGGGCGTGTGCACCCAGGACTGTGCCTGCTAGTACTTCTGCTCCTGGGCGAGCACATGGGGAGCCCCAGAGCAGCTGGGCAGTGTGGAGGGAGTGAGTCAGGGAGACGGCCCTGCCTGGCGTGGGGCTCCTTCAGGCCTCGGCGTGGGGCTCCTTCAGGCCTCGCTGCTGGGCCCCTGCCTTGGAGGAACAGGCAGAACTTCGGGGATGACTGTGACAGGGTGGGAGGTGTCTGTCGAAAGGCCGACTCCAGCCAAGGATCCTATTTTTGAGCAGACGGCTATTTTGGGAGTCCTGCCGCCCCTCCAGGGCCTGTGGATTTTCCATGAAGTAATGGCTGGGGCCTCCCGCTCCCTGGGCCTTGCCTGCTGCTGGCCGCTGCGCTGGGGGAATAAGGCTCCCTTTCACTGTGCTGGAGACTCAGTGTACTAATTGTGTGCACGAGTTTATCTGACTGGGGTGGGGCGGGGAGGGCAGAGAACCGGCTGCCTGGAAGCTCTTACAATAAGTGTATTCTGAGCAGCAGAGGGAAGGGCCGGGCCGAACAATGGGCTCTCTGTGCAGCCCGATTCCCTCAGGGAGCCATGGGTGGGGGCCGTGGGCTAGGCTGCCCACCACCTCAGGGCGCCAGAGACCTCCCTTCTGCTAGAGAACGTAGATCCCACTATGGGTCTCATCTGGGGTTAAGACAGGCGGACAAAAGGCATCACCCCGTAAGGCTCCTTCTTGGCATGGGAAAGGAGGGGGTGAGGGTGGAAAGGGCCAGGGGAACCCCTCCACCTGCCCCACCACCGCTCCGGGCCAGGTGCTGGCAGGAAAGCAGGGGACCGTGAGCCCACACATACTTGAGCTCCTGGGCGATGGCGGCAATCTGCTCCACGCGGTCCTGGTGGGCAGCCAGGTCGCTCTCAAAGGCTTCGTGCTTGCGGATGAGGGCCTTGATGTCCGACAGGGTGGCCGTCTCATAGTCCCGGTGCTTCAGCATGGCCTCCTTCCCTGAGGTGGGGCGGAGAGCGGGGGTGCTTGCCCAACAGTGCCACGGGCGTCCAGAGGGGGTGTCCGACCAGAGGGAGGGGAGTGGGGTGCAGACCCCATGCCCTGCCTTGGCGAGGATGCTGCCACGAAAGCCGGAAACCCTGGGAACCTCTTCCCTTGCTCCTTTGCAGGTATTTCTAAGCCCAGCTATAACAGCTCCTGGATGGGGCTGGGAGACACTGTGGGGTTGGGGGCGTGAGTCAGATATCCCAACTCAGGCTCTGTGTTCTAGACTTAGTGTCTTTTATTGGTGTACGCTAAGTCGCTCGGTTGTGTCCGATTCTTTATGCCCCTGTGGACTGTAGAACACCAGGCTCCTCTGTCCGTGGGGTTCTCCAGGCAAGAATACTAGAGTGGGTGGCCATTTCCTCCTCCAGGGGATCTTTCTAACCCAAAGATCAAACCCACATCTCAACATCTCTTGTACTGGCAAGTAGGTTCTTGACCACTAGGCTACCTGGGAAGTCCTTTATTGGTAGATGGTAAGAATCTGGACTGTGCTACCAAGGCTGGAAACGTCAACATCCACCTGCGGAGGGCCTAACTGGACCTCAGCAGTGCAGGGGGGTGGGCTGGGGGTACAGAGGGGAGGGGAAGTCTGACTTGGGGCTCTTCCAGGATCCTGACCCCTATGCCTGCTCCCTGGCCCTTGGGCACCAGGCCCCCTCAGGGAGGGAGTCCTACCACACATCTGCTCCGCGCTACCCTAAGGGCTTTCTGTGTGCAGTGAGGCAGGGCCCATGTCAGGCCCTTTGAAGGAAGGGAGGAACACTGTTATTAGGCCCGGAGCCTGGCTAATTATACACCCTAGGACAGAAGCTCAGGCGAGGAGCCCTGCACACTCGGTACTGCAGAGAACTGAGGGGGAGATGCTGGGACTCCTAACCTATAAAGCAACCTCGGGCTATCCTCAGAGCGCACTCAGAGACCAAACCCTCCTCAGCTGGCACCAGAAAATCCCAACTGCTGTCTGCCATGTGCAGCCAAGCAGGCAGTCTCTCCTGGCCTGCTCCTTCTTCTGTACAATGGGGCCAATGCCAGCCCTTGGCTAAAGCCCCAGTGAGGTGATCTCGAAAAGGGTGGGCACCAGCCAGGCCCACCCCACCGCAGCCATCCCAGGGATAGAGCCCCGAACCAGCGGGCAGGGGGCAGCTCGGCCTGGGAGCCTGACTCCAAGGGGCCCTGCCGTCCCAGCCCCGGGGCAGTGGGCCCAACCACAAAGGCAAGCTTGCAATTCCCTTCTCCAGATCGCTTTCTACCAAGGGTGGGAACCAGAAATAGCAGGTTACCACTTCTCTGCCTCAGCAGAGCTGCTGCAAAGGAGCTGCCAGGGGGAAGAAGGGGGAGGAGGGGGCCAAGGCCAGGGCTGCCTGGGACCCGGGCCAAGGGGCAGCCAGGCCAAGGGAGGGAGGGGGCGGGGGGGCGCTTTCTCCCCAGACAATCTGAGACCCTGTGAGGAGCCTCCAGGTGGAGGCTCACATACTCCTGCAGGCTGCAGGGGATGGTGAGGGGGTTATAGGGTGGCAGCAGCTCACTCTGCCCTCTGCCCCCGCTGCACACACAGGTAAGGAGCCTGCTCCACCTGATCCCAGGGGTACAGCGGGGTCGGGGGCCGGTCTGTCCTGTGGAGCGTAATTGGTGGCTCAGAGGACGGAGGCTTCAGGTCTCAGGAATGAGAATGGACAGGCCTGCCCAGTGGCTCCAACGCAAGGGGGAGGGCTGGATGCCAGAGTGCCTGAGGGGAGGCGGGGCCGAGGCATGTGGAGGTCGATGGAGCAGCTGGGCCCTGGCTGAAGCTTGGACCCACTTCTAAACGCCTTCAGGTGAAGGCTGGCCAGGTTCCCAGGGAAGCAGCTCTGAGGGCCCATCACCCCTTCTCCCCTCGGCCTCAGGAGACCCTCTTCCAGGCCTCTTGGAGCCCCAAGAGAGAGGCTGAAGGGCTGACGAGAGGCCCCCAGGAGGCAAATCCACAGGGATGATCCTCAGAGACCAAGGAAGGATGATGGAGAGAGATAATGATAGGAGATGGTTCATCCAAGCGGGGGACACGGGCGCTCTAAATCCTACTTAAGTGACAAGGAACCTCTGACAAGAGAAATGGCAAAACTGGTTGGTCTCTGAGCTCCCTGGGCAGGAACCTTTCCCTACTTGGGAAACTGCTGAGCACAGCGAAGAGGCTCGAGAGATGTTTGTTGAATGAATGAATGAATGAAGAGCCAACAGATGAACTACATGCCAACTCCCCTTCCCTCAGGTCTGAGGGGCAGAACCCACGAGTGTGGCCTCTGCGAGGCAGAGGGAGGCACCTGCTTCCCAGCACAGGCTTCGTGGTCCTCGCCTGGCCTTCTGGCTCCCCCTGCTCCGCATCCCTCCCCTGGCACACGAGGGCCAGGATCCTCAGGAGCTCCTGTGAGGAGGGCATTCTCTGGGCAGCGGCCAGGGACATGGGTGACACGGGCCCCAGTCAGCACAGCCTGCAGAGCCTCATGTCCACATGCCGGCAGAGGTGGGCAGGCTCCATGTGGGCGCCTCTGGGTGGGTCTTAGCAACTGGCCAGGGTTGGGGCTCCTGCCAAAGGGCTTCCCAGGTGGTGCTACTATTAAAGAACCTGCTGGTCAATGCGGGAAATACAGAAGACCCAGGTTCGATGCCTGGGTAGGGAAGATCCCCTGGAGGAGGGTGTGACAATCCACTCCAGTATCCTTGCCTGGAGAATCCCACGGACAGAGGAGCCTGCTGGGCTGCAGCCCATGGGGTTGCAAAGAGTTGGAGCAACTGAGCATGCACGCATGCTCACCTAATGGCTGGGTGGGTGGGGGCTGGAGGAAGAACCACCCTCCAAGGAGCTGTGAAACCAGCGGCAGAGTGGCGGCAGGAGGGCAAGGCAGAGCGGGAAGGAGGCGGCCAGAGCCGGAGGGTGGGAGCCCCGTGGAAGGCCCTCCGCATTCCCAGGCGCTGGCTGTTTCCTGAAGGCTCTCAGGCCCTTGGGATCTGGGATCTCAGCCTGGTGTGGGTCCCAGCTGAGGGCTAGGACGTGATGGAATCCCACAGCCCGAGCCAAGAGGACAGGCAGCTGTGGAGCTGCCGAGAAACCGGAGTCACTGCAGCCCTTCTGGAAGAAGGGGTCCCACGGGGGGCAAGCTCCCCGGGGGGAGGCACTGGATGGGGCGGAGTTGAGAAAGAGCTCCCACGGGGGGCCCACACCGAAGGCTGGTCAGTGAGTGGCACCCGCAGGTCGGGCAGCAGGGCCAGGAGGCGGCTCCGTGCCCTGGTCTAACCGTGCTCGGGATCCCAGGCTGGCCAGGACAGGCTCTTCAGCGCGAGGTCCACAGTCTCAAAAGGGTGAGGGAGACGGAAGGCAGGCTATGTGAGCCCAAGCTGCAGGAGCGGGGCGAGCCTGCCCCTGGCCCCACTGGCCCGAAGGGGTGCCATCCTCAGGGCAGACAGGCCGGCCTGGGGGTCACATCCCTAAACAGCCAGCCCAGGGCTGCATTCTCAGATGACCGGCCGCCAGTGGCCTAGGAAGGCGCCCACCCATGAGTGATCTCCAGGCCAGAGCAGACTGGGGAGACCTGGCCCCAAGCTGTTCCTTGCTGCCCAGGGCTGGATGCACCCAGAGCGTCATTTGCGACACGTGTGTTCTCAGGCAGCAAAACAGGGAGCCTAAGAAACAGACAAACCCCACACAGGCAGTAGGGGCTCTGTGTGTGTGTGTCTGTGTGTATGTGTGAGCAATGCGTGTGTCTGAGAGCCAGGAAAGGAGGGGGCGAGCAGGGAGGGCTGTACCATCAGTCCAGGCCTCGTGGATGGAGGCCTTCTGCCGGAACTTCTCTGCCAGGTGGTCGAGCCGCTCCAGCCGGCGGATCTCGTTCAGCAGCCACTCCTCGTAGCCCTTCTCGGCCTGCTCCAGGTGCTGCCAGCCGTTGTTGATGTCCTGTGGGGGCAGGAGAGGGCGCGGCTACACGGGGGCTGGGGCACCCAGCGGGGCAGTGCCTCCCAGAAGGACGCTCACAGGAGGCAGAGCAGCAGGCCGGGGTCTCACGTCGCCCTGCTCCGCTGTGCCTGCACAGGGCCCCGCACGAAGCAGGTGCGGCCCACACCTTCCGGTTAAACGAATGAGCGACAAGGAATGAGTGAATGCCCCCACGGTGCTATGGGAGTCAGAAGCCGACTGTGCAGTGACCATCACCCTCTCCTGGGAAGGGATCTCAAGCACTTGGAGGTCTGGGAGTCCCAGCCAAAGGAGGGTCCAGATTCAAATGATTCCAAACTATGGTGTGGTCCTGGGATGAGAGTAAAACTCCAGGGAGTGATGCGGGGAAATGAAACACAGGTAAGTGTCAAGTGTATGCCCCACGGCACCTTGCACCCGGATCTGTGCATTCTAGTTCAGAAAGACTGTGCAGGCCAGACACTACGCCTGGGGGTGGCCTGGAGCTGCCCCTCCACCCCTCACGGGGCCTCGGTGGCTCCGCAGGCCTCCTGGGCCCTGGCACTCACCGACACCATCTTGCCCTCGGAGGGCATGAAGGCGGGCCGGTTGCTGAGGCGCAGCTTGGTCTGCAGCGTGTTGAAGTTGATCTCTAGCTGGCACTTCTCCTGCACCTTGGGCGGCTTGTGGACCCGCCGGTAGTCGCGGAAGTCCTCCAGCTTCTGCTGCATTTCCTGGATGGTCTTCTGGGGCACGCGGTCCTCCAGCCAGGGGATGGTGCGCCGGATCCACTCCAGGAGCTATGGGCCCACGGAAAGCTGGGGTGACCTTGGCAGGGGGCCCGCCGACGGCTGACAGGCTGCCTCCAGCGCGCGGGCACATGGGACCTGGATCTTCAAGGACCCCATCTTGGGGGATCACCCCTGCTGCCCAGCCTGACTTCTCCATGACTCCCTATGGGCGTCCCATGGCCAGGGACTCTGGGGGTATCACTCCTGCCGGAACCACAGTGCTGCTCTCTGGCTACTTTCTGCTTCTGCCTTTGCTCTTGGTCTCCCTCCCTCCCCTAAGCAGGACGGCCTCAATGCAGACACTCCTGTGGGGGCACCTCCCCCATCAGGCCTGCACAAGAATCCACTGTCGCCATACGCAACACTGAGAACCTCGCTGTGCCCCGTTCACCAACTGTAAGCGCCCCAAGGCAGGGCTGGCCACACGCCTGGCTCACTCGGGTGGCCGGTGCCAGGCACAGGGCCTGGGCACAGAAAACTAGACAGCACAATTGAAAAAAGGAAGTGACCTGTACTTCTCTGAGCCACTCGTGTCTTTGATGGAGCGAGGACCAGGTACAAACGAGCAAGCAAACTTGGCATTCCAGAACAATCCCAGGAGAGTATGATTAGTTACCGTGCAGGGAGATATGCCTGGGGAAGGGGGTCCCAAATGCCAGCCTCAGGCAGGACAAGAAAACCGAGGCCCAAGGTCTCCACGGTGTTCGCTTCTGGGTACCTGGTGCCGCCTGCCCTCTGTTGGGCAAGGCTGGGACTCTAGGACACAGCCCCTTAACCTTTCCTTGGTGTTGGTAGTGATGGTGGTACCAGATGGTAGCTTTCTCTTCTTTAAAGTATCCTTAACTTTGCAAAAGAAAAAGTTGGCCGCTATAGGGGGGCTGGAAATATTTCCCAAATTTTCCTGGTCTGTGAAATCTCAGAGTCTGGGGAACACTGATCCAGAAGAACAGTCAAATGGCTCCTCCTGGGCAGCACAGATGCCAAGAGGGTAACAGGCGTTCCCTCCTCACAGGGGACCTGCCGTGACAGCCATCCTGTCTGTCGCTGTATCGGATCTCAGCGTCTCTCCATCCTACCAAATCAGGCTTCTGTGTGTGGGACACAGGGACAGGAATTTTTGCATAGGGGTGGGAACTTTTTAAAAAGCTCCTTAAAAATTTTTTTTTAAAACAAAGGGACTTCCCTGGTGATCCACTGGTTAAGATTCTGTGCTTCCACTCTAGGGGGTGTGGGTTTGATCCCTGGGTCAGGGAATTAAAATGTTTTTTTGCATGGCATGCCCAACAGATTTTTAAAAAATAAAATAAAAAGCTCCCCAGCTTATTCTAATGCAGCAGGAAAAACTCTGTCCCTAGGTATCTCTGCAGGAAGCCAGGCTCGAGGTGCCAGGAGCCAGTGAGCACAGTGGCACATCACTCTGACCCTCAGTCCTGTGAGCCCATGAGCACTGGTGTGGTCAAACTCTGCTCTGTAACCCTCTGACCTTCTCCAGAAGGTCTCGCTGCCATCCTTGCTCTCTCCTCTGCAGGTGTCACATGGCCGTGGGCCAAGGGTAATGAGAGGGGACCGATCCTTCAGCTCTGGCGGGGCCACCGGGGGAGGGCAGGGGTGAGGGGTCACTCACGTCGCTGGCCAGCCTCTCATAATCTTCCATCAGGTGCTCATTCTCCTGGTTGACGGCCAGCACCTTGCAGATCCGGTTGGCAGCGGTCTCAGCCTGGGTCGGGGGACAGGGTTGGGGGGGAAAGCGCACACAGTCAGGGCTGCCTGGGGCCTGCTGACCCTCCCTCCTGACAGGCAGGTCCCCTGAAAGCTGGCACGTCCGTGGCCCACACGGAAGGCCCCGAGGCGGGGAGGAGAGGAAGCAAAGAGCCAGCAAGAGGGTGCCCTGAATGGCTGAGTCCTGACAGGCCTTGCTGGGGTCCTTGAAGCTGACTGCTAAGACCCTTGCTCAGGGAGCCGGGCTTGTGTGCTCTCTCAGCTTGGACCCTGGAAGTGTTGAAGAGGAGTGGGGAGTCCCCTAATGTGGGGGAAATGGACTCAGAGGCCCACAGAGAGGAGGCCTGGGTGAGGCTGAGTAGGGTCCTCCACGCAGCTGGGCCCTGGAAGGACCCACCCCTTGGCTGGGAAGGGAGGCTGCACCAGGGAGCCGTGGGGCGTGGGCAGAGGAGGGGGTGCCAGTGTCCCCCAGAGCAGGCTGGTGGTCAGTGCATGGGCAGAGCACGCCTGGCCCCTTTCCTATTCCCCCCCTTGGAGGAGGCTGCCGCTGGCTGGGTGGGCAGAGGTCCCGATCCACAGGGTGGAGGGGAGCGGTGCCAACAATGACTAGTCTCTGCCCTGAACTACAGGGTGGGGTCCTGCTGGGGGTGGGGAGGTGGAACGCAAGGACAGGAGGAGGAGGGTGAGGGATGGCACACAGAGACCAGGTACCTTTCAGGAAGCACAGAAAGCCTCCAAGAAGAGTTGAAAACGGCAACAGAACAGGAACAGAAATAGTGAGGAGGGTCTACAGAGCGGTGGGGAAGGAAAACAGAGAGGCTTGGGGATGGCTCCAGCCCCGCTGACGCCCGCCTCTCTCCTCCACACACAGGTGGGGAGGGGAGTGGAGGGCCAGCTGCGCTGGTGTGTACACACACGCACACACACACCTGCTGCAGGACACTCGCCAACGAGCCCCAGAGGGGAGGCTCGCGAAGGCCTTGGCCAGTGAACGCCCAGCCCCGAGCGAGCACAGGAAGCGAGAGCCCAGGGAAGTCCTGACCCCCAGCCTGAGAGACAACCAGACCGGCACCCCAAGTTCAGCTCCACCCTGCTGGGCAGGCCCCGCAAAGGTGCGGGCTGATGGGCAGGAGTGTTTTGTTTCGAGGCTGAATTCCTGGCAGCCGGCTCGAGGCTTGGCGTGTTTGAGGGACTTGAGCTGATGAATGAATGAGCGAGCAAAGGACAAGGAGCAGACGCTTTCGTGAGTAGAAATAAACCATCAGGAGAGGACGGGCATACGTGGGGCGAGGACTAGCGCTGCCCTGCATTCATGAAATGAAACAAAACCCAGAGAGCACTCTTTTAAGAGGCCTGATGGAGCCTCTGGGGAAAAGACGGTGGCAATAACACAAGCATTACAGGGCTCTCCTGAGAAGCAAACACAGGCTGGGGGAAGCTGGAGAGGCCTGTATTCTGCATGTCCCTGGTGACCAGCAGCTCCCCAGAGGCTGGCCTTTATTTCCTCCCTCACGAGAGAGGCCCAGCTCCCTCAAAAACTGCCAGATGTTGGGGCTTCCCTGGTGTCCAGTGGTTAGGACTCCCTGCTTCCACTGGAGGGGGCGCTGGTCTGGGAACCAAGATCCCAAACCCCGAGGCGTAGAAAACACCAAAAAACCTCCCAAATGCTCCGACCTGGGCTTTCTGGCAGGCATCCCCTCCCACAGATGCCTCCAGGCCTCTGGTCCCCCACCCTGGAGTCCTGCTCTAAGCACCAGAGGGCAGTTTGGGCAGAGAGAAGACACTCCCTTCAGGGCAGTGTGGTGGCAGCGAGGGTGGAGGCCCACAGCGAACGCGCTGTTAGTCAGGGTTTGTGGCCAGGAATCTTCCACCCAACCTCGTTTTCCCTCTAGGGTGAGAGGTCCCCTCCACTCTTCCTGCCTGTGCCAAAGGCACCCCCCCGCCTCCCCACTGCCGGGAGAACACGTCAAACACACACTCCATCCACATGCTGGGGAGGCTGCTCCCACTGCCAGGCCATGTGCAGGGCGCCCATGGGGCCGGACACTCTCCTGAGCCCTTCGCCTGCTCATTTAATCCTCAGATGATCCTAAGGAGGGCGCTGGTCTGCTCCCCATTTCACATGCGGGAGAAGGGAGGTGAGAAAACCCTTCTTCTCAGAGGTCACACTGCTAAGCGGCGACAGAGCAGGGACCCCTGGCAGACTGCCCTCAGGAAGGCCTTGCTGGACCTGGGGCTCTGAGGCAGGCGGCAGTCAAAGTCTGCATCCTGTGACTTGTGTCCCCCTCTTGTGAGTGCGGATAACGGGGCCTGCCCACTCCTGGCGTGGGCATGGGCCACTGGCAGCCCGTGCACATGGAGCGTTTGGAGGAGGTCCTAGCATGCGGCTGTGGGCGGGCTACGTTGCTTCAGCTGTGTCCAATTCTGTGCGACCACATGGACTGTAGCCCGCCAAGCTCCTCCGTCCACGGGATTCTCTAGGTAAGAATGCTGGAGTGGGTTGCTGTGTCCTCCTCCAGGGGATCTTCTCAACCCAGGGATTGAACCCATGCCTCTTACGTCTCCTGCACTGACAGGCGGTTCTTTACCACTAGCATCACCTGGGAAGCACGCAGTTAGTGCTCAATAAATAGCTCATTTCTTGGTCTTCTCTCTGCCCAACTGCTAAGCGGGACACAGAATCAAGTTGCTGGGAATACACTGCAGGCCAAAACCAGGCACCCAGGAGGCAGGAGGAGGGGACAGAGGTGTCCAGGCCTCCAGGCAGCAGGGGCAGCTCCGGTGAGAGGTCGGCCGGGCTCGGGGAGGGCCACCCCGGGGAACAGACACTCCTGACTCCCTGCTTGTGGTGCTGGGGCTGTGGGGGCAGGGGCCCAGCGACCTGGGCCCCTGGAATCAGAGACGGGCCTGTCCTGGGGCGTTTGCTGGGGGAAGGAGCTGCAGAGCAGGGCAGGAGAGCCAGCGTTCCCAGTGGGGACACGGCCAGTGCGGCAGGCGGGCGGCCGGGCATAGATCAGGGAAAGAGGGGGACAACGGAGAGCCGGCGCACAGGCCCCAGCTGTGCCCCGCTGTCTGAGGTGATACTGGGACTCGACTGCCTTGTCTAGAGAAACTGGGACCAGCCGCCACTTCACAGGGTGGGCTATATCCATGGAGGGACTCGTGGGACTGTCTGTGGTGTCTCAGCCCTGGACCAGCGCTGGCTGGGCGGTGGCCATGGAGGCTCAGGGTCACAAGAACCTTCCAGGCTGGGTCAGTCCTCAGGCCGCAGCCCAGACACTGGGATGGCGGGATGGTGGTGGGGGCAGGGGGTTGGCGAGGGTGAGTCTCCGGCCACAGCAGTGAAGGTGCTCCCGCCACCAGCTCACCTTTTGAGCCCCTGAGAAAGCGTGGTAGAAGCAGGACACGTAAGTCATGATGGCTTTCTCATCTGGCCTCAGAGTGCCTACAATATCTGCGCAGAGAGAGAGAGAGAGAGGGGCAGGAGACAGTGAAAGACGCAGGAAGGGCAGCCGAGGCTGGGCCCGAGGCTCATGCGGGAAGGATAGCGCTGGCTCTGGACTGGAAGCCAGACCCCGGCTCCAGCCTGCGTGGGCACGTCTTGCTGAAGTTTTGCAGAGGGAAAGGGGGGACATCCGAAAGGGACAGATTCCTTTCCTAACCAGGCCCGGGTTTGGGACACACTAGCCAGGAAGCCTTGGTTGGGGCTGGGGGGATCTGGCTTGCATTATTTGATCTTTCTGAAAACATACGCAGGACCCATGTCCTGTGTGACCACCTACCACCTGAGCACAAACCCCTAATCATCTCCTGGAGTCTCAGAATGAAACCCAAACTCCAGGACTCAATGTCTCCCCTGGAAGGTCTCTGTCACCTTCTCCAACCTCATCTTCCTCTCCTCCCCAGCCATTCCTTGGATAAGCCCCCCACTGATGCCTCCAGGGCCTCTGCACTTGCCCCCCCACTATCTGGAACACTGTCCGCAGCTCCGCGCCCAGCAGCACCTGCTCATCACCCTCTCCCCGCCAGCGGCCCCAGGTGAGGAGCCTGGTGCCTCCCACCGGGCCGTCTGTGCTCTCTCCTACTCCTCTCATGTACGTTACTTTCTCTGTGGGCCTGCTCGTTGTCTGTCTTGCCCACTAGAATGTTAGCTCCATGAGGGCAGGGGCTCTGCCTGGCTCGGTCACTGGCTGTGTGTATTCTCAGTGCTGGCACTGAAGTAGGGGGGTGAGCTCTGAGGCGCTCGAGAGATACTACGAGCAGAGAGAGGTAAACGGGTGGTGATGCCAAGGAGCCGGGGCGGTGGCTTCCAGTCGGAGAGAGGCCACTGCCGTCTGCAAGAGAAATGAGGTGAGTGCGGGAGGAGAGAGGCAGCAGCGGCATTGGGCGGTGGCGGCGAGGTGGGCCTGCCTGGCCCTGCCCGGTACCTTCTGCGCTCCCGAAAAGGCATGGTAGAAGCTGGACACATAGGTCATTATGGCCTTCTCGTCGGGCCGGGCCGTGTTCACGATGTCTGTAAGTGAACGACAAGGGTTAAACTGCCCCAGCGGGGGTGGGGACGGGCGCTCACGGAGATGCACGGGCTCCCCAGGCCGCAGCAGGAGTCCTGGGAGAAGGGCCCTCCGAGCCGATTCCATGACCCTGGGCGACTCCAGTGGGCTTGGCCAGCCCCTCGGCCCCTCCATCCCCCATGGCCACCGGAAAGGCCAAGGCTGTGGGAAATGGGATTAAGACGAGGCCACTTCCTCTCTCTGAGAACGGCCTCAAGGGGCTGCTAGACGGTCAGCCCCAGGGGCCGCCAGAGGCCAGAGGCGGGGGTCCTGGCCGGGGCGGTGCGTGGCTGGGAAATGGAGCAAAGCCGGAAAAGGAAAACAACACTCCACTCTATGGGCGCCAGATCCCCAGCCTGTGGCAGGCAGGAAGGTGGAGGCCTTGGTTATTCACAGGAGCTGACCCTCCCAGTGACTGAGGGGCGGGACCAGTCAGGAAGGGTTATGGCCAGGGGGCCTGGGGCCCAGGCCCCAGGGGCGGCCCTAAGACCCTTCAAAGACCCCTTCCTCATCAACTCCAACCCAGGCTGCTCCAGCCTGGGCGCCCTGAGTGACGACACCATTATTCCCGGTTCAGGCAGATTCGCTCAGGTGTTCCGGCTGGCTCCGCCAGTTCCGAGGTCACCCCAAGACATGTCCATAGAACAGCGTGCTGACAGAGCAAGGGGGATGTACTTACCCTCTGCATCTAGCATCTTGGGAATGTCAAGGTATTTCTCAGCCACTTCGAAGGCATTGTTCAGGTTGGTGACCGGATCATCCTGGGGGAGGGAGGCGAGGGAAGGAGGAGAAACATGGTCAGGGGCAGGACCCACAAGCAGAGGGAACAAGGGCTGGCCCCGAAGGGAGGGATCCTGGGAGGGCTGGAACTGGAAATGCTCCTTCAGGCAGTTCTCAGCCACCTGTGCTGCTGCAGGGGGCTGGGGACAGGGCGGGGCAGACACACCTGGATAAAGGAGCGCTGCTGTAAATCTTTGGGGGCTAACTGTGCACTTTTCCTCCAGAAAAAAACACAGGCGTGCTCTTTCCTTAGAGTTTCCAGCCACCCCTGGGTCCCAGATTAAGACCCTCTGCCCTGAAACACTGATCCAGACCTGAGAGCTCACTGGGGTGTGGGCATGGGGATGGGGAGCAGAGAGCCTCCACGTTCTAAGCTCAGCCCAGCTCACAGGATGGTAGCCCGTTTCACACTGACCCTCCCTCACGGGCCTCTCCCACTCTCCAGCTACAGCCCAATTCGATTACTTGATTAGCAGCTGTGGCCTGAGCGGGCTGAGCGCAGGCCTGGGCACCCCCGTCCCCCAATCTGGGCCCCCATCTGGGATGATGCTCTTTCTCTCTGGCCCTAGGCTGCCTCCCCCACAGGCCCTGCTCAGGAGCACCTTCCCTCTTCTGTAGCATGGGCGCCCCCGTGATGGTTCAGAATTCCTTACCCCTCCCCACCGGGCAGCGCGTGAACGCTTCCAGAATCTGGAGGGTTATGGAAGGGGAGCTAGGGACCTCCCTGGTGGTCCAGTGTTAAGAATCCACCTTCCAATGCAGGGGACTTGGGTTCGATCCCTGGTCGGGGAACTAAGATTCCACATGCCAAGGGGCAACTAATCCCGTGTGCCAAAGCAACTGAGCCCCCACGCCACCACTAGAGAGGAGCCTGCCCACCACAACCAGGACCCGATAAAGTCGTAAGCAATAAGTAAAAAGGAAGGGGAGCAGGAAGGATCTCCCATAACCCCTGGCAGCTGCAATGCTCAAGGAGGGAGAAGGGGACAGGTCCCAGGGGGAGCAAAGGAGGCAAGATTAGCCGCCGAGCCTGGGGTTTCCTGATGGCTGGCACAGGGGTCCCCTGGGTCAGAGCACAGAGTTCAGCTCTGGACACCAGCGACAGAAGGGCTGGGGGCAGTGGCCCAGAGTCAGGGTCAGAGTTGGGGTGTCTGTGGGCCACTGAGGGGAGCAAGAGATGCGTACCTTTCTCAGCTTGTCGTACTCGATCAGTTCTGGTCTGTGCCGGTGGATCAGGGCGTTGAAGGCAAGACCGTCCTTCCAGCTGGGGATGGAAAGGCCAAGGTTGGGAGGAGGGCCCCCATGGTCATGAGGGGCTATGGGCTGTGAGCACACGGGAATGACTGCCTCCCACTCAGTGAGGTGGTCTAGAGCGTGTGCCCGGCTGGCTGTGAGCCTGGCTGCTGGAGCCAGACCGTCTGGGGGAAAACCCCACCCCTTCCGCTGCCAGTGCAACCTCAGGCAAGTCCCCTAATCTCCTGCTACCTCAGTTTCTACATCTGCAAAACAAGGATAATACAGTGCCGACACCTCATCGAGCTGTTGCGAGGGATGAGTAACCGTGTGAGGCTTAGGCCGATGCCTGGCACATGACAAGCACTTTAAGACTGCTCGCTACCGGGATAGCTGTGCCCCGCTGAGCACTGCCGTGCGTGGCCCCACTGAGCCGGACAGGCCTGCGCTGTGGGCCCTCTGCACCTTGGCTGACCTGACCGGTGTGCTGGCTAAATGCCAGGATGTGGCTTGGCGTGAGGGGCTCTGTTCAGAGGGAAGTGACAGCTGGTCACAGGCCAGACTGGTCACATTTCCCTCCCCGAGAACCTCTAAGGCAGGGGTCCCCAACTTCTGGGTTTGTACACAGGTACCTCATGTCAGGTCAGCGGCAGCATCAGATTAGAAATAAAAGTTCACAGTAAATAGAATGGGCTTGAATCATCCCAAAACTATGCCCCCCTCCCACCCTCAGAGAGAGGAATGGTCTGTGGAAAAACTCTTCCATGAAACCAGCTCCTGGTGCCAAAGAGGCTGGGGGCCGGTGCTCTAAGGGCTGGCTCTTCCGGAGGTCAAGCTTAATGGCGTCTCAGACAGACCCCTCTCTGACCACGGCACGCTTGCTGGTTACCTTATGACACCTTATCCTATTTTGTTGTCTTTCTTCGGCCCTTCTCACTACTTGGAATTAGGCTGGTTCCTTCACACCTTTGTGAACTACACCTTTGTGAACAACTAGTCCCCTGGCTGAGGTGTGACCTTCCAAGGGCAGGGACTTGATTTTGGCGCTACTGTATTCCCACTTTTGGCATAGAGTAGGCACTCCATAGGTACTGAGTGACTGAATACATAAATGAATGAGAAGTGCACGGAGGACCAGCTAGCTGGGAAGGAAGGAGACTCGGAGATCAAGGGAGGGACTGCAAGCTATGAATGGCTGAGCACAATGGTCCCCAATGCCCAGTGTCGGGCCCTGGGGAGCCCGAGGACACAGCAGGACCTCTGTGGATGCTGGAAAACCCCGTTCTTCATCCCTATGTGTGCCCTCTCCCTGGACCATCCACCTCAGGAAGACAGCAGAGGCTCAGAGGGGTGAAGTCACGGTCATGTCAGATCTGATCTCAAGGCCACCCCCAAAGCCTGCATGCCTAATCCCCAGGCCGTGCCGTACTCCCAGATCTCCCACTGACCATGCCTGCCTTGTGGACACACTCACTTTCTGCCCTGACCCGAGGGAGAGCAGGCTTATTCTGGCCGAGTCCTGTTCCTCTAATAGACACAGGGCACATTTCCCCGGACACTAAACTCACTAGGACGGCAGGTCCCTCTTGAGAGGTCAAAACAAAGGAGAGCTTTGTTGCTGCTTCTGAGTTACCTGACTTGGGGAAGAAGTCTCTACAGGGCCTCCCAGAGGCGCCAGGCCATAAGGCCTTCAGCCCGGGATGGTGAGCTGACTGCTACCTCCCCCAAGGGATGCAGGGACCTTCCCAGGGGTTCATGGAAGCCAGTGTGTGTGGGGGGCACTCTTGAGAGCTGGCACCTCACAGACCCTGACAAAACCACAGGAAGAGGGCCAGGGTAGGGGTGGGGGTGGGGCCGGCCAGCACCTCAAGTCCCGGGAAGCAGCGTGGGGATGACGCGGGCAGGGCCTCCGCCAGCAGCTCACCTGATGTGGAAGTTCTGCACGTTGACGTTCTTGTACGGAGCTGTCTTTCTCTGGCACCAGAGGAGGAGCCCCTCCTTGGCAGAGGTCTCTGCAGAAGACACGAGGACAGTGAGCCCAGGCTCACAGCTAAAGGCACAGCGCCCAGTGCGGGTGGGTCACCCTTGGGGCTCAGGCATGAGGGGCAGAGAGAAGCTGGGGGAAGAGGCCCCTGGACGGGGCAGTCGCAGTGTGGGTGCCCCTTCCGGATCCTAGCTGCACCCCAGGCCCCGGAAGCAGTCACTCACCTGGGGTCACCCTGGAAGTGACAGTGACAGGGCAGTGTCAGGGCCTGAACCTGAGCCATTGCTGGCCCCAAAGCCTATGCCTGGCAGGACACACTGCCAACAAGCACCTGATGCAGGCCCCGGCTTCTGAACAAGGCCCCAAGAACAGGCTGCCCGCTCAGGGGCCGGCGCAGCCTTGAGGAAGCGGGGTGGGAGAGCCCCAGGAGGTCCCTCCGTTCCCCAGGGGCAGCGCCCCGTGGACTGTCCTCAGCAGACTAGGTGTGCTATGGGGGCAGGTCCCACGTGTGTCCTGGTCACTGTGCTGGCCTGTCACCAGGAGCCCCTCCACACGCTGGCCCTGTGGTTTTTCTCACCCTGTGTTGGCCTGGACCCTGGAGGCCAAGTCCGAGGGTGGGAGGTGGAGTGGAAACGTGGGTGCTGACGCCCAGAACGAGGCCAGGCCTGATTCTATCGCGAGTCTGCTCCCAGACTGTCAGATGGCACGGTCACGCCCACCAGACGAGGGTGGTGTGAGGGTCCACTGAGAGGGCGTGGCCGCACGGGCACCCCCTCACCAGCACCTGGGCCAGCACCTCCACCCAGCACTCCTGGGCAGGGCCAGGCCCTGGGAGTCACGTCCAGACTCAGGAAAGAGCCTCGAGGCATGAAGACAAAACGCTGGAAAGTCTAACCAAGTCCCCCAAACTTGGGTGGCACTGGGGTTGAGAGAAAAGGCTGCTCTCTGCCAGTTGGCAGGCTCTCGGCTCTCACCTTCCACAGAGATGTCCTGGATGGCGAACCTGAGGATGATGGTCCAGATCATTCCCAGGGTCATCTTCGCGTTGCCGTCCACAATCTCTGCACACAGGGAAAGGGGCAGAGGGAGAGAGGGTTGTTAGAGCCAGAGGGTGACGCCCCAGGACCTGTCTAGAGTTCAACTCTGTCATCTGACAGAGCTGCCCAGGCCTGTCCTGCACCCCCTGCGCTGGGAGGTGTCCCTCAACAGGAAGAGTGGTCACCAAAGCCTTCTGCCGCTAGGCACCTTCAGGCTTCTTTCCGCACACGTGTTCTTAGCCACACAGGCCTCCTCCTCTCCGGGTAGCTCATTCTCGTGACCCAGTGCAAAGGACTTCTCCCAGGCATTGTTGGGCCTGCGTTTCCGGCCCCGTCACCCCTGTATGGGCATGTCTCCCCACTAGCAGGTGCAGGCCACACTAGTGTTTGCTGAGAATCTGTCCCCTTCCTTCCAACAACCAGTGCTGCCACCTCAGTCCAAGCCACTGTCGTGTCCCTCAGATCTCGATGCACCGCCTCCTCCATCCCCGTGATCCACTCTCACGCAGCAGGGTGGTCACTTTAACAGGTGCATCGGATTTGTGTCTAGCACCTGCTTCAGGCTCCACCGTGCCTGAAACAAACCGTGTGCTGGAGGCGGGCTCACAAGCCCTGCTCTGCGTGACCCAGCTGCTCCCTCCCCAGCACTCTCTAAGCTCCACCCTCTTGGCGAGTCAGCGTTTGCTTGCTTTAAGGATCTCACCCACAAAGTGCACCCTTTGCCTCCTTCCTCACAAGGCTGGTGGTCCTTCCCAGCCTGTTCTATATCTCTGCTTCTACGTCACCTCCCAGCTTCCCTGACTTCCCCGGCACCTTGCTCTTGCCCTCACACGCACACACTGGCTGGTTTGTCTGCCTTCCCCCCTGGTATGGCGGTAAAGGATCTGCCTGACAAGCAGAAGGCATGGGTTCGATCCCTGGGTCGGGAAGATCCCCTGGAGAAGGAAATGACAACCCACTCCAGGATTCTTGCCTGGGAAATTCCATGGATAGAGGAGCCTGGCGGGCTACAGCCCTTGGGGTCACAAAAGAGTCGGACATGACTGAGTGACTGAGTGGCAGCAGCAGCTGCCTATTCCTCGTCTGCGTTGTCATCAGTCCTGCACCCCCAGCACCTGGCCCAGCGAGAGACAGAGAGAGAGAGACAGAGGGACAGAGAGAGAGAGAGACAGAGACAGACGTGGAGCCGTGGGCGGCGGGGAGCAGGGGCACAACGGCCAGCTGCCGAGCTCACACTTCCTCTGCTGACCAAAAACCACTCTCCCAGACTCCTGGGGGTGAGAGAGAAGGGTCTGGACCACACGTTCCTCAGCTTCAGCAACTTGGAGGAAAACCACTTCTGTGACACCCAGGTACCCTGGGGTCTGGGGCCAGGTGGAGAAGTGCGGACGAGCAGCCGCAGACCAGAGCCCATCGGCCTGACACGCCTGTGGCGGTCCTCTCAGGCCTGCAGCCCATCGCGCCTCTCACAGCCCAGGTGCAGGAGGGAGGCTGGGAGAATGGAGGGATGCCTCAAGAGACCGTGCTCACTGGCCTCGAGGACAGAAAACTCTAGGTGAGCTTGATTTGAGGAGGAGGGACGACGGTCCCCCAGAGGATGAGGCCCAGCCTTCCCAGAGGACATACTCACCAGGAGGGAGTGGGGTGGGGGGCTCTTCAGTCACCGGAGAGGCACCCCCCAGTGAAGCTGTGGGCTGCTGGCTGAGGGGAGCTCTCCGTTTGAGAGTTTGGGGAGAGGAAATACATGCAGCTGGCTGCCTGGAGGCAGGGGAAGGACACGGTGTCTGTCTGCACCTTTCCCAGGGCAGAGAACCCCAGGTCTGGAAACTAGGCCGAGCCTTCTCGTGGGGTAGAGCAGGGATTTGTCCAGGAAATCCACGCTGTGTTCCTCCTGGGTGCCGGCCACAGTGCCCGTTCCCAGATGGTGCCCGAGAAGGCTGGTCACGGAGGGCTTAGAGAGTCCCTGTGACCAGGGGGACGGTGGCTACTCTCATGACACACCCACCAGCTGCTCCCTGGACCTGCAGCTGTGCCTCTGCCTCCTGACCCACTCACAAGCCCCACGAGGAAGTCATGTTCCCGCAGCTGCCAAGACGGTGCAGAGGGACAGGGAGTCGGGAGTGGGTGGGGGTCTAGATCAGGGCTCTCAGGTACCCAGATCTCAGAATGGCTCTGGCCAGCTGCCCACAAGAGGCCCGAAGGCCATGGGTGTTGGGAGCAAAGCGGTCTGGGCGTGAACGGGGAACGGTTTTAGACTGAGTTTTTCTCCAAATGAAAACACGACTGCCATGGGTCTTCTCTTGCCCTGTCTGTGTTTACAGGCTAGCATTTGAGCAAAATAAAAAAAAAAATCCAGCTGTGAGAAGCAGGACGCTGGAGGGGAGCCAGGAGGAAAGATCCATGCAAGGACAGAAAATCTCAGGGCCTGATTGAATTCAGGGTTTTTTTTTTTTAAACAAACACCAACCACCTCGACCGTGGCATGCGAGGCTTGGCACCCCTCCTTGGAGAGGACCCGGGCCAGGGCAGAGCCTTGGAACACAGGACATGCATTCCTGGCCTGGAGTCTCAGCCAGACTCTCAGAGCCCTGTCATTAACAGCAATTAGTTTTCTTTGTTTTTCTAAAAGCTGGGACAACAGGGATGTCGGGGTGTACGAAACCCTGCTCTGACTAACGAGCAAGACTGTGAGCCTAGGCTGATGGGGACCTTCTGGGCTCCATCAGGCCTCGCCTGGTCTTGAAAGGCACCTGGGAAGCTCAAGACAAGAGCTTCAGCTGCTGGAGCGAGGGCACGCCGCTGCTCCCGCCAGGACCCAGAGACAAGGTCATGGTGCCAGCTGGGCACCCACATGGGGCCCAGAGGGATCCTGGGAGCCCCATCAAGAGGCCATAGTCTCCCAGGCCACACAGCCAGCAAGGTTTGCTCCCTGACCTCTGGACCTATACTCCCTGCCCCAGAGCCCGGACAGTGGGCCACGAGCGTCCTCCTCTCCTCTGAGGCCCTCTTGCCCGTGGACACCAGGGGGGCCTAAGGGCAAAGGTGCTCCTGGCTCAGGGACGGCGGGTCACGTGTCAGGCCAGTACCGGGAGGGTGAGTGAGGTGTCCATGGTCCGAGCAAAGCCATTCTTCCCCTGTGCCCCTCATGACCGGGGGAACCAGATTCCCTGGTCTTGGACTGGATTGTTCTCTGGGGGAAGGAAAGCAGGGGTGGGTTGTGAACCCAATGCCACATCGAAGGCAGACACTGTGGTCACCACTTGGTGTATCTGGCACCCCCATCTTGACCACCAACACAACTTCTTTTTCTTTCTTTCCTGGCTGCGTGGCTTGTAGGATCTTAGTTCCCTGACCAGGGACTGAACCTGGGTCCTCGGCAGTGAGAAAATGGACTCCTAACCGCCGGGCCTCCGAGGAATTCCTCCAATGCCACTCTGCTCTGGGCCCCGTCCAGACTCACCTTCCGCCCCGATGGAGACCAGCTTGACGCCTTTGCTGGCGATGAAGTCCAGGGCCTTGTTCACGTTGTTGATTTTGTGCACTCTCATCTTGCCCCGCTCCGGCTTAGGTAACCGCTCTCCTGAGGGCCGAACACCATGAAAGGGAGAGAGGGGGAGGTTTAGGGTCCCCACTGCTCCCCAGAACAGGCCGATGCCGGTGCAGTGCTGCTGCGGCTGGTAGAGGCCTTGCTCTTGCCTGGCAGCCATGCGCAGGGCAGGCAGAGTCCTAGGGGCACCTGCAGGGCCGCTGTGGGGGGTGGGGCTCACCTGAAATGACCTCCAGGAGGAGCATGAGCTTAAGCCCGTCTCGGAAGTCCTCATCGATGTTCTCGATCTGCGTGCCCGCCTTCCGCAGGTGGGAGTTGCACCAGGCTGTGAAGGTCTGGGGAGGCAGAACAGAGGGTGGCTGGGAGGGTCAGTGTGGCTGTCGGGGCTCTTCAGTAAGAGGGCCGGGCCGCGGCCCTGACTCTGCATCAACAAGGCCATCATGGGGCCCTCGCCCGGGGTCAGGCCCAGGGCCCAACCTCTATCTACACTGGCGCCTATCTCCACAGTGACCCAGGCAGGCTGACGGGAGGAAACTGAGGCTCAGGCTGGTTCCCAGACCACCGGTTGGTCAGCGGGATAATGGGTGGCAGAGCGTGGACTGGAACTCACGTTGGCAGCCCAAGTCCTGAACCAGAGCAGAGAACTACGGAGGATGGGGCCCGGGCGTGGCGATCAAGGTGACTGGCACTCAGCCCCCTGCTGGCTGGGGCCTGTCGTCATCAACTCCAGTGCCAGGGAAGTGCGTCACATCAGTTAAGGTGGACGTGTCCAGACACCTTCCGGGGAGACCGGCCCACGCAGCCCCGGCAGCAGGGTCTGGGAAAAAGCCCACGCCTGTTTCCCACGGGAGTCCCCTGCCCTGTCCCCGCCAGCCTGCAGGCCCAGCGTGGACCTGGGCCAACGGCCAGGAATGCACGAGAGAGCCCGCGCTGCGCCCGGGTGCAGGCAGAGGCCGTGTGGGGGGCGAGGGGCTTCCAGGAAGACACTGGCCAAACACCATGTGTTTTGACAACTGTCACCAGAACAGCTCATTGGGAGACTCAATGCGAGGCCCCTCGCAGACAAAGAAGCCGTCTAATTAACACAGCACTAGGCGGGTGCAAGCAAGGGTTCCCTCCAAACGCGATGATCCTTCCAAACCGGAAGAAAGGGGGAGGGTTGCGGGCGGCTAGGGTACCCCACCCACCTCCCACCAACAGGAAGGAGAGCTCCACTGCCACCGCCCCGGAGAGACAGAAACCTGCCCACGGCTGTCCCCTCTGCCCCTCGGTCCACACCCACCCCTCCCCCAGCATCAGCCCCCCTGGACAGCCACCCAGGCTGGCCAGCCTGCCCCACCCCAATCCTGACTCAGATGCCCGCCCCTCCTCTGCGCAGGTCTGTCAGAGGAACACTGTTTCCCTCCCTTTTTTTTTTAGTATTTTTATTTATTTGGCTCTGCCAGGTCTTAGTTGCGGCATACGGGATATAGCTCCCTGACCAGGGATCAAACCCAGGCCCCCTGCACTGGCAGCGTGGAGCCTCAGCCACGGGACCCCACCAGGGAAGTCCCTCTGCTTCACTCCTAACAGTTGCGTGCTGTTTTCTGCCTCCTGGCAGCCGTGAGCTACTCTGGAGCAGGTTCTCGCCGAGGCGCGCACGCATCTGCCTCCCCACCTCACTTCCCTTGCTCCTTCCCCCGAGCAGCTCTGAGTTTGGACAAACCGGGGCCAGGCTGCTGGTTACACCACCCCTGCGGAAAGGTTACCCAACCCTCGCAACGCCC